>NC_134173.1:15415974-16053360 GCF_964188355.1 Buteo buteo | reverse complement strand
AACATTTGAGCATGCAAGCAGGAATTCTAACACCCAAGTCACAGTTTGTACCACATAGACAACCAACAGAAGCCACTCAGCAATTAAGTGAAAGCACAGAAGTTTTCAAAGGACACTCTCTTTCGTTGTCAGAATTCTGGATCTTGTAAAACAGAAGATAAATCCCTAGCAAAGACAAAATAAAACCTACAACACAGTATTCATAAAACATCTATACGATAGTGTATATGTATAATATCATCTGTATTATTTACATTAATGCCACAGAGTTTACAAAAAAAAGAAAAAAAATAAAATATCTCAAAAACCCAAACACCATCATTTAATACTAAATAGGAAAAATACATTATTTACACAATATTTGTACTGCTTGTCCCTAAGAGTCAACTGTGTCCCTGTGTAATATCAAGAGTAGTTTCTTCTGTTAACAGTGAGGAAGAAGTTTATTACCTAATATCCTATGTATTACTGCATGAGAAGACATGAAATTTAGTGCAAATTTAATACTACTACTGAAAATTCTGAAGTAAAGAGGAAAAAAAAGTTAAATATGTAAAATCTGTTGTCTTTGGTTGGGACAGTCCCCACTTTTTGTCTTAACTGTTTCATTACTACCATTAGCAGATAAGGAGGGATGTTATGATTTATAATTTTTTTAAATGCTGGGAATTTATTCTTCTCTGCTTCAATAGCCTAGCAGTCAGAATTGGATGTTTGCAAATTAATTTCAATTTAATGTACCATTTTGGACAAATAAGGGAAAATGTCACTAACAGATTCTGAATATATGATCTTCAAGAGATGACAAAGACTGCAGATTGATTGACAGATATAGCTTGGTTTAAATCTAATTAATCCCTTTCTTAACTCTTCACTAAAGAATGCCTTAAGCTTTAAGTAGATGATAAAATAATAGGATAGTAGAAATCCTTAAATAAGTACATATAGTTGCTTAGGATAAAAACCAGATTTATCTTTAGAAAATTATATTATTTGTATCCATCTGTTCATTCCATGTAGAATTGATAAACTCAATGCTTTTCACACCTAAAAACCCCCAAACCTTTATTTAAAAAAGAAATTCCCCCATCAGAAATTAATTTTTTACATTAATTGTATCTGGATGCAAAGCAATGTCTGCTGCTTCTATAAAAAAATATAAGTAGAAATTATTTCAAAAGCATCTGAAGAAAAAAAGCATTGGAGCACCACAACCATTCTTGAAAAAATAACACATTCTCAACAGTCATCTGAAGAGCTAATAAAAGGGTGCCTACATAGCCTGGACATGCAAAAGGCATGCCTGAGTCTTGGCTGAATGTAGTCAGAGGTAGAATGTCTTTTTTTTGTTTCCTCTAATCCAGACCATTTAACTAACAAAATTAGAGCCTCGTCACATAAAAAAGGGTCAGAGCACTGAAGGAGTAAGCAGACCCTTAAATAACAAGTGCCTCAAGTAATTTCTTCCATTAGATGCTTGGGTGTATTAGAAGTACTGTGAAAGACAATTCTACATCTGGTTTTGGAAGTATCTTTGGTAAGCGTGTTTTGTGCTAGGTAGGCAACATCTAACCAATGTTACTCACAGCAAGCTGTGCTTTTATGTTCCATTTGTTCCCTGTTCTATAGCTCACACAACCATTCTGCAGGGCTTTGATCCTGAACACTTACTGGTGTTCTAACTTCAGAAGCACAAGTCATCAAACCATCTGTGGGCAATTTCATTTCTGAAACCACTAGCCCCAGTGCATCTACTTGCTCTTCTATAATAATGTGAAAAAACCCTCAAAATACTACAGACAATGGAAAAGCTTTTGCTAAAGTGTTCATATAAATACTCTAAATGGATGAATAGTACAAGCACTTGATCAAATAGCTACCAAACAGAAAGTAAACACAAACCTACTGATTTCAGTGGAATCAGAAGTAATAACATTTTCTTGACATATACAATCTCTCTTGCCAAGAGATAGCTAAACATTTTCATTCTGGTTGATAGAAACATTTTATACACTGGAGCCTCTTGTAATACTTCGGTTAAGATTAGGGGAAATTTTTTCCCTTCCTAACAGTGTATTCCTCTACAAGTTTAAAAAAATAAAAATAAAAAGGCTTACAAATAGATTTCTTTCCTTGTTATGAGTCACAGTGTGCATTTTAGATATCCTTGACTGTTTCTTTTTTAAAAAACTTTCTACTAATGTAGAAAGGTCTACATCTTTTTTTTTATGGTTTTCTGTTGTGAATAACAAACATGTCACACACAGATTTCTTCAGTAAAAGATAGACTGTAATCATCACTCCCCTCAACCCCTGAACAAGGTTTCTAAATCAAGAGTTTTTATTTAATCCCAGCATCATGTTGTATTTTATTTCAGCAGACTTCCACTTATAATGATTGTCAATGTCATGCTGACCTTCCCTGTCTCCTACTTTCCTATGGCTCTACCATGGGAGAAAGAAATCCTTTATTATTAATAGACTATTTTGAAATCCTCTGCACATCTATCTTGGAATCACACAAAGTCAATATTCAATGATATATGCTGCCCTATCTGTCATTTTTAATCACAAACTGTACACTCCCTGTAATAGTTATTGTAATAGTGAATGAATCATGCCACTTTGATAATAATAAGGCTTACAATGCATGTAAAATAGATGGGAATTTCTCCTGAATTTTAATGATTGGTGTATTTTAATAGACTATCATTCTGACATGTTGCTGGCTTTGCAGTAGTAGATGGGAGTTATCACTGGGCATATACAGAGTTTTAATTTAAAGGAGCTTAAGATAATCAGAAGCAGACCAATGCATAAAAAAACCCCAAGTTGTCAAATTGATAAACTGTATCAGGATATTGTAATCTTACAATGATTCCCTGTGATAGAAAATATAGTTAATTTAACATCTGAAAGAGAATGGCAACTTGCAGGAGCCAACAGACATGATGGTTTCTTTTGACCAACCATCTTTTTTTTGTGGGAATGGGGGTGTGGGGTGATGCTTTGCCCCTTCTGCTTTAAACTCTTTGAAAGTGACAAAATAAAAAATAATAATAATAATAAAAAATAATAAAACAACCCACAAAAGCCAAGAAAAATGTCCAGTAAAACAATCATCATTTATCATATGAAGCCATATCACAAGTACTTCAATTTTACTTAAGAGACACTTAGCATTTCCTAATGTTAGGATAGAATAGACTAGACTAGAACAGACTATTTCATCTGGAAGGGACCTACAATGATCAGCCGGTCCAACTGCCTGACCAGTTCAGGGCGGACCAAAAGTTAAAGCATGTTGTTAAGGGCATTGTCCAAAAGCCTCTTAAACACTGACAGGCTTGGGGCATCGACCACCTCTCTAGATATCCTGTTCCAGTATTTGACCACCCTCTCAGTAAAGAAATGCTTCCTAACGTCCAGCCTAAACATCCCCTGGCACAGCTTTGAACCATTCCCACACATCCTACCAGTGGATGCCAGGGAGAAGAGCTCAGCACCTCCCTCTCCACGTCCCCTCCTCAGGAAGCTGTAGAGAGCAACGAGGTCACCCTCCTCCTCTCCAAACTGGACAAGCCCAAGATCCTCAGCCGCTCCTCCAAGGACGTGCCTTCCAGCCCTTTCACCAGCTTGGTTGCCCTCCTCTGGATGCGTTCAAGGACCTTCACATCCTTCTTAAACCGCGGGGCTCAGAACCGCACACAGTACTCAAGGTGAGGCTGCACCAACGCTGAATACAGCAGGATAATCCCCTGTATTGACCAGCTGGTTATACTGTGTTTGATGCACCCCGGGATGCAGTTTGCCCTCTTGGCTGCCAGGGCACACTGCTGACTCGTGCTGAGCCTGCTGTCAATGTTACGGAGCTGAAGTAATGTTATCCACAAGAAGAGAAGTATAAGCAAGTTATAAACTCACATTAGGGATACATAAGGAAAATGCCATATGCATTCAGAACACAGTAAAATAATTTCTGTTTGGTTAGAGATTATCATGGACTTTTTGTTTCCATCTACATATCTTAAATAGTGTTTTGTTTTGTTTAGGTTTTTTTGTAAAATACATAAAAAGTAGTGTAAGAAGGGAAAAAACTCTCTTAGATTTCTTAGTTGAAATAAAGAAAACCAGTTGAATTAATATTTAAAAAAAAAATTCTGTTTTCCTTGTAATTTTTTTAAATGAGCATCTGCCTGTGAAAGAAACTCTAAATTTTAGCCTTCTATTTTTTTATCAGGAAAAAATGCAGAATACTGCTACAAAAGGTGGGCAGGGGGAGGGCAGAGGAAGCACCTTTTTCCTTTCTTAAAAATCCAACTAGTAAAAATAATGCTAAAAATGTTTTTGCAACAGCAAAGACTGTTTTGCATTTCCAATGTATTTTACCAGAGTCTGAGTTTAATACAATGTTCCCTCCCTCCCTCCCTTCCAGCTTCAAGAGTTTCAATTCCAGACTTTATAATCATGAAAATGAAGAAATTGGATAATGAACTCATAATTCATCAAAGAAGATAAGTAGTTGTCTGCATTCTAATGGAGGCTTTTTATTTAGACTAGACATACACTTAAATGCTTTGTAAAGCAAGGACTAACCACATTTGTTTTAGGATCACAAAGATATGTCCAATGTAAATGTTCAAAAACCTGGGTTTCTTGCTACTGATGTTGAGTGTGGATCTTTGCACGTCATATACTAGGTTTTTTCCACGCATTAACTATACCTTCTTAAGTGCAGATATGAGGTGATATCTTAAATCTACAAATAAGAGTTTTCATATTATATATCTTACATTAAGTAGCCACTATAAAATGCTTTTTGGATGCAATTTTAGTTTATTCTTGTGGGTTTGGGGTAATGAAGCTTTTTTGGTGTAACTGTAATAGTTTAAAATCTCAGTATTTATATGTGGTTTAATTATATAAATTCCTTGTAAATAAGATTAGGAGAAGGATGCTAACAGCATGCCATTTGATACTAACAATAAGTCACTATCCTTGCTAGCTGCAGGGTTAGTGAGGCAAAGCTAATAATTTAAAAGATGAAGCCAAAACCTAATAAAACTGCAGGAGCAAAAAGAATTTCTTTCAGAATTGAAAACATGACATATTTGTGAGCCAATGGCAATCACACTACAGAGTTCAGTGAATAAAGCAAAGTCCCTAGAAGGCTGAAAATATAAGATATTCAGCATCAGGAAAGAAAAGGAGGGGAAAGGTTTATAGAGGAGTATATTCATTACAGAGCATAGTCAAATATGCATTTCAACGATGCAATATGCTCAAATACAAATATGTTTAAACATTGGGGAAATAAACCCTTTATTTTGAATTATTTATGTAATTGATCTATAACTTCATAATTCTGTTTGCACCTTGCTTAAATTTCTTGCATTTCAGAAGGTATAAAATGCATTTCAGTCTGAAGCACCAGTGCAGGCAGAAATCCTTGGTCCAGCTGAGCTCTCTTGCAGCCATCACTTAAATAGTCACCTAGGTTTGTTCTTGCTTTGCTCCATGCGCATGGTCCCAGAGTACCCACAATGAAAATGTACACGACGGCTCTTGCTTTTGGAGCAGTCGAGCTAGCTCCCTCCAGCACCCCGGCACAGCCCGTAGGGTCAGTCCAGCCTACTGCTGCACAGTCCCTTTCGGGAAGCCCACCGGGAGCTGCTTTGCATCGGCATGGCTCCCGCTGAAGAGTCCAACAGCACCATCCACCTGCATGGGCACACCACCAGTACCATCTGATCTAACGGAGTATGAAGCAGGAACTGGTCTCCTCAGGCTTCTTACCTCAGAATTGTTCTCTTCTTATTGCGTATTTTAGGGTTAAAGATCTGGGAACTTGAAGACAGTTGGTCTATAACTGTTTGCTGCAAAGTCCAGTGTTTAGTAGCAATTTACTATCCACAGCTGTAAGGATATGGTCTTCACAGCGTTTGGTGACAGGATTAGAATTACAGTTTGAAATACATAAAGGCAGGTGTAAAGATGCTAAAGACAGAGAATGCCAGAGTATGGCTGAACTCAGCAGACTGCCTCAGTAAGAAACTACCTGATTTTGACTGCAAATACTCTCCATTGTTGATTGCTATGCAGTTACCCCATTAAGAGTAAGAAGAGAATTAGAGATGAAAAGTTACATTGAGGATTACCAGAGGTTTTGCTACATATTTTAGGAGTATATGATCAAAAGAGAAGCATTGGCACCTAAATAAAAGTTTCTGCAAGTAAGTATTCATCCTGTTTGTGCTGTCATTATACTGAAAGAAAGGTGGTCAAAGCAGTGAAAGCCATTATAGGCACATTAGTTTGTAAGCAGGAAATAACAATATTCCTTAAAAACATTTTCACATCTGTAGAATTAAATCAAATTTATAAACTATGGTATTCATAAAGGACCTTAGCTAAAAGTTATAGAAAACATAGAACTGGTGTGAAAAGGTTGCATAGAATCTTGACACTATAACCCATACAGATTCTTCCACCCATTTTTTTTCTTAAAATATGTATTTTTTAGTTAAAAAGCCTTGTTAGAGCTCAATTAGTTTCCTATGAAGTTAATATATAGTTCTGCAAGTATAAGTACTTTAATCTGTCTTTCTTAGCAGTATAAAAGAAGCTCTTATTCCACTCCATCCACTGGGAATGTTTCATAGTATACTCCAGTATTTATTTTCACTAAATTTTCTGAGCAGAAAAGGAGATCAGATATCAACACTCTTCCTGTAGAACAGAAAGAAAATGTGCAAATTCATTTAAACTAGTAATCAGCAGAACCAGCAATATGTGACCATTAGTTACATACTTAACTAATATTCTCTCCCATTCATAATTTTTTTACTACTTGTTTAGTATTCCAGGCCAAGGTATGTTAAAATGGCAAGAAAAGGCTATTGCCAGGGAAAGGCTGCTGTGTCACGGGATTTTATTGTAGTTTCGCCTTGTAGTTATTTTTTTATTGCAATATTGTAACTTATTTTTTCACTTACATCACTGGTTTATAAAGTAGGTGAAGTTTAGGATCTCACATCCACCAGAAAATTACTTTCTAAATACAATATATTTGTTTTGGTTTCAAGGCTTCCTCTCTTCTTTCTTTCCTTTTTTCTTAGTTTCCCTTTACCTGACTGTCCTGATGCCATGCATACCTAACCAGCAATGGCTAATATTTGCCAGTAATATTCTTCTTTCTCAAAGGCATCAGATTTTTAGCATTGAAAACTGATTTTGGCAGCTCAGTGCAGATGAACTTGCAGGTTCTTGTAGGACTCCCAATCCTAAGCTGTAAAATTGCCTTAAAATCAAGGAAATATTTTTAGCCACCCATTAAAATCACTGAATTATCCAAATTTAAAAGTAAAACTGAGGTTCTTTCTTTGACTGGAATAGAAAACTTATGAAGAAGTTTATTTAAAGACACAATTTTTAAGAAGAGAAGAATACATTTTCTTTAAAATAGCTCCCTCTTTTCCAGGTTTGATTTAAATGTAATTTTTTCATTCCCTTCAGCTAGCAACATCTTCAGTAATGCAAAATCCAAAAACAGGTAAAAATTCCTCAGAACTCAAATGCAAACGTTTTGCTAAGCTTTGTTCTTAGACTCAAAGCAGGCTCCACTTACATCTCATCTTTTCTAAGGCATTTCTAGAGTGTAAGTTCATCCTGATTTTTGAAGCTTTCACTCGACATTATCTATTCAAATACTTTTTTTTCGCTCACTTTTTGGCAAATAGAATCTTCTTTATGCAGTTTTAGCCATTGTTATAAAGAAGTCTTCAAAACGTCTCTGCCTATGAATGGTTTCATATGTTTAATTGTAAAGCAATCTGTTAATCTCACCTGAAAGTGATTTACTCAGGGAGGAAGATTCAGAATGTCTCTTTAAAAAAAAGAAAACCACAACAAAACAACGCAAGAAACACCAAAAAAGTCAGTATTTTCATTTTACAAACTGTGTACTTAGGAGAACAATAATAAGAACCATAACACCGAAAAGTTCATAAACAACTGCATTTGGGGACAGATGTGTTAAAAGGAACCTCCTCTCTATCAGTTTTGTCTGAGCTAGCAATAGTAAAACATCATTATTTCAGCTTCAACCGAGAAAATTTCCTCTATATTTACCAAACTTAATGTTTCCTACTATTGTTATTTTACACAAACTGTGCTAGGCACAGTATTGGAAATGTAAAAGAACCCACCACAGCAAAAAAAAAAAGCAGTTTTTCTGAAGCTTGTAGAGATTTTATACTGTCAAGAGAAGGCTTTCCTTCATTTCTTTTCAGTATTTTTTCTCTGTTAAAACTAATCATTGTTTCAAGACATAGTGAAATAATTAACAAAGGATAGTTAAAAAAGAAGAACAAAATACATACATCTGTGAAAAAATTGAAAAATAATTTCCATGTTATATTATATAAATTTTTGTCACCATTTGAATAAGTGATCATTTTATTCTATATTCATCTTCTTAACAGTTCCTTAAAATATGTTAAACTAATTTGATACTGCTGGTTAAGAAGGAAGGGAGGAGAAACAACATTTCATTTTTACCTCACTAGATGACAATTTTCAGTGACTTCTTTCAGTGACATTTACAACAGAAAATTAATCCCTCCAAAAAAAAGAAATTTAGGTGAATATTTTAGAATGCAGACCTACACTTACTTCACTGTAAGGCATACAGAAATGCACATAAGAGTTTTGTAAATATTGCTAGGCAGAAATTTTCTCTCAAATCTGAATACATGTTGTCAGTTCTGACCATTTTGGCCTAGAGAAAGCAAAATTAAAGTAAGCAACTTCATACATTTATACAAAATGATATCAATTCAGAAAATGTGTTTGAAAGGCTGGATCACAATAGATTACTCTTCACTTTGCTGACTGCTTATTGTGTCATCTTTTTTTGAAAGCTGTGCTGGTGGTTTCTTTTTTTAAAGATTCAACATTTTTAAGGGTTATAACACTACATGTCTGCACTTTATTCATCATCCTTGAAGAATGAAATGAATGCCTGCATTTTGGAACAGTTGAATCAAGAGAGTGAAATACGTTACAGTTTGAACATGAGATATGCTATTTTCTGATATCTACACTTCACAGGCTTCTTAACTACTTCACAGGTCTTAACTACTACTTGTAAAACAATGTTATATTACCTTCTATTGAACCATTTTTCAAATAAAGTTGAAATCTTGATTCCACAGAAGTATAATTACCTTGGAGTAATACTGAAGCTATTTGGGGCATAGTGAAACACCCAGAATTACAAGTCTTAGAAATCGTCAACTACACTAAAATACAGATAATTTAACCAACTTCAGCTCCTGAGCATTATATTGCTCAGGCTCCTTTGCCTAAACTAGTCTATTATGGAAAAAGTATGCTCTTTATGAGGACTCTCCTTTGTAGTTATATTTTATAGTTTCTCTGTGTATTTCAATCTGCAATGCACATATACTTATTTCAGAAAATTTATTACTGTAATTTGGATATGCAGCTTCTGGAAATAACATACACATATATATCTGTATCTATATCTATATCTATATATATGTATGTCCATCTAAAAGCCCAGAGCAACAAATCAAAAAGTATCCCTTATTTTTCTAAATATTTCAAATATATGTATTGTTGATTGAACTGTGCTAAGAGTCTGAAAAACAGTAAAACTCTTCTATAAACTCCAGCAGACTTAAGTAAAAAAGAGTAGACGAAGAAGCAACATGAAGAAGAAAGATTTGGCATAATCTGCATCAAGATGCAGACAGTGAAAGTCATTTTGTGGGGGAAAAAAAGAGTTAGGCTATTAAGAATGGGATTTATTTAAAATGTAGGACATCATATTTAAATACATTTAAAGAAAAAAAAAAAAAGCAACACTTAAAACAGTGTCTGTAAGTGGGATTCCCAACTGGTATGGTTGTTTGTGTGTAGCTGTATGTTTGTACATTACTTCAACAAATGTCTTCAGGGTCTTTTCCTCACTGACCAAACAATTTCATCATTACAAAGACAAATTTCATGTGGCTCATGCTATGTCAGAATTATCAATTATTGTAATTGAAATCACTGGTAGACAGAGATACATGACAAGCCTAGCTTGCACATAAAACAACTTTTTAGGGGGTGAAAGGGAGAGAAATTTAAGTTTCTTTAAATGTTAGGTATGATCCTAGTCAATTAACTATGGTTGTTTTCAAGAATCAGGAAGGGACTGTATGTAAAATCAAATGGAGGCCAAACAAACATTATATTTAAGACAGACAGAATTTATTTTCAAAAGATAAGATTATAACACGTTACCTACCAGATTTGAAAGTATCATGAAAAATTTCTAAAAGATCAAAATAATCACTATCAACTTTAGTTTGGACAACTCAACAATTGCAAGCATCTCAAGCATCTCATGACACTACCAACATCAATACACAAAGATACTTGCTTTCCTTTTCATAATTGAATGCAGGCAAACTTTGGCAATTATTTAGGTCACAATTGCCGTTTTATTCTTCTCACTTTCTCAGGTAATGGTTTAATCAAACGTCTTACATTCCCCAGGATTATTTTTTTTTTTAACAGAAAAACTATGCAGATTTAATATAAACACCTACATTTCTGTTACAGGTCTCTTTTTTTTACAACAAAATTTTATTAGCCATGTGATAGCATCTGAAAAGCTAGGATGTATCACATGCCTAATTGCCTTAACATATGGCAAAACAGCAACTGCAAGTAATTTCAAGGAAAGAATCTTGGCAGCATGGGAAATATAGCCTCCAGACCAACAACAAGGGAAAGAGTTGTTGCCCACTGTGAAAACCCATGTTCATTGCAGTGCTGAGCACTTGCTCTGTTGCCTTCTGGAAAATTTCAATTTCTAGAGCCCATATAGTTCTTAAGAACATTTATGTATCTTAATAAGTACACATACACAAATAACTAATTATGTATAGTATACATAATTAGTTATAAATAATTATTAATATAGTATAGCTACATGCTTATGTCTGTATAAATAAATATAGACATATGGCTAAGAACTAATACTTTCTCACTGTCCTTCAGTTTGAAAGTGAGAAAGAAAAGGTAACACTTAAATGAAACACAGGAAGGGATAAAACACAAGAAAAACATCATCTTGCATGTCACCTAGGGAATAAAATAGGACTTCAACAACATGATATTGTTTGAAAATACCCAAGTCATTTTGTCTGCTAATAGTAATCATTACTGAGGAAATCTCAGAAACTTACCTTAAGGGAACATTAATGATATCATTCCTTCATTTTTGCAGATCTGTAGTCATACCTATGATGATGACGGCAGTGTTCATTGGCAAATGTTCTCCTTCTCTTATTTCTGGCGAGAAAGGGAAGATGGGAGGAAACAAAAGGACACAAGTTCCAAATTCTTCAAAGTAAATTACTAGACATTTCTCTGGTACAATTAAAACTATGATATATGAAAAAGATGTATGTACTGCTTCTTTATTCAACATTAAACATTTTGATAGAGTTTAGAATTGAGACTACGAATGCTTTCCCTTGATGGCATATTTTGGTTAAATGTCACATGTTTTCTTATGATCAGAAAGTATTTGTTGATATTTACGTGAATGTGTTCTCCATCTCTTCAGAGACCTCATGTAAAGTTAATGCAAAGACTTTCTGAAAGTGAAATAATATTTCTTGAAGAAGGAAGACTGCTTTGAAACCTGCCTCCAAACTTCTTGTAAATCACTCATCAAAATTTAACTTTATTTGAAAGTACTAGCAATGTGTAATTGGTAAATATTTACAACAGAATATCACCAAAGCCATGTACCATTTACAAAAAGCAGTTTCTAAGCCATGTTCATTACTTTGTGAAAGGAGATTCAGTTCTGCTGATTTTTATGGGTCAACTGTTGATATTGGAAATGAATGTTGATAATGCAAGGGTGGAAGCAATGTTTACCTTGTCTTTGCTAAGTTAGACTAATCCTATCCCTCAGAAATCTGCATACTATCATTCCTTATTTGGGGGTTCTAACATATTGATCTCCTTCCTGATTTTAGCCCAAATAATTATAAACTTATTAGTCATAGACACACTTTAATTTATGGTTAGTGGGGTTTTAATTACCAATAGCAAAGCAGAAACAGCCTTTTTCCCTCTTCTCTCCACCATATTTGATCATCTATTTTTGTTAAGAAGTTCTCTATGAACAACTGTGTAATCAGGCATAACAAACTAAAAGAAATTACATATGTAAATGCTTTTCATGAAATTGTTCAAGATGATCTTAGCCCACCATACTAATTAGTCATATCAGTATTAAGAAGAAAGTAAAAAAGCATGCTTGTCTTTCCAGAAGAAGTCCAAGAACAAAGGAGTAACACATTACAGGTTCTAGGTCCTGAAAGAGGAGTTACTATTTCAATGAGACGTACAGGAATAGAAGCTACTTTCTTTGTTTCTTTCTTTCTCCAATACATGCTGTCATTGCTTCACCCTATTCTCTTTGTGTACTCCAGATTAATTTCTGGCTATCTAGATTCCCAAGGCTTTGAACATGCATAACCACTAGCTACATGCATCATTGTTCCCACCAGATTATAGATAAGGAATGTAAAAAACTAGGTTTCACCAGCAACATAAAGGTTTGCAAGCAGTGTTTGAGAATAAGCCCTTGCTCAATATGCTAGGAGAAAGAAAACACGGGTCCATGGGATGCCTTTCAGAAAGGATTTGCTGGACATAGGAAGGTCACTCAACTCAGCAGCTTTTGACTTCTCACAGACAAGAACAAAACCACTAAATAATCTCTAGTAATGACTATGAACACTTGATAAATAAAAAAATGCAGTAAAATGGCACAACACAAATGCAAAAAAAGTCACATTCAGTAGTGCTGAAGACTTCTAGTATTTTAATCCAGACAAGCACAAATTCAACAGGTAAGCTACTGAGGGAAACTCCAAGGTGAGCTAAACTAACCTCTTGACTCAGTCCTTTCCTCCAGGCACATATGCTTCTAAGGACATAATGAAAACTGCAGGCAAGACTGAGTGGCACATTTATCTTGGTGTCCAAAAACCTTCATACATGTGTGTAGAAAAATATACACTTACAGACCTTAATATTAACTCCCCTAACCTGTATGTTCAGTAAGCAACACCTTTTGATTTCATTTCAGCTTATTAAGCACAAGGTACAGTTTTAGCCCTGAAGCAGTCTGAATCCCAAAAGGTGGGGTTTTTTCCCTGAAAAAAACAGAAGAAAATGGATGAAAGTTTCTTGTTAATTAAATCTTTGACCTATTTCCATTCTGCTGTCACCTTCCTCCCAAAGAAAACACTACTGCTGGCAAAAGACACAAGTAGGACAACGCAGATCCACAATTCTGATTTCGAAAAGCATGCTTTTATTACACCTGTCAATGCTGACCAAAATGTTACCCTTATTTCTTAAAATAAGTTTAAAAGGAATATTGTAAACATTTCCCTTTCCCTTAGACAGATCTGGACTGATGGTAGAAAGGAATCAGAATAGGGAAGAGTTGACAGTCAAAAATAGCCAATATGCTTTCTTAAAATAAGACAAGTGCAAATAGTGACAAAGAATGAATTAGATCATTCCTTTATTAGTTGTCATAAATAATGGTAGGGCACAGTTAAAACATCTCTTTAATATCAGTCTTGACTGGATTAGTTTATTAAGACCTCGGTACAATGCGCTAAGTCCGTCTGTGTAGGCAAGTGAATATCCTGCAGAACATTATGACTTTCACTCACTACTGAGTTGGGCTGTCTTTGAATGCCATATTCCATTTATCCCTCCCTAAGCAGCCCATCTGCAATGTCAGCACTTTACCCATCAGCTTGCATGAAACTAAAGGCAATGGAACGCACAATGATTTGTTAAGTATGTCCTATAAGCAGATATTACTGTGCCATCATCGTGCATGTACTCCGCATTACTCATGCAGCATGTTTATAAATTACATTGTCATCATGAACCTCTTTCATGCACTTTGTTTGTCCTTGCTGTCTTAAAATACACATTGGTTATCAGTCAAAGCTGTAGGAAATATCCTACAAGGTCATTCAGTGCAAAACAGATGTTCATATAATTTATGGCGATAAACATGTGCTTGTGCTTTATTAGAGTAAATATTAGGTAATAAATTAAAGAAAATAATATCTTTCAGGGGTTAATCAACCTGACTATATGCTGTGTAATTTATTTTACTGTTTGGGATTTTAAATGTTTTGGTTTGGGTAAGCTGTTTTTTTAACACACACAAAATTAGTGTGGCTGCAACAATATTTTGTAACTATATCTATATATAGATAGATCTGTAATAAAAGGCAAGTGTTACAGTAATGGTGATTATTCATCAAGACATTAACATGAGCAATTTGCTGATGATCTTTCATGTGTACTACTGAAAAAGCAAATTTTCATTGCCATTTCCTACCCTAAGTTTTATGGAAAGTTTATTCCTGAAGTAAGCAGTAAAAACATGATAAAACTCAGAATAGGTTTTAACCTTTAAGTTATAATACTTTATTGCCCCTTCCTCTTAAAGAACCCCCTCTCAAAGAGCTACATTATTTAGAAAATTGCTTACTTCCATTAATGTTTGTTACAGAAATTTTCTCAACCAATCTAGAATACACACAATCCCAATAATTTCTGAAAAATCATTTGTACTATTAAATCAGGGTGTTACTAAGTTTCCTCAAACTAGGCTGAGTTATGAAGTTTCTCCCCATCTCTGTAATACAATTGTCTCGTGGCATTTTTTCAAAATTAATAAGATGCTGTTGTTTATTTTGAATTTTTTTGAAAGAAGTCTTGATTTGAATTCCAGTACTTGACAGTGCATGCATTAGTCAAGTAGAGGAAGGACAGGCTTATGGCTGACATTCCGTCAGTCACTCTTGTTTAATGAGAAGAAAGGACATTTGACATGAAGCTGCCACAGGACCTACTTACGAAGCTTCCAATATAAAACACGCCCATGTTGCAGCACAGTACTACAAAGATTGCACGTGTGCAGTTCTGCCATTTATTTCCTGCTGTGGGGTAGCGTGTGCCAGGTACTGCTGGTTAGTCTGCTTCCTCATAGCACAGGGAGAAACTGTGCACTGTGGATGCAACTAAACTGGAACACATACACACACGCGTGTGTGCACACTAATGGTTCCTTAAAATGCTCAGCACTCATTTGTCAATGACTTACACGTACCGCACCAAATATGTCAAGGCAGAAACCTCAGCAGCAAATCCTACAGTCATCATGCAAGTCCTGATACATCCTTTTAATACATGAAAGTCCTGTTGCTTAGTTTGTATGTAGAAATTAAGCACTTTCTCTTTGCCTCTAAATGAAATTAGAATTTGACTTATTGAGTGAAGTGCATTGGCCAGATTTATCTAGGATATAAGAAATTGCTCCAAGCAATAATCGCAGTGTAACAGACCTGAAGTGAACACAGAGGACTTTTGACAAACTCCAAAGAAATGCCTTCATCAGTTCTTTTAATTCCTAGTATAACATAAATATTCTTTCAGGAGACTTTGTTCAGTCTTAAGGTTTTGATATGGACCTATACTCTTTAAATGAATCCTAAGTATTTGGGTAAAGGAATTAAAACATAAATAATTTATAAAAGCAGATCTTTCAAGATGACTTCTGTCTCAGTAAAGACAGCAGCTCCTGATGATTTCCTGTGAGCATTTCAAATGCAGCCTTTTTCTCCTTGTTGCCCTACCAAAAGAAATGGTGATGTTCAACATATAAAAGTAGACAAATGGCTCACTGATTCTTACCCCCTTTTTCAAAAGCATGAGACTATGTTTTATGAAGATAAACCCATGATTCAAAGACCTCACTCAAGGATTAATCTGTCAAGTGGAGTCACAACCTTTTTTTGTTTCCTCTGTTACTTTTTATTGAATGACAAATTTTACAAAAAAATGACTTTTTTTTGCCATTGAAAGTTAAGGACACACAACAAAGGGGTTTTCTATGATATTTGTGGACAGTTTTAGAGGTGTAGTAACAATAAGCCAAAACACTCTCTCACTTTCTGTAAATGGAGAAGCAAATTCAAGTTGTGAAGTACGTGGCAATGGAAACCAAGATTTATAACTTACTCATACCTGTTAGGTGAGCCCTTCAAAGTCATTCACTATACACATAGAAACCTGGTATAGTTGACAGGTCCTTCTTATAGAATATAAGGTTAGAAGAGTAGAGATGACAGTGTAAGGAAAACATGTAGCCATGTAGAGTCTAATTCCATTTCTGCTTGTCCATTAAGGAGACACACATCCATTCTCACTCATTTTCAGGCTTTTCCGTATACAGTGCATGTCTGTCTTCAGTATTAGGAAGAATTTTATTTTCACCTCTGTCCTGTCAAAAATACCTAGGAGAATCTCCTCCAGAAGTATAAAACATTTGTTTTACATGATGGATTATGATTGGGCATATTCAAAATGCTGTCAAGAAGCTAGAAAAAATAATATTCATAGACCTGCCAAGTTTCATTCATTTTCAATGAGTGTCTCTCTATTTTACTGACAATTTGGGATCATATGGAGCAATTTGGGGTATACAAAGTGTTTCATAATAATTTTGGAGGCTCCCTTGAAAACTAGAACTTTATAATGCATATCAGGACTAGGACTCTTCCTGCTAAAGGCACATATTAATGTCTCTCATAATTTGTTTCTGTTTTCTAATGATGTGTTGACTTTTTTTATTGTGTGCTGCACAGGTGACAGGAAAGATGAAGAATACATGCACAGACAGAGAGTAAAAACAGATAACTGTCTTTAAAAAATAATTTAATTTGTACACTACAGAAATGTACCAAAATCCAGAGATTTTTTCCACAGCAACGGTAGGCAAGAAACAGTTTTCCTATCCTACCTGAGCTTTTGAGATCCTGGAAAAAAATCTAAAATCAGAAGGAAAGCAGTCATTACAAAAGGGGGGAGAAAACCAATCTACCAGATAAAAATCATTATATGATGCAGATATTATTATAATGATTTTTCACTCTCTTCCATTAAAAGAAAAAATAATATTTATCATATTCTCTGGAGATGATTGTTTTCCTCTTTCTTTTTAAATACGAAGCTAATTTTTTCCCTTAAAAGAAAAAAAAAAAAAAAGAGAATACAAATGTTGATGGAGCAAGCTAGGAGAGCATATCACTTTTCAAAAGCTTCTCTCTCCGGACTCTTGGGAAGACCTTGACAGTACATCCTTTATCTGTGACCTCAGTAGTACCATATCATACATGAAAGAGCTGATCTTAAATTTTATTTGGATATAAGTGCTATTCTAGCACTTCAATTACTTAACTTGCTTTAAAAATCTGGCTTTCTGGTGAATAGCCAACATATTTGAAAGTTGAAGCCCTGTTGTCTGTTAGCTTTTCTACTTGACAGCCCTTACAGGTAAAAGACAGATTGCGTTTGAAGCCCTGGCATGTTATGCAATGCCAATATCAGAAAGGGCATAACAGTGCCCATAAATCACTGCCTGAGTAGTAAACCTTTAAGAAAAAAAATCACACTTCTTATTGTTTCATTATTCTCATAATTATTCCATAAATGATAACTGATCTTTACAGAACACTTTAAGGCAAAGTTGGGCTATTTTCAGCTTTACTTTGGATGTGCTCACAGTGAAGAAAGAGACAGGCAAAACAAAGCTTTGTTTCCCTAGTGGAAAAAAACCCTTATATATTTAGTTAAGTGATATGTGGACAAGCAGACAAGATAGAGCCCATTTGGTTCCTTTGCGAAAAATTATAAGTAGTTCATCTAGACAAAAATACACCTTCAATAGTACTGCATCTTCCATTTCTGTGCCAACTAAATTTTCCAGGTTTGAACTCAAAAAATTGTACTGTTTAATACAATTTACATTTCAAGAACTACTAACAGTAATGTTAAAAAATAAAGTACTATGTGTCACATGTAATAGAAAAAAATCTAAAAATATAACTAAGCCACTTATATTATGCTATATACAGGTTGCAGGTGTTGATCAGGTAACAAAGACAGAGTAACACTTACAGTACCTGACTAAAGTCTCATCAACTGATCTTAAACAATATTACAGACTTTCATATGAATTAAATTACTGGTCATTGGAATGCAAAAAACAAGCACTACTATTTTTTTTCCTTTTCTTCTAATAAAATGTAGTAAAAGGATGAATATGAAAACATGAAACACTTTTGCTTCCTAAAGCAGTGTCTTAATAAGAGTGAAGAGCATTTGAGATCAAGACCATTATAGTAATTATTGTCGACTCTCTATTGCTATTTTTCTTTTGATTAAAAACTGGCACAACACAAGTTACCATAGGCCCCAAGTTATTACAAGATTTTTGGGGAAGACATATAGGTAGATTTTGTGCTCAGTTGTGGCTGAAGAATATAAAATTTAGCACTCTAAAGTATCATGCTGCTGGTTTGCTCTACTCCTCAGCAGTCAAATACTCATTATTTTGCTTTTTACTCAGAGCTACAGGATTAAATCAGCAAGCCACCATGTTCAAAAGCATCAAAGCTCAATATGCTAATTCCTGGATACTACTAAACTTTGAAAAATGAGAGACATTAATGTAAATTGCCTTTGATGTCAATGTAAGAAATGTTAAGAGTTGAAAAATGCTTATGTAACTGATTAATTTTGTCTCAGTTGAACCTACATGTGGTCAAGGACTAAAACCTGAAGGAAGATATGGTATTCCTCTCTGTCTGTTGTTCCACTGAGCAGCAGTAATTAAACTATGTGAACGGACTGAAATATCTGCATTACTTACTATCCACCTAAAAGAAGCTGAGCACATAGTTTCTAAAGCATTATTTCAATTTTTAATTATAACCTATTGCTCCTTTTGGGCAAAGAGCATAAAGCACAGTAAGCAAACACACTAGAATATTCTGTAATGTTCTGAATGACTTACAAACACCAGCTGTTGCTGGGAACATTTCCTTTACTCTATATCAAGTGAGATAAAATACTTGTTAAAAAACACAGTCATAAATCCAGACTGTTCTATTTTTTTCTGCTTTTTGTGGTAAGCGGAGCATCCCATATGATCAATAGCCAAGAATATTGAGGGGATGTGATGTTGCATTATAGCGTGGCAGTAAGGCCCAGTTGTTAACTGGCACTCTTCATCTATGGGACTTTCTGGTGACATGGATTTTAATAATTTGAATCTGTAACTAATTTTAACATTAATATGCAGGTCAAACATGTCAGTCACCACTGTCCTTATGTCTCTCTTTTGATTTAAGTTTTTCAAGCCTATTGACAGAATAGAATATTTTTTTTTAAATAGAAACATCACCAACATTAGTTGTAGTTCTCAAATTGGACAGATATATCCTTCACTGTCCTAAAACCATCTGACCCTCTGAGCCTATCAGTACACAACATAATCCAAAATGTATTTGACAGATGACAAAGGTGTGAGACAACTTTTTTTTATCGCATACACCAGGGTTTCAGGGTTTATGATGATTTCCAAGAATAAGATCAGTTCTTAAATAATGTTTGATCACAGAAAATGAAATACATTCATTTTTCTGTGTATAAAAAAAGGGAATGTCATCAAAGAGACCCAAAATTATTCTCAGGAAAGGAAGGAGAGCAATTCCATTCTTTCCTTCTCTCCCAGAAATAATGCTATTTCCATCCCCTGCCTATAGAATTCTCTCATGTGTTTCTAACTTATAACTCTCTGTTCCTCTCAGATTTCCTTTATCTCCAAAACAAGGTGGAGCAGAGATTTGGGACCCAAAAAGCATAGTTCAAAATACTTCTTTCACAAGACAGGTTAACAGAATGAAGAGATAAAGGCAGTTGATATGTAGCATAGGGGGTTTTATGATAATTTTGGAGACTTGTATTATCATTCATAAGGCAAATTCAACAACTGTAGATGTTTACAGGTAACTGATGCATAAAAAGTGAAATTTCTACTCATTAAACATAGAGAAGTCTATGTAGCATAATGCAACACAAACTATTCCTAGGTAAATTGGTAGGCATGTCAGGTACAGAAGCAACACAGTGCATTAATTAGTCCAGGTTGGGCTACAGTCATTCAGTTCTAGGACAGAAGTTAAATTTGTTTATTGTTAGTCTGGGAATTAATTCAATTTTCACAGTGTGTAGATACTGTGGAAGTATCTCCTTGGATTACCAATGAAGAATGGTAGACCAATCATTTTAGTTAAGAACTAAAGGTATATTATTTGACAAACTAGAAGTTAACATTCAAGTAAATCAATTGCTAGGCATAATTCCTTCTGAACCTCTTGTCACAAAGAAAAAGTTCTGTATTTCTTAAATAATTCAGTGAATAATTTGCTGTCTATGATTGTAGATTGCATAATATTCAGATGACTGCTACAAACAATGGGGTACAAGTTACTCCTGGGGAAATTCTGATCGGACACAGGATAAAAATTTTTCACAATGAGAACAATCAGCCACTGGAATAATCTCCCCAGAAAAGTGGTGGATTCCCCAACACTGCACACTTTTAAGATTCAGCTGGACAGGGTAATGGGTCATCTTGTCTAGACCGTGCTTTTGCCGCAAAAGGTTGGACCAGATGATCCTTGAGGTTCCATCCAACCTGGTATTCTATGATTCTATGAAATGAATTACATTAATTATGTTTGCCTAAGATGTTAGCTTTAACTTCTTAGAGTATTGCTTTCCTTTTGATATAAAGCAAAGAAGATTCTTTTATGAGAAGAGGAATAACTAATAAGCATGCCAAGTTTCTATCAATTCCTAGTTTGGCATTTCTTAATAACAATCAGACAATATCAAAAGTTGCACCATTGCTTTCTCAGAAGTACTAGAATTCTATGCCAAACTCTTGTATTGCAGCATCTACCAATTCTGATAATTTTACATGAGATTTCTGTTCAAAGTTTAGCCAACCATTTTGTGACCCAATCCATGGCATTCTGTTGCCACCTCTCTTTTTTTTGTTTTGGACTGTTAGGGTTTTACTCCTCCCCAGTGTAACCCAAAGTTCAAATTAAATCCAAAGCTTTGTGGTCCTTGCCTCCAGACGTGAGATCTTTCACTACCACAGCTCAGTAGCTCCTGGCAGTTATAAAAGAATAATGGCATGGACTGGAATTGACGTCCCTGCCTTGCCAAGAACTCCAGTCCAGCTCTCTTTGGGCAGCTAAGTTCCACATCTAAATAACCTCTGCTTTCTGTTTTTTACCACCTCTTTATCACATCTCAGAATTTTCTAATGTTCTGGAGCTTTGAGTTTTCCTGTACGCTTTTCCCAGGCTGTAGCTGATAAGCATTGCCGAGGCAGTTGGTACACTTTCTTTCCTACTGTCAGACATTCTTACTCATTCCCTTATAGGTGCACCTTATTCTAACTTTCTGCTGCTGCTACAGACACAGGCCTATGTATCTTTCAGAACAGAACCATAAATTAGCCCTACTACATGTGGGTTTCATAAAACGTAGTTGAAGAATTTGTTTAGAATAGCAGGCAGCAATTTTGCCACCTAAATTAGTGAATAACATAGTTACACCAAAACTGTGGGGAAGAAAAAGTGCTTCTAAAAGTAGGATATTATGCTACTTTGTAGGTATAGATTTAACGAACACAGTAACATGCTTTGTATAAACCGACCTGTGCAACTGCATTTTACCAGGAGACTAACAGAAAACACATTCTTCTTCAATATTTCTATGCTGCATGCAATAGGTAGCACATTCATTTTATGTACAATATAGAAGTATTTTTCATAAATATTGCATTTTAATGAATGTTGGCATCTAAATATCACTGCCAAATCACTGGGACTCTGTTATCTTGTAAGCTCATCACCAGCAAAGCAGACAGAACTAGTTTTGCCCTGTGAGTATTAAGATTCAAAACAATATCTTCAGCCTTATTTAGTATCCCTTTTATGACATGCTTATTTCTCCAAATCTCTTTGCTCTAACCTCTTATGACAGCCTGTATCGCAGCCCTGTACTTGCAGAATGACTTCTACTGCTGCTGTGGGAATTGATTGGCAGGTTGTCACATGTGAGCATCCTGGCACCAATGTTCTGCTCAGGACTAAGCCTGACACAGCTGGCCTCAGCCTGGTGGCTGAAAATTGTTCAGAAGTTGAATTGTTGGGTTGGGAGAAATAATAATGATAGAGACAGTTACTACCAACTCTGTGAAAGACTTATTCTGTTTTGTTTATTAAAATAATAAGGAGTGTCGTTATAAAATTTCACCAAGGACCCTGAACTTAAGAGAAACTTCTAATATATAGTAACATCTAATTTTTTATAGCTGTGGCAAATTGCAGTCTTTAAGAGAATACAAGGTGATGACAAAACATTAATGGTGGTGAGTGAGTAATATATTTTATAATAGGTCTTTAAGATTCCTGACATCAAATAATATTTCTAGCTAGTGATACCATCAAGACACAATGCCTCTAACTACCCTTCATAAAGGAGAAAATTGTTTGCATCATTTGTTTGTCAAATATGTGGAAGACCTTCAGCATTTGGCAGCTAATAGTAAGGATTAGCATTCTAGAATGGTTGCTGGAATGGTTGAGAAAACAACAACAACAAAAACCTTCCATAATTAGACATCTAACTGAAAAAGCTTGCTTGGCAGAAATCCAGTGCCCATATATTAATGTAAATAGCCATTACAGCAACTTACTTTATTGCTGTTCTCATGAGATCCAACAACACAAATAATAAAGATGTGCCAACTGTTCTCTACTGGGATAATCTGTTACAGCCAGAAAAATAATGCATGAAATGCCATTGTTCCCACAAAAGCTCTCCTATATATAGAAATAAAGTGTGTTTGTATTTTACTTTGAAACCATAACAGTCTCTTGTGTCTCTATTAACTTTTTCAGTCTATGATTGCTAGCGCGATTCCCTGGATTTAGTAAAGTGTGCCAAGCAGAACAGCAAAAGAAGCATCACTAGGAGTATGTCCTGTTGGAGAAGGACCAGGAGGAAGGGATAAAGTATAAGTTTTATCTTTTTTGAAACTCAAAGGTATTTTAAATAACTTACATTGGCACCCTTCCAAATATTTCCCCAAATTATTTCTAAATTGCATTTTTAATAATTTTAGGAAAAAGCAAAAGAATACTAAAAAGTGTCCAAAACCCTATTAATTAGCTGGTCCTGTCCCTATTCAGAAGTAAATGCTTACAGATAATCTCTGCTCTCAGATTTTGAAACCTTATAGCACTAGAAAAGGAAGGAACATGACTATGCGTCTAGGACATCCCTGTCTTCATGCTTCCTCCCTTCTTTTACCCCTCTAAGAAACTGTTATCAGGGAAAAAGTATCCATGGATTTTTAAGAAATACCTGTGCTCAGGTCAGAACATTAAAAGAAAAAGCTCGTTTTGTCTTTCTCTTTGTTAAATGTTTACAAATAGTTAATGATTTAGAACTACTAGTCCTGCATTCTTAAGTGTACTTATTACACTTTTGTAATTAAGTGCATTAATATATAATTTATCATAAATGTATTTCTTGTGCAGGTTTGTATAAAATCAACAAGTGAGGAGATCTAGTAAACTTTCTTTGACAGAATTTCCCTTGAGAAACAACCTCTATTATTCTTAGTACAAGGCGCATCTTAAAAAAACAGTAACTGAAAGTTGATTTAGAAAGTGTTAGATTTCTGAACCTTATCAACCACAATTATCCACTGCATCTTTTACATCTTGGCACATGGTTTGTTTAGAAATTCTGTTTGGGAATATTATACAATATCAGTCCTGAAGGTTAGTAAGCACTGTGGTAGATTTGATCAATGTGTTTGTTGAGGGAGGTTTTTATTTATTAGTGTACCTCATCTATAAATACTACACTATATAGACAAAGTCATCTCCTACAAAGTGTTCTTTCATTTTGGAGTTGGGGAGCTGGCTAACCAGCATATCGTAGTTCATGTGATGCTCTAAAGCACACAAAATAACGCCAGGAACTCAGTCTTCCAGGGTTAACTTTCACTTCGTATGCTTCAGAGTAGCTAGATGACTATAAATCTATAGCTTGGTGACCTGGGTTGTGAAGCCAGGCTTTCTGCTCACTGCACACATGTATGCCAGGTAAGAAATGAACTGACATTAGGCAACCAGAAAAGAATATTTTGGGGAAAGCATAGAAGGTCCACTATTCAGCTTCCCTTTCTTTCAGGTCTCTTGGTCATCATTTCCCCCATAGAGCTGAACCACTGAGAGAAGGAACAAGTTCTCTCAGCCTTTGCCTATTTATCTTGATACCAAAAAGAAACCAGATTACTGGAACTTGAACAATGGGTATTCATTGCAAAATGGAATTCTTTTAGTTTATCATCAGAGACAGCTTAGAAAACATGGAGCAGGACAGGGTTGGGCATCTGTTGAGAACAGAGGGGCAGATGGGGCCAGGATCATCATTAGAAAATTTGGCAAAGATATTTAATTTTGTGTTTATTTGTTTTAAATACCTAAACCCAGAACTGTGTAGAAGTGAGCATCTGGGAGGAGACAGATGGGGTAGGGCGAAAGGTACAGCTGCCAAAACCTTAGGAAACAATAGAGTAACTTGTAGAGAGACTGCTTGAAAGAGGAGTTCTGGGGAAAAAATGTGAGGAAAAATATAATGCAACAAGTCATGTGGAAATATAGAAAGAAGAAATGGGATGTTTAAGTTTTGCATTGCTGAAATGTAAGCTGTGCTGCTCCTGCCATTTAGACTGTGCAAAGCTCAGATTACAAACTGTACTCTGTGTGAGGAGATCAAATATTACATCTCTGCTCACTGCTTAAATCAAAGTGAGCTCTTGAATGGTCACAATAGTGACCTAAACACTAGGATAAAACTCTTTGGTACAAACAGCATTTAAGCAAACCTTCCAAAATCAAGCCATGTCAACAGCACAGACTGAGGAAAATGCATAAATTGTACATTACAGAGTAGTAGTTAGAGAAGTCTTCTAAATGTGAGAGATTTACATTCAGGTAAAGGAATACAAAACCTGTTATCCCATATCCTTTGATAATGTTTTAAACAAAGAGCTGTTGATTGAAACAGGGGATATGGCCATTCTGCAGATTGGCAAATCTAAGCATTGTTTATGGACCTTCAGTTGATTCATTCTGATTTTTTCAGCTGTATCTTTTGTTTTGGTTTTAAATGTCAACCCCCCCTCTCCCTAAGTTTTAGAAAATAAAATTATTCACTGCAGGTCAGGGGTGGGGGGGAGTAATATTTTTCTGAATATGATCTGTCAGCAAAGAAAAAGTCTCTCAGAGAAGGCATAAGGCAGCCTTTATTTACCAGGGAATACAACACTAGCCAATAAACTGGGCTGGCTGAGTTTGGATGTTTGGGGTAAAAGTAACCGAAAGATATTTTTGCAACATCTTCCATAGTAGTTATTCTAATTCCCGGTAGAAAAGAACAGAACTTCTCTCCAGGACAGAGCACCTCAAACAACATAACAGTGAAAACCTGATATAAATGAGCAGAGAATTTGCATGGTAATATCTTTATGATACATCAACTCGCAAGGGGGATCCCTTGGGATCATCTGAGCATATATGCAGTCATTCTTGCTTTACCTTCATAACCCCGCTCTGTGTAAATTTATCGGCACCATAATAGAACGCAAGCAACAGCTGTAGGTCCAACTACAGCAGGGATACCAGGGTTCCAGTCACTGCAGTCACAGGAGCCCCAGGGATTGTGCAGCTGGGTTTGTATTAAAAACTAGTCAGTTCATGCATAGCATCATCTGCCTCTGACTTCCATTCCCAAAACTGCTGGAATAACAGGAATTATGTACATCAGCCACAAGATTTTTTTAATGGAGCACTTCAAGAAACCTGTTTCTCCCTAAATACTTACAGGAGAGGCATAACTGTAGGCATCAGTGGGAATATTGAGGTAACAGAGCCACAAGAAGCAATTTAGCCACTCCATGGCACAACACATCTGTAGATCAGTATTAAAAATTTATTTAGAAACAAATCTCACATTTTTTCCAGCAAGTTTGTTGCACATTGAACTATTTTACTTGCTGAAGAACATTAAACTGAAAGCAACTCACACATACAAGAAGTTAGAATAGACTGAGATTCTTATATTTAAAACATAGTATTTGGGCTTGTTTGCCTTCATATGATTAAAGAACTAAAAAGAAGCATAAACAACATGAGAATACTCAATTTTAAATGACTGATGTCATACTTGTCCACAGCCTGACACCCCTATTCATAGTTGTATTTGATTTTTGTGGAGGAATAGATTTTCCTATTGTACTGTAATTACTGAAGAAAAACCAATTATCTACTGTCTTTTTTTGAATGCCATCTGCTAGTCTGTTATAATAGTTTAATAGCATATATTACCTCTTACTCTTCTTTTCCTATAATCTTTAGCTAGGTGATTTAAAGGTCAATGTTTAGATATCTAAAACAACTACTTCAAACTAGAGTTTAACAGAAAACCTTTTCTCCCCTGTTGGAATTCCATCTCAGCTGAGACAAATACAAATTCTATTTTTGATGACTTTTTGACATAGAAATTTTTTATGGAAAAGAAATTGCAAAAAGTTTCAGTTCTGAAATATTATAAAGGCACATCTATTGAGTCTAAGCTTTTTGACGTATTTGATGGAAGAAGTGGAATCGTCAGTTCAAGTCAGAAGAAATACATTTATAACATGGCTTAGCGTTGCCCGATATTGACATGCACTGGAGTTAAGCATTTCAGGGCATTTCAACAGATCATTTTGCTTATGTGAACTGACTGGCTGAATGAGCTGGAAATTAATATTTCATTTTTATTTTCTCAATTGAAGATTTTCATAAAAATCAATGTTTTTCTAGGGAAAACATTAACACATAAACACTACATTTTTTCAGAACTGTTTTCAAAGGAAAATTCTTCAACCTTCACCCATAAAAGGTTTTTTTATATGCTCTTTTGGTGAAAAAATTTATAGAATTTTGCATTGGTGCTATTTGAGTTTTGGAGTTCTAAGAGTAAATTTTTTTCTCATAGATCCAAATTGAAAAAGTCACTATTCTTCTTTGATGTT
The DNA here is from genome assembly GCF_964188355.1 of Buteo buteo. Lineage (NCBI taxonomy): Eukaryota > Metazoa > Chordata > Aves > Accipitriformes > Accipitridae > Buteo > Buteo buteo. The sequence goes on along the minus strand of NC_134173.1, from coordinate 16,026,203 downwards.
GGATGGACAACCAACATCTTTGAAACAACAATTACTGAAGTCTTAAATAGCAACTTATACACTAAACCAAAATCTCTTTTTTTGTTGTTAAAACTCACCTAAAATGTTGCAATATTTATCATCAGACTACCTATAGTTACAGCTTCAGAAATTATTTATAAATATCAATTTTGCCACAATTTCAGGCCACTTTATTGAAACAAAGCCTTTGTTTTCCCTCTTGATGTTTTCAATAAAATAGGTAAATAAAGCCTAAATTGAGATGTACCATACTGAAAAAAATTACTTGTTTAGAATTTAACTGAATACGTAGCTCTGTAAAAATATATTAGATCTTCCTAATTCATATCCTACTGAATATTCACCATTTCCAAGTTTTCAGTTTAGATTTGAAGATTTAACCTTATAGATACCATAACAGAAGTCCAGGGATGTATTGGGCTAGGATTTAAACTATTCATACACTTTAAATCCTCCATTCCATTACAACTTTGGAACATAAAAGCTGATTTTAAATTTATTTAGTATGAGCTCAAGTTTCAGAGGACATTAAAATACAGTATAGAATAATGACAACTTCTCTTACCTGTCCTGTTCCTCTAAAACTTCTTAGTCTTCTAAGTGGGGTCAACTTCAAATTTAACAACATACTAAACAAATTTTTCAAGGGACTGCTCAGTTAAGTCCAACTTCTGAATGTAACTCTTCAGGGTTTTTTATTCTAGACTTTTCTGGCATTTGGAAATGATCTTGTGTAGGGGTCGGCGTTCGGAAGATCTCGCGTTGTCACGGAAAGTTAGAGGGTTAGTCGCAGCCTTGTGATGTACCTGTAACCCCACCTCCCCTTGTTAGTATAAAAGGAATTAACTGCGCAATAAAAGGCGGAAGTTGGCGCTCACACTGTGTGTGTTATCTGTCTCTTTCCCTGGTCCGGGCCGACCAGTGATCTAAGTGTGGCACCTTGATATGTAGCGAATGCTACATAGTGGTGACCCCGACGTGATCGGTTGCCATGGCGACGATGGAACTTGCGCAAGTGATTAAGGTGTTGAAAGGGTTGGCTAATGAGGTGGGTGCCCGAGGAACGATTAGGAGGGGCCCCACGGGCGAATGCATCCAATGGGTGCTGCGCCGGGGAGGGATGAGTTCTCCCACAGAAGTTTTTAGTCCCCCAAATTGGGGAGTGGTTCGGGAGATGTTGCTTCAGTCGGCGCTCGAGGGTGAGCACGGCGCTGCGGAACGATTACGAGCTTGGGACATGGTGGAGGGGGTAGTTAAGGTGGGACAAAAGGCTAGGGAGTGCAGGTCGGCGGCGCGAGCTATCCTGTTTGCGGATGAAGCGCCGGTTCGAAAACAACGGGGGATAGTGCCCCCAGAGACGGTGGGACAAGATCAGACGGAGTGGGTGGTTGTGGAGCGGGGCTCGCGGAGCGGTTCCTCTCTGACTGATAGCGTGGACTCAGAGGGTGCGGCGGAGATAGGGGTTTTTCCGGTGGAGACGGTACCTCCGAGACTGGATGGGCCCTCTCTGCGGCGGGCATGGGAGGAGTTACGGCAGGATCTTCTGAAGGAGTTGTGGGAATGCCTCCTGGACTGGGTTCCCGGCGGGGATGTTAAGGGGGAATTGTACCGTCAGGTGAAGGAATGGGAGGAAAGAACGCCCCCGGAGGGGGAGCTCAAGAAGCTGAGAGAGTTAAAAACTGTAGTAGCGGGGGAACCACCCCCCGGCGAGGGAAACCAGGCGCCCTTGCCGGGAGAGCAGGCGGAGTTTCTGCCTGCCGAGCCTATGCAGGTTGACTCTGTGCCTGCCGAGCCTTTGCCTGTGCAGGCTGAGCCGTTGCCTGTGCGGGCCGAGCCTTTGCCTGCGGCGGCCGAGCCTTTGCCTGTGGCGGCCGAGCCTCTGCCTGTGGCGGCCGAGCCTTTGCCTGCGCAGGCTGCGCCAGTGCCTGTGGCGGCTGAGCCTATGCCTGCAGCGGTCGGGCCCGTGCCTGTGCGGGCCGGGCCGTTGCCTGTGCGGGCCGAGCCGTTGCCTGTGCGGGCCGGGCCTACTGAGCCTGTGCTGGCTGTGCCTTTGCCTGCGGGGCCTGGCCCTGCTGGGCCTATTCTTGCTGCGCCATCAACTGCGCCATCTGCCGCTCCTGGGCCGGAACGGGTTAATCCTTCGGCTGGGCCCTTCCGAAACTGGCGCGTGGTACCAGCAGCTATAGACTCCGATTATTCCCATGAGGAGAGGATGGATGGCGTGATACGGCAGCCATCGAGAAGTGCGCTACAGAGACAGGCAAGGGAGGGACAGGACACCTTACAGAAGCATTGGAGGGGAGTAAAAAAAAAAAAAAAAAAAAAAAAAAGGAGAGAGGCGTTTCACTGGAAAGTCCTTGAGAACTTAAAGAATGCTGTGAGTCAGTGCGGAATCCACTTACGGATAAAGCCAGTAAGTGTATGTAGAACTTGCTTTAGGTAAAAAGTGTGTTAAGCATACTTTGATTAAACATAGCATGAGCGAGGGTATGCCTGTGTACAAACACGTGAAGGGCTCCTGAAATGGGTTCCTAGTCGTATGATTCGTCCTGCCTTAACCTCGTAGTGTTTGAGTTTTCTTACAGATTGCTGTTATCCTGTCCTGGCTTATGACACCTTGGGTATCCGGATGACATCCCTCTCAGAGTCCATCAATACGTGCCTTTATGGGATCCGACTGTCGGAACTCACGGCCAGGAATCTAGGTGCCTCGGACATTCAGCCTTAACATCAACACACCAACGATAAGCCTTATAGAGTAATAGAAGTAACTCTTTCCAAGTCTTAACTTTCAATCTACCTCTTGTGTGAATTTCTATAAAGGAGCTTTTTGCTCTGCAGGGTAAATGGGATATTTACGGGTGTTTAAGATAGAGTGTTTTAAAGTAGTTGTAGAGATATGTTTCTACTCATGGCACTTTATATAGTTATTTCTTTGTGTGGAATTGTTCATAACAATAGAAGCCAACTCGTCATGGGGAGGGGAGAGATGTAGGGGTCTGCGTTCAGAAGATCTCGCGTTGTCACGGAAAGTTAGAGGGTTAGTCGCAGCCTTGTGATGTACCTGTAACCCCACCTCCCCTTGTTAGTATAAAAGGAATTAACTGCGCAATAAAAGGCGGAAGTTGGCGCTCACACTGTGTGTGTTATCTGTCTCTTTCCCTGGTCCGGGCCGACCAGTGATCTAAGCGTGGCACCTTGATATGTAGCGAATGCTACAATCTTGGAATTTCCAGGATACATTTATTTGCAACAAGGTTGTCCTCATTTGTTCCCATACCAATGACACCATTAAACCCAATTTCTCACAAGTCCAGGTTTCCCATGCCCTTTTATAATTATAGAGAGTAATCGGGTACATCTAAGTCTTTATTTTCCTAGGCTAAGATGTGCTCGTGTACAGGTTCTCTGCACAAAGCATGGAGCAAAGGTAATCAAGTTATAGCACAGCCTGGCAGCCTCCTGGACAGCTGGGCTGAATAGGCTGGTGCTAGACACAGCCCATGATCGCCAACTCCAAAGGCATGTCAGCACAGGCACCGAATTGCAGGGACTCGCTGAGGCTGCGTTCAGACCTAGTCTCGTGGATGTTTCCCCAGCTGTTGTGCCTTTGACGATGCTTCCGCACCCTGCCAGTTCCTGCATCTGCATGGATGGCTGTGGGACACAACAGCAAAGAGGAGGACCCACCGCTCTGGGCCCTACGCAAGGCCAAGTTTGAAACTCTGAATGCACTGAAAGCACTGTGGTTAATGTCATCTATTCAAGTGGAGCAATGGGAAAGATGATTTTAGCCAGAAATTAAATAGCTTTTAAAATTACATGCTCTTTCAAGAAAATTTGTTTTACTGATGTCCACTTCCTGTTTTGGTACATAGTCATAAAAGTATAGTTTTCTTAAAGATATGTCCTCGGCAATGTACCGGGCTTCACAGGATTTCATAGTATGATTCATAAACTGATTGAGGATGTCACCAAAAAGAAAGAAAAATTTATATTAAGTCTTGCTTACTCCTATTGGAAAATGCTTCCTAGATATTTAAAAACATCTTTTCAAAATAGGGAGACACTAGGCCTTGTGGAACACTCTGTTTGTTTATTTTAATAAAGAAAACTATTTGCTTAATCAATATACATTTGGAACATGTTCTCCTTTACAAATTTTTTATTTTCCAATGAAAAACAAAAGTATCCAACTACCCTTCATCATCTCCTCCCCCTTATCCACAATCAGATATTTCAAATGCAACTTTCATGACTCCTGTTGCTGAAGATTTAAACTCCAGATGCTTTTCACATTTACAGTCATGGCTACCTGACTGCATCATTTCTCCTAAAATGCAGCATTACCTAAGCCTCTTGGTCAGAGGAAACCATATATTGTAGGAGAACTACCTAACTGATGTATTTCATGAAGATGTGACCAAGCTAAACAAGCCAAGACATAAAGAATAGGGGCATGAAATCTTCAGATCACAATCTTAAGGAGTTATTTTATCTAAATTCCAGAATTGAAACATTTTCCTATATATGCATTTTTAACAATTCTGCCATTCATTGCTGTTTCAAAAAATGCATACAAAACTAATGGTTAATGTAGATGTAATAGGAAGCATTAGAATAAATTGGAACAACTTGCATTAAAAAAAACCCTATATGTTCATTAATGTTAGAAAATGATCATGTGAAGGGTAAGAAGTGGTGGTGGATTTCAAAGTTCTTAAAAGGTTTCTAGAAATCATTGTCTCAAAACTATAAACTGAGGTGCCATAAATGGGTTCTTTGGGTTGTTTTGTTGTTTTTTTTTTTTTAAACAAATGATAATGTAATACAGTTTAAAAAAGAGTAGGGCAAATCAAATATACTCACTAGCATTCATTGTCTACTGTCAATGGTTGATTTCACAGAGAAGGAATTCCCATGTCTGGACCTAAAAATAAATCACTGTCTGAAAAAAAAGAAAAAAAGACGTCATTTTTCAGTGTCTTCGGGGATTTTTCTTGAAGTATCTGCCACACAAATGCAACTCTAAATATCTTTGTTGCAAGGAAAGTAAACTTCCAACATTTAATTCTACTTATATTTCACCTCAGGGTAGGGTAAAAGTTTCTGAAATAAAATTTGTTTGCGAGTAAAAGTTTGTATGCTTTACAGTTAATGAGAGAAATAACTCTTTTAATTAGTAGAAGGAGATGAGGGACTGAAATGTAAACTTTTTTAGTCTAAATGGACAAAAATTTATAAACATGCAATCCATCTGTCCAGTTTGGCCTTACTATCCTAGCATATGGACAAAAAAAAGTCAAAAGGTGCCTAAAGTCTGCTAAAAGGTACAGAGGAAGGAGATAAATTTCTGCATTGTGGAAATGCTGGTGCTACTGAGCTAGTTATAATGATGTAACATGAGGTATACTGAAAGGGATATTCCATGAAAACAAAAAACCCTTTAGATTGCTTCTTATAAGGCTGTCCCACCTCTGTTAAATTTAACTTCTCCTGCATCTGATTTTTCCATCTTATGAAGTCCAACACTGATCACTGCTGTGTTAAGGCAAAGAGAAAATAGAAATGAGGAATAACAGGGAATACTTCAAAGCCTATTGCCTTACCATACATTTGGACTGAATTTCAGACGCATGTTTTAAGTTGCCTAACAGTGGAGTAAGATAGTACAAAGTCTCCAGAAATCTTCCCTCTCCCCCTTTATTCAATAGGGTCTTTAATGCAAATAAATATAATACTTTCTATGATTCATTCTACTGGAAAGTGTCTTCATTTAAAAGTGAATCACATTATGAAATTATTTAAAAATTCTGTAATGGCTGAGAATGATGAGGGTGGTCAATAACAGTCCAAGAGCAGTCAGATGTTGCAGGCAGCATGCTCTCTTCTACTGTCTCATAACTCTATGTCTCCTACCTCCAAGCTACGTACATTACAGGCACTGAGAAATTTCCTTTCTTGTGCTTTACTGTTGAATCAAAATTGGTTTTATCTGCAGTTGTAAGTTTTGTGGGGCTACATACCTGATCTGGGAATTAGAGATGGACATAAATTTTGAAATCCTTTAGCACCCCAGAGCATCTAACGGGAGAAGAGCAATGGATAACACATATGGAAAACATGCTGAAAGAGTGCATATGAAAGAGTGCAGGCAACAGGCTAATTTCAGACATCAAAGACTATACAGACAACGTAACACACTGCCAACTTGCTACAGATATAAGCCCACATGGAGTAGGCATTGAAGTTGCAGAGATTGAAAAACAATTGCATACTGAGCAGCACTCTGTGAAATAGTTTGTACACTGTGAAATAAGACTTTTTTTCTTTTCAACTGCCAAGGCAAAAAAAAACCCACAACTATTTTTCTGACCAGAAAATTTTCACACTGATCCATAAATACTTTTTCAAAGCCAAGAACTGATTTTTTTTCCTCCATCTCAATTGAACAAGTAATTTAGCAGCTCAGCCATTACTCTACAAAAAGAATTCTCCCACTCCCCATCCTTGCAGGGGCTTTGAATACAGTGCATTTTGTGGCTGCCATTAAAAAGTAAGCATAAACCCCCAGCAGTTGCTGAGCCATGATGCATATATCTGCCAAAAATTCAGAAAGTGCAATACAAATAGTTCATACAAATAAATTTTTTTGTGAGGTGTGCTTAAAAAATGGTGATTTTTTTTTAAATGGCAGTTGATGCATTTTGTTAGTTCAGTTAGTGGCCCAAATCAATATTTTACAATAATAATAATTTCTGATAAAAGTCAGGATATATGTTTTATGGTTGTATGTTTTTCTACTTAATTTATATTTTAATAATGAAGTAGATATTCTTCATAATGCTTCATTTCTTCCTTGGCCATATTATAATTTCACTTTTTTTCTCTCTCTGTCTGTCTCTCATATAAATTTCGTCAATTACCCCAACTGTTGTCACCTGCAAAAAAGAGACACTGAAAGCAATTTAGCATAACAGGTTATTTGTATGTTCTGAATATAGACTGTTCTTTAGTGGATGATAAATCAAGTTCATAGGATGAATCACAGAAAAAAAGAAGACTCAAATGTTTTAAACATTTGATTTTTTAAAATGTCCTCAGAAAGTCTGTTCAATATGAAACACAATAGCTTTCTCTGCCTTCAATATGCTATTAACTTTTGTGTGGGCATATGTATAATTTTACAGATTTCAACAGGAGATTTGGAGAACAGGTCAAGGTGACAGCAACTCTGTTACATAGTTTCCATGACAAAACTCTAAACCACATAAAAATCAACTCCTGAGCTTTTATCACAAATAATAAAAAAAAACCCAAAAACCCAAAACACAATGAAATTGCTTTTTATGTGCATGTCTAACCTGAAGTGTTAGACCTATGAACATAAAGACACAGAAACTTTTCTTGTGAAACCATCAAGCCATTTAAGCAGAATAGCTTGTCTCAGGAAACATATAATACAACCCTTCCTCAGGGACAGCTCTCCTTCCTCTCTTTTCTTCTTCCTCCCAAACTGGCTGAGTCAACCCTCAAAAAAGGATGAGAAGAAATGAATCATAGAATCATAGAATGGTTTGTGTTGGAAAGGACCTTAAAGATCATCTAGTTACAACACCCCTGCCACAGGCAGGGACACCTTCCACTAGACCAGGTTGCTCCAAGCCCCATCCAACCTGGCTTTGAACATTTCCAGGGATGGAGTATCCACAAACTCTCTGGTCAACCTGTCCCAGCACCTCACCACCCTCACAGTAAAGAACTTCTTCCTCATACCTAATCTAAATCTACCCTCTTCCAGTTTAAAATTGTTGCCCCTTGCACTGTTACTATAGGCCCTGGTAAAAGGGCTTTCTCCCTGTTTCTTACAAGCCCCCTTTATGTAGTGAAAGGCCACAATAAGGTCTCCCCAGAGCCTTCTCTTCTCCAACTGCGCTTTAGCTTTCCTAACCTCATCCCCACACATCTGGGCGGTGTCCCTTATATTCTTCCCAAGGTACACAGCCCCAGTTCCACTGCCTGTGCATTTTCTTCTTAGACTTTATTTTGACCAGGAGGTCCTTACTAAGCCATGCTAGTCTCAGGCCTTCCTTGCCTAAATTATTACACATGGGAATTGAGAGCTCTTGCGCTCTAAGAAAAATGTCCTTAAAGAGCTACCAGCTCTGTTCAGCTCCTTTGTCCCGGAGGGCAGTTTCCCAGGGGGTCACAACTTTAAACAACTGAAGGTTTGCTCTCCTAAAATTCAGCACCCTGACTCTACTCTTCACGTGGGCCATATCCCTCAAGATTGTGAATTCCACCAGGGCATGATCACTGCAGCCCAGGCTGCCACCAATCTTGACGTCCCTAATTAGTTGTTCCATGCTGGTGAGCAACGGGTCTAGTAACACTTCTCCTCCGGTCAGGCTACCACCTGGAATAAAAAATTATCCTTGACTCTCTCCAAGAGTCTCCTGGACTGCTTACAGCTTACTGTGCTGCTTTTCCATTGGATATCAGGGTGACTGAAGTCCCCCAGCAGGATCGGAGCCTGGGAATGTGATGTTTCCTGTAGCTGAAAGTCAGAACACTTGGTCAGCATTGTCCCTTGGGTCAGGTGGCCTGTAGTGAACACCAACCACAAGGTTCCCTGTCTTGGCTTGGCCCCTAATTTTTACCCATAAGCTCTCAACCTGCTCATTGCTGTTTTTCAAAGACAGCTCTGTGCAATAAATCCATTCTTTTACGTAGAGGGCAACCGCCTCACCTCTCCTTCCATGCCTGTCCCTTCTGAACAGTTTATAGCCATCAATTGCAATGCTCCAGTTGTGCATTTCATCCCACCATGTTTCAGTGATAGCGATTAGATTGTAGCTTTCTAGCTGCAAAATAGCTTCCAGCTCCTCCTGCTTGTTACCTGTGCTGTGGGCATTGGTACAGAGGCATTTCAGATGGGCTATTGACTGTGTCACCTTTTTAGAGGAACATGCCCTAATTTCTTTGAGGCATTTCACAGGTGTTTCCCTGTTGGTTCCTAATAAATCAGCAGCCCCTGGCTCTACTCAAAATGTCTTGACATACAAGATGTTAATAGGCATTGATTCCTTAAGAAAGAAGCAAAGGATCTCACCAGTGTTTGAGAAAATTTGGCATTTAAGGTTTTATATAATGATATTGAGGGCTCTATGTGTTACCAGTAGCTCAAACAAGTGTAAAATGGTTTTTAAAAGGTGAAAACCCTTACCCTATATGGCTAAGTAAATCTAAACTACAAATAAATAAACATACAATTTATAGTGACTCCAAGTCCTTACATTTCCTTGTAATTGGAAAGCAAAAGTAGCAATTTTAATAATAATAATAACAACAACAACAATAACAACAACAATAATAAACCAAGACTTGTTGGATCGTGTGGTTTAGTCTTGAAATGTTCAAATGCTTATTCATTCTCCCTATGAAAAATACAAAAGGAATGAAGGACATTTATATGAATTTTTGTAATTCCACTGCAAAGTTTTATACAACGCTGGAATTAATCATATTGTCTAAGCTGACTTATCCTAGTAATTTTGAAATGCATGGCTCTGCAAATATGATTTCTTTTAAATACAACACTTGGAAGGAAAAATATTTACTTCATTTTTTTGTAAAAGCAGCAGAAGAAAAAAGGTTAGCAATGAAATATGCATAAGCAGTAACACAAACTTTCTCCCAGCATGTTCTATTAGCAATTTTTTGATGTCCTATTGAAAGAACATTTGACCCAGACTTGAACTCATATCTATCGAAAGTGATGATATATTGCAATAACCTGGAAGCATGCTGTGGAAAAACTCAAAAGCAGGAGAAAGCTGGCTCCATTTTTTTACTTGCTCTGAAGACAGAACTAAGGAAGGATTTTTCTGCTAAAGCTTAGGGGAAGAAAAAGAATTTTTGAAAGCTGAAAAATAAAGCAAAATCTGAACTCTTACCTCCCCCAACCTGAAAAAGAGTCAGAAAAGACCTGTGAAGGTTCAAAACTTATATCCTAAGGCAAGTTTCTCTTCAAATATTTGTCAGCTACAACAGAAAAATAATTTTCATAACAAATGAAGTTTGGTGAACCAGGCAGTTTTAGGCATGTGACAATGTTCATCACACATTACTCAGTTACTATATTAAGCACCTTAGAATTCAATCCTTTCTTCCAGTGTCCCATTTAATTTCAGGTTTTAAGGAGATCATGGTAAGAAGAGCATCCACCTATTAAAAGATAAAGAAATATTTTTTAAATGTCCAGCTAGAAATGTCAAGTGTTTCTGTTTCCCTCATATATCTAGCCCTATGCTAGGCAGACAGTAAAGCTGGATTAAAAAGAAAGGGAAGCTAGAGGAATGAAATGGGCTCGAAAATTGAAGGTTTAATAGAGAAGGAAAAAAAAAAGAGAAAAAATATAATAATAATTAAAAAAAATCTAGAGTACTTTGTAGAAAAGTGAAAAGGGAAGGAAGAAGAAAAAAAAATCTTGAAAAAATAGAAGTTGGGTGAAAAAAACAAAAAATCCTAGTCATAGAAAATGGGAAGAGACCAAAGAAAACTGACAGTTCCCTGAAAGTATAAGAATTAGTAAGTTCTTAATATGAACAACTGAGAGACTTCCGGCAATTAGCACAGAATTAGATCTCTCAAGATTTTATACGTATATCTGCCAAATAGTTTTAGCCATGGAAAGTCTAACACTGCACATAGAAAGTAGTTCAAAACTATCATTTCATGTCAACTGCATATTTTACAAAACTATTTTGTGCTCAATAGAGATGCACACAGTGTACTCTACAGCACTCAAGTGCTACCTACTAAATTGCTAATACTGACTCACCCAATGACTCCTCTAATACAAAGGTAATTGAGATTTTTGAGGAAGGTCGACGAAAGAGCACACTAAACTTTAGGGGATCTGGTTCAACTTGAGGAATGATCTTATGCAAAGGCAGTTAATCACTTCTACTTTGATTACTTCTTCCCTTATCTCTAAGCAGGCATGATATTTTCATTCCATTAGTACTTTAAAACCTAAGATGAAGTACAGTTATTGTCATGTGCCTATGTGCAGCTAGCAATATGCATAAAGTGCTCACTGATCTGAATTTCTTCACTGAAAGAGCTATTCTTATTTTAAAGTAATTTACCATTCTTTTTAAAAAATAAGAAAAAAAAATGAAATAGAAATTCTTGCACTGTTTTTTCTCATTTCATGAATTTGTGACAAGCTCTAGAGCAACATCATTTAGACCTGTTGGAGCGAGTCCAGAGGAGGAGCACAAAGATGATCAGGGGGCTGAAGCACTTCTCCTATGAGGACAGGCTGAGACAGTTGGGATTGTTCAGCTTGGAGAAGAGAAGGCTCCGGGGAGACCTTACAGCAGCCTTCCAGTACCTGAAGGGGGCCTATAGGAAAGCCGGGGAGGGACTTTTTACAAGGGCATGTAGTGATAGGACAAGGGGTAATGGCTTTAAACTGAAAGAGGGTATATTTAGATTAGATGTAAGGAAGAAGTTCTTCACTGTGAGGGTGGTGAGGCACTGGAATGGGTTGCCCAGAGAGGCTGTGGATGCCCCATCCCTGGAAGTGTCCAAGGCCAGGTTGGATGGGGCTTGGAGCAACCTGGTCTAGTGGAAGGTGTCCCTGCCCATGGCAGTGGGGTTTGGACCTAAATGATCTTTAAGGTCCCTTCCAACCTAAACCATTTTGTGATTCTATGATCATTTATCCTCCATATCACTACTAGTCTTGTCTAGCTAAACATGCAAATAAATATGCAACACAGCAGGATTCAGAAAAACTGTGGAAACAAAGAACAAACAAACCAAATACATCAGAGCTGCGGCTGTAATACATTTAGTAACTCCAGTCATTTCAATCTTTCCATACAAGAGAAGAGTGGGACCCAACAACAGTTTCAGGAATCACTTTTCCTTGAAAATATGTTAGTCATGTGGCTGTTGCAATCTTCCTCTGTAGTCCAAAAAAAATTGAACAGAGTATCAGAAAGTTAATTTACATATCATACACTCAGCAAAGGCATTACCTACCAAGATAGCAAGGATATATCCTGGAGAAAATTTTAAGTAAAAGTTGAAATGTGGCAAACAGACAGCAGGATGCACTTATTCAGGATGAACAAATCACCTGTCTGACAAAAAAAAAAATCAAATAAAAGCATTTCAGTCCCCAACCTGTCACTCATACAGGCTTTTTCTAGTGTGATTAATGGTAACACAGTTTGATTTGCTTAGTCATAATGCACAACATATTTTAGCTAAATATATGGCCAAGTAGATGTCTGGAGCATAGGTCAGATAAGGCCTTCTGGACAAAGAAGTGATTTGTCTTCTTTGCGAACAGAATGTGCTTATCTGTGGAAAACTATGTGCAGTGCAGATGGAGTTAAACAGTCTGAAGGAGGATCACTAGAAGGGCACAAGCATCAAGTGTACAGACTGAGACATTTCCAAGGCACCAGATCATAGCATGGAGACAACCCAAAGATTGAAACTCTAGAAGGACTGGAAAGGCAGGTCACGAAGCTTCAAAAGTTAGCACCCATCGTAACTGTAGCAGGGAATGCAAGCATAGGATGGTAGCAGGGGCTTTGAGAGTACAGGCACAAGATGACACCAGAGGCCCAGCTGGTATAAGCACAAGTCACAGAGAATATCTTCTCAACCTTCAGAGCACATAAAGCCGGTTTCAGGGCATAACAGAGCATAACAGTATATGAAAAACTGGTAAAAATGTGAGGGAAAAAGCAATAAGGTATAAAAAACACTTGCAGCCTCTACAGAATGTGAACAAATGAAGAGCACAGAGGGGTATTTCTTCTACGTTTAATGACACCATGCCTCACCAACACCACCGCCTATCTGCAGTAAGTCCACCCTCAGAGCACTGCTTTATGATTCGTCATCGACCACATTTTGCTACCAAAACTAAGGAATCGTATGTAAAGTATTATTTCTTATGACATTGACAGCTTCAGTAAATTAGAATTTTCAAAAGCAGCTTGTGTGCGTGTGCTTTTTGCTCCAATCTTCCCATATGACAAGGTGGTAAATACGGCAGCCCAAAGTCAGAATAAAGTTGGATGCAACACAGCCAACAGCAATAATTGGAACAGTGGGGGAAATTAGACGAAAATTAGATCTATCAGGCTCATGGCCTTCAGTCACAAAAGAATATTCTACTTTCATTTTTTCTGGGACAAGAAAGACTGATGACACTCCTCACTTGTCACTGCTTTGGCATTGCACTTCTGAAACTCTCCAGTTGTGTCACTTCTGGTAATGGAACAGTTAGTCCAGATTCTGAGTCCAGTTTAACCTGCCTGGTAACTGTACACCTCATCAGGGCAACAAAGCCCATATTTCAAAGTAGGTGTTGGTTGCTAAAGAGAGCAAAGCCCTCTTATCTTTTTTCTGTATGGATGGTACTTTGAGAGATGCCTTTCTTTTTTTACTCCTCTGGAATGTGTTGGATTTCCAGTTAGACAGAACAATGAACCTGACATGACAATGAAGACAGTCCTACAGGAGATAATATAAACCCAAGACATTTCTTCATTGACAAAGATGAGCTCAAATCTTTCCAAATTAAACAGGGAAAACTGAAATGAGTGTTCCTTCTCTCTGCTGTTCAAGTACTACTTCCTCACTCAAGCTGGGTAACAAACTGGACTTACTAAGAAGAATTCAGTCTTTATTTCCTTCCTGTTCCAGACTAGGAAGGCTCCCTAAAAAGAGTGTGTCGATATTTAAACTGAAATGCTTATGAAAACCTCACCTCAAGATCAATGGCACTTGTAGAGGTCGATTATATGGAACTTAGTGACTGGTCCTGAAAGTAGCTCATGGTCGCAAGAGCATTCCAGACGCCTTTAGAAGGCCTTGAACAGAATAAACAAGAAGACAGAAAAAGAAAGATCCCAATTAGGAAAACACAGATGCGCATTCCATGATAAAGGGAACTTGGCACAAACAACCTCAATTCGGCAGTTTATCTTGACCAATTAGACTGAGACAAGTTTCGCACGTTTTAGTTAATATAGCCAATTATGTCCTATGTTTATGAGCGTGTACAGAGTTAGTATAACCAACTATATCTTATGTTTATACGCGTGTACAGTGTCGATATAACCAATCATATTTTATGCTTGTGTGCCTGGACACTAAATGCTTGCTTGCATGCAGCAGCCAATCAAAGCTTCTTAGGAACTTAGAGAATTGTATAAGAATGATCAGCTAGGCTCAATAAACTGGCGACTTTGATCATCATATTGGTGTCCTGTCGTCCGTCCCCGCGTGGAATTTTGCAACAGGCACTATTTTATCCATAGGACAAATTCAAACAACCTATTATTTTTGTAGACTTGGGGGGGGGGGGGAGGAGAGAAAGCCCTTAATTAGACATGTCTGAGATACGATCATAACATACTAAAACAACAAATTTAAAAGCTAAGAGAAAACAGTATTTCCTTTTCCTTTCTATTTTGTCTCATGCACTTTGTATCTCCAGGCAAATAGCTGAATATTATTTAAGGAAAACTGTTTTCTTTTCCCTCTTTTTTAAAATTTTTATTATTCATAAAAACAACAACAGATGAAAAACTGAATGGTTGTTATGGTCCATAAGGATCATCATGCAAATTAACCTAAGAAGATTAAAGTCCCTGAGCTTATATTATCCAGGTTGAAGATGCATTACTGCTATTTTTGATTATAAGAAATGATAAACAAAAGGAAGACAATCTGTTTTCCAAGCTGTTTAGGACTCCCTCTCTTTCTCAGCAAGGCGTGGACTGAAAAGGCAAAAAGTTTCCCCTTCTCTTCACTTTTTGCATAAATAAATGGAAGAAGATCTAGATTTAATCCCATACCAATCTCATTGTTTTAAAGTAGAGGAAGGGTATTTAGAATTCCAGTTTCTTGAGTATATTTCAAAATGTGTCAGCATTATTTGAAAATTTGCTGCATTTGCCTGTGGAAACTAGACTTGTCTAGCACTGGATTATCCAAGACAAAATAAATGCAAGTATAATTCTGCACTCTTGCAGAAATGTCATACATTAGCATATGAACTTACAAGCGTCAGTAATTGTTATTCTACATTTAGTAAAAGCTGTTATTAAAAAAATCAGACAAAAGGAAGGAATTTTTCAAGTTCTTGAAAGTAATACTCCATTTTACATTTTTCTTTCATTTAGTTCAACACAGTTCTGTTGATCTTGTGGTCTTAGTCTACAGAACAAGTCACCTCTTGGAGTCTTTGCCTTCCTTTTTGAAACAAACATATTAAGAGGCAGAAGAATACTTTCATAACTTCTATTATAGTCTGTACAACTTCCCTGTAACTCGAGGCAGAACAGAACCCACTGGGTTGGGCTGGGGACACCGTCTGTGTCCCATTTGTGAATCCAATTTCTTTTCTTGTTTAAAAGGGTAAGGGAACTTGCTGCTGAAAAAAAGTGTATTTCATTTCTTGTTGGGATTTCTTTTATCAGCAAAACCAACAACAATTGAAATAAAGATTTTTTTTTTTAAATACTCTGAAATCCTCATGTTTATTTCATCTAGATATAAAGATAGTAGGAAACAGAATTAAGTAAATGAACCAGGTCACAGCAAACCAATCTAAATCCCTTTAGGTGTGATTTTACTCCCACTGCGTAACATTTCACAGAAAGACAAATATCTTCTTGCTTTCTTAACCTATTCTGTAGCATAGATGTAACCATTCTTACTTCATCCTACCTGGATATTGCATTCATTTACTTTTCAGATCACTCTTGAAGAGTAACAGGCAGCAAACACAGCCACCTGGTAGTGTAAAAAAATAATTTCAAATGAAAACTGTGGTCATGTAAGTGAATTATGGATGTCAAGGCCCCCAAAATCTGTTTATTTCAAATTATTTCTGTCTCATCACTGAGAAAAAAAAATTCTTCCTTTTAGACTAATTTTTCATTTCCTTAGTTGCAGAAATATTGCGAATATGGAGCTCAGACACAGAAATAGCTCATCTGTAAACAAGGTTTCTTTTGCAGGTGAAAAGGCAAGTGTAGTCTTCAATAAATTATTTCTGCTAAAATGAGTTATAATCAGAGGTCCAAACTAAGAGGTAGGGGAGGGATTAGGAGTGATGTTTTTGGATATAAAGGATGCCTCTGGAAAAAAGCCTACATTCTAGAACAGTAAATGCTATCTCTTCTTTTTTTAATGAATGAAGACATATTGTGAATGGGCTCAGTTACAAAGCTGGCATGAAAAATGTTCACTTTTCATGTGATCAGAATGGGCTTCATGAAGCAAACTATGAAAACCTTATGAAACAATCCAGGGTTTAAGTATCATCTGCAAACATACAAGCTTTCTGATACAAAAAATTTTGGTTTGTTTTTTACCATTTACATAGACCTAACCATTCAACCCATGGAAAATAAAAAGCCTGAATCAGTCCTCAGTCTGCTTTGCCTGAAAAATTTCTTTATGTTAATACATTAGGTAAACATTGCTTCAGACATAACTAATGCAGACATTAACTTTCTCTCTTCCTCCTAAGCAAGATTTAATATCAGTACTGAGGCACATTGTCTACAACTGAATGCAAGGCACCCCATCAGCCTGACCTGGTAGCAATGTTTTTTTGTCCCATCTGCTTTAGAGATATTATTCTCTCATAAAAACCTTGGAAATTTCCTATCAATTCGCATGGCATTAAATAATCTTCTTGGAAATGCTGCATTACAAAATGTTCAACTGCAGCATGTCACTTAAGTATTTACAAATAAGAATACTTATACTCAAAGGTCTAGTTCATATGGGCTGGAGGAACTGTAAATTTACCATTCCACTGTAAATCTGCTATGCATCAGAATCCAAAGACTGTGGAAAACAATAGGAAAGGGTAAATTCTCCTGGTTTATTCACTTTATCTTCACACATTGTTTTTAAATCTCATGTCCAGAAAACTAGATGATACAGTGGCGTACTACTCTGATTTTTCACCTGTGAGACAATGCAGCATGATACCTGACATTTCAGAAGTGAAAATGTATTTGGTTGTCTGAAAGTTGTCTGTTTGGCGTGTTTGCACATGTCACAAAACTGGCTTGTTTTATTACCACTATCTATCCTGATTCAGAATAAAACTCATACTGCAGTGGCAGAAGTGTTGGAGGTCAGGTTATTTCTGTGTAGAAAATACTGAGGGGAAATTTTAGCACCTATATTGGGCTACATATCATTTTTCGATCAATACATAGTTTTCGATACACCTCATTATGTGCATCTGAGGAACTCTGGAGGAAAGTTTTTTTGAGGGAAATGATTTATCAAAACAGAATGTTTGCAGGGATCGATCAGTTTCAGCTAAACATTTGTTAGGAAGGCTTACAGGTGCAGAAAGAAATTTTAAGTATGAGAATAAGGGAGTATACTTGAATGCATACAACATACACTGCTGACAGTATGGTGTCTAGGATATTGACCTAACTCTTGGGGATGTAGTTTTTATTCAGACTTGTTTCACAGCAATATCCAACCACTCTGTGCCTGCAGGTTAGTAGCATCCCTATGTCACAGGTAAGAAATTAAGACATTGAGTATCTTAAGAAATTTTCAAGGATCATATAAGAAATCTATATGACAAAGATTGAAAGGGAGACACTGATTTTCTTAAGTCCTCTGATTTTTTTTCAAGTGCCACATCTCTTTTCTGTACTAAAAATATATTCTTGTAACTACTCTGTAGTAGTATTCCCTCACCACATATTTTAGCCTATCTTTGTACTTAGACATCTCTTATGCTGCTTTCTCTATTTGTTCATATGAAGATTTTATGATATGATAGTCTACAGCAGATTCTTATAAGAAAATCTCATTATCTAAGTATATGTTCAGTCTTCCAGTAAGAATCATTTCTAGTAAAACCTCTCTCATTTTTTCCAGATATCCATTTATATAAAGTCAGGTCCCTAGTTCCATTGGGACAGACAGAATTTCTACATAATTTTGTTCTACTTTTCTTGCCTATGAATTTATTTCAGTTATTTGCTGCTTCTGTCACTTTGGCTACTACAAGCATTAATATAAATTTGGTATTTTCTCCTACACGATTCACAACACTTTGATCTGAAAGTACCATGAGACCATTCATAGTGTTTGCAACATTTTCAGCAGGAAAAACAACTTGCTATCCAACCACCGCTTCAATACTTTTGAAAATCAACTAGACAAGCAAACTTAAGTGCTTAAAAATCAGGTTGTTTAAAAATCTTCTAGTACAGCCTGTCAGAGTTCTAGTGCTGATTCTTGAAAACAATTTGAGAAACTACTAAGAGTAATATTCTCTCAGTTTGGTAGTCTCACCATGAAAGAAACAAGCTTGAAATTAAATAACAATAAATTAAATACTTTTTTATGTAATGCATTGTATAATTAACCTGTGGAATTTACTTCTATAAGATTCTAGTCAAACATGTTTCAAATTAAGTTAGACATTGTGTGTATAGAAGTTGCACATGAAGCAGCACTAATTATCATAAATTTAGAAAGGCTATTAATAGTTCTCAGACTTCAAGGGATAAATTTATCCTGAATTGGATTTAGAAAGAAGTATCCTACATTAAATATCTTATAGTTATTATAGATATTTTATACTTAGCATATACCATAAGTTAAGTATACTTCAAGTACACTGTAGTTTCCATAATGCATAAGAAAACCTGTACAAAAAAAAAGAGAGATAATAATTGAGTTTCCTTTAAAGGTGAGAGGTTATACATGTCATGAAATTTTAAAGGAAATAAAATTCTATAAAATAATAATCTGTTGTGTTTGTTAAATTATGTCTATTTCATTCAAAGCATACAGTTAACTATCACTCAGTTATCTTGGGGGGACACATACTAAAGCCTCTCTACATGGTCTTATGTCTGTAGTTCAATGAAGAAAAAGAGCTTGGGTTTTAATTCCAGCTCTGTTACTACTTTAATACATTAAAATGACTAATCACTTTAGGGCCAGATGTTTTAATTTGATGTGGAATGTTGAAGGCCTAAACTTTCATATCTAATTTATGAATAAATACTAAAAGTTACACGCAGACATACACACTCATGCACACAGAGGATGACTTCCAGAGATCCTCCAGACTGGAGTTTTAACTTCTATAACTGCTAGTTACTTGCAGTTAACCATTTCTGTAAAATCCAATAACACTTTTATAGCAAATAATGTTATAATGCATGTTTTCCATTTCACAGCTGGAAAATTAAAGTGTTAGATCTGTTATGCCAAATACATAACAAATCCTGTCAGAGCAGTAAATATAGAACAGAAAAGTCTCAGTTTCATGCCTTGGTTCTTTATTTTGATGATAGTACTTCTTTCTAGTATAATCTTCACATCAAATAAGAAAAACAAACCCCATCAAAACCTGAAACCCACAATCTTAATTTTGTTGAAGACAATATTAGCCACATCAAGAAAAGGGAATTTTATTCTGATTTTAAACTCTTGTAAATTCATGTTTAGAAGATAATATAAAGAAGTTTCAAATCACATTTGCAGCCAGATGAAATTGCAAAAAGTCCAACCTATTACTTGAAGGTAATGAGTCAGAGTGATTCACTGCAGCCTCTTGGTGATTTCTGTATGAACCAATCAAATGAAAGGGCAGAAAAGCCATTCACAGTGAAGATAGTCCTTAGTTCTAACTAATATAAAATCTGACGTCATTAAAATGTGTAACACTGCAAAAGAAGGAAACATAAAAGGCAAAGTCTTTGCCCTCCCCTTCCCACCCCCAAATATCTACAACACAAACAGCAAAACCTTAAAATCAAACATTAGGAAGATACTGCTGAAATGTTGGATCTTATAGTTCACATAATTTGTAAGAAAACATGTAGCCAAAATGAGAGATTGCTTAACAAAGCTGTTGCACTTAAACATAGAAGGAAAAAGGATCATGTGCATCAGGAAACATCCCACATAGCCCATTCAGAATGATTAAAAGCAATAGTATTTGTGCAGCATGACCTTTAGCATGACCAAGAAAATAAATAAATGTATTATAGTGAAAAAAACCTAAGCACAGGCCATTTTCATGTGTTACATCATACATAAAGAACTAGTACTTTAGCTTTTTTTAAAAAATCTGAATAGATTAAATTTGCTGAAAGTATGACATAAGGATACTTATTCCTCTTTAAATACTTGAAGAACTCTATAGATTTATTAGTTGTTATACACAGACAAATACATATGCTTTTCATTTCAGAGCCCAAAAGTAGAAATACCTGTGTGTAGAATACTGTGTGTCATTGAACTCCAATGTATACAATTTCTGCCAGAATCTAACTGACAAAGCCAAACCTTGTTATCGCTCTTAGGTAAAGGGGCCAGAGTTTTAGCTGAATTGGTAAATGTCTACATATGCTGAACAGATAATTTGTATTAAATATATAATCTAAGTTAAAAGCCAACACAGGAAATAAGGGAATGCTTTTTTTTTTAGTCAATTGTCTAACAGTAGACAGAATCATCTTGTCCAATTATTCAAATCATATTCAGATGACAGACAGTAGAAAGGTAGTCCCACGTCATACAGCTATTCTTTCTGGTTGTGGTGGGTTGGCTGGATGCCAGGTGCCCCCCAAAGCCACTCTATCACTTTCCTCCTTAGCTGGACAGGGGAGAGAAAATATAACAAAGGGCTCGTGGGTCAAGATAAGGACAGGGAGATCACTCACCAATTACCATCGCGGGCAAAACAGACTCGACTTTGGGAAATTAGTTTCACTTTTTACCAATCAAAATCAGAGTAGTGTAATGAGAAATAAAACCAAACCTTAAAATACCTTCCCCCACCCCTATCCCCTTCCCGGGCACAGCTTCACTCCTGAATTCTCTACCTAACCCCACCAGCAGCACAGGGAGACAGGGAATGTGGGTTCGGGTCAGTTCCTTACACATTGTCTCTGCCGCTCCTTCCTCCTCAGGGAGAGGACTCCTCACTCATCCCCTGCTCCACTGTGGGGTCCCTCCCAAGGGAATCAGTCCTCCATGAACTTCTCCAAGGTGAGTCCTTCCCACAGGCTGCAGTTCCTCATGCACTGCTCTGGCATGGGTCCCTTCCACAGGCTGCAGTCCTTCAGGCACAGACTGCTCCAGCATGGGGTCCTCCCCGGGCTGCAGGTGGAGATCTGCTCCCCCGTGGACCTCCCTGGACTGCAGGAGGACAGCCTGCCTCACCGTGGTCTTCCCCATGGGCTGCAGGGGAATCTCTGCTCCGGCGCCTGGAGTACCTCCTCCCCCTCCTTCTTCACTGACCTGGGGGTCTGCAGGGCTGTTTCTCTCACTCCCCTCTCCTGGCTGCTGTTCCACAGTAGTTGTTTTTTTCTGCTTCTCAAGTACATTCTTCCAGAGGCGCTATCACCATTGTTGATGGGCTCGGCCTTGGCCAGCAGTGGGTCTGACTTGGAGCCGGCTGGCATTGGCTCTGTTGGACATGGGGGAAGCTTCTGGCAGCTTCTCACAGAAGCCACCCCTGTAGCCCCCCCACTACCAACACCTTGCATACAAACCCAATACACTGGTCAACAAAAGCTCTCACATTCAGTCCTTGTGAGAAGGATCCGTATAGAGTGCACTGATCTCCTGCATGGACTCTAGACCCCAACAGAGGCTTTATAGTGAAATATAGATGCCTCAGAGTTGGATGCAGTGAGCAGGGCAAGTATTTTGCTGCATAGCACTCCTGTCCTGCACGCTCCTGACTGAAAACTACTGCAAAGTAAACCATTGTTCACTAATCTGAATCCTCTCCTTAAGGTAAATACAGTGACTTCTTTGAAAGTTCAGAAATCACCATTTTATTTTAAGCTAGGGCTTGAATTTCTCATTTTAATTTCCAGAGTAATGTGTTAAACATCACAGGCAGTGGTTAAGGGATTTATGGAGAAGACACTTTCCATCTGGACAGGTTGACAGGAATGTGTCAAAAGATGAAAAACGGAGCATAAAGTCAGTGGTTAGTAGAATGAAATACAGTTGTACCCATCTTAAAGCTGTTTTCTTCTTCTGAGGATCTTTCTTTTCCTCTTTGTCTCCTCTCATTTTCTCTTTCCTCTTTTCTTTCCTCCTCTTTTATTTCCTTCCTCCCCTTCCTGTTCTCTCTCCTTTCTTTCTTTCTTTCTTTCTTTCTTTCTTTCTTTCTTTCTTTCTTTCTTTCTTTCTCTCTCTCTTTCTTTTTCTCTTTCTTTCTTTCTTTCAATCTCTCTCTCATTCTTTGTCTTTTTCTCTATTAGATTTTTATCTGGGTGTCCTTATGTTACACAGTCCCTGTGTGGGAGGAAGCAGAAATGCCTTCTGCAGTCTTTCCTTTCAGTCTTGTTCTATTTTCCTAAATGTTGATCCTATAAACTTAGTATGGCTACAAACTAAAATATCAGCTCAATTAACAGTTTCAGCCATGTTCCTCATTTCACATAATGTTGTTAATAGAGCATCATAATTTAATATATACTTAGAGGGGGCATGCTGTGTGTCAACAAGCACTTGGTATAAATATTTCTTTTGAATTATTGTAATATGTCTTTTTCCCAGAGAAGAGTTCATTACTTAAGCTTTGAATGCTTCCCTATATTTATTAGGGCAAAACATCATCCTTTTGGCTAAAAAAGAGACTTCATACCTGAAGCATACATCACTGCAAGGTTCTATTTTTTTAAAAAGTATAATTCACAAGAAATAACTTTGATAATTTTTATTCTGTTTATATATGATCGTCTTTGATGCCATAAGATCATCATCAGATAGAAAAAATAGAATTTGTAAATTGGAGATGGCTTTTGTATTGTGCAGGCAAAATGGTAGGTCTATTTTTGTCTGTCCCTATATCTAATTTAAACTGAAAGAGCTAATGATCTTCCCATAATATTCTAAAACTTTTTTTTTTTTAGTTTCTCTACAATATGTCTACCAAAACAAAGTCTAAAAAACCAATCCCTTTTTACTGACTGACGGAAAAAAAATACATGTTTCACATTCAAGAGCACCAAATGGTGCTATTATGATTTTTCCATGAGTCAGTTTTGACTCATTTTTACTTCCTAGAAAAGCCACATAATATCAAAGTATCTCTGTTTATATCCTGATCTGAGTCTGAAGCCCTTTAATAGAATCTTTGTATAACCTTTCTGTAACATTTTTAACATTTTCCTCAAAACAATTTGACCTGTATCAAGCTTGTTTTATTATACTATGGCTTCTTTGTTTTATTTTGTCCTGTCCCCCCCCCCAGTCATTTATTTCATCATTATATGCTGTTATCCTATTCATTGTACTAGTATTTCAGTCCCTTCTGTGTAATACCTCGTGCTCTGTTCATGACTGCTCTTCCATTACCTTAGAACAAGTTTTATACCCTACATGAACAATCCCATTTAGCATATATATTTCCAACCTGAAATCTCTGTTTTGTGTGGCTTATCTCGGTGGGCAACACTTTGTGTTTCTCAGACTTCTGGGTAAAACCTTGGTGATTATTCTTAAAAGAGAAGTCCTTGATTACAGCTGCATCTCTCAGGGTTGATCCAAGTCCCCCAAATTTTCTCAGCTCTGAGAAGGATCTTCATTGACCTTTTGGAAACCTCCTTGTTATCTTCCCCTCTTCTTTCACAATCTGTTCTTATTGTCATTATCTTCCCATGGGTCTAGCTAAATTATTCTTGTTCCTTAGCACTCCACTTTCTGATTAACAATTTTGCCTACACACTCTTCAGAGAAGTCTCTCTTTCTTCTTCTTTTGTAAGTATATTTCCCCTTGATTTGCCTCTTTTTTTCCTCCTGACTTATTAATGTGATCACATTCTTCAGTGCATCACCCTTTCTTAAGAGTTTGCCCTCTAGCCTCTCTTTCTCAGTAAATTCTAAGAGAAGAGATTGGACAAATAACTCATCTTCCTATTGTGTTAGAAACCTTTTCTGACTTCCATCATATCTCCTTGGTGCATTTTTAGTTCTCAGATCTATTTCTCCATGAACTGTACCTGTCAATATTTCATTCATAAATAACTTGTGTCAGGTAGCCACTCAAGAACAATGTACACCCAGTAGTTTTGGCATTCCATAACCCGTATTGTCTCCTCCATTTTTCAAGTCACTTTCACTCCTGCTTCAGGTTCTATGAACATTTCTTTCTAGTCTCACATTTAAAAAGAAAAACAATACTCCTGAAACCTACCCCTCCTTGCCATGATATTTCTCATTTTCTTCTCTCTATGCCATTTGACCTTTCAGGTCCAAAGTACAGAAACAAAGCTCTGCTCCTCAGCAAATGACCATCTGCCTGTGGACTGAAGTGTGTATTTTAGTTTCACAAAGAAACATCTGGACAGATTCTGCTCAAGGAATTTTAAGAGGAATGAGCCTGTCAATGGAGGAAATGCACATGGAAAACAAAGGTTCTATCTGATATTCACACTAAATTGTTTATTCTTTATAACCTGAAAACATAATTTTAAATTAAGAATAGTAATGTCATTTGTAGGCAGTCACTTCAACTTGTGGGTATGCTTGTAAGGTAAACAGACAGGAAAGGAGGAATAAACATTAAAACCAGTCATTTAAAGAAAAAAACAAGGAGAAGAATAATGTTCCTAGAACTTAACTCTTTAAGAATACCAACATCCATTCTTACAAGTAGATATTTTAAGAGAAATTTTTTACCTGATGTTATATAAGAAAACCAAACATATTTGGTTAATATCTTTATTAATGATCTGGATGAGGGGATCGAGTGCACCCTCAGTAAGTTTGCAGATGACACCAAGTTGGGAGGGAGGGTTGATCTACTCGAGGGTAGGAAGGCTCTGTGGAGGGATCTGGGCAGGCTGGATTGATGGGCCTAGGACAACTGTATGAGGTTCAACAAGGCTGAGGGCTGCCATCTCCTGCACTTGGGTCACAACAACCCCATGCAGCGCTACAGGCTTGGGGAAGAATGGCTGGAAAGCTGCCCAGCAGAAAAGGACCTGAGGGTGTTGGTCAACAGCTGACTGAATATGAGCCAGCAGTGTGCCCAGGTGGCCAAGAAGGCCAACAGCATCCTGGTCTGTATCAGAAATAGTGTGGCCAGCAGGAGCAGGGCAGCGATTGTCCCCCTGTTCTCTGCACTGGTGAGGCAGCACCTCGAATACTGTGTTCCGCTTTGGGTCCCTCCCTACAGAGAAGACATTGAGGTGCTGGAATGTGTCCAGAGAAGGGCAATGAAGCTGGTGAAGGGTCTAGAGCAGTGCCTGAGGGAACTGGGGTTGTTTAGTTTGGAGAAAAGGAGGCTCAGAGGAGACCGTATTGTTCTCTACAACTGCCTGAAAGGAGGTTGTAGCAAGGTGAGGGTCCGTCTCTTCTCCCAAGTAGCGAGTGATAGGATGAGATGAAATGGCCTCAGGTTGTGCCAGGGGAGGATTGGATTGGATATTAGGAAAAATTTCTTCACTGAAAGGGTTGTCAAGCATTGGAACAGGCTGCCCAGGGAAGTAGTTGAGTCACCACCCCTGGAGGTGCTTAAAAGACATATAGATGTGGCACTTGGGGACATGGTTTAGTGGTGGACTTGGCAGTGTCAGGTTAATGGTTGGACTGGATGACCTTAAGGGTCTTTTCCAACCTAAATTATTCTATGATTCTACATTTATTTTTGTCCGATTCAGCTAATTATACCATCCCCCATAACTCTTCCTAATTTCATTAGAGTAAGAAGTTGAAGTCATTTTCCAGAAAAAAGATTCACACTGCAACCACAGAACCAATTTTTGTCAGCGCCTGATCAGAGATGAAGCTCTAACTTGTTAAAGTATAGATAAAGAAGTTCACAATTAACAGTCCTTTGCACTATTACAGTGGTAAACCAAAAACATTATCTGTCCTCTAATGTGCTGAACTGGGCTATAAAAAAGGCCCCAACATATATGGACTAGACACGTCCTGAGGAAAGTCATTCTGATGGGCTGAAAGACTTTAAATCTTCAAGCGCATGCTTAACTTTACATTCAGGAATGATTCCGCTGACTTCTTGGTCTTAAAGGACTGAAAATGTGCATGCTGAATACATGTAATATTCCAGGCATTAAAAATGTTTGCATGCAAAAAATTACTGGGATTAAAGAAAAAGTTGTTTTTCTTTTCATATAATTTTGTCTTTAAAAAAGCTTCATTATCTTCAAATTTTAATGAGGATATCAAAGGAAATCCCAGGATAGCTCATAGTTTGAAGAACTTTAGTAGCTGGTGCAAGATTATTAGCTCTAAAAGCAATTTAAAAAAAAATGGGGGAAAAATGCAGAGTCCAAACATTTCCATGACCAGCTTTTTGGAAACACATTGTTCTTAATTTTTTAGACACAGCGTTTTAAACTTTTTATTTTTTGGTCTTTTCAGCAGGAAGAGTGCATCTCTAACCCAAACAGCATAAATCATATTTACCTTGGGATATGGTCTAATATATGAAAACATAAATATTTATTAACACATTAATGCAAGGGCTGTGAGCTTTCTGGCATCAAGCCATACTAAGCTGTGCATCTGCATACACAGAGGACAACACATTAGCATGTGTATGCTAAACCTTCCCCAATTCTTCCTCTTCCTTTGTTCTCTATGAAAACCAATTACATTTTGAATTACTAAGCCTCTTCTGCACTTTGTTGAGTAATAAATGGATAGTTAGTCAAAAGTGAAAAACTATGACACTGCAGGGTGAGTGTCAATTAGACCATTTTTAAATTGCCCTTCAGCTTGCTGGATTAACTTTAATTGATGTCCCAATAATATCTCATGTTAAATAATTTACAACGGTTTTTGACTCCCCAAAGCATTACTTAATGCCTTGCAATTATTAAAGTAGCATGCACCATCAAATTGGCCAGATAAGTTAGTTAGAAAAAGGCTGGGATCTCTTTCCTGTGAGGAAGTGTACACTGTGGTCACAGATTTTTCAGTATAATAACCAGTTCAGAGGTCATCAATGTATGTTAAATAGACAAAACTTTCTAAGAAAGATACTTTCTCCCCTTCTAATAAAATAAAAATTATATTTTGTAAAGCTAAAGTAGACTCACAAATATAGGCTTCCTTAATTATAATAAAGAATAAAGCTTAGAGTCACAGAGTTTGATTCTTTAGTATTTCATTTTAGTGAGACCAGCCCTAATGTACTTCAAGAATAAAAGGAAAAATCAGCCTCCAATAAATGAAAAGACTGACAGAATGATCACTGAATAAATCCACATGAGCAAAAATGGCTGAGTAGCTTATACTTAATTTCTTAAAACCTCTGTACCAAAAAGAGATTCTGAATAAATGTTAGGACTTAATTACATGAAAAACCAAATGCACATGGCAGGAATTTAAAGGGCCTTTCTGTTTTAAAATCATTGCTTACGGATGTATAGCATGTAATATTGGAGAGAGCTGGGTTGGTTTTTTCAGTGGAGAAATAAGTCAGAATTTCTGACATAAAAAGTAATATGATACTGATTGCTTAGATTTTCAGGCTTTCTCCTTTGGAGAAGAAAGAAATGCACCAGAGCTCTTCCTAGTATAAAATCTTACCAAAATATACCTTAGGTATTCTAATATTTATGATTAAAACAAATAATTTATGAATCACTTTACCATTCTTTAGTTAAATCTGAAGATAAAGTATATAAGTTAAGGTCAATTTTATATTACTAATCAACTAAATCAAATCCAGAGATGAAGGATCTATACTTTATCATCCAGCAGACACATAAAAGTAAGGACCTGGCCATGCTTTCATGGAGATAATCCTATTGCAGCTACAACTATATTGACCTTAGTTGCATTAAACCTGATCTATAATGATATGAAAAGGAAAACACATTGTTTATTTTGAAATGTTACTCTTCTGATTGATTTTAATTATGCAAATGAACTGTATGCCTGTCAAATGCAGCTGATAGATAACTGGAAAATTAAGATTATAGCACTGGTGAAAACACAGCAGCTAGAAAGCAGAACTCTAGCTACACTTACAGCTCAACGTGGTGCTAGAAGGACTAGTTACTTGATCTACAAGATCTGACAATGGTTTCTTAAATCAATCAGAAGTGTGTGGTTTAGTGAAAATTTATTTTCCTTTTATAAAAAAAACAAGGTCCAAGTGTATTCATATTATTTTTGCTATAAAGTTTTATTCTAGATGCAGCAACAAACACACAAGACTACACCTTGAAATTACATCACTGGACTGACAGGTCATTTGCTCCTCCTCTCCCTCCGCCCTGTTCTCCTGCACTGGAAGCAAGATGAGCTCATGAGCAAACCAGCTACAGGATGTGCAAATTCAACATCAGTAAGATAATTTGCATGACATACAAAAGGTTAACTGTCTTCAGTAAATCACATCATAGCTACTGTCTAAAATCTCACTGCAGATGTTAGAAATTTTAAGTTAAGAAGTAAATGAAGTAAATCAGTTCATTAAAATTAGTTCATATATATGAAAGCAAACATCTCAGAACAAGCAAAGAACATACCTACAATTTCCTGAAGCTAAATGGACATTTTCTCTGTATGTAAAATATGAAGGCCAATTTACTACTTATGAGTAAAGAAAAATTACATATTGGAGCATGCACTAATCTAACCTCAACATAACACAGAGATTGACTGACTATTGGTTTCCACCGGTTTTGGTTTTTTGTAACTTTGTCCCTTCCTGATGTGCATTTTGTCAAAGAGTAGGTATTGTTATCATGCTTTATATTTTATTCTCTTGAAGCACTAGAAGAAAGACAAGAAGTGAGAAGGTATTTTTCACTCTGTCACAAATGACCAAGAAAAATGTAGTCAATGTAATATAAAAGACTAAACCAATTACAGAGGTCATTTTGGTTTGACCAGGAAAAAGGTCAGGTGCTGTGATTGAAACCCTCCCTTACTGAAACATGGCAACGTAAGCATATTTTTAGCGATAACATATGAAAAGTATTTCAAAGTACAATCTGAGCACATTGTGAATGTAAAATGCTGATCTGTTTAAGTCAAGGCGAACTGTGACAGGATTTCACCTTCAGCATTTTCTATGAAATTTGCTTCCTGCCTTGGGAGCATATTCATTTCACAGCCTTTTAACATGGCATTCGTGCTCTGGTTTAGACAGTGGGTATATAGACATGCATAGTTATGAATTCTGCTTTTGGTTTTTTTTTAATTGATAAATGTTTGCTTTTACTAGCTGTCTTTTTTCCAGTGTCTTGCATGACACTGTTTTTAAGGGACTTTTACAACCCAAAGCAAGATTCCGCAAAGTATGTTAAAGACAACTGACCAGTAAACTGGTTTTGCCATGACAAAACAAAAATTATTTTTTCCATATGTATGGATTGGACTCCATACATTTTTCTCAGTGGAGCGAAAAGTGTTGCTGAAATGAGGAATGTTACATTTCAAGTATGGCCTAAGTGCAGCTACTTCTTAGTAACAGTATGTTACTTCATAGTTTGAGATTTGAGATCCATCTTTTTTTTTCATACTGACGTCATTAGAAGCCAATCACGTAAAGATGAGATCATACAGGAATCTTGATCTGGGAAGCTACTGGTATTGCAGAACCACAAATGTTCACATGAAGTCATTTCTGCCCTCTTTTCATAAACATCTGGCAGCAAGCTGAACTTGACACTCATCAAAAACAGAAAAATCCTGGTTTATGAATAAACAGCAAGATACGTTTACACACTCACGTGACCTAATTTCCACAGATTAACAAAACAGTACTCCTCAGCTGAAAAGTGCTAACTGAAAGAGCTATGCCAGTCAGCTAACATTATACATACCTTGTGTCTGCAATGAACAGAAACATGAGAGTCAATTACTGCAGGTCTGCTACTGAAAAGCCTCAACATTTTTAAAGCACAATTATGCTTACTTTTTCTAAGTAATAGTTTTTTGCAAAACACCTGGCAAATTTTCAACAAAATTTGCCAAAAGACAGTACGTTTGAAAAAGCTAAGAAAAATGAGCAATCTTTTCAATTAAAAATACATACATATATTTTCCAAAAATATGTTCAATAATTGACTGAGAATTTATTTCTGTTAGCTTTGGCATGCTTCCAATATTAAAGGAAAATTTATCCCAAAGTTAAAAAAGACATATAAAAACCCACAAAGCCAAAAAATTTTCTATATAGCACAGCAGGAAAGCTTGTGCTTCTTACAGCAAAATACCCAGTACTATCACATTTTCTCTTCAGACATTTTAATATTAGGAGATTGTAAACAG
Organism: Buteo buteo; assembly: GCF_964188355.1. Taxonomy (NCBI): domain Eukaryota; kingdom Metazoa; phylum Chordata; class Aves; order Accipitriformes; family Accipitridae; genus Buteo; species Buteo buteo. Next base: position 15,995,849 of record NC_134173.1, on the reverse strand, counting down.
ACAGTATTTCAGTTTTATAGCCTGCCCTCATGAGAAAAATAGAAAAAAAGAATTATGGAATATAGGAATTGTTTTGTATAGCGAAAACTTGGTAGGTGGTTGTGTTGTTTTGAAATTGTTTGTTTGTTTTTTTTTAAAGATAAAGCAGGTTCTCTTTTGCTGATCATACAGTGTTTGCAAAAAACCCCTACCCACAACATACAAACAAACAAAAAACCCCTATTCCATTTCATTTCTCAGAAGAAATTATTATCAGGTTCACTGGGAAGCTGGCCTTGCATTTCATCTAAGTTCTTTTTTTCCAGTATATAGTGTTGATTAGCAGTACAGAGCTTTTTTTCTTGGTTTTAGTGGTATTTTTATGTGATTAAAAACATTAGTATGTTAGCAGTTGCAGGGCCAGAAAAGTTTTGGATAAGCATGAAAGAGTCTGTCAAAGGAAGCAATGTAAGCTGCTCCCACAAGACAAGAACCAGAAGATTTCCTGTCATGCACCTCCTCTCGCAATAGTCCACAGCAAAGCACCTCAGAATCGCAACTAAGAGGTACGAGGACATCAGCAATGTGGACAAGGCAAAAGCAGCAAATTTCTTTTGTTAAGTAGTATCTGAAAGACTAAAATATGGCAGTGGACCAGTTTTGTCTTCATGTTCCCTCCCTCCCTGTCAAGCACTGAAAAGCTTTATCTTGCCTAAGAGGAGGAGATACTCCCACCACTGTACAGTCTGCAAAACAGCAGCTGGTTACATACTACTGATGTGTAATATCAAAACTCCAAGCAGCCATACCCCCAAATTACTAGATGGTGATACGCTCTACTTGCCTGTCTCCAACACGTCCTGCTGTGAGCTCCATGCCATTGCTGTAGGGTCTTGTCTTCTGTGTGTTGAAATACTGCAACTAGAAGGAGATCCCTGCTCTGCCTACATACTGCCCTACCAAAATACTGTTACATCCCAAAATAAGTTTATTACAAGCATGATTTTTTTATGTAAGTGAGATAAGAACCATTAATATTATAAACTATTCAAATTACAATCCCCACCAGTAAGCACTTTGAAACCTCCAAACTTCGTGGTAACCAAGAGGAACTTTCCTTTAAATAGCTACTTTAATAACCACTGGAGTGACTCTTCCACTTGTAGAATATTGAGAAGTGGGATGCTCATTTGTTCTTTGCAAATGACATAAGGATTTCCTCGCTGATGCCTATCCCTCTCTGCTAGTTCACACCAGATAGCATATAGAAAAAGGTGTTTGCTCAGCTACCAATTCCTCTTGCTTTCCTAAAGGTCCACTCAGTTTCCTAACTAATCTGCTAGCAATTGGGCTGGAGAACTAATCCTTGTGGGTTTTTTTATTGTTTGGTGGGGTTTTTTTAAGAAAACTAAGACCTTTTCTGAACCACGCAGACTCTAAACATGGAGCTGTATGTGCAAATATGCTAACACTGCATGATCAAAATCCATTACACAAACAATTGGTGGATCTTCCCAGAAAACACTATGATCTTCCAAGCAAGTAGAGAATAAGGACAGAAGTTTATGGTTCTTGAGATGTGTGCTAAAGTACTTAGGCAGTTCCTGAAGGACTGCACCGTATGGAAAGGACCCTTGCTGGAGCCATTCTTGAAGAACTGCATCCCATGGGAAGGACCCACATTGGAGATGTTCATGAAAGATTGTCTCCTGTGGGAGGGACACCATGCTGGAGCAATTATCAATGTAAAAACTTTCCTAGATACAGAAGGAAAGGCTGGAGAGTCCTTATACACTTGGATTCAGAGGGGACAAAAGACTGATTTTGTTTTCAGTAGTCTTTCCTCATTGTGTTGATACATGGAACATGAATAACACATTAAAATTAGGTGCTAGACCAGGAAACAAAATATTTCAAGCCTCCTTTCTAAGAGAAAGCAATCTCTCTCTGTCTATCAGAATGAAGAGTAGAAAGTAGCCATTACTGCCAAATCTGAGACCTAATCTTTTCTCCCTCCTCCATGCAATTGCCTGCCATCTAGACCCTAGCCTCTCTGGTTAAGTACTTCTCCATTGTTTAGTCTGACAATACTGACATTCTCTGTGCTCCAGGTATTGAAGTGTCCATGAGGTCAGACAGCTACAAATGTGTTTTACACCAATAAATCACAAAAAGCCTTACAGACAATCCCAATGAACAATTTATAGTCAAGGGCTTTCTGGCAAATACTTGGTGCTTGGTTATGCACACAGCACCGTCACTCCAAGCACATTCCTATTATCTACAAGTATACACTTTTCTTTTTCCCAGCCTGCTAGAGAGAGCGAGCTTGATTAGCTCATTGGGAGAGAGGGTAAGGTGCTAGAATGCTAATGTACATTTCTGGGAATTACTTACTGAAGGAGGACTGCCACACTGAAAAATCATCTTTGCTTTTAGCCTTGAGAAAGAAGGTCTTTAGTCATTCCATTCTTAACAGAGTGAATTTCACGGTTTAGGTTCTGCTGTAGTCACAGATTCATCCTTCCAGAATAGCCTAAACAACATCTAGACTGCTGAAAGAAACAGAAAATCATATTTTTTGTTGCAATTTTGCCTTTAAATGTTTATAAAAGAAAAAAGAAAGATTGGTCTTTTTCAACTTTGAGCAAAAGTACATGTTGTAACTTTTAATAATGTTTCTTTTGATATTGAAAAATACACAATAAGAAAAAAGATCTGACCTTGCTGTTAAATATTGTGATTTTGGGCTTATGCAACAAATTATTTTGGAAGTATACTAATTAGACCTAGTTATGAGCACTGCATTAATTATGGAAATGTTATGCATCAGTAGTATGACTAGAAAGCTTTTAATTACAAAATAAAGTTATACCTACGAAATTACTTGTGTAATCTATATTAATTCACTTACTATTTCAGTTACTAGGGTTTTTATTTTATAATTAAAAAGCTTTCCAGTGATATTATTGCTATGGAACATTTCTATATATAGTGAGAACCTACATGAATTAACCTACAGATAATGAAAACCACAGCCTTTTCTACAGAACTGATTAATTCTAGTAAAATAATTAAAGCCTTCATTTATTACATTGCACTGGTCAAAATAATGTCCAGTTAGTTCCTGACTCAGCAAACATGTAGTAGCTTTATGCATATTGGCTCTTCCATTCAAGTTCAAGAAAAGTAGGAAAATATGTTAAAAATAGACATTGGACCTTGCTAGGCAGAGGGACTTCATTAATAATTTTCTGATGAAACAATGAGTGGAAAATAGTTATTCATAAGCATATCATGGGCTGAAAACATTCTGGGCAGTCTTTTTGAGACAAACATGCACTTCTGTGTTTTCTGTCTCCTGCTGTCTGGCAAGGAGTAAGAGGAGTGAAGCAAGGGGGTAGATAAAACAGCCATAGACCTGCTCTAAGTTGTGCCAGTGAAAATGAATACTTCCAAATCATTTGGTCAGAAAAATCAAATGGTGCATGTTATATTTCAGCTCAGCTACCTCTCCACTGCCTGACTGGCAGTTACTTCAAATAGCTCAGTACCCTAAATATCAGTTTCAAGTGATATGCAAGTTTTAAGACCAGTCCGCATGACCCTGGAGGCATCAAGAAGTGACAGATGGGACTGAGGCATCTTGTTCAAGATGAGTTCAGAAATATATGGGTTTGTGTAAAAGGGATCCGAATGGCAGAGCTACTTTTAAAGATTCTCAACTAATATCTCTGAATTTCTTGACCTGTGAAACAGAGGTAGCAAGTGACCTGACTTAGGGATGTTATGTGTTATTATTTGGTGTGTACAAACAGTATAACACTGTGATGTGATACACTGCAGAAATGCTTTTTGAAAGGCATTAACTGAAACCATCAAGGAAGTAGGGATGTAAAAAGACTGAAGAACAAAAAAGCTCCAAAAAATATGAAGTGAAGGTGAAAGACAAAGAAAAGCCTTCAGGTTTCAGGTTAACTCAGGCAGACCTCTACACTGGTTCTAAATTAAATTTAAATTTTACTGACAATGATTGGAGAGTCAAATTATTTACCCATGCTGACAGGAAAAACATTTTCCTAGTACCAAAATATTTCAACAATTAATGTTCCACCATTAACTCATTTAATACTTTAAATAGGAAATCCAACTGACTCCTACCCGATCACAGTTTTGCGGTGCTGGAAAGCATTACAAGGATATGCAGTATTTTTAATGCAGGAAAAAATCCTCTTTTGCTATCATTTAAATATTACAAAGAGTAAGCACATTTTATTAATGCTGTGATATCCATACATGCACTTTGTTATTACTACCAGAAAAAATTTCCTCAGACAATCATCACTTTAAAGGCGCATAGACTATCTGAACTTAAAGCTGCACTTTACAAAATGAAATTGCCAATCTGTAGAGATGAAAAGAACTTTAGATTTTTTTTTTATTTCTTAAAATTAAATTAATTTGTCTTCTTTTATTTTTTTTATCTTGGATAAGCATCAAAAAGCAGTTCCTTTTTTGCAATTAAAATACTGTTTTATTGTTTTGAACTACCTAAATGTGATGGGTTGAACCTGACTGGACGCCAGCTGCCCACCAAAGCCATTCTATCACTCCCCCATCCTCAGCTGGACAGGGGAGAGAAAAATATAACAAAAAGCTTGCGGGTTGAGATAAGGACAGGACACATCATTCACTAATTACCGTCACAGGCAAAACAGACTCAGCTTAGGGAAAATTAACTGAATTTATTACAAATCAACCAGAGTAAAGTAATGAGAAATAAAACAAAATCTCAGAACACCTTCCCACCAACCCTTCCTTCTTCCTGGGCACAACTTCACTCCTGGATTTCTCCACCAAGCCCCCCCAGTGGCACAGGGGGACAGGGATGGGGTTTACGGTCATCACATGTTATTTTCTGCCGCTTCACCTCCTCAGGACGAGGGCTCATCAAACTCTTCCCCTGCTCCAGCGTGGGGTCCCACCCACGGGAGACAGTCCTCCACGAACTTCTTCAACGTGGGCCATTCCCACGGGCTGCAGTTCTTCACAAACTGCTCCAGCGTGGGTCCCTTCCATGGTGTGCAGTCCTTCAGGAGCACACTGCTCCAGCGTGGATCCCCCACAGGGTCACAAGTCCTGCCAGAAAACCTGCTCCGTGGGCTCCTCTCTCCACAGATCCGCAGGTCCTGCCAGGAGCCTGCTCCAGCGCGGGGTTCCCACGGGGTCACAGCCTCCTTCGGGAACCCACTTGCTCCAGCGTGGGGTCCTCCCCGGGCTGCAGGTGGAGATCTGCTCCCCCGTGGACCTCCCTGGGCTGCAGGGGGACAGCCTGCCTCACCAGGGTCTTCCCCACGGGCTGCAGGGGAATCTCTGCTCCGGCGCCTGGAGCATCTCCTCCCCTCCTTCTTCACTGACCTGGGTGTCCGCAGGGTTGTTTCTCTTACATGTTCTCACTCCACTCTCCGGCGGCTGTTTCTCACTGTCCCAACTCTTTTTCCTTCTTAAAAATGTTATCACAGGGGGGCTACCACTATCACTGATGGGCTTGGCCTTGGCCAGTGGCGGGTCCGTCTTAGAGCCGGTTGGTATGGGCTCTGTTGGACACAGGGGAAGCTTCCAGCAGCTTCTTACAGAAGCCATCCCTGTAACCCCCCCGCTACCAAAACCTTGCCACACAAAACCAATACACTAAATTTCTTTTGCATCTTTGTGAGACAATTTTTTAAATAAGTCCTTTTCTTATCTTGAAATGGAAAATAATAATAATAATAATCATCATCATCACAACAACAATAATAATAATAATGATGTGTTGACTTTCAAATTTCTTTTTTTTTTCAAGAAAAACCTGGCATTGTAACCTACATGATGTGGACAAGTAAATCTAACCAGAATTTTGGTGGGAAACTTTCCTCATCCAGCCTGAATATCCAGTATGATATTCTAGTTCTTATATAACAAACTCCCTTTTGTAACAAAATAAAATGGGAAGTAATGACACATCTTAAGCCTCTGCTTTTTGTATAAAATATCTTGTAATGTTAAGCAAGGATGAAAAAAAAAAAATCCTTACCTCAGATTTTATTTAAAATAAAAAAGCTGCAATGCTAAGATTACATTGACACTTTCCTCTAAAAGGCATGTTTGCTACAGCCCTGATCACAAGTGCATCTCCACCTAGGTGAAAGGACTCCCATGTACAAAAGAGGGTGCATGGGGAAGACAGGGAGGGTTACATCAGGGCTGTGATGTCATAACCCAGTGCTGGAACCCCTTTCACAGCCAAGACACCTCACATTAGGCTGATGTAAGGCAATCCTCATGCAGTCCTGAACCCAAATTGCAGGAAGGACATAAAATGGGAAGTTGGGGGGTAGAATCACATTTTTCAAGGTTTGGTTTTTTTTAACATAAATTATCCCACCCCAAAAAAATCCCACATGAAACAATGTGAAGGCATTAGCGGGGTAACTAAGTTAGTACTGGAAGAGAAAATGAGTGAATCATTAAACAGATGTGGGCAAAACTCTGTTTGTTGCCCAGTTCCCTCCAACTGTCGTTTTCAGTTCCTCTGGACAGGGATGTATTGGCATTTGCTATTCAAAAATGTAACCGTTCTGACGAAGGTGTGCTGTTCCGCTGGCCTCAGAGAACCGTCTTATATGAGTTTACTGTTTATCCATGTTTAGCAAAGCATTAGGAAAAGGAGGAAGCGGGAGACAGCCTTGGCAAGGCAGCAGCACTCGCAGCCTGAAGGGAAGTGTCTGCCAGGGAACACAAACACTAACTCAGGGCCTTGGAAGCTTCTCAGAGGAATTCATTATATAACTTTAAAAAAATGTGAGCCTCAAACTTTGCAAATTAAATTAATTTCAAGTGCTATTAAAATATTTTTAGAGCAAACCAAGAATGAGAAGTATCCTGAGCTAGATAGTGGAACGAAGTGCCTGGAAGGCAGAGGCCCATGCTGGTGAGCAGAGATGAGGTCTTCTCCGACCCATCACACCAGCAAAGAGACAGGTCCTCTCCTGTACTCAGATTTAGCCAAATAGGCTTTGGCAAGTAGAGGCACCCTTTGCCAGGATGGCAGGAAGCACACCAGCTGACATTGTCACCTTTTGCCTTCTGACCCACTGTTTTGTTCAGAAGCAGCATAGTGGGAAATATTCGTTCGAGAATTCATCCTGCCGCAAGTATGAAGAACAGTCTGAATTTCCAGTGTCTCTGCCAGCTGGCAGCAAACAGAATTCAAGACGCAAAATGCATTATGGAAATCAGATAAAGTTAAAAGAAAAAAAAAGCAAAAGAAAAAAAGGGAGGCTTTCTACTTGAAAAAGAGACAGGTAAACTTTTCTGAGTTTTCAAGTGAAATATTTTATACTGTTCTACTTTAAGGCAAATACTGGGAGAAAGTAAGTCACTTTTTTGGCTTAAATAGAAGGAAGCTTGTAAAGCTGATATATTTTTTAAGATAAAAGATCTGGAAAGAAAAACTGACAAATGACAAACGTGAAGTAGTAGAGTTGCAAGTATTCACCAAAATAAAATTCAAAGAAATGTCTTCAAAACCCATAGTTTTTTGAAAATATACTTAACTTTCATATGACAAAAACAGTAACAGAGTGAGCACATTTAATGTTGGGGCGAGAATCTTCTTTGCCTTTTCCTTCAAGTTCTTCAGCAATTCTGCTTTTGCACACAGCACTTGGCCCCACCTCAAGTACTGTGTGTAGTGTTGGCCTCCACAATATAAGCAGGCTATAAAAATGTTAGAATATGTCCAAAGGTAGGCAACAAAAATGGTGAAAGGAGTAGAGGGAATGACTTATGAGGAGTGGCTGAGGATACTAAGTTTATTCAGATTACAGAAGAGGAGTCTGAGGGGTGACTGCATTGCTGTCTACAACTTCTTCATGAAAGGGAGCGGAGAGGAAGGTGCTGAGCTCTTCGCTCTGGTGTCTGGTAGTAAGACAAGAGGGAATGGCTTAAAGCTGCGTCAGGAATATTAGAAAAAAGTTTTTTACTGAACAGATGGCCAAGCACTGGAAACAGCTCCCCAGGGAAGTGGTCACAGTCCCAAGCCTGTCAGTGTTCAAGAAGCGTTTGGACAATGCTCTTAGACATATGGTTTAACTTCTAGGTTGACCTGTGTGGAGTCAGGAGGTGGACTCGATGATCCTCGTGGGTCCCTTCCAGCTCAGGATATTTTTCAAGTTCTTATCAATTTTTCTTTAATTCCCCAAACTGACTTACATATTTTCCCTTCACTAGCTGTTTGAAAATCAAGCTGCAGTCATAACCTTTAGCTACTTTTTCTTACATGGGAGGTCCTATGTCTCCTGGAAAAAAAAAAATGTGGTGGTGGGAGTGAGAGAACCATTCTAGTCTTAGACTGTCCTTTTTCAGCTTTTATGAAAAGTATGTAAAATTAAAAATTTTCAGCTAAAAATTATGCTGAACATTTCCATTAAACTAACAAATTATTATACCTAGCAACATTCATGTAAATTTGAACGTTACTCACTCAAAAGTTTTGTCATTGCAAAGTTCTTGGCCTTGCTAGAACTAAAAGTAGTATGTATATAACAAATAAAAACTAAGAGATCTTAGTATGAAAAGTATTTGCTTCAACTTGCCAGGATCATTTATTTAATATCCTATTATATAAAATTTTAAAAATGTATATTGTATTGGTATGCATTTTTGGATGCACATAAAGTAAAAAGTTTCGCATTTATCCTCTACTGAGGATATTGGATTGAAACAATCTTAAAATATTGTGGTTTCATAATAAAGCATTGCATCCTAGGCTTTAATTTTGTACCTACAGTCCTTGCTTTTTGATCATTTTTTATTAAAGATTAGACAAAACCATATTTCTTTTATCTAGAGCAAACAAGATTCAAGTTATTTACCTAACGAAGTTTTGTGCTGTACTTCTCTCAGGCAATTCCTTATCTTAAAACATGAATCAACAACAATTCTCTGTTTTCTAAAATAATCTCTTCACTTGCAATGCTGCATGTGAAATGAAAGAAATTTCAATAAAATATTGAGATTATATAGTTGACTTTGGGAAAGAGGTTTTCCAGGAACTCTGAAACAGCCAGTCAGTAATCATGGTACCATACTTCAGACTGCTTTTCTCACCTGCCTTGAAGATGTGGTACTATCAATTGTGAATAATGAATCTTCTAGGCCCATACTTCTCAAGCTCATTTCATGCTATGCCCCCTGTCCTCTGTCCCTCAGAGATTAACACAACATGACTGCATCTTGGACTATACGTGTTGCCTCATCTCTTAGCCTTTGACTGCAAGTGAAAGTCAAGGAATCGTCAGTGCAATCACCAAGGAACTCTTACTGGTTGTAGTGGTGGAGGTTGTGCATTCAAAAAAATCAGTGGGAGCTTTGCTAACTGCAGGACTAGGATTCAACTGTACCAAAACTATTAGGAAATGAAAGAAGTGTGTTATACATTTTACTGGTGTTTAAATGCTCAAATCAATGGAAGTTTATCAAAACTTACTCAAAACATCAATGGAAGTTTATTATCTATAGAATCTTGCACTACAAAAAATGTTGCAACAGCCCTAAGGTCCAGGTGCTGTCTTTCTAAGTCACTTTGAAGTTTATTTCTTCTGTCTCACAAGAGATGAAGATTTGACAAAATTCTGTGTGAGCTGTGGTCAATATGCTCAGGTCTGAGCATTCAGTACTTAAGAAAGTGAACGACTAACAGAGCAATGCTTTTTTTTCAGTTGGGAGAAAAAAAAACACTTCTTGTCAGTTAACAGGTAGGGTAAGTAACACTTTGAATTACTTACTACTGTAAGAAGTCAGGCCTTGTCATAATTATTCCAAAGATTAAAAATATTCTGTGTTACACGTTACTCTGCATAGCTTTTCAGAAACAGGCTGCAGTAAGTGTAAAGAAAGAAAGAAAGAAAACAATTAATTGCTTGGATAGGTTGCAGAGAATTTTATACATATTCCCTCAGGGATGGACTCTTAGCAATGTACATTTTCCCTGTCTCCAATGAAAGGCTTAATTCAAATAGTGTTAAGTATTATTAAAGAAATTGTATTTCTGATGTTTCTTTCTTCAGTAGTTATCCTTAAACAAACTTCATTCTGTACTAACCATATATGCTTTTAGCATTATTGTACACTTTTTTTCATACTTTTCTTTAGTGTTTCAAGTGCCTAACACACATTTTCCCTTTGGAAACCGTTGTGGGATTTTTAATTTATTTTTTTTAAATTCTGCTTCCAGAAAGTTAAATATTATTTCAAAGACTTACAGAGAAAAATGGCAAGAACCTATGGGAAGAATCACTTTCCATTAGAGGGCAGATAATTGGGTCCAAGAGTCATTAGTTCTTATACACATCTTCAATTTTTGTCTTGAAAAAAGTGTGTAAAATTATGAATTCACCTTCTTCCTCTAAGCAGGAGCTAAGGGTCACCAAATTAAATTATCATTTCCAGGTGGAAGGTTTAAAATTACATCATGCGGTGGTCAAAGGACCGGAGTGGCAGTCCAGCAAGCTGATTCTGTCTACCTGTGATACTAAAATGATTAAGTAATCTTAGTGCTTTGTCTTCATTCTCACACTTGTGAAGTCATCCAGGAAACTATTGTCATCCAAATCTGAATTTCTACGTTCATAGCAGGGTAACAATGAAAATGAATCTGATTTTCCCTTAGTGTAAAAATTTATGTGATGAGGAGGACAGAAGAGACTCACACGTAACTACAATGAACTTTAGATTTTTCATACTCTTCTGAAAAAGAAGAGTGATTTTTAAAAATACGATTTCATAAACTGTTAAAATGATGAATAAGTGTATTTAAATGCAGGTAATATATTTTCTATAAAATACAGGGACAGTCAAACAGTTAATGTAGGAAATTAAAGACCAGTATTTCTGGGTGCCCTTCTGACCAACATTCAATGTATGTTTTTGGACAATTAAATGTCTTACTGTGATTTCATTTACATCACTGTGAAGTAATACCTACTTTACAGGTATTTAGGTATAATGAATATTCGAAATATATTTGGATGGGCCAAAATGACATATGTCATGGGAGTAGCAATGCGTGTGTCATGGTTTAAGCCCAGATAGTAACAAAGCACCACAAAGCTGCTTGCGGTCGAGACAAGGACAGGGAGGGATCCCTCACCACTTATGGTCACGGGCAAAAGACATGTTCAACTTGGGGAAGAAACAAAATCAATTTAATTTACTACAAATCAAATCAAAACAACATAATGAGAAGTAACCCTGAATCTTAAAACCCCTTCCCCCCACCCCTCCCTCCTTCCCGGCTCAAATCCTGTTTTTCTCTCCCTCCTCACCCTCAGAGGCGCAGGGGGATGGGCAATGGGGGTTGGGGTCAGTTCCCCACACCTGGTCTCTGTCGCTCCTTCCTCCTCAGGGGGAGGAGGACTCTGCACTTTTCCCCTGCTCCACCGGGGGTCCCTTCCCCGGGCTGCAGGTGGGCATCTGCTGCCCCGCTCCCCTCCATGGGCTGGGGGGGACAGCCTGCCGCCTCACCGCGGGCTGCGGGGGCAAACCCTCCTCCCCTCCTTCCTCCTCACTGACCTCGGTGTCTGCAGAGGGGTTCCTCTCACATCCCACTCCCCCCACTCCCTGCAGGTTCCCCTTCCCAAATCTGTTCTCCCAGAGGCGCTACCGCCGTCGCTGACGGGCTCGGCCTGGGCCAGCGGCGGGTCCGACTTGGAGCTGCGGAAGCTTCCAGCAGCTTCTCACAGGAGCCGGCCCTGTGGCCCCTCCCCTGCTACCAAGACCCCACCACACAAACCCAAAACATTGTGCCATCTGATGCTCTCCTAGCTCAACATGCTGTGTCCCTTCCTCACCACAAGCAGCAAGAAAGACTTAAATTTATTGACCTGCTGTAGTATGGAGCAACATACTTTAGTATCAAAGTATCTATTATTAAAGTTATTGACAAGCCCCCATTTACTAGGGTCTCTTTTGCAGGGTAGAACGTCACCTTCTCTAGGAACTGGTGCTTTTTCAATGGGGAAAAGAAAAGAAATTGAGCTTGGGAGCAATTTCAGCAATCATGACTGGCCTTACAAGGGAGTCGAAAGACTCCTTGCAACCTCTCAGTCTGCATAGGCTTAGTCTAATCTTAGGGAGGGAGAGATCTACTTAAAATATATATTCAGATGCTGAAACATTGTGTTTATACTTCACACTTTTTTTTACAAAACGCACAGAAAATGCAAACTATGCTCCTTCACCATCCAGTTCTTCTCATTAGTCTTGTTTACTACCTGTCCTTCAAAATGACTGCCTTTGCTAACAAACTCTCTGGATAAATGTTTTTCAAATATGAATTCCAGAGTCAAACTCAGTTAATATAGCTATTCAGACAAGTTTCCTTAAACCTTTCTAATGCAGCAGTACATAGCTCATTTCCCACATACCTGGAGTTCTAAATTACCTTAAGAAATTTATTGCTGAAAATGAAGGTAACTGGTAATATAAAATCAGGTGAAGTTCTTCTCTTAGAAGGGTCTGTTTCTACCTTGAAATATGCAGCAAATTCTGCCAGCCGTGAATATGTCACTTAACTACCTAAAGACTAAATTTGGCATAGGTGACAGCCAAATCCTTTCTGCTTATCTGTGGGACCAGCATCTTACCCTATAACACGCTTATTTTCTCACACTGACAAGTTGTTGACTCACTGGGCAGAATGAGAAGCGAATGTGGAGATCATGCATCAATCACCTCCATCACATTCCCCAGCCCGAATGTCAGTGATTAGACAAACTTGGGTTGACAAGCATCCTGTCTGGACAAACAGCTTGTCGGGTTTCTAATAGGACTCAGCTGCTCTCCCACCATAAGCTTTACAACCTGAATCACTTCAAATATTCACCAGTGGAAATGGGTGAAATTGAATGAACAGAGAAAGGGGATTTTCATTTTGCCAATTCTAGAATAAATGACCACTTTCAGGACTTTACTTTTGGCAATTATTTTGTTGTAATGAAAAGAGAGAAAAATCTCAACTTTAATACTAACATTAATCGACAGCTGTTATGGTAGTTTTTTCTTTAAGCAAAAGCATAGTCCAGGAGAATTCCCTGATACTGAAGCAATGCTCCTGATTTAGGGGACAAACAACTTTCAGAAGCATGATTGCATTTACATGAAGAAACTCGTAAGACAATCTTTTTGTATAGCAATCAATGACCAAGATAATAATCGCAGTCACATTTGAGGGATGAATTTAGTTCAGGTTATCTTTTTAGATCAAAGAACTTTACTCATTAGAAAAGTACATACTAGAGGTAAAAACAAAATATAGTGCAGTACTATCATGTATGCATATTAAATGGATGGCAACTAAGAGCTACTTAACTTGCACAGGGACACTTTGTTCCTACACTGGGACTTTAATAGGAAAAAACAAAAACATAACACTCCACTGCAGCCAAAAGCTATCATTACATACTTGAAAAATCATGGATAAGAAACTTCTTCCAAATAAAAGCAATTTATTCTGTTCATTAAACTTAAAAATGGTTTATTTTTATCTCAGTTTTGTATTGATCCTCTCATAATCATAAACACTGAACTTTTAGAAAAAATTAATGATAACAGTGAAAGGTTTCAAGTAAGCATAGATCAAAAAATACTAAGGATATTTTTAATCCTAGGACATTTTCTAGGTTCTGCATCATACAGAGGTAGACAATTACAACACCAGTGTGAAAGTCTAGAAACTTGGATTAGTGTACTGAAATCACAGTAAATGAATGGCTCAGGTGATTGTTAATAGAATACAAAGTCCTGTCACTAACAAGTCAATAAAAATACATGCATAACTACACAGGAACAATACATTTGCCTAAAATCTTCCATAAAGAATTTTATTAACAAATAAACTCAATGCTAATTATCATTACTTAGTCCTGTATAGGTCCCTGGATCCTGAAATAAAGTTGTGTGTGTGCAGTTCACATTGCAGAAGCAGAGTCCAAGTTTAACATTAAGGTCCCTTCAAGAGTCACTTCAAAAACCTGATGCTACACATTGTTTCCTGTCATTTCACGTTGTACTGCCATTTTAACATCTTGGTTCCATTCCTTCCACTATACCAGGTAACTTTGCTACTCTTTGGCCACTCTGCTAGTTAGATCTGATGTGTGTTTCCCAGTAACACCAACTCCTCTATTTCCAAAGACAGACTAATTCAAATAATTGAAAAGCTCCATATGTGAACTCCAGATTTTCTGAACTTTTTTGGTTTTTTTTCCGTGCTACTATACTGTTTCTCTTTTAAAGAAAAAAACCAACTGTATTATGAAAGGAAACAAAATGCTAGGGAAAAAAAAGTAAAAATATCTAAGATGATGAAAAATATATACTGATATTTTTCAGATTAGTCTAGAAAATGGCAGTGGTTCCTTTAAAACATTAAAAAAAAATCTGATCTCCAGCATCTTAGTCTAAAGAATGCAATACAAATTACAACAGGAACAACCCTACCCTAATGCATCAGTGAGAAAAATACATATAGATAATGGAATTATTTCAGAACATGCACACAACCCAGAATATATTTGAAGCTGCTATGATTCATTGACACAAGCACTTATTTTTCTGGAAACAATCTTTATATTTTTATCATTGATTTGTCACAAGAAAAATAATCTGAAGACAAAAGACACATTATGAAACATCTCTATAAAAGAGATGCATTCAAGTAGTTCAAATACAAATTTAATATCCAAGAAGCACAACAAAAAATTACATGCATATAGAGTGAATTGATGTAGAAACACCTCATGTATCACCACTTACTGAACACAAAAATACCAACTTTTATGAGAACTCAGATGTTTGTATACGGGAAGGCCACAGAATGCTAATGTGTTATAGTCATGCTTGGTCCAAGAGGATGTGATATTCTGCTGGAAGTCATTAACATGAGAAAATCCCCAAATTCCATGGCAACATGTTATAAAACTCATTTTTTCAAGGAAATCTTCCTGGTTTCCCACCACCAAATCTTACTACTCAAAGTTCACTTGCTAGGCTAGTGCCAAACTGGAAATCTCCAAGGACTGAGTGAGTGACTTATGTTCTTTTAGGTAAATTTGGAGTCTAGATTATGATTATTGTATCACATGCTGATTATTAAGAATTTGACCCAACCTGCAGAGGGTCCAGGTAACTGAAAGTCTAGGTGACTAAAAACTAGTTAGTAAGAAAGTTACAATGATTACTAGAAATTCTGTTTAACTGAAAGTTACGATAACTGCTAAAACTTCCATGTAACAGTAAGCTACGCTAACTGCTAGAAATTGTAGATTACAATAAGCTATGTTGATTATTAATTTTTTAATGTAATAATAAAGCCCTAATTATAACTACAACCCTGTGGCCAGTTCTCATTCTACCAAGGATCCCTAAAACAATCTGCCTGTCCCTGTAGTGTCAGGTGACACCCAGCCATGGACTAGCATGGGCATTTGAATGCAAAATAGAAGATTAAAAAAAAAATAAAAACAGTCTTTTGCAGGCAAAGGGATAAGAAACTGTGCTTACAGCCTTTTCATGCTGAAATAAACATGGCTTTTTTTCCCCTAAACTTCAAAATTCACTTTTTTCCTCCAACCTTAATTTCTTCTTTTTTTACTTTTACATGTATTGATATACATAGATACAGACACACACACACACACGTATACACATGCATTAAAGTGTTCTTTATCTGGTCTACCACCCATAGACAAGAGGTTCAGCTACTTTCTGGAGCAAGAGATCAGAATATGTACCTCATACACAAGATTCATTTCAAATTCTTATTTTTCTTGTAGTTGGGAAAGCCAAGTTTAATGACAAACATTCAGTCCAAACCTTGACCTTATACATCAATGAGAATTTCTCAGTATCAGCAAAATATTGTTCTAGTGTCTAGCAAATGGCCAAGAAAGCACTGGTGCCAATGTATTTAATTTTTAATAAGGATAAATGCTACGTGTCCAGCAAGAACAGACTTAAGCTGCAGGCACTTAAGAAGACAGATGAAGGAATGGACTAAAAGAGAGGGAGGGAAAGGAGAGGGAAGACAGACACGCAGACAGAGAAGGTCGTAGCTCTACCCTGACAGTAGGGCAGCCTGAGAAGCATTGGGATAGGTGGAGCTTTCTAACACTGCTGCCTCCCTAGAGAATGCAAGAGGCCTTTCATTTCAAGAAAAGCAAATACAGTACATGGCATAGCTGCTAGCACTGCCTGTTAACAGCAGGGAGACCAGTCTCACAAAACTGGTTTTCAGGGGTTCTTCATTTTGATGAGATCTTTTTCATTCCCTCCCTGTAGGAGAGAATTATAAGATGTGAAACCCTGCATCTCAGCAGGTTTGCTCTGTCTCTAATGAGACGGAAGGGAAAACCCTGTCAAGAATAATACTCCTCTAGCGGAAGACCTTAAAATGAGAATGATACAGTGCTCTGCATGACAGCTTACCCTTAGGATGTAAGGCATGTTGTACTTTCTCTTTTCTTTTCTCCCCATCAAATTCATTGTCTACCTTACTTAGTAGCATAGTAACAAGTTTAAAAAAAAGAAAAGTTTGAGGTTAAGGACCCTTCAAACTTCCAGACATTTTTAGATGTGAATTGGTAACCGTCTTTTTTCTTTTACTGTCCCATACATCATGTGAACACAGTCCCAGTAGCAATTTGAGTTAAACCTGGAAACCTCTGCCAGAAGTCATGTAGAAAAGATCATTTACATAAGACTTGCAAATTTTTGCAAATCTGTGAAGTCCAAATATTTCGACCTTCTTTTGGATAAGCGAAGTTTGAATATTATGGCTTCATGCAGCAGAAATACATATACACTGAATTACAAACACTGTTAACAGTATTAATTCTCTTGTGTAAAATGAGTGTCAGTCTAGACAGTATATATGGTTTCCCCACCATTCCTAGAAATTATTATTTAAGCAGAAAATCATCTAAGCATTTAACACTAACATTTTTCTAGTTAAAGTATTTTAGTTGTTAAAAGGTAGGAACAATAGACCTCATCTAGAGAAAAAGCTATGGGGTTTTTTTTTGGTAGTGTGTGTGGAGTATTGTGTAAGAAGTATCGATTTGAAATACTGTGCAGAACTGGCATGATGTGCTTTCAACACCACCTTCAATCAAATATATTTATTCTACTGATTTTATGTTAACTGCCTTTATACTCAGAGTTTGTTTGCAATTAAAGAAGAAAAATCAAAATAAAACCTCAAGTAAAGGGTGCAGTTCACAACAGCTCCACAGTTAGGAACATTGCAAACCTGTATCTAAGCAATGACAAAAATCTTCTGTTTTATTTCTGGGGCATTTTTTCCTATTAATCACAAAAATATGAAGCTGAAGGAATATTAGAGTTAAAAAATGTGCTTTATTAAGCAACAAAAACCAGGTGAAAGGCATGCATCTGTCCTAGCTGGAACTCATGGGAGTGGCTAAAAAAGAACCTGGAATGAGGTAGGACTCACAGATGGTGATAGCAGGTTTGCCTGTGTGTTTGCATAGACAGACAGACAGATGGATATAACACTTAATAAATGATAGCCAGAATATTCTACAAACCTTATGTCTAGACAATTATTTGTGCAAAGCTTTTGAAGATAACTGTTCAAATATTGTCCTGACCAAAGGGAAAAAAAAAATCACAAAACAACCCAAAACCTTGGATTGTATGTGCTGTTGGGGATTAAGAATACATGAAAGAAAGATGAAGAAAATGGAGCTTTATGAAACAAAACTTCATCTGTGCTTCCATTTGATTTTCAAATCTTTTGTTGATAAGTGTTAGAGATGTCACAGGAAACATGGCACTTTCTGTTTATTACTTAGTAGCTTTTCCCAGCTTTAAAAATGCAGCTTAATGAAGCTGTAACAGTTATAGCCTTTAAGTTCTTTATTTGTGGGGATTTATTGCATTTATAAATTCTATGAAGAGGCAAGGAACTCTCCGGAAACTGAAGTGCTCCAACAACATGACGAGTTATTTTTGAACAAAGGCACAGTAAAAGGCTTTAAAAGATAAAAAGAGCTGAGTCTCTCAAAAATATTGTGGGGAGATAAAGAAAAAAATCCTGTAAATTTGTGTCAGAAGGAAAGCCACTGCAGAGGACTGTTAAATGTTGCTGTTGTCCGGGGAAGGCACTTCTCATGGCAGCCACACAAAGTGCCACTGATTTGCAAACTGTTGTTCTGGCTGGGACATAGTTTTCTCTGCAGGAAGGGAATAGAGATAAGGGATACACAACTATCTCAGTTTTGCTATTTATAATTTCTTTGGTACCATCTTATGATACCTATAACAAAGGGATCTAATTAACTTGTATTGACTCAGGTAACATACCGAGGGATGGAAATCCTTTGCTACTTCCAGGTAGTGGAATTAAATTAAGTAGGCATATATAAATCATTTCAGATGACAACCTCCAGAATCTTGGTGCAATTCCAAATTCCTGGATAAGGAGAGTTTCCCAAATTTTACATGCAAGAGTGAAAAAGATCACACAGTTCTCTTGCACATATTGAACTAATGTAGGATTCTTGAGTGTACAGGTCTACCTCTAATTTAATACACACACTTTATCCTTTAAGTGCTGAAAACCAGGAAAACTGTACTTCTCCTTCCACAGTACAGCATGATCAAGTTAGATGCAATTTTGTGTAAAGGAAGGAGTGCAACTGGGTCATCTATTACATCCTCTCTCTCTTTGTCATTCCAGTTGATATCCTGCTAGCTCATGGTGTTACTTTAAGCAAGCACAGTCTTTATAAGTCACTTCCATGAATGTTGTTAATCCAAAGAGAGTTTCAGATACTGGCTACAAAATTCCTCTTAAAAACCATCTGCTAGGAAAAAGTAGCTGTGATAAGAAATAATTACTCATGCAATAACATTTTCAGCCTTTCCATATGTATATTTATTTGTGGGGGCAGGGACAATGTAAGTGGGAAGAAAAAACATCTCTAGCTAAAATGACTGGGGGACCTTAATCACTGTCATCTCTGACAGATGACAAATCTATCCTTTTTAAATGAATTTACTGCAGAAAGCTGTGCAATTCCCTCCCCCCCACCCCCGATTCTTCTGAAGTGTATGCCTGAATCCTGAGAATGTGGGTAACCTAGAATTGAATAACTGATCTTTTACCCTCACCATCAAATTGACATCAGCTGGCATTCTCTTATGTGGAAGCAAAGTGCATACAACTATTTAAAAAAAAAATTATCTGAATATCTAAAATGGAAAACCACTTGTTTTCATTCCTCACCCCTCTAAAAGATACACACAAACTATCAGACAGTATTTTGATAATTATTTTGCAATGCTGCAGTGGTACATCTAGCAGTAACTTAAAATTTACTTACAGTACTTTTTTTAAAAATACAGGGTTTTGTTTGTTTGTTTTAAGAATAACCATATGGATGGGTTTACTTTACTTTTATGTTCTGCATGTAAAGTACTAGGAATTCTGAAGCAGACTACCATCAGTCTGCTGGTGCAAGTATATCAAAGCCAGTGAGCCTTCAACAGTGAATGGTTCAAGGCTAAGATGTATGTAATTTCAAGGCCAATGCAATTTCATCTAACTCAGGGCAGAGTCCTTCCATCTGAGGTAATGCATCACTAAGAAGTGGTAGACTAATACACAACTCTAAATATCCAGTTTGTTTTATGATAAGATCTAAAACATGACCAGTTTAATTTTGGTAGCCAGTTAATTTAATAGTTTCTTATTCTGACTATATTTAAAAAATTTGCAGTTTAAAGTCCAAACACATAGGAAAGCCATTAAGCTAAAATATATTTTAAGCTCCTATAATGAAAGAATAACAACCAAGGAAAACAGAAAACCTGCACATGCTTTCTTCCAATAGTAGTTAACCTGATGTCACTGAAAGGAAAAAATAATAATTAAAACAAAAATTAAAAAAAAATTTTAACCATGTCATCTTGTTACTGCTGTGAAATAAAAGGAAATCACAATTATTTTTTTTATTTGTAGTTGAACAAGTTTTCCATATTGATTTTTGTACTTTTCACCCAAACCATGTCTCTCCTAAAGATGTTTTTATACTTATACTAGATTTCCTTTTGCTCTACCAGGAATCTATACTAAGAGTTTTACTTTGTTTAATATTGAACCAATAATAATGCAGTAATTTAAATTCTAGTTAAATAAAATAGGCAACAAATATTTTTTCTTGATGTTAAGCATGCAACAGTTCCCTTTTAAAAACTCATCCATCACCCTAGCCCAAAAACAGTTTAAGCAGTTGGGTATCAGAATACTTAAGGTCCATTTAATGCTTGTTACTTTAGCTATGTTTGACTGAACAGTGACATTAGAATTACTGTGGAAAAGATATGGTCTCATCCTCTCTCTTGCACTGCTGCACATCTGATTGCTGTTAAAAAGCCTGGAGCAGCAGAAAATTATTCACTTTTTCATTTTGGTTTTCTTTTGCTGTTTAGCCTCCTGAGCTGGTTCACAGTGGGATCAAGTAAGAAGCAGCTGAAGTGCTCATGAAACACCACCATGTTCATGGGATTATTAAGCAGAAACCAAGGGGCAAATAACATTTTATTTTTGTATTATTGTAACAGAAACAGTCCTGCAAAACTAGAGCTTGCTGTGATTTTTTTATCGGCTCCCCTTCACTCACAGTATTATCTTTGAAGAACAAGATGACCAAACTCCTGTGAAAAGCTATACATCTTGGGAAAAGTTTGGAAGCTGACTTCTTCCACAGTACAGCTGGACTATCTTGTTCTGTAACTGCTACACTATCATTACCACCACTTCTACACTATCACACCGTCACAGCTACAGTAGAAATGTCTTACCCAAATCAGAGCAGCCTAAAGTAAAAAACAACTTGTAAGAGCCTGTCACATACGTTAATACATCATCATGAAATGTAAACATCAGACCAATTAATCAGTATATTTAAACACTTCTTTAGTTTTTGTTAACTGAAGAGTAACTTAATAAGTCTTTGTGATCAAAGCCCAGTGTGCTAATACACTTTTACCCAGCTGCCATCACAGGCTCATTACATTCACTTTACGCAACCACAGTTCCCAGAAATGTTAATCTGCTTGCTACTTGTACTCTTCCCGCCCTGTATGTGAGCTACTAATTTTGAGAATAAGCAGGAACAATTTTAATAAGCATACGCACATTTTATAGCACTAAGCAGAGTGATCCAAAAATAACCTTTTCAGAGTGTTGCCTACTTTGTGAAAATGTAGCTCCATCACCATCACTCTAATAAATTTGAAATAAAAATGAAACTGTGTAAGTCTAAAAAAAAGATGAGCATAAAATGAGTATTTTTTTTCTGATAAAATGAACCAAACCATTTTAAATTGTGACAACAATTCATAAATATCTTGGTTTAAAAAAATGTTACATTTATTCATGTCAAAGAAAATAATAGTTAAAACACTATATATAAACTAAGTTTTATTGCAAACATTGCTGTAGGCTTTGTTTTTTTTGTATTGCTGTCTTTTAACCACTACCCTACTGAAAGAAGTTATTTATACTTATCAAAAACTCATGAAATATTTACCCTATTTGTACACTTCTCATTTTTGCATTTACAATTTCTAATTACTCTTGAAGTTCTTTTAAAATACTTTGGTTTTTTGTTATTTCCTCTTTGGTACTACTAAATGTATCAAGATTTTGGGAGTTCTGCTTGCCTGGTGTTCCGGATACAAAGATTTGCTGTATCTAGAAGCATATCAGCATGTAAAGCATACTGCTCTATAAGCTGTATATGTGTTGCTGCTTTATTGAATACTAAACACTGAGCAAGGTCACTTCCAATATCAATGAACAAAGTAATTTCATAAGGCATAATGAATATTTGAAATGGATTCTGAATTCTTCCAAGAAACAAACCTGTTTTCCTTCACACTACTGGGAAAAGCCAGAGAAGTTTTACATGCCAGCTTCTGAGTGTCTGAAGGCAAAAGATGCCATCCCCAACAAGAAGCTAGGTCCTTATGCCCTGGGAGGAATCCTAAACCAAGTGTTCCTCTGCTTACAAAAAAACCCTCTGAGGTGAAGCTTTCTGGCAGCATGCCTACCGAGTCAGACTCCACACACAATATTTGACTGTAGTGTTTTGGCATCAAAGAGCCCAGTAACTGCCTCACTCCTTTGTGAAATACTCACCTTCAGTTCTTTTTTTTCAGTCGAAGGGAAAGGTTGCACCTTTTCCAGTTAAATATTTTTGCACAGGGAGGCAGAACCAAGAGTTGCTGCCAGAAAGGCATACCTCCCTTAGTATTTCCCTAGCTCTACACTATAGCACATTGCATTGGAAGTGACGATTTGTTACCCATTCCTTCCAGTCAGAGGAGAGACCGAAGGGATCCCAACCTCACTCAAAGTGGCCTGACATCTCTGGGGGCCACACCAAGATCCTCAATCTTCCTCCTGGTCATCCCCAGGCCAAATCTGCTGCCCAGCTCTCCCTGACTTTCACAGAAACACTCTAGTCCTACCACTCACGCCTTCTGCATTCTCAGACCGAGCACTGTTGTTTCCTACTCCTGTTATGCACAGGTAGGCTTCTGTTGGGGAGCAGGGCAAAGGGGAGGCATGGCAATCACTTGCCACTATTGAGCCAAAGTTACTACCACAACGTAAGCGGGAGAAAGAGGGTAGTTATTGCTGCTCGAGAGGCCAATGACTTCCAGTGTTTTGCCACAAAAGGCATAGGAGAAAGTGTTTGGTCCAAGATATTTTAAGCTTTGGGAAAAAAACGAAACAAAACAAAACAAAAACATGAAAAAAACCTGTATTGACATTCTTTAATGTTACACTTTACAATGTTAGCCAATAGTCTAGATCTACAGTTTATATACATGTGTGAAGAAACTTAGCTATCATTCAAAATGTTTCTACCTGGATTGTAAACCATCAATATCTAGATAAATCAATTCTTTGTTTCAGTCCACAAGGGCACTACTTTTGAATGTAGAGCTACCCAGCTGCAAACTGAGCAGGACAATAATCTAAAGACACTGATCTGCTGATTCAGTCAATATTAAGGAACTTAGCAGCAAAAAGAAGAAATATAAACACTTCCCTTCCATGCAATATGTGTGATTGAAACAAATGTATACCAGTCTTGTCTTCTTCACCCCGTTTGCCACGTGTTACTGCAAGTTGGGTCCCGAAAGAGTGGCAAGAAGAGGGCTGCCTCCCTGCTTTGCCCAGTCTGCTTTCCAGAGCAGCGTTATCAAACGCTCTGGGTGATTTCTGTCAGAAGGCTGTTTCCAGAGGAGAGGGGCTTTGTAGTTTATTATAACTCAGAAAGCCAATAAAACTTAATGGAGTGACAGCAAGAATGATGGAAAGACCCCATCCTGGGAGGACATGCTATGCAGTGAATAGATGTGGTGTGAAATCTTTGTATTTTTCTTCCATCTTTCCTAAAGGTCATTGTTCTCTGTTTCAGGAGTTCTCCCTCAAAGAGGTGGACATATATCAAAGCTCTGGCTCACTTGGAGTACTGCAACACCACCACAGAACTTTTTAGATCTTGTCGCTTGTTTTTCATTGGTGGTTCTTTCAAATAAAAAGTAAATGTATCTCAACTGCTTTCACATGTAACATTTAAAATTGTTTTTAATTTGTTATGGTCTATTTTGGAAACAAAAGCATAAATGACTGTAACATACTTGTAGCTTTTTTTTTTTTTTAAATATCAACTTCTTCATCCCTTTACTTAAAGCTTTAAATATGCTGCCAAGTAAGCTGGGCTAAAGAGGTTCACAACCTTTACTAAGTAAATGGTTTCTTTGGCTAATTAAATATTTCAGACTATCAGACTGATTTATTGTTAGACTCTAATCAGTTTGACTAAAATCATAGGAGTTGGGGTTAAGCAACAGTTGCTGCATTTGTAATCTGATGAATGGAACAAATTTGTCAAAAGAAAATATGAATTGGCTGGAAAAGATTCAAGGTTAACCAAAGCTAGGATCTTGTCATTGGCAATATCTGGCTCTATATTCATTAAAAAAAAAAAAAAAAACGAAAAGAAAAGAAAAATCTTTAAGAATTCTGCAATGTCCTTGAGCTATTGTCTCTTATTTTCTTCCATGAACACATATATGCATATGTGTATTCCTAGAACTCACCAGTCACTGTTCTTTGGCTACTCTTCAAGGCAAAGGATAAATATATTTAGCTGTGTAAATTTATTCTTATCCTGAGCTCAGAGAGTTACATTTCAACATATAAATGTGTTTCTAAGGCTTAACATTTCCTTCTTATTATTAACTTTCAGTATAATTCTTGATGTTTCTGAGATTCATATAAATGTTAAATCTCTTTTTTAATTTTAATCTAAATTCTTAACTTCAATGAATCCCTTTGGCATTTTTTATACAGATAAATGACAATAAGTGAGTCTTGCACCTTTGAAAATTCTTTTCTTTTTTTCATGAGTACAGATCTCAAAGCCAGAAGGGGCCATTATAATCATCCAGAATTTCTGCAGCTATGAAGCCCATAGTGATTTTGTACCGCTTCTTTTTTGAATAATAACATCTTTTAAAACAGTCTTAATTAAAAAAATCTCCAGAGATAAAGAATTCACCATACTTCCAATATCTTGAGTTATGAGTTTCAGTCTAGCTTTCATTCCCCACTCAGTATTTTAATTGCAATTATTGTGCTCCACTTTTATTTGTCTGCTTTCTACAGTACAAAGGATTGCTTCCTTCCTCAGCCTTATATTTTATGATATCCCTAAAAGGATTTTGTCTACAGAACTCAAAACCTCAAGTTTCAATTTTTTCCCTTCCAAAGTTAAGGTTCCAAATCAATAAAATATTTACACACTTTTTATTGAATCACAGCCTCTGTGTTTGCTTGAATTCAACTTTGCAATTGATTCTGATAGAATTTATCTATGGGTCTTTCTCTGTTTAACTTTTGACTTTTCCAAGTCAAAGGGAACATGATTCAAAAGCACTAATTTTAGCATGCAAGACATAACTTCAGAATTTTATAAACGAAAACAAGAAGAGTTTTTCCCAGGTATTAACTGGCAAATGCATAATTGTGGTATCTCTAAATACTTTTTATTTCCATTTTATCTGACTCTCTAGAATATATTAGGATAAAATACCCAGCCAAAAATATCCAATTTTTAATACACATGCAAAGCTTCCAAAACCAGGAAATCAGTGGAAAAAACTCAGACTCAGTGACAAAAACTCAGCATGTTTCCTTCGCTTCATAGATGCTACCTACCTTTATTACCTTGGCTTAGGAATGGAATGTCTCATCTGTAATGATGGCACATTTCTTGCTTCCATGTCTCCTTTGATGAAACAGTTGACCTTCACAATAAAAAAAAAAGAAAAAAAAAAAGAAAAAGTGGATATGGATAAAATAAATGAAAGTTTGTTTTGCTTTCAGTCCAGAACAAGCACCTCATATTGAAATAACACAATTTCAAGGAGAGAAGATGCACTGTGATTCAAATGTCCTTATAGTATAAAACTCATCCCAGATTACATTCTGCTTTTGAAAGTTTATTTTCTAGTTTCAGATGGGATAACACAGGAGCAATCCTATAAACCCATAGGTTTCCTCCTATTTTAAAAATAGTTCCTGAATTTTTAGGTCGGTCACTCACAAATTAAAGTTTAGTCTTTACCCAGCTTTATACTCAAACACTAGCTGAAAAAAAAAACCTAAAGCAGTTTTGGCTTTGTAAATACTATTTCTTCAAGTACAATCTAGTTTTTAGTAGCTCTTATTCTTAGAATATTCTACTATGGTACTATCTTTCCATTATATCTTAATGACCTAATATCATGTGCTTAAGGCCCAGAAATATGAATAGAACATCCGACAAAACTATGTAGATGGTTCAATGTTAGGTTCAGTGTTGCTAAGAGGACTATCTCTTAAATTATAAGGCATAGCTTGCCGCTATTTGATCTGGGCTGATCAGATGTGTTGAGTGCTGTGCATTTTCCTTGGTCAAGAATACAGAAGAATACAAACCATAGGCTATGCACTAGCAAGCTGACTCTATATCCCTTCTGACTGCATCTCCCTAATCTGACATGTTCATGCAGATTTCTTGTCTCTGAGGATCAGAGAGAATAAAACAGGTAAGTGGAACTGCCACTGTCTTGACCTCAGAAATCAAGACAGGCTCTGGTTTTTGGGAGGCGATTGGTGTGGGTTCGGGGCAGTGGTCGTGCTTTTTTTGGATAAAATGGTATCATTCCCATTTTATAGGTTGCTGAAATTTGTAACTAAGAATTAATCCAAATCTAGAAAAGAAACTTAAACTATCAAGTGGTGTTTTTCCTTCCTGTAGCTGACAATCAGATTTTTTATGCATAAGATTCCATTGCTGATGACAAATCATTCATCACAGTAATACCACTGACACAACTAAAACAATAAGTGGAAAAATGAATAGAAAAGTAAAAGCATTTCTATAAGCAACCAGTTTTTTTGTTTTCTCTCTAAGAGGTGCTTTGTGGATTAATCTGACAGCAGCTAGAGTTAAGATGCCTTATGCCATATAACCACAAACATGAAATATCTTCTTAAGGTTTTAAACTGGAACAAAATTTCATCTAATTATTCTTGAAATTTATTACCTATTGGATCTGCATTCTGACTCCAAATGAGCAGCTTATTTTTAATTCATTGGATTCATCTGTGCTTTTGTATTTTTAATGTGAAGGGTAGAAAAGAACAAATCCAGTGCAGGCAGATGCCAATTTTAATATAATGTTCTCCTACTTTGGGGACTTCACTAGCTGTGTGGGTTACCCAGTAATGCCACTCAGACTTTGTAATTGACAGTAAATAATTCTCTCACAGCACCCACTTCCATTTGCTAAAGGAAGCCATGCCATAATGAAACTAATTCAATTTGAAATACTAGAAAACAAATTAAGTACTTCAGATATCTCGGATTTTTGTTCAGAAGCAAAATTAAAACCACCTACTAGACGCTGATGAGAGAAAGCTGATTTTTCAAGTTCATCTATTTCTTAGCATAGAGGTCTAAATATTGCTTACAACATGCTGATTCTATGCAAATCGAGAGGTCAAGAAGGATGAAAAGTGGTCAGTCAAATATAGAAGCAATGAAACCTAGTCTGCACCAGCTACAGTGGACTGTATTTGCACAAAGGGCTCTTAAGTTTTGATCTTTTCTCTCTTTTCCTTCTCCTTCTACTATATCCTCAAGTCTTCCACATTTCTCTTCCTTCTAGCGTTCTTAACACCATGACACATTATTGGTGAAAGTTTCCTTACAATATTAATCCCTTATAATATTAATGCACCTGGCCATATCAAATTACAGTAGGTTTCATGTAAGAACAATATTATATATTGGCATACAGCACCTCATATTTTAAAGCTTGAGGTCTAAGACAACTAGTATTATGGCCTTTAAATACAAGCAAGCCAGTGATGAGCTTCAGTGACCAACCCCAACATAATACGTATTGAAAGAGCAGGTAGAAGAGATGAGAGGTAATGAGCTAGCTGAAACCTTGTCTCACTCCTTTACCATTTAACCTTCAAAAGTCTTGCCATGTTTCCTCAACATGCACTTCCATGTGCCCAGAACTACTCTCACCTTGGGAGGGCTGAACTGCAAAATTCAGGTCTGTACTCAACTGATGGACTTCTAGCAAAGCTTCCTGTGTTACCTAATTTGGGTAATAAATTCAGAAAATATCTGGTCCATGTTCACGAACTTCAGTGGTGCCTTCCATTTATTTTTAAAAGGACTGCAAAAAGGTTTTCAACTTTTCTTAAACGTTTTCTTTCCAGAGTAGTTACACATTGAATACAAGATAAAGATTTTACCTCTTCTGATTCAAAATTTATAAGGTTAAAGAAAGAGCACAGCGTGTTCAGGGTAATCATTGTTCACATATGCACAAAATAATTTAACTGCAATTTACAATAATTTTAAACCCTAAGATAAGCCAACGATTCGGAGTCAGGGATACATGAATAGTCATTAGAGATTAAGAAGAAAAATGTTATTCAGGTCTAAATACACATGGCTTTAAACAAAAAAATTAACCAGTGAATGTCCTGAGTACACGACAAATGTCGTCCTTATCCAAAGACTGTCCACCAAGTCCAGAGTTTTAGACTAGTTCTGTTCCCCTCTCCTTGTTGGTGCTCTCCAGTTACCTAAGAGCATTGTACTTCTGATATACAAATATGAAGGTACTCTGGTTTATAGTTTACTTTTCCAGAGAGCCATCACGGTTAAAATAGGAGCTAGTCAAGTTTTGGAAAGTTTTGTCAAAACCAACCAGTTTTACCAACATAAGAAAACACGATTTAGTTAAAGGCACTTATCTATCCTTCCCTATTCTGTATATTGTCAGGATTGCTTCAGTCAATTTATTATTTCTCTGAAATCTCTGCCTAAAATATTTGGCAAAGGCTCACTGTTATTATAAACTGTCCAAATAGCTAATAAAAATTTGCCCTGAGTTTCCTGGAAAAAAAAAATAGTTTACAGCTGCATAAAAATATACAGATAGGAAGATTTTCACATCACTAACATTCTGTGGTTTCTACTGACTGAATGGGGAGCCCAGAAAAAACAACCTTGTATTTCAGCCACAGCTACATGATGCACCAATACAATTCTCACACCACACTGATTCAAGTGTGCTCGCAGATGTCGAATGAGCATAATTAAGGGGCTGAGCCGAAGCAGGAGTCTTCCATCTTCCTGCAGCAACACAGCACGGTGAGCTCTGGCACCTAAAGCATGATCTCTGGCTTGGCCTGAGCCAGCTCATACCATAGTGCAAAGATCTGGCACTCAGCCTTGCAATGAGTGCTGGAAGGGATGTTATGTGGTGATCTCCCTCACTTTTCTCTGGGATTCAGACGTACGAATCCAAATTTGTGCTTGCACAGCTGACTCAAATTATCACAACAGATAGGGACTCCTCAGATGGCAAGAGGAGGAGGATAAAAAAAATAGCAAAGCATTTTTGTCACTGGTGGGCAAGTTCTTATTTTTTAGTTGCATTTTCCTCTCTTTTAAACTATTCTGTGCTTCTGGATGTTAAAGGAGATAGACATGTTGTTGCTGGAATACACTGGCTTATAAATAGCTGACAAACTATTTTAGCCTTCATGTATATCTATGCTTAGTCTTTTTCTAATTATAGTAAGAATTTTATATCAGAACCTCTTGGGTCTCTTCCCTCTTCCCATGGGAAGTTATTTTTTTATTAAGTGGCTTTAGAAATTTTTATAATGCTTGTATAATTTTTCCTCTCTTGCTGTAGCACAGTGTGATTAGTCACTGTAAATCTACTCTCTGGGGTAAGCTGTTAACAAATTAATACTGGACAAAGTCTTTTTTTGTGACATAGT
This sequence comes from Buteo buteo, assembly GCF_964188355.1. Classification (NCBI taxonomy): domain Eukaryota; kingdom Metazoa; phylum Chordata; class Aves; order Accipitriformes; family Accipitridae; genus Buteo; species Buteo buteo. The sequence goes on along the minus strand of NC_134173.1, from coordinate 15,966,355 downwards.
GATGATATGACCTTTCAATTGTATTTTTATCATACAAGTACATTGCATAATTTATAAATGAAGCTATGAAAAAAACCCCAACAACTAAATTCCATGTGAAATTCTACATCAGAATGGTCACTTCATTGGAAATTCCCAATGTTGTAGTTCCCAAGCTTTGGTTTGGTCACATTAATAATTTTTTGCCATAAAATCTCAAATTTATCTGCAACAAAATGACCAGAAAGAGGGAAATGGTAAACTGTATTTGTCTATGAAAAAATTCATCAAAGCATATACTATAAAGAAGTTTACCGTCAATGAAATCACAAGTATCTTGTCAAGGCCCATTTGTAACCTAACATGCTGCCATCTTATTGAGCCTAGCTTAATAGCAGGTATTAAAAAAAAGTACAATATCAACAGGATGAACAAAGTCAGAAGACAGTTGCCACTAATTATAGTGTTCTGCCAGAAGTGAGCTAGTAAAAAAATCTAACATGAGGAACAAAAAAAAAAAAAAGGCAATTAGAATGAATTCAAAAAACATGGTTGAAACACTTCTTTGCTTCCTGCTTCAAGTCCCTTCCTGCTGAGAGCAAAACAACATGCCAGCAAGAAAGGCACGAAGAGCAGCTGGCAGTCCAATAACATATGAAAGCTGTCAATGCTGTCCACATGGTTCTCCACATGAGGTTTTTAGTGAATCCTGATACCATAATCTATAATGCATTGAGAAAAAAGACATCCCTTTTCAAGGCCATTCTCCACAGAAGAGAAATACATAGTTAATACAAAGAAAAAACACTCCCTTTTATAGTTCTGTAAACCAGAAACTAAGAAAAGGATGTTGTAAAACCAAAAATAGTGAAAAAAACTTATCTCCAGAAGTAGTGTAAAAGCCTATCTATACCTGGCAAGAAGTGTATAGATGATAATTAAAAAAAAAAGGAGACCAATTAGAAAGAAAATATTACATAAGAGTATCACAAAACATGATTTTTCAGTTCCTTCTACTTAAAAAATATTAGTCCTGTAACACTTCTATGTTTAAAAGGCATCCTTTATTATTAAGGGCACAACTAAGATTGAGGAACCTTATGAAGAAATAATGTATTATGATGCAGTTCATTTCAAATTTTATCATTAATTACTGACAATTGGACTTTTAATGACACTTTAAATAGAAGTGATTATTCAATAAGGAAGAAAATAATGATTACCACAATAAATAGATATTATAAATACTTAAATAATTTAATATACACTTTCATTTTGAATTTGAACATATCAGTTGACAGCTTTTCTATTTGTTTTGTTAACAGTGTCCAGCCAAGTGATACTTTTAGGTCAAACATTAAAAAAAAAAAAAAGTCACATAATTACTATGACAAACTTTTATTAAGAAGGCTTTTGTCCTCTCTCGTATGAAGTGAATTTGGTTACTTCATCTTTGACCATACTTTTTGTAGTGATTACTTTTGCCCTTTATATATAATGACATTTAGGCTTTGCTTTTCAAAGGGCTTAGAGGCCATGGCTGACGTAAGAAAAAAACTTTAAATGTTTGCAAGACTTTAACTGCAATACATTCTTTCTCTTTTTTAGGCTTTTCCTCTTTCATACAAAATGAAAGCCTTTTCCTCATTCTTTAGGATATATCACTGATAAAGTAAGATATGTCAGGCAGTCAGGATGATAGCCAATACTTGACGTAAATTTAAACCAGGAAAGGTAAGTTCCTTACCACAACCAATCAACTTGTGACTAACAAAATGAAACAAGGAAAAGTTCTGTTTGTTTTTTTGAAAATGAAAAAAAAATCAAATTTGCAAGACTTTAAGAAAATGTGCACTACTTTGATTGGAAAAAAATAGACTTTGTTTTTTGTAATACATTTTTGTAGAAAGATTTCTATGGGACAAGGCATAAATTACTGTACTTTTACAGAGTTCATTTAGAATGCATCTTTTCTGAAGGCACCTTCTGTTCAAGGCATGTAATTGCTCTTTCTCTTTCCACATGTCTAATCAAATTCTCCACTTGGCTTGGGCTTTTTTAGGCTGTGTTACACCTTCAGCGTTGTTAGAATAGGTACAAAATAAGCAGAGTTCGATTTCTACTCAGTAAATTATCATTCTATCTCACATGGGCCATTGTCTGACTGCAGGAGTCTGCCCCCACAGAACTAAAATCCATCACATAGAAAAAAGTAATTGACACCTCTTCACATTTTACCTGCATGATTTTAACATTAGTGAGCCAGTTGTGGTGGGTTGACCCTGGCTGGATGCCAGGTGCCCACCAAAGCTGCTCTATCACTCCCCTTCTCAGCTGGACAGGGGAGAGAAAATAGAACAAAGGGCTTGTGGGTCAAGATAAGGACAGGAGAGATCACTCACAGTTACTGTCACGGGCAAAACAGACTCGACTTAGGGAAATTAGTTTCACTTATTACCAATCAAAATCAGAGTAGGGTAATAAGAAATAAAACCAAAACTTAAAATACCTTCCCCCCACCACTGCCTCCTTCCCAGCTCTACTCCACTCCTGGTTTTCTCTCCCTCCTCCCCCTCAGCAGTGCAGGGGGACGGGGAATGGGGGTTGGGGTCAGCTCCCCACACCTTGTCTCTGCCGCTCCTTCCTCCTCAGGGGGAGGACATCTCACTCTCCCCCAGCTCCAACGTGGGGTCCCTCCCATGGGAGGCAGTACTCCACCAACTTCTTCAAGGTGAGTCCTTCCCAAGGGGTTCAGTTCTTCATGAACTGCTCCAGTGTGGGTCCCTCCCATGGGCTGCAGTCCTTCAGGCACAGACTGCTCCAGCCTGGGTCCCCTGTGGGATCACAAGTCCTGCCAGAAAACCTGCTCCAGCGTGGGCTCCTCTCTCCACGGGGCCACAGGTCCTGCCAGGAGCCTGCTCCAGCACGGGCTTCCCACAGAGTCACAGCCTCCTTCAGGAACCCACCTGCTCCAGCGTGGGGTCCTCCCTGGGCTGCAGGTGGAGATCTGCTCCACCATGGACTTCCCTGGGCTGCAGGGGGACAGCCTGCCTCACCGTGGTCTTCCCCACGGGCTGCAGGGGAATCTCTGCTTCAACACCTGGAGCATCTCTTCCCCTCCTTCTTCACTGACCTGGGGGTCTACAGGGCTGTCCCTCTCACATGTTCCCAGTTGTCTCTCCTGACTGCTGTTCCGTAGCAGGTTTTTTTCCCCTTCTTAAATGTGTTCTCCCAGAGGTGGTACCACTGTCGCTGATGGGCTTGGCCTTGGCCAGTGACAGGTCTGTCTTGGAGCCGGCTGGCATTGGCTCTGTTGGACATGGGGGAAGCTTCTGGCAGCTTCTCACAGAAGCCACCCCTGTAGCCCCCCGCTACCAACACCTTGCACACAAACCCAATACACTAGTGCAAATCTGTTGTCTCCAGTGTCAAGGACTTATGAATCCAGAAAAACTTTTTTAGTAGTTTGTCATTTTACCACCATAAAATGTTATACTTTAAACCAGAATATGGACATTCAAACTAAAATGAATTAAGTAGTTTCTACAATAAATACTAATCGGATAAAACTGTTGTCTTTCTTTAGCAGTGATAAGTAAAGGTGTAAAGGTAAGTATGAAATGAAATTTCCTATCTGTTTATAAGAAATAAAGAAACAATATATGATAAATAAATAATAATTTCCTGACTTATCACAACTCCACTTCTACAGTATAAAAATATCACAGGAGTGTTTTTTCTTGTTGTTTGGGTTGGGTTTTTTTTTGTTGTTTTTTTTTTTGTTTTTTAAACAGTAGTGGACAATCACTGTCTATCTTACAGCTAGGGTTCAAAAGAGAGTCAAGGTAACAGGTCATTTCACTCAGTCCACAAATCCATAACTACTTTTTTTTTTTTGCTGCTACTTCAAACAATGTGATTATGAACTCTTAGGATCTTAATACCTGCCTGCTACAAGGACATCATCAACATATACAGTACAGTTTGCTAAGCTGTCATCAGGCCATAACTAACTACTGTCTGCCACTGTTCTACTGACCTTTAGCAAGTTGGATCAAACAGCCTAGAGTCAATAGCTTCCATTACCTTAGGAACAATCCTCTGAGATTTCTGGTCTACAAGTAAGAAAATCTAATAGATGAAATACTAACAAAAAACCCCAACAAACCCACCAAAAAACCCAACCCTACTCTTCATCAGCAACAAAATTTGGGCTGTGTTCCTATTAAAGTCACAGATAAACAGCAAACAAAACTTGGCAGGATGCATTCTTCGAGTATCTGAAATTAACATTTTGTACCTCTTGCTGCTGCCTAGTACCTCTTCTTTTCTGAATAAAATTGCCTTTCTTGCTGTTGTGTACTTTAGTCAATAGGTGGCAATGCCTACTCTATTACATTTCTTCCACGGGCATTTGTGATGTTATTTATTCTCCATCACTTTCCTCTGTGTCGGCCTTCAATAAAGTCTTTCCCTTCTACTTGGTACAAAAAAAACCCCCACAACCCATCCCACACACACCCTGGCTTAATATCTGTATGACATTAAAGTATTCTATTTTCAGAGCCTCCTTTAACCATCATTTACCACCAGTAAATACTGGTGTTTGGACCTTCTCTCAGCCTCCTTCCACAAATTCTAATGATATTTCACCACACTTGTTTAAAATGGAGATCTTTTTGGTAGGAATGCTTCAGAGTCTGGCATCTGTGCTTTGATAAATAGGTAATTTTGAAAGAGAAGTTCCTATTTAGTCTGAGGAAAGAGTCAACCGTGATTGTATTGCATTATAAATAGTTTTCAGAGGTACTAACTGCTAAATTATTAATTGATTTTGAAAAGATAGCCAATCCATAAATATTACAATAAAACTTTTACAGAGGTGTGTTGTAAGTGGCAAGTGGAGCTCTTTTGCTCCTTTTTCACACTGCCCATGATTTACACAAATATCTCGACATTCCTTTGGCACTAATTTAACCCTAATAGGTCACTCTTAAGAGATCATTTCAGCAAGATTTTTTTTTTTTTTTCCCTGTAGAACCTTAAATAGCATCAAAGATTTACCTAGCCCCTTCCCTTTTCTAACAGTGGCTAATAGAGGATGATGTGAGGAAGAATGTTTTTTCCTTTCATCTGGTAATGGAAAGCTGCTCTTGCAGCTCCATTGATACATTTTGAAGGGACTTTCTAAACAACAAAGTACAAACTATACTGTTTATTAAATTAAATACCATGCAGTGAAATAACAATAGCTGAACAGAGCTTGGCTTTTTCTGGTACATGAGTTTGATAGCCAGATCCCTCTGGAGAATGACCAGTAAAACAGGGAAGATCTTGAAAATACATTGGTTTCAGAAAAATTTCTTCATTTCAAGATCAATTAAGGCACACATAGAGTTATTACATTCAGGTTTAGCTGCCCAGATTTCTGTCAGGGCCAGTTCAAGCAATTACTAAACCCTAGCTGCTTGCTTCAGTCTGTGTTCTTCCTCCACTTGTATTTCAGAGCTAGTGAGCTGATCTGGATTAAAAGTAATAATTTTGTCAAGGTTGGTTTTAAAAACAGAATCAGTCTCCTGATTCTAGGAACAGCTCTAAGGCTTCTCAGTTGGCGAAGACCACAACTGAAAATTTGTAATGGTAATAGTAATGCATTTCAACTTTTGTTATAAAAGCAAGCAAACAAAAGGCTACAGAAAATTGTTACACAGAGCAATTTTTTACATGTTAGCTTTGCATTACATCACCACTGCATTTTGCTATTGAGACAGAATGGCAAAGGAAGATTTTAGCAAAGTGTATGGGATTCAGGTGGGGAGGGACCTCACCTCAAAGTCAAGTCAGTCTTGCCTGATTCAGTTCTTCGTACTGCTCTGCACTAGCTGAAGTAAGGATGGCCAGAACAGACCAAGATAGCAAGTAACACCATAATATGCATATAAAATGAAGCTGTTGGGAACAGGGGAGGTTGAAAAATAAATGTGTAAACATAGAACAGGAATTCGCTACTGAATAACAACCGTTAACATTATAGTGATTTTGCAAAACAGTGGTTGATACTGATTTTCAGAACTGTCATTCGGATACATAGGAAATAATAATTGCTTCACTGTACTCATGAAACACAAGATTTCAGCAAATATCTGTGTCCAGTTTGGGTCATTACATTTGAATAAGAATACATACAGCTGGGAGAAGGTGCAAGGGATACAATTATAAGCAGTTTTGGAAAGAGATCTTGTGAGAAAGATTATAAAAAAGTTCTGATTTGTTTTAGGGGAAAAAAAAAAGTCAGAGAGAAGGTAGAGGCTATATACAGAACAGTCTTCAAATAAAGTTTCTACAAAGAAGAGAAAGTAGAAGTATTGTCATACCCTTAATGATGAACGAGATCATGTTTGATCAAATATAAGAGCAGTTTAAATTAGATGATGTGGAAAAAGATACTTTAACCTTTGGAAAAGAAAAACATTGTAATACATTACACTGAGAAAGCTTTACTATTGAAGTTCCAGACACATTTTGACTGCTTCAGAGCAGGAAAATTGATTAGATGTTCTTTTCAAAACTCTTTCAAGTCCAAATTTCTAGGTTTCTCTCCATCACCCACAGAAACTCTTTCTTCTAACTCTGCTTTCTACCAGCTACCTTAGTCCTTCCAGCTTCAATTCTCAAATGCTCTGGGGTGGAACATACTATGACAGCTGAGAACACAGACTGCTAATGAGGTATTCTAACAAGTGCTTTTATAAAAAGACAGGTGCATCTTATTTCCTCCTTACTTTCCTTTGTATTAAAAGAAGCTCAAGGTATTGTAAGAATCTAGTGGTCTTGAATGTGCTGTACCACTAATAATGAAAAATCAGTAAGTTCAGAACTGTGGTTCCCATAACAACCATGTGATGCTGCAGAGACAAAATCAGTTTCCTGAGTGTCAGGCTTTCTAAATCTCAAAGTGCTACCAGACACCCATAATCACAAAAGAGAAATTAGACTTCAGTTCTTAAAACTTCCCAACAAAATATATCACAGATGCAACATTAAGTCAACAGAACAGGTTAGAGAAAAAATGGACCTTACAGAAAAGGTACAGAGCAAATAGGAAAAAACTTTATAATTAAAAAGTCACACATAATTACACTGTAAAGTCACAGCTCTTAACGTGTCATGTCAATTCATGGTTTCTGATAATAACAATAGTTTGCCTTTGGCAAGTTGTGGCAAACAAAATAATTTTATGTTAAGAATAAAAGCTTCTCTGAACTGTATTTCACAATCAGCATGTAGTATTGATTGTCTACCTCCATCTCACAATATATCCATATTTTGAAATGACAACACGTTCTAATGATACAGTTTCCATAACTGTTGTGAATAAAACAATATATGAAGAGGCTAGAAGATGGATAAAACAATAGATTCTAGTCCTATTCATTTCAGACCCCAGACACATCATGGCCTATTTTTCTAAAGAAAAAGGGAAAAAGAAGTAGGAAAAAACTAAACAAAGCTGAACCAAGTCTCATCCCTTCCTCCACTTATCCTTACAGTGGAGAAAGAAAAAAAAAATGCAGTAAAGATACCTGCAGAAATGAGTCTACCTGATTAGTCATATTTCCATATAAAAGCATGTAGACAACAAACTACAACTTCACCAGGTTCTAACGTATAAAGAACATGTGGCCAAAGAGCTTCAAAGGAAAGAAATGAATCACACCAAAGTGGTTGTGCGCACACATACATACCTGTATACATAAGTGCAATTTATAAATGTTGCTATGTAGCTATCCTGAATTGAAGATAAATTGTAATGTGCTGCATAAAACCCTTCTGAAAAGGAACAGCTTTGCCTAGCAAGTTACTATGTGCTACCCTCAGGAGTGGCACAGGCAGATCACAACCACCCTTAAAAATAGGACCTGGAAATGTACACTGTACCTCCATCACATGTCAGGAGGTATCCTGATCAAAAATATGCTCTTGTGTATCTCAAGGCATTACACGCAATTGGAAGCTTCTATCTGAAAATTTGGCCCTAAATGCTTCTGAATGACTGCTACTTTCGCAAAACTATAAAACTTCCCAGAAATCTCAGTTCTGTGCAAGTATCCTGCATGTCAGATTGATACTACAAAAATAGCTGAGATCTGGTCTGATAAGAGTTTTCTTTAGAAATTGCACATATCACCAGGAAAGTGTTTTCTCACTTAAACTATTTTTTTAGGTGCAACTGCTGTTCAAAAGCTGCTCATACAAGCAATCTAGATCACATAGTATCAAAACATTAGTCAATTTGATTTATTCTCCTTCAAATTTTAGAAAATATATATTTATTTGTTCTGCCTGCAATTTTCCTGACATAATTTACATAGGTATGACAAGTTCAGAAACTGAGATATTGTCAATTCTGTTGAAGCAATATCTACTCAAGAAGAATCATGATTTTATCCATTGCTATTTAGTCAACCACTTCTCATCTTCTCATTTGGTGATCCTTGTTTCTTTTTCACACAGCATATTTTTGTGAGTGAGAACACTAGAACTGTACCTATTACTAAAATTAACAATTTTTTTGAATGGACTGTGTTTTGTATTTCACAGTGAAACTGATGAGATGATCAGCTGTTTCAAACAAATAATCTGGCCAAAACATAAACACAGCTAAATCAATTTCTTCTTGGAACTGGTAAGTCCAGTTTCATGAGAGACATGCTGGCACAATATCGTGGGCATGCATTACAGGGTGAGGACAGGACTCCAGTAGCTCAAGTTCATCTGGCAGTTCGGTTTTTCTTTTTTTTAATACTGTTTTTATTATAGCAGCATATATATATATATTAATAACGCTGGTAGATTTTCATTTTATCTTGAAGGTAAAACCTAAACTAATTACACATAAGTAGTTGTAGTATTTAACTACTTATTCAGGAAACCTAGCAAAGCAGTATCTTGAAGTTTCTCCCTTATTGGTTATTCTATAAAGGCAGGTAATTTGCCCTACAATTTCTAAAAAGTCTTCATACTGTGAAGGACTATAAAGTCATCAAAGATTATTATTGTTATCGTTACATTTCATTATCAACCTCTATATTCTTTGTCTTGAAAATTTTAGTAATGCCATTCTGTAATCAGATTTGGAGTATAATAGCAAAGACAACCTACTGCCCAAAATAATATTCTAATGATTAAATATATTAATTTATGACATAGCTGTCCTACTTTATTGCTATATAGCAGCTACACTGAAAAAAAAACCAAAGCCAAAAAAAAAACCAAAACAAGGCAGTAATAAGAATGTAAAAATGAATACCAGCATGCCAGATTTTACAGGAAGGCGCAACAGACATAAAGAAAATAGAGAACAATCCAAATAATCAGCAAAAGTAATAAACTGTCACTCCTAAGCAGTTTAAATGAACTCATCCAATTTACACAATCCACTAGCCTCACTTTATCTCATAGCAATTATCACAATCTCACTGATGCTCTAGTGTGCTACAGGAAATACAATCCTCTGCCTTCCCTTGAGTCTTGCTAAATAAGCAAATTATATCGATTGTCATCTTAATGGAAAGTACCAACACAAAGTCCTCACGGCCTTTTATCTTGTGGAAAAGAGGAGAGAAATGCTCTATAAAGTCCTTTTGGTTTTGTTTTACAACTGAGAAGGGATATTTTACAACAAGCTTAAAAAAACCAAACACACACACTTTTCACTTGTGTAATTCTATTCTTTTTCCAACATGAAGGAAAGAAGCAGTGTTACTTTACCTATTATTCAGATAGATGACTGCAGCAAACAAACAGCCTCTTCATGGTTGTGGCAAGTTTAGCTTCAGTCAGAATTATTCAATGTACTTATTTTTTTCCTTGCCAAACTAAGACAGCTATAAAATTTCACAAACCTGCTCATTGAGAAATAGCATGGCAACTAGCACCTTGGGTATTGGATAAGGAATTGGTTTTTTCACTTCTCTGTCAGACAGACAGATAGGGATTGAACAAGCAGTCCTATTTCCACATGAAGTTTTCCTAACTATGATTTTTCACATTTCGTGAGTTGTGAGACTCAGAACTTTAGAACTACAGTTCTCTGGAAAGGCAATCCTCAGTGAGCAATTGGAGTAAAAAGTCTCAATATTGTAACGTAACAGGTAGGAAGCTAAGGCAAGGAAATGGAAAACAGTGACAGGGTCTTGCAGAAAGTGTGTGACAGACCTGTCAGACCAGTAGTGTCCTGACCTTTTTCCCTTTTTGCTCTTTATCATATATTTTATTACTGTTCAGAACTCATAGTACCAAAAAATTAATGAGCAAGACATTTCAGTCAGCTTTTACCCAGCTCAGACTGAAACACATTCGTTTTTCAACTTATTTTAATGCAGGCAGAAATAAAACAGAAAAACATCTAGCTAGTGGAATACAATAAACCAGAATTTCTTTCCAATAAGTCTTTCAATCCTATTTTCCAGATCCAGATTAATTTTTGCTGATTTTAGGCTCACCTGGGCCTGAAATCCCTAGCAATAGAAAATAGAAACCTGGCTTAAAAGATGACAAGATTCTGTGCTATTCATTTTCACTTCTGGCTAAGCAGAAGAGAACAATGAACAATGAATGAAGTAAAATCAGATACATCCAAATTACCTAAAAATCTTATTTTTCCACCTGGAAAAACCAAAGGAGAACAACAAACACATACTTCTTTAGGAGGTTACAATGAGCCACCCTTGTCACTACTGCCCAGTGAAAAAATTGAATATTGGCCTCAGCTGCTGCTTTCTACAGAGGCAGGAGAAGAGCGCTACAGCCCAAAGCTCTGGTGCACTCAAACAGGATGGCTGTACAAAAAAAAAAAACAAAAACAAAAAAACCTGGTGGCAGCAGGTTGCTATCAGACCAGCTTAGCTGTCTCAGTTGATTTCAGTCTTACTGTCATACTTTCACAGTCAATTTAACCTGCCATAAACTGGCAATGAGACCAAATAAACCCTTCCCACTGATCCCTTCTTCCTTCTTACTTGCTTTCCCTTCTTTTGATGAGGCATAAGAGTTAATGAGGCCATCGAACGCATGAGAGTAGGAAATGTCCATATGAACTCTTCTGCTGACACAAGACAGAGAACAAGCAGTTGGCAGTGGGGTTGGAGTCAAGAATCGGAGATGCTGCCAGCTGAAAATGACTGAGAGCACGGTCTGAGGGGACATCCAGCTAGCAGAAGAATGTGCTCTGTGCTCAGAGGTACTTTTGTACAGGCTTGTGTGATATTGGAAGCTGTAGAGTTGTGTTAACCTCTCTCATGGTCAGGCTAGTAATCCCCTCTGCTAGAGGTAAGAGGTACAGATCTCTGGCATCAGGCTAGCTCACGCAGCTGCATTTGCCACATGAGTTTAGCAAAGGAAATATGATTATTCCTTATGAAGAAAATCAGGAGATGGGAAACGAGGGTATGAAACACTTAACTATACTTGAAGGCAGGGTTGGCACAACTGAGCATGGATAAGTTCAGTTTAATAACAGGCAAGGGAGTTCTTTGAATCGGCTTCCCATCAGAAAGAGTGAGTCTAAAAAGCTTATTTTTAATTTGAAAATTGTTCAGTTTATGAAAAAAATATTTACAATTTGGTTGCTAAAGACTTCTTCAGAAGGTTTTCTCCACTTCTGTGTTCCCATAATCCACTAGTCCTTGGCTGCCAGCACAAAAGTGTTCAGTTAATAGCCAGGAAAATAAACTCTGGAAGTATAATGCAACCATAAATAAGAAAAAGAGGAAGATTTAAATAGCTATCTAATAAAAACAGGAACACACAGAACTACTCTTTTCATCAGATTTGAATATAGAAGATAGCATTAAACTAAGTGCTTGGTATAAATAAACAAAGGACTGCTACTAATGTTTTTGCAGCATTTGAGCAAAAATCCTCCTAAAGAAAGTGTGCATTTTGCTAAGATATTGAGAGACACAAAAAAGACTATGTTAGAAAAGAAGCACTGGTGCCCTCCAAAGAGAAAACAAACAAAAACCTTTTTGTTGTTGTTCATGTACTTGGGCCAATTATGTCGAGACTACCTGAGGCTGTGAAATAGAAAGTTTCCAAACTACTGCAGAGAGGCTCCTCATGAGTGTCCAGTTCTTACTGAAAGGTAGCCTTGACAAAGACGGACATGCACGATGGCTTTTTTTTTTTTTTTGAAAGATAGATAGCCAAGTAGATAGATAGGTATTGTGAGACTAGCACAAATAGAGACTGTTATCCAGATAGTAAGCTGCATGTGATATTTAGTGATGTTTGCTTTTTTACTCTGTATTTTCAAATAAACTTTTTGCATGGAAGGTACTTTTTGAAAGATGCATCTGAAATGGCCTAGATTCACTCTTGAAGATGAGAAAATGAGATAGAGGATGGTCTTTGAGCCACACCAGTCAAAAGCATGACCCCAGGCAGTATCTTTCCAAGCAGACATTCAGGCTGTCAGTGGGAAGGAGCTTAGGAACAATTAATTAGTTGGTATGAGCAAGGCAAAAAGGAACAAGAAGTACAAGGAGCTTGGTGACGTTTGCTCCATGTGTTCCTGAGAGAGTGCTCCTCTGGAGAAGAGCGATACTACACAACAGAGAACTGCCTTAATCGCCATGCAGGGTAAATTTGCCCACAGCATACTGTGTAGAGCAACAAAGTTCTCCCCTCTCTGTGAAGTGCCATACACATGCATCAGCCTCCTGCACAAGTAGGTGTTGTGGTGTCCCTTGGCAACACTGGGACACACTTAGATTTACCACCTGATGTAGACGTCCCTCAAGGGAAGCTTTCAGGGCTGCCTCCACAGTTTCTGTTCAGACCCACTCTGCATCATGAAGAGAGAACAGATATTTTGAAAAAGTACGTCTGAAACACACAATGGGGAAAAGCTAAATTCCAAGAAACTTCTGATGACCCGATAACAGAAAGACATACGATAATTTGTTCTCACATTTAGCTTTTATTAAACTCAGTAAATTACATCCAGAGGGAAAAATCTTGGGGAAAATACTGTGCCTCCAGTTTGTGTTCCTATCTTATCTAAAGTTAATAAGAAAAACAATGAATAGGAACTGGAGAGTGTGAAATCAGGTTTATAATGAAGTCAAGGGTATTGTGTACCAGCTTTCCCTGAACTGTAAGCAAGAAGATATTTCTAGCAGTAGCATTTCCAGACCATCTATTAAAAATCAAGCTGTCTCTGTAGGAGCACTCCTTGAAACATAGATGTTTAAGAGCAGGCAACATTAAACAAAAGTAGGCCATCAGTAAAAGTGGTGCAGAAGGAAAACAGTTTCCCCTTGGCTGAACAGAAATGCATTACTTTAGAAATTCAATGTTATGTCTTTTTCCTTGACATAATATTTCTGTTGCCTGATTTATTAGTATTCTGTTAGTTTATACCACCAAAGAAGACCTGTCAACAGAACACGCATGTTTTTCCAAAGGTGGCTCTCATCCTGGGGACACTGGAGTCCACGCTCCTCCCCCCAAACTGTATAACATCGGTAAATTCTTTCCGAGTCCTGTTTCTCTGCTGCACTGAGGTGGCAATGGACTAACATCAGCAGCACCCTGAAGGAGGGAGTATACGCCAGAACAAGAAGATCCTGTACCTGCACTGTAACTATCAGTGGGTAGGAGGGAGAAAAAGCTCCACCAGCTAAAAAGCACTAAAGCAGTTGCTGTTCAAATGTGTGTCATATGATGTGCTTGACAACTAGTCAATGCTTATGGGCTAAATGCATTAAATGTGCTAGGTATTTCAAAAAGAACTCTGGTAAAATAGTTAATTCTGTTTACTTATTGCTTATTTTTTTTCAACTGAGGCCCAAATTATTAGCTTCTGAGTAAGTATTATGTCAACAGATGTCAAAAAAGACAAGCACCTCCATTGTCACCTTGAGAAAGTTATTCACTCATGTTTTCTATAGCTAATATTTATAAAGCAAAGCAGACAAATTAAATAAGTACTGTCTTAAGTAACCATATAGAAGTAAATAAAACTATTTTGATATATGATTCTTTGATTTGCACAGCAGTTAAACAGCTCTAGAAATAAGTAAACATTGTTACCCAAACCACAACTCTCAGAAGCTTGAGACAGTACATCTGTGCTGGATTACACACACTTAAGGGTACACCAAAGATAGAAATACACACAAAAGGACCATTGAATACTCATGTTTCTACCTAACAGAAAACAAGAAGTACTTCAGTAAAATAATTGATGACCCACAGAGATTACTCACAAAGCAGACACAATTCTTAAAATGTTTTTTTGTGATCTTTAATAGAATTTGAACCTTCCCAGCTTAGAAAAAGAGCAGCGTATATAAGAATAAATTGAATTATTACACCTAGTCATATCTATCATATGACAATCCCTAAACACACCAGAATCAAATTAACAGAAAATTGGAATTGTCAGTCATTCTAAGACTTTATATATCACTATATCATTGAGAAGAAATGTGCAACTAAATCTCCACATCAGCAGCAAAGATCTAACTGGAATGTTAATACATCTAGCAATTAATCAGTCTGAAATAAGTTAAATTAACCAGCTCTCAATAAAACTAATTTGCATGAGGTAATGTAAAACACCTTTGCAGAGTCTGCAACATTTGTGCAAGTTCTTATGACATTTGACATGATAATCAGTTTCTGTGCTGAAGGTGTTTGGCAAAACAGAACTCGGAAGTACTAAAACACATCTTGTAAACCTTCTTGATGTTAGTAACTGATGTCCGAAGCAAGAGCAGTTCTTTTTCCTTTTTCTAGTTTTGTTTGGTTTGTATAAGAGGAACCAGAAGGAGCATAAACTTTATCGAATTCTACTGACAACGACATCATCACTGATAACAACAATGTAAAACAAGTTCTAATTCAAATTAGTAGTTTATCTGGGGTATTAAAATAGCAGAAGCTGCCAGTAAAGACTGAGCACTAACAAGTTTTGTTTTGATACATCTAGAAAATAGACAGAATAAAAAAGGAATGTGCTAGGATATGCAAATTAAATAATTTAAGAAATTATCTTTCTTAACAGTAGTTAAGAAGAAAAAATAAAAGAATGGACTATTTAAACTCTACAGATCACTAAAGACACTTCACACAAATTAAAACTTTGAATTAAAGTTATATTATATTAACCTGAAAGGAAATTTTCTGTAAAAATCCCTCCAAACACAAGGCACACAAATAAAGCCATTTCAGACTGTCATGCATACCATGAAAGAAAAAGCCCAGAAATGGGGACAGGTGAGAAATTCCATTAATATAATAGGAGGGTACAGCAGCACAAGCTAAGGAAAAATATCAAGACAGTGTGTATGTGCCTAGCAGAGACAAATTATTTTGAAAACATGGAACCCATAACACTGGAGAACAGCTGAGGTTTAGGTGGCAAGACAAGAAGTGCTCCGTGTGTGTACCTATAGAAAGGCAAGGAATTGTTCCGTAACAGTCCCCTTATATAAAAAATAAAAATAGAAGAAATTATTTTATATAAGAACGTTCATTACAGTTCTAATTTGGGCAAAGATACTCTGAGATTGGTTTCATTTCCTTCTGCAACAGGCACTTTTCAAGGACAAACCCACTGATGATTAAACTATTTCTTTTACAAAATGACACAACAAATTGCAAGTAGTTATACCATATCACCCCAGTTGCACTTGCAGCCTAATCCTTTTGTTTTTTACCTGTACCTATGGTGAACAACGTGAAAAACAGGTTGCCGTTATTTTATCCAGTTGCTGAGGAACGCTGAACTTCGCAGGCAATCTTAAGCCTGTTAAAAGCCTGTGCTCTGTATACATGCACCAGCAGATTTCATTAGACATTAGGTTTCTTTAATGAAGTGGAAAAATAGCTGTGTTCTTATACATTAGTACAAAACGAGGAAATAAAATGATGTAAGACACTTAGTAAAAACAACTATATGAGTTTTTCAAAGATTTGAAGAAGCATAACAAGCAAATAAGCAAGAAGAAATGAAAGAACATAAACCTATGAGATTGGGAATTCTTGGTGTCACGTCCCAGTTTCTCAGGATGATGACTCAGGTTTGCCAATTCCCAGGTCAGGATTAAGGTGAAACGACACCAGGGATCCTTTAACTCACAAAACTCAACTTTTATTTGCTCACAACAAGAATTGGCATGCTCACCTCAAGAATTGGTGTGCTCACAACAAAAATTGGCATGAAACTATGTCAGTAAACGGTGTAGCATGTGCTAACCATGCACCACCAAACATATACTACAGGCCTGGCTTATCTGGGAATCGGTTGAGGGCAGACAACAAGGCAAGCCCTCCCATTGAGTCCCGAGGTTGAGAGCAGACCCAGTCGCTTTCTAGACTCCTTCTCAGAGAGGAGCTCAGGGGCGGCTGGATCCGATCCCTGTCCCAGGCTCAGTCGGCGGTTTATGTCTAAAGGGATGAGGTGTAGGGATTGTGGAAAAGGAAAAGGGGGGAGAGATGAGAGGAGAGAGGAGAGGGCAGAGGAGAGGGGAGAGGGGAGAGGAGAGGAGGAGAGGAGAGAGAGAGAGAAGAGAGAGAGAAGAGAAAGATCTCAGGGGTCCTGGGTCCAGTGTTGGTCCAGTCAGCCAAGGGCTCCAGTTCGGGTGGCCTTGCACGCGTGGGGCTTCAGTTTGTGTTCTTTTATCATCCCTGCCCCCTCTTTGGGCGGGCATTAGGCTAATTGGGTGTCACGAGCACTTTGTGAGCCTTTGGGACTTGGGGGTCGCTTGGGGAGTCACTTCCCCTTCCCGGCAG
The DNA here is from genome assembly GCF_964188355.1 of Buteo buteo. Taxonomy (NCBI): domain Eukaryota; kingdom Metazoa; phylum Chordata; class Aves; order Accipitriformes; family Accipitridae; genus Buteo; species Buteo buteo. The sequence goes on along the minus strand of NC_134173.1, from coordinate 15,949,573 downwards.
GGTGAGCTGTCCTGCTCGGCGCATTGGAGCAGCATTATCGGAGCCGGGAGCTGTGCGACGTCCACCTCCAGCACGGCCTCCCCCTTCTCCTGCTGATTGATGAGTACCGATGGGTGCTGATGGGTGCTTTTCACCTGGGGTTCCTTGCTGGGCAGGGTTCCTTCTTATGCAGAGTTCGTCCTTAAGTAGAACTTGCCCCACCACAACGTTTGCGACATTAACTCTTCAGTCCTTCACACTCGGTCTCTGGTCTCAATTGTAAGCTTAACTTACTCTGCCTTCCCCTTAGGTAATTTTTTTTTTTAGATTATTAACAGTATGGATTATTACCTCTCCTCTAAATGACTTTGACCAATGAAGTGCTAAGGTGTAAAGTACATACTGAACAACACTTCAGGTTCTCACAAATACTGGCAAAAAGTCCTTCATGCAACCTGTTGTACATGCTGGGTAAAAGCTACTTAGCCCTGTTCTCTCACATCAAACAGATGTAGCATCTTTGTATCAGTTAAGGACTTTTAATAATTGATAGTGATGGTTTACAAACTCTGCTAAAGATTCCATATATATTTGTCTGATGAAAATCTCTTACATGTATATTACAAATCTGGCTATTTAGCATGAGCAATTAAGCAGGTCTTCAGTCTGCAACTCCTTCTCAGTAGGTGAATTTAGCCCCAAGGTACTTCAGCGTGACAGGAAACACACATGCAGAATGGTATAATCTTTCTTAGGTTACACACAGAATAGAGAGAATTATACATAATCCTTTATTCTTCAAATTAGAGGAGAAATACATGATAATAGTTTTCTTGGGAGGGTTGTGAGTTATGTCATGACTGCAGGCAGCTAACAGTAACCTTTAAAGAGATTTTTATGAGCATATCTGGCCTTAGGTTAGGAAGGAGAAAATCTCATTGGTAGGAAGAGCGGAATTCTCATAGAGAATTCACCTTAGTAAAAAGTTGTTTTAAGGCATATAACAGTGAAACAGGAAATAAAAAACCTTTGTAGAAGTGCTTGTATAACTGTGGGTTCATATATCAAAGTGCAAAAGGATGAAGCCATTGTCAATAACTAACATCATCCAATGCAATCCAAAAATATATCAACATCATATTTTCTAAAGGCAATCCAAGATCTAGGGATTTAAACCACTTTTTAAAAACAGGATTTCAAATAGTGTTTTGGACTGCAACACTGTACAAAGTGAAGTAAATTAAGACAATGGAGACTGGGCATGAAAGAGTTTGCAATTCAAATTCACTGCAGAACTGACAAAGTTGAAGATGGGCTGCCTTTCCTGTTGGGTTCATAGGAATTTAAAAATTATTTCACTGAAACATGTTTATGCTAAATTATTGATCAGTTTCTTTGACTACTTCTGTCATAGAGCCTTGTTCACAGCTATGTCTAAAAGTGAAATTACAGATTACACAATTCAGCTTTCATATTTGAATGCAATGTTTAGAAACAGGATTATCTTATTTTATACAAAGTATATTCACAGAAAAATAATGTGATCTGAGATAATCAAACTGTACATCTGATTTGTCCATTTGATCAAAATGATTTGAGGAGGGGCACAGAGGATTCTTCGTTGTGCATTCAGTTCCACATACACTTTAAATTAAACGAAAAGGAAATTTTTTTTGAATAAGAGAACAGATTCCCAAAACCTTTGTGACATCTTAATTGGAACAGAAAATGATATAGCCTTATAAACAAATCAAGTTTCTTTGTGACAAGACATTTGTAATATTCATGATATAAAAATTTAAACTCAGGAAAAGCAATACCTAAACAGCATCTTTGTCGTATGAGTGGCATGTTAACAACTAATATTCTGGGGAGGCAGGATTTCTCCAAAAGGCCACAGACAAGGGCCTGGCATGACAAAGCAAATTCTGAAAGAAATCTGTTTACCCTTTAAGATTTGTTCTATCAACACCATGTAGAAATAGTGGATTGGTGTTTTGGGTTTTTTTCTTTTAGTTTTTTTCCCCTGGTATTTTGAAAAAGTTTAAAATACTTCATCCAGTTGATACTTTTAAAAATAGCGTAATTCATCTGGGAAGACCTTGGAAAGGCCTCTATTGACAAGAGGAGCATAAAATTTAAAGCTTCTTCTAAAATCCTTCAGCTTCTCTTTTCCCTTGGAAAGATTCATCCTGGCAACTCTTCATACTTTTGTTAAAAATAAAAGTCATGGTCCAGGAATGTGAAGTCAGTGGAAGAAAACCCAACCAACCTATGAATATGCAGCTCACACATTTAGTAACAGGAAGCACTGGAAGACAATCCATAGAGTAATTAAAAACGAAGCTGTCACAATAGTATAGTAAACTATTTCTCTGAACACTACTATTAGCTTCATAACAGTTAGCATTTATTTGACCATAATGAGCAATAGTGATATAAATTCTTAAATGTATCATATTTGCATCCTAAACTCATATTTTACGTGTTTATAAACATGTAGATGTGTATAAATACATAAGTTCACATACCTATGTGAGCAACAATAGGAAAAAGGCAATTATCATGTTCTAACCTCAAGGTTTCTACCTGAGGCTGAGACTGGTTCCAAATTTTCTATCTGACAGTGCTCATTTCTCTGTGTAGCTTCCTTTTGTTTACATACTCTTAAACCAGAGCTGACAGATACCCAGGAAGTGCCGGGATAAGGTATAATTTACCAGACTTTGAAGCATCTCTTAACCCTGTAGTGTTTGGAGAGAATTCCAGGTGGATCCATTTTTTATGACAGCCTGGAAAGATTAGAAGTTCCTACAGCTTTTGTGAATAGTATAACTATGGCAATTTGATTTAATCCCCACCGCTTGAAAGTACTCTATTGTATGCAGAAAAAATGGATTCATGTAAAGGTTGCAGTGCTTGCATAAAATCCTATAGAAATTCTGAAGCACAGCTACAGGTAGCAAGTTCATCTATTGAAGTCTCACATTTTGAATTGTAACCCACACATTCAATATAAGAATGAAATGTCTGACACAAATGGCGCTCTTGACACTGAATATTACTGGCAGTGGATATTTCTGGAAACTAAACCTGAAATTATATACTTCTAGTGATAATTTAGTGTGCTAAACCAGCAAAGGCCTAACATGAAATTAGTATCAACACATAAATGTAACATATACACCTATATATTTAATTAAAACTTTCTTTTCTCGCTTCCTTCTTTCTTTTCTCTTCCTCCTTTTATTGCTATAAAAGCAATTTATTTGCTGTGGGAGAAGAAGTATTACAATACGAAAGGAAGTTACTACAGATTTAGGAAAATGAAGGGACATATGGCTTTTTTCTTGGTGGGGATAAAATACTTTGCTTTCATTTTAGTAATACAGTCTGATATGCAGTCCTACAGAGATAAGAATACATAGGTCCCAGAGACGTCAGATTCAAAAAGAAAAACTGAACTTGAAAGCAACAAACTGAGAAAAGGTTAAAAAAAATGTGTATCAAAGGCTGGGTCCCATCCGTACCCAAAAGGAATTGGATAAATATTAATTTTGTTTGTTTGTTTCAAAACGTGCTCCCTCTCTGTTGGTTAAATTACTGTGTTTTAAAGTACAAATAAAACCACAGCTCAAACAGCTGAGTTCAGATTCTGATGAAGTCCAAGTACTCCACCTGTTGCTGGAGAAGAGAGAAATAAAAAAGCATGGCTGTTTTCCTCCTGACCATTCACAGTCCAGAACAAATAGAGTCACACAAGTTAAGTTTCTCATCATCAGAAGGCAGACTTCAAAAATATAGATGAGCAGCAGCATAAAAGAGATTTTATGGTTCATTAATTGAATGGACTCTAATAACATTACGCTTTTGCACAAAAGCAAAGATATGCTTAGAGATACGTATGTATATAAATATATATATATTTACATATACATAGTATCTATGTAGAGAAGCATTGTCCATAAAAGTTATAAGTAACTCTTTTGTTCTCAGCAGACCTTCAAACGCTCCTTTCAAGCACCTCACTTAGTTTTAGTGCTGCACTTCAAAGATGATGATGACCAACTGGAAGACACAAGAGAACAGCTAGAATGAGCAGGGTGCTAAATGTGGTGCTGCAGGAGGAAGACTGAGCTGAAGCTGAGACATGACAGAGGTGAGACATAAGACACACCATTTTTCCAAAAAGGAAGAAGACACAGGACAGTCCTTCATGCTCATTTTGGACAGCACTGGCAGCAATTAACTTAGGTGGGAACAAAGATGGCAGCACAAAAAGTTTAATACCCCATTGCTTAATTATCCTTACTGTTTCTGCCAGAAAAGACCTAGATGCAGTTGAACCCGTCATAGAGCATGGGAAGAACAAGATGCATCTGTATTTTTCTGGAATTTTATAAACACTCCTGTTTCAATACAGAAATATTGTAACAGCAAAATATTGTGTGAGCAATATCTAAGGGGTAAGTTGCAAATGACTATAAATGCATGTCCAGAGTATTCCCATTCCTGCCTCTGTTCAGTTTTATTTGTTCTGACAAGCCAAAACTGCCTAGCTGTGAACTGTGCCTGACTGCATTTACCATAGTACCTTCTACCAAATTATCTTTAAAAAGACAGAACTAATTCTTAGTACACTTGCTAGCTTAGTTCATGGATACTACCCATATTAGAAAGTGCAGAAAGTTGTCATATAGAAAAAAATAGACATTATGCCAGTTCCAAGAGTGAGAGGACTAAGAAGAATCTGCATTCAAAACATTAAAAAAAAATCTTACTCATAAAGAATTATTAAATAATTTTAAAAGCTTTTCTAGATCAATTTTGTTCTTATGAATCACTTGTTTTTGTAAAGAAATTGAATCATCATTGGATGCCTTAAAAAAAAAAAAGTCTAAAAACCTAAGCAAAAGAATATGGAAAAGATTTTATCCTGCGAGGTACTATTGTATTTCTAAAACAATCCTTGCTTGTTTAAAGTACAGATTTTATACAATTTGTTTGAAAGCTGTTTTCCCTATCCCACAGGATACACCATCCATACAAGTGACATAACTTTAATGTAAAATCTGAAATTTCTGTTTAATAATTTTCAAAATAGTGTAAGTTGCAATGTACTTCTCAAATTATGGTACAGAAATTGCAGGACAGTGGTCCAATGTCTCAAGACTATTTGAAAATATCCTAATATTTGCAGGTTTTAATCTTATTTAGCTATGACTAATTTCTTGTTCCCTCAAAAAAAGAGATCTTTGCTAAATAATTTGTGTTGAACAGATTATATTTTGGATCTGTTCTATAAATTGAGCAATTAAAATGATCTGCCAGACAATAAATGGCATGGAGAGTATGTGGAATATGTTCTAGAGCAGTACAATAACTCAGGTGAGAAGGAGCTCGGGAGGTCTCCAGTCCCGCCTCCTTCTCACAGCAGGACCACTTCTGAGGTCAGACCTCCAGTTGATCAGGGCTTTGTCCAGCTGGGTCTTGAAAACCTCCGATGACGGATGTTTTGCGCTCCAACGATGTGCAGCCTCTCTGGGCTGCCTGTCCCATGGCTCTGCTGTCCTCAAGGAGGAAAAGCTTTTCCTTCTATCCAGCCTGACCACCTCTTGTCTCAGCGTATGCCCGTTGTCCGTCTTCCTCCCAGCAGGCACAGCTGTGAAAAGCCTGGCTCTGGTTCCTCGACTACCTCCCTGCAGGCACTGGGGGGACTGCTGTTGAGTGCCCCCCAAGCCATCCCCAATCCAGGGTGAACCAGCCCCCAGCCTCTCCCCACTGGGCAAGTGCTCCAGCCTCGCACCATCCTGGGGGCTCTCTGCTAATTTCACTCCAGTTTATTATGTCTGCCTTGTATCAGGGTCCCGAAACTGGAGATGCTATTGAGGTACTGTAAGAAGTCTGTTCTTGAATAGCAATTCTACTACTGATACAATCAGTGATTGTAATGCAGCTCGTATCACTAAGTTTGTTATTTGTCCAAAGGAATTATCTCTTCATACACAATTATACACTAGCATCTTGTTTTCATGTAGTAACTCTGCTTTTAGGTTAGACTGTTGTTCAATCTATAAAGATGAGAGCAGAGGTATAAAGATGAGAGCAAGTTCTTTGTCACAGCTTTCCTTTTGCCAAAATCTATCAGAAAATCAGCACAATATTTTCCTCAGAAAGAACATTTTTTAAAATTATACACTCTACATTGCTAGAATACGTGCAAAAGCACCAGGTGGTGAACATAATGCATCAAAATAAAGAAATCAAGTAATTATTTTCTAAACTAGAGAACAGTAACATTTAGTTACACAAGACATTTATTCAGACCTTTTCGGGGGGGGGTTTGTATTAACATAGAGGGGGGAAAAGAATCACTTAACAGTGCTAGGATCCAAACGTTGTCACTGAGAATGTTGTAGGCAGTCCTCTAAGTAATAAGCCTTACATCATCCTAGGAACTTAAAGTTTACACAGATGAGCAGTGAAAAAAGATGATGAGAAAAATGTGCCCAAATTGAGAATAAAATCCAGGCTTCTTAGTTTAGTGCCTTATTTGCTATTCTATGCCTGCATCCCAAGGTTAGTATGTCTGTCATTTCCTTTTTCAACAATTAGGACACTTTCTTTGGATTTCCTGTGTCAATGCAATTATTTCCCATGAGAACAGTGATTAAAGGCAATGAAATTACTCTAGACATTATATTCAGGAAGTCACCTCTACTGACAGAAGGTTTTTATAAAAACAAGGATTTCCTCTCTTAGCATAAGTGATTGCTTTTTAAAAATGGGAGTTAATTAGAAAGGAAATTGCAAGTACAGCTATGCAAAAAGTAATGTCAATAACACAACTCAAAACAAATCCATGAGTTGAAACAAGCCTGATTTTGGTAAACAGTGTTAATTACAACTTGCTCTGCTTTCTAAGTACTTAGCAGCTCTATATCTGGTAAACAGAAAAGGTTGATTCTCTTTTGTCTTGTGTGTAAAACACAAACAGCTAGGGCATTGGTTTATATGAGTCCAAGTCTGGTTCCAGTAGAAACTCATTATCCCCTAGCAATGACATAAGCTGTTAATCTCAGATAAGCATGGATTGTGTGAAAGCAGAAAAAAAAAATAAAAAAATATTAGTTTCAAATCTTTTTTCCCAGATTGAATGTTCACTGAAGGCATGCATGCCAGAGTTACTGATGCTTGTAATGAAGGTGCTTCCTCCTGACTATAGCATACTCCTCCCAGGACATCTTGGCATTCTTCTCTTACTTTTTCACCTTGTTTCTTAATTTAATAACAAGGAGTAAAATGATTGACGTTGTGCCTTCTTGGATCTTCACATTTCAACAGAAAATAGTCTTTACAGAAAGAAAAAAACAACCTAACCAAACCAAACCAACTTTGTAACTCCTACTTTTTATTCTCATCTTTGTCACTGATAATGCTGCATGACTAGTGAGCAAAAATCTTTTATCTGAAATACAGATTCCCTACTTTTCTTAAGGTTCTGCCTTTGGCCTTCTATGAAGACCTTACCACAGAAGCTTTGGTATATTATTGTATGGTAGGAAGCAAACTGTGTGAGAAATCATTTTAGAGGTGTTTCTTCCCTTAGAAGTTACCGGTTAGGGACAACTTCAAATAGTCCTTCACTTGTCATATCTGATAAAACAGCTACAGTCTTAATATATATGTTGCTCAAGAAAGAAATTCAAACAAAGTTTCTTAAGAATTTCCCCAAATAAAATAATTTGTAAACTTTTTCTTGGCTGCTTTTGTTTGTGGAAAAACTGCAGAAATAGATCAATCCCAGAGATGGAAATTTTTTAGTTAGCTACATTTTGTGAGAATATTTGTCGAGATACTGTTACTGGGAACTGCTTAATAAAGAAGGAAAAAAGTACCTTTTAAAACTAAAGTTAAAAATATACTTTCATTTGAACTTTCAGTGAAACTTAGACTACATATTCATTAATACAGTCTGACAATTCAACACATATTGCTAGAAGTTGCCATTAACTAGGATCATAGGATTTCTTTTGTTTGTTTATTTGACCCAAAAGAACTTTTACCTTTGTTTTTAGAGATGCAGATACATACATCTCTGTGTATGTGTGATGTCTGTCCAGAAGCTACTTAGCAGTTTGAAACAATTTGAGAAAGCATAGAGATTAATTTATGACATTCCCCTCCCCTCCCCCCCCCAAAAAAAAAAAAAAAAAAAAAGAAGGTAGACAGTCAGGAAGAGCTGAGAAACCTATAAGAAACAAAATAGAGATTATCCCCAGCAACAACTCACTTCTGAGAGTAACTACATAATGTCACATTCTCTGGAAAGCCTTGAAAGACAACTCTTCCAGTGTGACAGAGCTGAGAAACTCTGAGAAAGACATCTTCACAGGCCCCTACTGCTTCTGTGGTCCAAAAGTTAGGGAGGCACTGGAGAAAGGATGCATCTGTTTGTCTTACACCTACTCTAACATCTTCCCTTTAGGAAGGCAGAAGGAGGCCATGGAAGCAGTAGAGGTGAAAGATTTTGTAGAAGCTAGTAAGTTTAAAACCAGAAAGAGCTTTGGTCAGCTATCACCCTTGTCCATTAGCTCACGAAGTTGACTGAATCTGTTAGTGATCCAATACAAACATGAGAATCATTTTCAGTACAGCTCAACATCAAAAACATCAGGCCTTAATAACACATAGCAGTAATAAATGAATTACCATGTATCACAGACTTCGGTCTCTTAGGTTCTTACGGCAGTCTCTAACCTTTTTTTAAACTAGCATCTTTGCTGTCACAGCTATGCAAACTATTCATATAACAATGTGAGAATATTTTAGGTGATATAAAAAGTTTAATAAACAGAAAATGAAAGATGACCAAATACTACATCATCTGAAGGCAAGATATTGCTTTATGTGATTATCTAATCCTCTGACATTTTAGGCCACATTTTAAAGAATTTAGTCTCTCAAAATAAGTGTCTATGAAGCACGTGTTGTCATGTGTAAGAATATCTGCAGCACATTGACAATTTACTTGAAGTCAATTTCCTTAGGGAAGACTCTCAAGCTGTGTGATAAAGAGGGAACCATATGCTAAAAAATCTTTCAGATGGATTGTTTGCAAGTGTTTACCTAGTAGAGGCAAGATCTTCAGTTCTTCAGGTGTTTTGAAATAACCTCCTCATGTTATTCATGCGTAACTTGTTTCTAACAAGCTACAATTTTTGTACACTATGCTGTAACAGTAGAATACTTGAAAAAGGAAAAAACAACAACAAAGCAATAGAACTAGAGAGTTATACAGTCGTTATAAGGAACACAACAAGAAGCTGGCTGAATATGAAACTAGAGATTTTTTTTTCTTTTTTCTGAAGAGATTTCACAATAAAGACTGCTATAATATTGTCACTGTAAATGATCACTCTGTCATTTCTGCTGTATGAAGTTTGCATGCCAGGTTCAGACCCATCAAGATAAATGATATCTATTTCCATCAGACTGCATCCTTAGATTGGCTTTACTTTTACGTAGGGTTATGATAAGAACCCACATTGCTAAGTGCCCTTCATTCTCAAGGCCTGTTGCAAGAAACTCGTGGTTAGAATAAGATATCAGCCATTACAGCTGGCTAACTGAATTATCTCAAGAGTTAATCTAAATAATTATCTGATGAAATATTTGCTTCAAGACTCAGGAGAGCAAAGTTTAAGATTTCAGAGCTACAGTATTAACATTTCTGTATTTCTTCTGCATCTTAATTGTACCATGAGATGAATATAATTTTATACTGGAAATGCTATAATAATCATAGAATCATAAAATCATTTGGATTGGAAGGGACCTTTAAAGGTCATCTAGTCCAACCCCCCTGCAATGAGCAGGGACATCTCCGTCAGGTTGCTCAGAGCCCCGTCCAACCTGACCTGAAATGTTTCCAGGGATGGGGCATCTACCACCTCCCTGGGCAACCTGTGCCAGTGTTTCAGACCCTCATCGTAAAAAATTTCTTCCTTATATATAGTTTGAATCTATTCTCTTAGTTTAAAACCATTACCCATTGTCCTGTCGCTACAGACCTTGGTAAAAAGTCTTTCTCCACCTTTCTTATAAGTCCCCCTTAAACATTGAAAGGCCTCAATCAGGTCTCCCTGGCGCCTTCTCTTCTCCAGGCTGAACAACCCCAACTCTCTCAGCCTTTCATAGGAGAGGTGTTCCATCCCTCTGATCATCTATGTGGCCCTCCTCTGTACCCACTCCAACAGGTCCATGTCTTTGCTGTGCTGAGGACCCCAGAGCTGGACACAGCACTCCAGGTGGGGTTCCACAAGAGCGGAGCAGAGGGGGAGAACCACCTTCCCTGACCTGCTGGCCGCACTTCTTTTGATGCAGCCCAGCATATGGTTGTCTTTCTGGGCTGCGTGTGCACGTTGCTGGGTCATGTCAATCTTTTCATCCATCAGTACCCCCAAATCCTTCTCAGCAGGGCTGCTCTCAATCTCTTCATCCCCCAGCCTGTACTGATACTGGGGGTTGCCAGTTTAAGCTAAACTGTAACATGCTTTTAGATCACTGAAAAATGCATCTATATTTTGTCTTTTAAAAAATAATAATAAAAAGCAGATTTTGTTGTTGAGAGACAGAAATCCCGGTTTATAACTCTCTCATGAACTTGTAAAGAGCAGCAGTATTTTTTTGAAATATTTTGTGTATAGCCAGAAATATACACCTAGGTTTATTACAGGGAGTTTTAAACTTTTCTTGAAAATATGTGTTCTCTGACCTTCTAAAACAATAGGCAGCTCATTGCCAGCTTCCTCACCAACACCTCCCACCAATGATAGCTTCCTCCCAGTGCTAGTCAGGCATGATGACATTTTCATGAAGTGACAGACTTAACCAATAGATACTGCACTTAAAACTGTGGCAAAGTCTAGTGGCAGGATTTTGGAAGGAAGGGACTTTTATGTCTAGTGAATCTGAGCCTGTAAGAGTGAGTTACTTATTGAACAGAGCATGTGACCCATTGGTGACCAAAACATGTTCTAGTAAGGAATTCATGCAAGATATGTTCAGATCTATTTCTCCTAATGACAGAGATCAGTTCTTCTACTGAGGGTCAAGTAGCAAGACTTTTCCAAGTAGCCATCTCACCAGAGATTGTCCCAAGTGATTTTTCCCAAACAAATTAAAACAAACAACAAAAGAGAGGTAACAAGGCAACACACAAAAAAGCAGCATTTTGGAAAATGGTTACTTAGAATGTAATTCTAAATAGTTATCCCAAGAAACTCCTGACAAAGCAGGAATCTGCAACAGTTTGGCACCTTACATAACAGTGAAAAAAACCCATGACATGAAATTACATGGACATGCAAAGTAAATTTCATTTTTTAAATTTTTTTAATGACTTTGAGCTATGTTTTACCTGCTAGTGCTACAGGTGAAACTAATAAAGATTCTAAAGATTAGCTTTTTTTATTAATACAAACTGTGCTAATCATTCCATATGCATAGAAAAAACTGATAACTTGATTATTAAAATTTCAACAGCCATTTATTATAGACCATCAGAAGCATGAATATAAAGGGGACAGCAATGACAGAAATAATTTTGTCAATTATATTCAACTGGGAGTATCTTAATTGTTAAATGAGTGTGTAATGGATAATAGGACCAAACATGTTGTGCTGCAGGCAAAAATTAGATTTATGTAATGGACAATGAACTGAGGATCTACTTTTACAAAAAAAAAAAACAAAACAAAAAAAACAAAGACAGACTTAAAACAATCTAACTCTAATTTGTTATCTTTCAGGGAATGCCAGAATGATATGACAACTTCATTCTCAAACACCTCATGATGAAGTGTCATATTTAAACTGGAAAGAAATGTTATTCAATTGTTCACTTTAATAATCACAACACTGAGTTTTTCTATTATCCATAGCAGAATGGCAGATACATAACCATGAATTATTAATGTAAAATATTTACAATATTAAACTGTACCACTCTACATTTCCTTTTCAAGGTGTTAAAAAAGTATTTTAAAAGTACAAAATAAGTGTTTAAAATAATTATTATTATTATTATTATTATTATTGTTGCTCTAATTAATTATTATTATTATTATTAAAGAGGAGATTGGAAGAGAATGCCTGCACACATTCACACATGAACTGCCAAAAAAACACTTCAAGTATTCAAGAGCTATATCATTTAAAAGCATTACAATAGCCAGGTACAGGAAGAATTGCTATTTTGATCATAACACACAGACTAAGAATGCCTATATTATTAGCATCATGATATATTTTAAATATCATCATTGCAATCATCTGACAAACATGGAATATTGCATCACAACACATCTATAATACAGATAGTTTCCTCGTCTGATGTAATAGATGGGATACTCTTCATACGCAACATCTACATCTGGCTGCTAAAACCCAAGTCAATAATAACTAAAAGTAGAGATGCCTTATATTTAAATTTCACTCTTCAAAAATGACAGATAAGAGTCAGAAGATACAATTAAGGAGAAGGCTGTCAAGATTAACTATTTCAAACCAGAACTGTTGTCATTTTGTATCCCCTTCACTATCCTAAAGTTCTCTTCAAAGCATTGGTACTATTTAACAATGATACTTGACTCTCATCTCTCATCTCAGTGTATATGTTACTGAAAATATAACTGGAGGAGGGAGGAGTTATTTAGAAATGAAATAATAAGACAACTTTTTGAGAAAATTAACTTACAGGCCACTTGGGAGCTGATTTTACTTTTAAGTAAGACAGAACATCTACTGGAAAGTGATAAACTGGAAGTCTTTAATGCCATGCTACTATAGAATAAACCTAAGCATTTTAAGTTATTTATACAATAAACATGTATCAATTTACACAGAGATAAATTTAAGCTATACAAAGATGACTGACAAGATATTCACAGCTTGCTGATGTGGCTTCACAAGTACAGCTATGGTTTGATTATTTTATCTTAAATAAATCTCCACTTTTTTTTTCTTCCCCAATAAACATTTTTTTTATCCTGGTTTATTTATTTTGTAAAAAAATAAAAAAAATACTCTACAAAGAGCTGCACAGGTTTAAGGATTCTCAGCAGCTTTTAGCTGCTGGATAGAATTATTTTAAAAAATTTAGGAGAAACCTTGCTTCAAACTCTTGGCTTTTAGGCTTACACTTGAAATTTTGTACACAAATTGACCTTTTGGGAATATACACAAAGGCATTTAAGAAATTTTCAAGTTCCTGCACAATCCGGAAAGAATGGCGCTTTGACATCTTGTGCAGATTATACACATTGGCAGACAGATGAGTAAAAATATTTTTCCTGCACTTGGATGTTTCAAGAACTTGTATTTTTCAGCAGCTATTTAACACTTGTGGGGATCTTCTATTGTGTTTTCTCAGCTACTTAACATTAAGCAAGAACAAGCATCTATGCTGAATGTTTGCCGAGCCAGATCATCCAGTAAATTAAATTCGACAGAGTCCCCGCCAGCTCAGCACCTGCTCCTGCCAAGCACAGCTCTTTATAGATGTGACGGGTTCAGCCCGGCGCCACTTGCGCTGTTTGGCAATGCTGCCGATTGCCTCTTGCTCAAAGCCGTTCACCAGAAGCTCTTACCACCCCTTGAGCACCTGTGGCACAGCAACTGAGAGTAGGATGCAAGAGAGAGATCTACAAAGGCTGGACTTGAGGCCAACTTTCAAGAAGCCCTAATATGCAGTGTCCGTAGAGCCTATTGGAAGAGGGGAGCAGAGGGCAGTGAAGTTGCATCTTCGAGCACCAGAGGCACTGGCAGCATCTGCTTCCATGGGCCATCCATTGACAACGGAGAGTAGTTTTGCTCTCTGAGAGAGTCGCTGACTGGTTGCTTCCTAGAGACCCCATTCTTTATGCTTGGTTCATTGTGTATTTCAAACTCTTAATAGTTAATTTTCTGTTACTGAATTTTGGTAGTTGAGTGGATTTCTAAGAACAGCTAGAATTCAGCTTGCTCTGATCTAATAACTCAGTCCCTTTCTCCCTGCCCCGCTGTCCTGCCCCTTTTCTTAGTGCTTCACAAAAGCCCCTAGCCTAGGTCTGACCTTCATTCCCCGAAACCCCCACTTTTCCTTTCAAAGACTGCTTGTGTAAGCAAATTTAACATGGCAACCCTGACATTTTATGCAATAGAGACATTATAAATTAGTGGAAATAATACTGTGAATTGGAGAGGAAATCCTCGAGAGAGTGTGAGGGAGGAAACAAGTACCAGAGAAAAATGCAAGTGGTTGAAAAGTATCTGAGCAACAAATACGGTTAACAAAGAATAGTTTTAAAACACAACATAAATGAGGAAAATTCCCAACACAACAGAAAAAGAAACAAAGTTATGAATACTTAATCTTTTGACATTAACAACTGAAGAAAAAAAAAAAGAGACTAGCTGGTTTTATCAAACAAGAAAGAATCACAGATGCTGGAATATCTTCAGAGATGGGAAATTCAATGAGTATAAACTTTAACCTATAGCTGTAAGCACTGAATTAGTTTCATGAACCTCAAATTCTTTGAAGAATAAAGGACCAATACAGAAGGACCACTAGTTACTCAAGTTACTTGCTCTGCTGTCCCCTGCTGTCCTCTGCTGTCCAGTAGTCCAACAGAAGCAGAGAAGCAGGGACCAGGCTGGGGAAATACGACGTGTGGTTATGGTGAGTTAGATGGAATTGCCCTAGAGAGGTAGAAACAGCTGTTGGTTTTAGCTACACTTGTAAACTCCTCTGTTGCTGGTCTTGTGTCTTTTCAGATTTCCTAGAACACATCCACAGAATCACAGACTCACAGAATGGTTGAGTTTGGAAGGGACGTCTGGAGATTATCTATCTTGTCCAACCCCCATGTTCAAGCAGGGATGCCTAGAGCTGGTTGATCCGCTCCTGGACACAGGACTGTGTCCAGATAGCTTTTGCATATTTCCAAGGACGGAGACTACACAACGTCTCTGGGAAACCTGTGCCAGTGTTTGGTCACCCTCACACTAAAAACATGTTTCCTGATGTTCAGATGGAACCTTCTGTGTTTCAGTTTGTGCCCATTGTCTCTGGCCCTGTCACAGGGCACCACTGAAAAGAACCTGGCTCCATCTCCTTTGCACCATCTATTCAAGTATTTATATATATTGATAAGATTGCCCCTGAGCCTTCCCTTCTCCAGGCTGGAGTCCCTGCTCTCATATAACAGATACTGCAGTCCCCTATTCATCTTATTGACTGGACTCTCTCCTGTGACTCCATATATATTTCTCTTGGACTGTGGAGACCAGAACTGGACACAGAAATCCAGGTGGTGCTGAGGGTGCACTCTGCCCTATCATCCAGATCATTAATGAAGATTTTAAATAGGATTGGATCCAGTATTGACCCCTGGGGTACACTGCTGATTACTGGCCTCCAACTAGACTTCATTCCAGTGGTCACCACCTCTCAGCACCCTGCTGTTCAGTCAGGTTTCAGTTCACCTCACAGTCTGATCATCCAGCCCATACTTCATCAGCTTCTCTGTGAGGGTGGCCTCGCAATGACATCATCCACTTCCCTCAGCACTTCTTGAATGCATACCATTAGGGCCCATGGATTTATGTATGTCCAGTTTGCTTACATATCCCGTGACCTGATCCTCTTCCACCAAAGGTAGGTCTTCCTTGCTCCAGCCTTTCCCCCTGACTTCTGGGGCCTGCAATTCCTGCAAACCAGTTTTGCTAGAAAAGACTGGGATGAAGAAAGCCACAGCACCTCAGCTTTTTCCATGTCCTGTGCCACCAGGGCCCCTACCACATTCAGCAGTCGGCCCAAATTTTCCCTAGCCTTCCTTTTACCACTTATATACTTACAGAAGGCTTACTTGTTCCAGGTAGGCTTTGGCTTTCCTGACTACATCTCTGCATGTTCAGATAGTATTTCTGTACTCCTCCCGGGTTACCTGTCCCTGCTGTCACCTTCTGTACATTTCCTTTTTATGTTTGAGTTTGGTCAGGAGTTCCTTGTTCATCCATGCAGGCCTTTTGGCATTTTTGCCTGAGTTTCTGCTTACTGGGATGCTCCACTCTTGAGCTTGGAGGAGGTGATCCTTGAAAATTAACCAGTTTTCTTGTGCCCCTCTTCCCTCCAAGGCCTCCATTCTTCTTGCTTAAGCCTCTTGACAAACCGAGGTCCCTTACTGGCTGTGAGTACCCAGCCCACCTCTCTTCTACACATGTTCTCACAGCACATTCCTCCACTGCAGAGGGGAGCCTGCATCCCATGAATACTCCATGTGCATGCTCTTTCAGCTGAAGGCTTGAAGGTTGAAAACATTAATAAGGCTTACAAAGACTCTTAAAAATGCAATTATTTGGAAAGGTTTGAGTTCACTTTAATAGTGATTTTTAAGGGCTACCTTTCCCTTTGAGGGCCAGCACTGTTGACAGGATAATGGCCTTGCAGTGAGCAGTGCTGGGAAGAAGGAATGGCATCTGTATGCACAGCAGGGCCAAAGCTAGACCTGGGATGTCTTACTGCTTGGAAGCCAGAGGAGGCTGTCTTAAAAAGCACCAGTATCTTCCTTGCTACACTTCTTTGCAGAGCTACACAACATTTGAGTCAGGGAATTGAATGTTTAAATTTTAAACTGTGGTTTAAAAATATCACTTTTTACTCAGATTACACATGCAAACAGTCAGGAAATTGCACTTTAAGATGGGCTATACTAAGAATCTCTGAAATCAGTTAGTATTTAATGAAATTTAAGGAGAAACTTGCATCCTCAATATAGAATATTTTAATAGAGAGATATCAATGGTTATTTTGGATGTTATATAAAGAGCAGTATTGTTGAGCTGTCTCACTAAATATAACAGGAACAGAAGTGGATTATGAGTCCATTTTACCCCTGGAGGTTTCCTAAACAATTACCCTATAAAAATAAAAATAAAAGTGTTCACTGTGAACTCAGATTATAATTCCTGTCCTATCCTTTTCTGACATTCAGGGTTTTTTCCTTTTCTTTAGAGGAGCTGAGGCAACATTTCATATCCAGCACTTAAAACATGCCAGTATGACGGAGACAAGACCTATTCCTTAAACTACATAATTAAATTACTATTTCTCCTCTCACTGCCAGCAAGAATCCCAATTTACTTAAGTCATAAAATGGGTAAAATTCACTTAATAAGCAACTATTTAAAAAGTAGGCTAGGGCTTATTTATTCAAGGCACAGTAAACACTTGCCAGCTTTCTTATAGTCTTTTCCTTTGCATTTATTAGCATAGCGTCAAAGTCACTGGCAGTTACTGTTTTCCCTATTGCTCAGCAGTTAACTATCCTTTACTGGGTGAGGGGATGCTTAATAAAAGTGGCAAGGACAGATTTTCCCTTCCTCATCATTCTCTGTTCACTTTCAGATTATTCTGTTAAGTTTTCCCTCATAGTATCCACTCCCACATTCATCTCTTAAGATTTCACTTTTTCCAACCATGCTTTTTAAGACAAGTGGTTTTCCCTCCTCTTTACATTGAAGCAGTATGGGGGAGTAAAGTTACCAATGGCACAGAGACACCCAAGTTTCTCATATGCAAGCCCAGGTGTAACCATCATGTGCAGATAGATGCTTCATTTACACAGGAACATGCTCAGCCAAAAGGGTGGTGTAGACTGCAACCAGAGATGCGATGGAGGCCAGCTGATTGCAAGTGGTGTGTTCAGAATTTTATCTGCATACAATTTCAGCTATTTAAGAAATAAACTGAAGCTGAAACTGCAAGAATTACATCTGCAAGAAGGCAAATGTTTGACAAATTCCAAATTCCTATTCTTCAGCAAAGAGGAGATAATTCTTATTATTAGACACTGTGGCAACATTTCCCTTCTTCTTTCTTATTGTAAGAAACTGAAGACAATGCTTTTCATTAGAAAAAATCAGTAACCTCAGTTATCAGTGGTGCACGCAGAGCATTAGAGCGAGTTTACAATATTGATGAGAAAAGCAGTCATTCACATTAAGCAATCAGGGGTTTACTGTCTCTTATTCTCCTTTTCTTTTAAGAAGAGGAGAAAGAAATATATATGTCTAAGATTTAAGGCTCTGAAGCTAAACTAATCAAGAACAGCAAATATTTTACAAACCATGCATCACAAATGAACTTGGAATATCTCTGGCTACTTGGTACTGCTGCTACCAACCTTCCCCAGACATTATTATCTCAATAGGTGGAGAACTATTGTTTTTCAAAGGAGAAATGGGCATATCTCCTTGTCTATGGCATGATAAATCATAGTATTACAGTCTTCCTTAGCAAAGAATATATTACTTCATTCTTAATACTCACTTCAATAGAGAGTAGACTGTTTCAGAAGATTCAGTATTTCTTTCGCCCAGATGTTCTGCTGCTGGATTTAATTCACTACTTTTATGATTATTTTGCCTAAAAAGCAGAGAGTTCATCACAAAGTTTCTAATTATCCGTCAAGCAGAGCTTCCTTGAACACCGGCAGAAGACCATATGCTTAAGGGCAACTGTGTGCTCCACAAAACAACATGTAGCTTTGTCATCTCCCACTAGCAGATAGCCTCTGCATATGATGGTAATAGCAGACATGCTACCCTGACCTAAGCGGTGGTTTCACCAGAAAAACCTTATGTTTTGTGATCCAGAGGTCTTCAATTCAGTTTCCACACATAATTCCTCCAGGGTCTTCACATGCATCGGGATGTTACTCTATTATAATAGATTTATGCATAATTCAAATAGAGCAAATGCAATCAAATACATTTCAAATGAAGCAAAATCATCATTTTGCCTGGAATTACAACCTCAGTCAGAGCAAGCTGTCCCCACCCAGACATTAGACAAGCTGATTTCAATCCCTCAGGGTTGTTCATTCAAAGGAGTCCAAAACCATCTGACTGTGCCTGCTGACCATTCCATCACACTAAGCCCTATTTTTAGCCACTGGCTACTGTTTGTATCCTAAAGCTGCCCTAAGCTAGAGCATAAGTTTATCAGGAAAGCAGTGGACCCAGCCTCTTCGTGGGCGATGCTGTCTGCATATTCCTGCACCATCTGACAAGCCAACACCATTGCTCCTTTCTACTTTGCTATTTGTCCCCATAACCATTCAGATGGGCATTGCTTATATTTAACTGGGATTACAGAAAAAGGTTCTCAGTCACTTAGTAAGAAAGAAATTAGATGAAGAGGAATATATTTCTAGAAAAAGACCTGATAACCACTAAGCATGAGTTTGCACAGTAAATAGAGAAAGAAGGAAAGCTACAATAGTATTGTTTGATAAATGGATATACTACACAAGTACAAATTACAACTAATTATAAGTAGCAAATAATTCATTACAGCATGGTTACTACAGTAAATATAAAAATCAATTCATAATAATATTTGGACATTGCAAAGTGAAACCACTTTAGAAATCTGATTTAATTGTCCATAAATTTATATTTATTCTATGAGAAACCAAGACACTTACATCAATATTACTCTCAGAACTGGAATGGAAATGAAAACAAAACACGTCCTCCCCTCAGTGGACAGGAGGTAGGAAACTTCCAATTTATGCTCTCAAATTCCAAAAGAATTGGCAAACTAATAATTTCTTTCAAATATAACATGCTAACATTATGTTTCATTATGAAATAAATAAAAAGCCTTAAAGTTTTTTTACCACTCACCATTATTCAAGACTCCTATCACCTTAAACCTGGCCACATAGCCATCTTTTCCATAGAGATGCTTGGATTTCCCCATATAGCGTTTTTCTAAAAGCACACACGTACATATGTCACCAGCAGCACATAGCTTCATAAATGATCCAGTTTCATTTTGTAGGCACTTGGGTTGGTTGATAGCTGAAGCAGGACCATCCATAGCAGCACCTAAGAAATTAAAAAAGAAACAAAAAAAGCAAGTACACCTCAGACAATGTGTGTTGTATTTGGATGAAAGAAACAACGAATAATCTCTTCTTCTAGAGGAGGCAGCATTGAGAAACACGAATCTCTAATTTAGTAGGAAACTTGAATACAAATAGCAGCCTTAAAAGGAAATGTCTACCTGGGCAGAACCCAGGACTGTACTTTTTATCATACCCCTTCAATTCCTCAGTCTTCCTCCATCCTTATAATCATGGTTTAACTAACAAAAGTTAGTTAAACTGGTGAAGGGGTGGGAGTACTATTTTTCACTGAATAACACTAGCTCTCAAGAGACTAAGGCTAAGTCTTCTTCAGTAAAAGTGTGGCCAAATTGGACCAGATTTGTGGAATAAAGCAATTGGTGCTGATGATCCTTAGTCCACAACACACACATTTCAGAAGCTAGAGTATCTTTAGTCTGGTCCCATGAACTAAATGTTTATGAGCTGCTGCAATACATTTTTCAGTTCAGTTCCATCTTGAAAAAATCCACTTTGCACTCTCCAAGTCTACACCAAGCTACAAAGCTATAAACTAAAGAGAGTTAAGAGGAATTATCAGGTAATCTACTCCACAAGTACAACTCTGATCTAAACTAAGACAGTTATGTAGATACACCTTAAGCAGCGATGACACATACAATATGGAATAAAAGTAAATAAATTACATTGGAAATAGGATAGTAGCTAAAGCACAAGTAGAAAAGGAAGGAAAACAACATAATATAGAGTACAGAAAGGCAGCATTGAACAATCAAAATCTTTCCACTGTTTGAACCTGGAGTTTCCTTCTTTCTTAAGTTTCTCTTAAATAATTTTATCTACATGTTCAGCAAAGATATTTTATTGGATTTTTAGATAATAGTATGTATCACAGTTTAAAGAGGTGGGGGGAGGGTAAGGAAAAAAGAAATTGCCATCTAGAAACATATGGAGAATTTTTATTACGTCATACATTTCTATGCTATTTTATTTTTTCTTGTAGTTATAAGTGGTAGGATGATAGTGTGAAAAAAGTGTTCTGAGGTGCATCTGGACCAGAAATCTGTTCAAATAAGTTAATAAAAAACTAGGCAGCCTTTTGCCAATTGCCTGCAGATAAGAATACAAAAAAAGAATCACAGCTGACTATATACTAACCAAGTCATCTTTTTTCATTAGCCTACTGACAATGCTATATGCTATAATGATAGGCTTCTTTCACACCTCCTGTCTGTTGCTATAACTTAATAATTCTAAGCTGCAGTTAACTCATGTAACCTGGGACTTCAGTGCTATTACACTAATTTACATGACCTACAGATCCTGTCTTTAGAATTTCTTGTGCACTGTAACTTGTATCTCTTGTGCATCTTCATTACAATCCCATTCTCAATATGGTGCTTTTGCAGTGAAGTCCCTGATTCCGTCAACATGTTAAATACTTAATTTTACCTTCCTGATATCTTTTTCATGTTTTGTCTTACAAAATAGATATAATTCAAACCAAGTACTGAACATAAATTATTAGTTTCCTCTGAGGTAATCTTAATGATGATCTCAGCAAAGTTGCCCTATTGTTTTATGAACACCAACAGCTACATAACACTATGAGACTGGAAGTCCAATATCTCCATTTTACAGAAGCAAACTCAGACATAAAGTGCCTAAAAGCCTATTTACTTCAGAAGGCCAGTGAAACACAGGGCAGAATTACTTGAACTGACTGTGTACAGCTCAGTTTTGATCCAGAAGTATTCATGAGAATTTCAAAGTCCCTTCCAACCAGGACCGTTCTAATTATGGCTTATTATCTAAGCTAAATCATGCAAACTACTGTACTTCCGCCCTGAAAGTGGCAAGTTGAATCAGTAAATTCACTGTAACATAATGAATAATTTTGGTCCTTTTTTATGACAAATAACATGTATCTATTTTCTCCAAGGTCTCAATTTCTTTGGAAAACAAAGATAGCAAATGCACTTACTTACTTTATTTTAGAGACCGTGAGATTACACAAAAAAGATGACTAAAAGAAGGAGGAAGAGGAGGAAGAGGAATAAAAGAAGGAAGAAGAGGAACAAGAGGAAGAAGAGGAAAAATAGCACACCACTGACTAAGCTAAATAGAATTACAAAATAATTTAGGTTGAAGGAGGGGTGTCTGGAGGTCATCTGGTTTAACTCTCTACTCAAAGCAGGATCTATCTCAAAGTTAGATCCAAATTCAAAGTTAGATCATAGTCATAGACTTAAGAGCAAAATAAGCACTATCTGATATAAACGTGCTACAGGCTGTCCATGAAGAAGTCTACCTGTTGTGATAGCCTTCAGGCACATTACAAAAAGAGAAAAAAAACTATGGTAGCTTTATAAAAAAAAAAGAAAAGATCCCTACTTATAATACCATAACTACATTTAGAAATTCAAAGATCTTTTTGTATTAGCAATAACATAAATTTGTCTATATCAGCTTCTGATCTCATCACCATATTGGAGAGTGCCATTGGCAAAATTTTCAGCATAGCTTGAACTGACCTGCTGTCATTTGGGGGTTTTTATTCCACTTTTTATTTTATAATGCTTTTACAACTTGCAGGTGCTAACCTGCATTCTAGAGTATCAAACATACTTTGTTAGGAAAAAAAAAAAGAAGAAAAAATAGAGAGATCTAAATGATCAAATGAAGAGCACTAAAAGACGTGATATAGATACATATTACAGTTATAGCTATGATGGAACTGGAAAATTTTACAAGATCAGTAGTTAAGAAACAAAAATACCAGCAAGTGTATTGCTGTGCTCTGTAGTAGCTCGTCTGAATGTCTAACAGACCATAATGCTTATCCTTTTATGAAAACAGCACCACATGATAAGTATTGGAAAATGTCAGGATATGAAAAGTGGATATACTAATGGTAGACCTGTTAAAGTCTTTCCTATTTTAGACTTTTAGTGAAAAAGAAGATACTGAGTTGGAAAATATCTGTGACATTATTTATTACAGGAAAGAGTTCAAGGAAAATATTTCTATTACTCACAATGCATCTTAGATCAAAACCTAGACCAAAATGAAGAAATGGAAAGGAGAAAAAGGGGGGTGGGGGTGGGGGAATTAAACCCACAGTTCAGAAACTGTGGCAAACACATACCTACAAACATACTCAGGCATTGGTAAAAAATATCTGTTAACAAATGCAAACATTAAGTCTATTCAATATGATTGTCCAATTATAGCACTAGGAATTACACTACTAGACAAGGCAACATGCTTTTTATTTTCATCAGTGAGAGATTCTGAAGGATGTTCTGAATAAGTTTTTTTTTCCTTGAAAAAAGATTAACTAATATAGATGAAAAAATGAAGAAAATCTGCATCTATACATCATCTTGATACAACAGAAAAGTGTATCAAACCATTTTTACTGGGACCTGGACCACTGTCATGTTTTTAAAAAATCTTTGTATTGTTCAACTAAAAGAAAGATGTTGTTTGAAATGCCTTTGGGATTTTGAGTGAGGTGTAAAAAACCACAATCTACATACTAGTAGTCTTTACATATACATTAAAAAAATGCAAACAAATTTTCTGCAAGGGGAAATACATATATCAATAGCCACACAAAAGAAAAAAGTGTGTTCTAAGTCATCTCACAAACTGTTTTTCTTCCTGGTCAAAAAAAGGATTCACTTTTAGTGTAATATCAGCAAGATCCTACTAAAAAAACTTTTCAACATCTAGCTCATTCTGGTTTTGATGTTAAGTCTTCAGAATCTGGAATTAATATTATAATGTTTGCCTGATGATTGCTTCCACATGGTCTCTTGATGTGATTGTACAGTGTGAGAGTAATCATATTAGTCTAACAAAAAAGGTGTTACTTTTAAGCTCAAGATGCACAAGCACCATCTGCCCACGGCAATATTTGGGTGCTTTTTAACATTACTGTAAGGACTACATGAACAACTGAGCTGAACAAAAGTAGATAATGTGTTTACTTCACCCACCTCTATATCAAAGATCCTAAGCTTGTTATAAGATACTGAATGATGCTCACATGGCATAAGAGATGCTCTGGGCAAAAACCATCACATAAATGTCTGTGATTTATGGTGCACTGAACGTATCACTGATAGATGTGAACTCCCATTTTCATGTTAGCTTTCTGCATGTACGTATCATCCTCTTGATTGTTTCTTCAAGCTATTTCCCAATTTCTTTCTTTGAGTTTTCCATGTCTAAAGAATACAAGTGCACAACAATGTAAGGCCATACATTTTCTAGATGTCGTCTCTGAAAGACTACTTTTTTATTTAAGCTACACTTCAAGCTGACTGTGACTGTATAAATCATAGTCTAGCAAACAAGAACTTTTCCAGTAGAAAAACACCTCCATTTGAAATGTATCAGTATATTGCAATAGTTTGAAGAAAAGGAAAAAGAAAAAGAAAAGGAAAAGGAAAAGGAAAAGGAAAAGGAAAAGGAGGAAAAAAGGGAAAGGAAAAAGGAAAAAGAAAAAAGGAAAAGCTATCTGAAATAATGAAGCTTAATGCACATGATCAACTATTTATTTTCACTTAACACTTTTCTTTCTTTTCAACTCACACCATTCTTTATTCAGTCTCTCATATCTGACTAGTAGAAGAAAAAATGTGCATAAAAAAACACTGAAAGTTTGTGACAAATACTATACATTTCTATAGTCTGTTTCATGATATGCCTATTTCTTGATCTGAAGCTTCACATCTAAAA
This sequence comes from Buteo buteo, assembly GCF_964188355.1. Lineage (NCBI taxonomy): Eukaryota > Metazoa > Chordata > Aves > Accipitriformes > Accipitridae > Buteo > Buteo buteo. Next base: position 15,924,884 of record NC_134173.1, on the reverse strand, counting down.
CTAGATTTACCAAAGGGGGAGTAAAACACAGCAAAAGCTGTATAGCATAGCTCTGTGGAAAGTGTCTAATCTATTAAAGATCAACTTGTCTCTCCACATAATGAAACTTACAGCACCATTCCCCCCACAGGTCTTAGTGGGGTAGAAAGAGATGCAGACAGGATGATTTATTTCTTCTCATTTAAAAAGGCCATGTAACATATCTTAATCAAAATAAATGGTGACAAGTTAAGCCTAACAGTAAACACACTATGATAAGATTCATGGGATAAGTGACTTTAAGAAATAAAAGGCTAAAAGGTCTTTTCTCACTCTCCTTTTTGTTTGTTCAGATTAATTGTTAATTAAGAGTAACCATTGATTACTATAGCTTTTGTAGCTGAGAGGAAACATTTGTGTATGTATGTGTATGCTAAGATATTGTGTACTGGCTAGTGAATGCGTGATGAGTGCCTTTGGACTTACCAAATGCTTTCTCTTGAAACACAATTACATGATTAAAGTGGTGTGGTATAGAAGAAATGTGTTTAAGAAAGTGTGCTGTGGAGTTCCAAAGTTGCTAATATACAAACTATCACTGGGTACTGACAATGCCTTATATTTTCTTTCTACTGCAGTTTTGAGGAATTTGGAATCCCTTGAAGGAATCAACTGGTAAGAAGAGCCCTCTATAATTCTGATGTGCTTTGAATATCTCCTGGACCATTTTAAAATGGTAAAATCCTATGTCAAGAGGAGAACACAGTTAAGAAGGGACACTGCAACCGAGATATCTTAAAATACTTTACATTTAATGCATAGATGAGTCTTAGTTCATGATACACAATGTGTTATTAAGCAGTTGTTTCTAGCACGGCCTTGTTATGTGATGTATACTATGCCATCTAGAGACAGAAAGCTAGCAAAACACTCTTACGTTGCTAATACCTGAGCAGGTCAGGTCTAATGACAAATATTTAGACGCTGCTTTAGCTTTCATTTCTAGCTTTGCTGGATTTTGCTCTGTTTGGGCCACCTGAAACAAAAAAGAAAGGACAAGATGACAACAGCTTGCTCATCACAACCCATCAGTGGAGCATCTTCCCACTCTTCACCCACGTTCTGCCTGCGCAGCATTGCTCAGAGTAAAATAGATACAGCAAATAGGAAATGTCAGTACTCCTCTTCATAGGCCTCTTGAATGGATGAGTAGATAGAAACATCACCAGGTGGAGAAGATTAAAGCAGAGTGACGAATGCTTTAGGAGTTTATGCAGGAGGGAAAAGAGATATCTTGGGAGAGGATATTGATCACTGGTAATACTCTGTGATGGTAGATGAGGTAGGGTAGGATGTGAAACAGAAAAAATAGTAGGAGTTCAGGGTGAAAAAGCACAATTTCAAGTAAGTGAAATGGGAAAGAGAAAGGGGGATTTAACACTCTGAGGAAAATTTAGAATACAGAGATTATATCAGAAAAAAAAACCCTAACAGACTCTGTTCTGGTTTTGATAAGGTACGTTGGTGGAGCATGTGGGGGGAAAGTATATCAGTAGTCCTTCCCTTGGTCTATTCTTCTTGCTTCATTGGTATATTCCACTAGTTTGCAGCACTCTACTTTGTGGACTTCCTGCATTGTATTTTCATGTTTACAGTCCTTTGGTCTTTTTTCCCTATGAATTTCTATGAACTGCTTTCAGTAAACAAGTAGAAACTTGGCATCTACAAAGTAATGACTCAACAAGTTAACTACACACTGTATGAAAAAGTCCCGGCTTGCATTTGCTCTAAATCCATGACTTGACCCCTTCATTTGATACTTCTGGTTCTTGTACTCTGAGAAATAGTAAGTAATTATTCCCTATTCCATGTTTATTCAATTCAACATTTCACAGACTCCTGTCCTATACCCTATGACTTTTTTTCAGGATCAGTTTGGAAATATGTACAGAAGTATAAGAGGAAGTGTATAAGAGAAGATCCTTCAATCTTCTCTAGAAAATGTTTTCTTCCACTAGTCTAGCTATACTTTTCCTAGAGCATTTCAGAACAAAATAAGTTATCTATTCAGCTTTGACTGAGATATTTTCATTTTCCAGATATTTCAGTCATCTATATATGGCCCTCACATATCAAGCCAAATATTGGAATTTGTGGTATATTGGAATTTTAAGCTTAGCAATATTGTGGCTGATTTTATATATAAATATATATATGTATGTATGTATGTTTGTATAAAATATGTAAGTCACAACAATGGAAAAAATCAGGTTGCTAATGACAAGATGCAATTTCTGGATTTTTGTCACATTTTTTATACTAGGTTTGGCAAATATAGCAACTGCACTACTGGAAATGTTTCTGGCATGTACAAGCAATGACATTTCTCAGAGAGCATTTCATAAAGGAGACTTCATAACCTAATCTTCTCATGTCAAGCTCTTCAGAAAAGAATAATACATAAGAAAATATAATTTGTCAGATAAAGTGCTCCTAGCATGCATCTGAGGAGAGGAAGCATTGTTTCGTCTATGGCTAAACTTTCATACCAGAACTAAAAAAGAAGTGCAATACATATATGAAAAAAAAGCCTAATGGACTTGCATCACAGAACTGACCCCAGCACAGAAGTAAAACTAGTTTAAATCATTCCAGTGGTGGCTCTGTGGGACAAACATCAACATAACAGAACTTTCACAGCCTCTTACAACAAAAAGTAAGCCAGTGATGCCTACATGATTTTAAAACAGTGGGACAGAGTGCACACTCATCTCATGAACACTACTGGACCTGCACAGTTTCCAAACACCCTGAAAATGAAAGTCTGTAGCTAGGGCTTCAACTATGTGGCTTTTTTTCAGTTTATACATTGGTTAGCTGCTGGATCAATCAATGATAAGGGATATTACTATAAAGTGTAATTTATAATAAAGGACAAGTCTAGTATGTGCTCAAATACCTTTATTTTCCTGAAGACTACAGTAGATAGAAAGGTTTGGTTTGGGATTTTTTTTTGGTTTGGATTGGTTTTTAATCAAGTCTTTTAATGTGGGGGAGGTACACACAGGGGAAAGCATGTTTCAAAACACTGGAACCAGATTCTCAAAATATCCTCAGTGAACTACTTCTTAATTAACAACTTTAATTACTGTCATAGACCAGATATTAGTTACAATTGGCTCAGTACATAATGCAGAAAATAGTTTGGAGGTCTCCAAAAGTAATAAGCTAGTTAGTACAGCACATGTGGTCTAACTGTGTTCACACAAGTTACTGGGTTTTGTTTTATATATCAAGCAACCCCCCAAAATGTCTAAAATACATCCAGAGGAAAAACAGGAAAAGAAGCAAAGGACGAGAAAGGAAAAAGACCTTCTTTGGTGAAGAAAAATTCACTCTCAGAAGTGAATAATTATTCTCCCGCTTTTAGAGCTCCCAGTCATGCAGTCCTGACTCTTGCAATGAATCTGATAGAGACACGCACTCAGTGGTGATCTCTGTAGTACCAGTTCACAACCATCTCCTGTGCAGTTTTGGTAAATGTGTACAGAAAGACAACTTTCGCTGCCAAAAAACTGGTAGATAGTCGGCATTCAGACAGAAAGTCCTACTGTGCATTCAGGTTTGATTTAATTAGGTTAGTAACAAAATTTTAATTTCAACATTAATATTGATCAGTGTGCAGTCTACTGTGTCTTGTGATTTAATCACGATTATGAAGCTATACCATGTCTTCATATTTAGATAAGGGCAGAATCAAGGATTTGCAGAAGAGATTGGAACTTTAAATCAATTTGTATCTCCTTTTGGGTGATTATCACTCCTTCCCTTTAAAAATGAAGTTTCCATTTTGCATATACTCTACTTCTTATTTGCATATTCATCATATTTCTGTGTCTGAATTACAGTTTTCCTAAAACTCTTTTGATTTTGGAAGCCTTAAACCTTTTTAATGCTGTAGAAGACTATCAGGAAGGATACATAAACACAGTGATGGGGAGATCTTCAGAGTGATATATTTCAAAATAATTAGATTAGATAAGATTAGATTAGAGAAGAATTCTTGATATTACTTTATAAAGCTGAATAACTGCTAGCTGATCCTTAGACAGTCACCTTCTTTTTGGCAGAATAATTTTGTATAGCTCAGCCAAATATTTTAGTGCATTTCCTAATTTTTTCTACTAACTTTATCTTTACCTTACTTTTAGGGAGTTGAGAGAATTAGAAATCCCACAAAAAAAAAATGTAGGGATAGAAATAACTTTAAAAAAACAATGCATATATGACTGAGATCAAATGACCACGTAAAAGAAAAATAAATAACACTTTGTTTTCTAACAAGGATGGATGATTCAGTTAATATTCTTGAAAGTAATATCTCTATTCATTTTCATTCAGGCCAGCAGAGAAAAAGATATTGCTTACTTTAAATTCAGTGACTCAGACCTCATTGAATAAACCTGTTGTTGTAGAAAAATCCATACACATAAGAATTGGTTCTGTGGGTACAGAACTGTTGTAAATAAGGATGTACATAAGTATCATCAACTTCATACAGCTTCACAGAAGGGCTTATAAGCATCGTTAAAAATCCATAATAGCTTTTTGGCTATTTTGTTTCTCATGACCTCTATTTAAAAAGAAGTTTTATTCTCAGAGATGAAGCTAACACAAGCTTAACAACAAGAAAGCTAACACAAGCTCAGCAAGGATCAGATGGGGTCAGGAAGTAGAAAAGGTACTTTCACAAGCTCAGACCTCACCGTATGTCACGTGAATCATCAAGTGAGACATCATATATAACAGACTATACAAATAACTGCAACTTTCCATGTAATTAAACTTGTTTGCTCAATACAACTTAAATTCACTCATGAATTTCCAGACTCCTACATCACTTGCTCTGAACCACATTTTCTCACTTGACACACACAAGGGATTTCAGTATATACCGTCCATTCCTTGATATGAAAGTAGCATGTGGTTCCATCTTCACCCTATTTCAAGCATTCTGAAAAGGGAAAGGAATATAAACAAAAAGACGTATTTATACATCTAAAGGCAACTGTCTCACCACATAGGACAAGAGAAAATCCAAGGATAAGTAATATATAGTTTGGTCTCAAAGCTAGAGTATGGTCTCCCACCTTGTTTCATTTTGATGTATCAACATGGCTTGAGGTACTAGAAGGCAAAAAGAAGTGTTGGTGCACTTACTGTTGCTAATCAATTCAGTCTGATCTAAGTGGGACAATGAAATCTCAGGAACTTGTTGAGAATTCCTATTACTCATGATTTTCTCTTCTACTTACTTATGCCTCTTTTGTTTCTACCAGCTGGCTCTTCACCAAAATAATCCCATTTCATAGACAAACTTCATATATTTTGCGTATGTCACTAAATATTGCACAGTATATGTTACTATATATTGCAGTCCTTTAGAGAAGACAAAGCAAGTCACCATTAATACTGGATGTAAAGGAATAACTGATATTGTCACTAGCTGTTCTCAAAGTATGGCTAAGCAACTGGAGATAGCTGAGAGATCATGAATAAGCATTGCAACTAGTACATATTGATAAAGTATGATAAAGTCAGTATCTGCAATTTTTAATTGAAGGGACTACACCTTAGGGTGTCATACTAGCATACAGTAATTTACTTTAATCTCGTTATTGAACACCATATGTTGGTTACCAGAATGTCTGATTGGTGACTAAGGAGAAACCAAGACTGGTGCTGAATGAGAATAATATAAATTTACGCTATAGATGTTACCTGGCCAAATGAATGAAATGAGCAGAACATTTCTGGGATGTCTCACTCATGAGGTAAATAGTTGTAGAAGTTTTTAATGTGCTTTTTTTCTAAGTTTCTAGGATCTCTTATGTGGCAAAAATGGTGTAAATTAAAATATGGGGAAAAAAAAGTAATTTTTTTACTGTTTATTTTGATATAGGAAGATTTATTTTTAACTCTAAATCTTATATCTGCTGTCATTAAATGCAAAATGTTTGATCAAAACTTTCTGTTGAGCTTTGCAGAATGATAATATATTAAAACCTCTTTGCAATAATATTTTAAAAACTTGCTCAAACTTGCTGCTCAGGACACCTATCTGTCCTATTTAAAACAAAAACCTTTCACTATGCTACAGTTCACTATTTTCTTTCTCAAAAATGAGGGCCTAGAGGTTACCACATAGATAGAAAGGAACTTCCTTTGATGTGAATGAGAATTTCTGCACATATTTGAAGGCAAAATTTTTCTCTGATAGTAAATATTTCTGTAGTACAAAAATAAAAAGTGATAACACATTCAGAGAGCAAAAAGGTTAGGTGAAGAAAAAGAACAAAAGCTGTAATGGTATTCCATATTCTACTGTGGCACAGGGGTTTATAATTTTTGTATTCAACCTCCCTGACAAGATCCAAGACTTAAAAATACCTGCAAATTGGGCAGAGCCAAAAAAAGTATCTGCAGCTTATGCTTTCTACTTTTAAAAGAGGTATGAAATCACATCCAGCTAAAATGATCAGCAAGAGGTGCTCTTGCATTGTCCTGTTGCAGGATATGGTACCCACCAATGGCAGAAGAAACATTCAAATGTGGATATACACACTACAACAATAACTAATTTTAAGAGGTATTGCCATAAATCTCTAAATTTTTAAAACAATTCACATAGTGAATCTTTCTATATCTCTCAGTAGTATCTGAAACAAAGTTATAAAAAAAATTCAAACAATTGTTAATAAATTTTTTTCTAAAACTTCCTGACAACAGATTCTACAAAGTATTTTTCAGCACAAAATATGCCATATGAAAAGCTCTTCCTGAGACATGGTCTTCCTCTAAATTACAAAAAGGTTACTGATGCATGATTTATTGGTTACAGTATAGTATCTCACCACTACCACTCTTTCTTATGAAGGACTTAATAATTTTATTTTATGATTTCTACAGGCAATGATAAGAAAGACTTAATATCCCCCTTGGGGAAAAAGAGGAAGAGAAACCTATATAAGCACAAATTAAAAATTACCTCTTACAGTTCTTTACACACTCTACATTGGCTGTGAAATCTAATTTGTGACTATAGAGCCAAAATATATTATTAACTGAAAATTATTTTAGGTGGAGCTATAACTACTCTCTCTCAACCATGAGAACCTCCCAGTCATTTCAAAAGATAAAGATATTGCTACGTCTATCACTAAAGAGAAATGACAGATTTATTCAACAGTGATTTTTCCCTATCTAAGATAACCCAGCACATATCCATTCCAAAGCATTTATTACCTTCGCCAACAGTGATGTTATACATGAGAAAGAAAAGGATGCCGGTCTTCACTCCTTAGAACCCTAACTACAAAATCTAGGATCAAGACCCTTATACAAACATAATTACGACAAAGATTTTGCTTATTTCACTGCAAGTGAGACTGTGCACCCATAAAAAAAAAAAAAAAAGGTGGCTTTTCAAAGATTAAAAAAAAGAAACATATGTTTAAATTGAGATTATATACATATCTTAATCATAAGATCTAGATATAGCTTAAGATAATAATCAAAACATTTAAATACATATATGTAAACATTTGTATGTGTGTAACTAAAATAGACTATTTTTACATTATAGTTTTGCTCAAGGTAGGAATATTTTACAAGTTATACAGATTCCTATCCTATGAATGCATTAGTTCACCTATAGAAATAAAGACGAGATGAGAAACTGGATACGCATAGCTATTAGATTTTGAAAACTGTAGACCAAACCCCACTCCCTTCTCTACTACAATGTGATTACCAAGTATCTCACATGAAGACTTTGACTTGCCATACCCATACACCTGCTTGGAAAAAAAAAACCAACAAACCAACCAAACAAAAAGAATTGGGGGGGAGAGAGAGAAAGAAAGAAAGAAGGAAGGAAGGAAAGAAAGAAAGAAGGAAGGAAGGAAAGAAAGAAAGGCAGACACACCTCCCACCCCCCCAGCTCTGCAATAGAATATTAGAATAAAGAAACAAAATCACAGGAGACACAGTTTTACATAGGAAAGTAGAGATAACGAGAAAGGGAAGAAGTGTGAAACTCAACTATATACAGCAGCTTGCAATGAATAGCTGATCCACCACTAAGTCTTTTGTGTTGTTGGGGTTTTTTTTTTTGATGCTACAATCATGTTTTGCCTGTGTAGCACTAGAACCAGAGGAAGAACATCCTAATGTGACAGTCATGTATTTTGATATTAGATAATGAATACTACAGCATTTGTTCTTTAATTCCTATCAAAACATATGCCTAATGAATATGTTTTAAGGACCAGATGTGAGCAGAACAAACAATTCTTGCAACATCATTTAAAAAAAATACACTGAAAGCAAATTTGATATACAAAAGGCTCTTTCTAGAAGGAAATGCTGATTATTTCCATTTGCAATAATGTCAGATCATGCAGTTTTCTAATGATGATACTCCCCCCCTTTCATTTTATTTCCTAACATGTTGAAAATATTCCCAGCCTTTTAGAGTTAGTTACAAAGGCACATTTGGCAGACTCACCATCTTTGATAGCATAATTTTTAATCTGCTTCTGTAACCCAAGAGAATCTTTTAATAAAGTGATTAAAGTATTGCATTTTTATTCTCCATACTCAAGAGGACAGTGTTTGACCCCGATGACTAATTGAAAGCTAAATTTTATTGCATTATACTGGACACTAATTAGACCATTTGGAACACTTTTCCAGCAATGCAATATTCACCAAAGAAAATCTTAGTAGGAGTACAGAGAAAGGGACAAAGTAAAGAAAAAATGCCTACTTAAAATCATCAGAAATGAAGTGGGAGATCATAACAGGATTAGATTAAAAATAAAGAGGATTATAATTTAATTAAATTGGTTTGTGGTGGAGTTACAGCTCATCAGATTTTTTTTTTGTTTCATTGGTTTTTAATATCCTATTTTGAGATAAGAGAGTGTTTCAGTAGGAAAGGGAGTTGTTTACTTAGATGACACAAAATTGTGTCTTTGCAGTCAACAATGATTACTCAACTTGCAGCAGCATTAACTATCATCCTCAATCCTGAAGCATACTCTAATAAACACACTTTGATGTAAACTGGCAATATTCCCCCAAATAAAGCCAAATTTTTGCACCATGAGACTGTGCAAGCAAGTTATACTGCTTTCATGAGATCCATGTTAAGATCTGTGTGGGACAGCAGTACGGATACTTACCCGGAGCATGGTAAACATTTTACAGTCAGTACTGCCATATCTAGTACTGCTTCCCTGTGTGTGTATATGGGTTTCATTTGGCTTTTTGACAGAGGACATCTGGCTTGGAAAAAAAAAGATACCTTGATAGTTCTGCTGTTACCATTTTTTGCCTTCAACCAACCCTACATTTCACGTGTCATACTGATGACAATGTGGTGGAATTCCTTGTTTCTAAGATTAGATTTGCTCCTACTTAATTATTCAAGGAAGAGAGTCCATGGTTGGTGTAAGCCATGCTAAAGCTATACTGTCATACTCGCCCTGAAGCCCTAGCAGTACCAGAACGGAATATTCACTTCCATCAAATCAACAGGCTGATCTCGTTAGATGGCCACACAGTTGCTAGAGCTGACACAGGAAAGTGTGAAGTCATACCCGAGAGAGAGAGAGAGAGAGAGAGAGAGAGAGAGATGGGCATGAGGAGGAAAAGGAGAGGGAGAAACACAAGGGTGAGCAAGCCTTGACAGCAGCAATCCACTCATGTATCGCCATATGCCAATCATGGAAAAGCAGATCAAGGTGCAAGGTTTCTAAGCATTACATAGTGGAAACACTGCTGATTTTTCAGGCTTTTTACTCTCTGGATATGAGGACAAGACTTTGTCATCACAGTGTGCTGATGAATTCTGTACTTTGATAAACTGACCTTTGAAAATGGTCACTGCAAATTCAATTTTTAAATTACTTGAAAATTTTCAATAAACACAAGCTATTGCATACCAATAATCACCAAGTTGCATCATTTTGTTTCTTCAAATGAAGACAATGGACAAGATGCCCACATGCTTACATGATATTCTACAGTGAACTGAAGCACCCACATACTTGAATCACAATCAGTGGAGAGAGATGAGTATCTAACATCTGAATAATTTTCAGAAGCAATTAAATAGGGGTCAAAACAGATCAGTACAACCTCTAGTTTTATCATCAGTTTTAAGTGGTGTGTGCAGCAATATTCAGTCTCACATAACTCACAGTTTTCCACTACAGATTTCTGTTTGGTCGTCTTTTTTTTTTTTTTTTTTTGGTAGTATGTTGCTTTATAGAGCTAGTATTTTAAGTATACTTTTGAAATTCTTAAGACAGCAGTACACTTAAATCCTTTCAAACTAACCTAAACCACTTTAAAAAAATAGAAAAACAGTCCTTAAATAAAGAAAGGGAAAAATATTATTCCTTTTTTTGGTCACACACATATTTGCACCCTTTAAAAATATGAAAAATATTCCATTCATTTACTTCATCATTCAGACTGTAGGCACTAAAAATTCAAATGAACCCTAATTAGAGTTATTATCTTAAAGCTTCAGTAGAACAGTTCTCATTTATATTAAAGAAGTTTCTAGTTCAAAGGAAAACTCTTTGCAGTGAAAGTCATGCATAATGTTACAGATCATTTTTTGTCTCTTGTCAGAAATCAATCATATTTTTGTCATAATTATGGAGAAGAGTTGGCCTTTTTAAGATAAAGGACATAAGTACCTTGTCATTAAATACCACTACCTAATTAAAATACCCCTACTAATAAGGTTCTACTTTAAATGATGAAAAAAACAGTCTTCCTAATTTTTCAATTGAAGTCAATGGGCAACAGAGGAAAAATAAGATATATAAGGAAAATGAAACAATGCAAAAGTATGGTTATAAATTCTCACAAGTCTCAAGATTTGTTGTGATGTACATGACAGAAAAGGGAAGGTGATAATTTTAATGTAGGTGAAATTCATTGCTGTATAAATAAAATCCACAGAAATAAACTCCTGCCCTATTGTAGACAATGGAAGTTTTGTAATTCATGTATTAAGCTCAAGAGGTCATGCGCCCACATTTCCCTAAAAACTGACTGCCCAGAAATCCAAATACCCAGTGCCACTATGTACTTCGGAAGCTCATGAAACCATCAGATAATCCAGGCTGAGCAGGTGAATACGAGCAGGTCCCTAGTCCAACCTCCTGCCCACAGCAGGGCCAGCTCCAGGGTCAGACCTGGTCGCTCAGGGCTCTGTTCAGTCGGGTCTCAACAACCTGACGGACAGAGACCACGCAGCCTCCCTGGGCAGCCTGTCCCACTGCTGGACCGTCCCCAGGGCGGGGAGGTGTCTCCTTTTATCCAGCTGGAACCCGCTCTCTTTCAGTTTATGGGAATTGTGTCTCATTCACGTGCTACAAGAGCGAGCATGGCTCCGTCCTGACAACCTTCTCTTGTCCAGAGCCCTCAAAGCTCGCTCACCTCCAGGCTGGACAAGCCCTGTCCCCTCAGCTTCCCCTCATGAGGAACATGCACCCACCCCCTGACGATCCTCTCCAGAGCACTCATTCCACAGGGATAATACTTTACTGGTACCGGGGAGCCCGAGGCTGGGCGCACTTCTCCACATGTGGTCTAACGAGCGCTGAGCAGAAGGGGAGAACTGGTCCCACCAGGTTGGCCGGCCGTGCTCCCGTCCGTACAGCCCGGGCAGCCGTTGGCCACCTTTGCTGTCTGGGCCTCAGCTCGCTGCCCCTCAGGCCCCAGGGCCTTTCCCTCAGGGCTGTCCCCAGACCGCCCATCCCCAGCCTCTGCCATCGCAGGGGCTCGTCTGTCCCAGGCGCAGCACGTGGCACTTGTCCTTGCTCAATTTTACAAGGCCTCCGTTGCCCATTTCTCCAGCCTGTCCTTCTGTACAGCAGCCCTGCCTCCAAGCTTGTCAGCTGCTCCCCCCTCTTTTGTTGTCATCCTTAAACTTGGAAAGGGTACCTTCTGCTTCCTCCTGCAGGCCACTGACAAAGGTAGGAAACAGGCCAGCTCCAAGGAGACACCCCAGAGGTGTTCCACTTGTTACTGGCCTCCACGTAGAGCACCAGCCACTAACCACAGGCCGCGGACCTGACTGCACGACCATTTTTTCACTCATTCTGTATATTACTCCCCTCCAGATTGTCACTTCCCAACACAGGAAGCGGTGGGAGACCACGTCCGAAGCTTTGCTAAAGTCATCTTTTAAGGTCTTATCCTTATCCATAGGCTTTTTTCCTCTTATCTCACAGTAGAGCAACAAAACACTAGACAGAACGTATTAGCTGTTGTTGTACACAGCCAGAAAAATAATAGAGAGACCTCTTTCAGCAGAATACTGTTTCTGAAACTTTAGCAAAATACCTTGTTTTTTCACTAGCTAAGTCAGATACCACCTTTTATAGTTCATTTGTTTTTGTTAACTTAGGCAGATAGAATTGTAGCCACCACCCACCTATCCCTTTCCAAGTTTTCTGAAAGGAAAAGGCTTTTTTTTGGGTGATGCTATTAGTGGCGATATAAAAGACTGATAAAATTAAGTGATTCACTGAAGAGTATTGAAAAATACTCATCTCTCTAGGCTAAATTTGTTCCTTTAGACAAACAGGAATCCACTGGGAAAAATTCTTTTTGGATATAACTCCAATTAGTTTAGTAGAATTTCACCAAAATGTTACTTAGTCCTAATCATGTTTATCCTACAAATTGTATTTCTTGCCACTTTCAGAATCTTAATTAGTCAAATGGAAACAAAACAGAAAAAAGCATAACATGAGACAAAGATTTCCATGAAACCAAAGAAATTTTAACAGTAAAGACTATTTTTGCCCACTGAAAGGCTTACTGACTTCCTTTTTTGGCAACTAGATGATCATGAAGCTCCATTTGCAACTTACGTCCAAGACTCCAGTAAGTAAATGACCTGTTCTGAGCTGTAATCCAAGGTCTAAAACAGCTGGCTGTGGGGCACTTGGGGCCGAGGGATTTAGGCTTAGATTTTACTTAGACCCAGAAAATTAGATTACTATCTAAATAGTCTCACTATCTTGGGAAGAGAATTCTGTTTCCCTTATTCAGCATCATAAATAGAAAAGTCAGTGAAAGGAAAGAGCACATAGAATATACTCAGCAAGTAAGCAGAACTGTTTGGATATAAGCACACAATTACTGTTCACATCTTAAGTAGCGGTCATCCTATGCTGCTTTTGAGTACATCAGGCAAAGCAAGACACTGGATGGACAGAAAAATGCATCGTTCAGGCTCACACAGAACATGGAAATGAACAAAGATACATGCACAGCGTGCAAAGCAGGAAGACTTCATTGCACTTTGGGAGGTGCCTGTGCTCCTTTCTATCTATTTGCTCTACCCTGTGAACAGGACAAAAAGGCAGGCTAAATTCAAATGAGAGAAGATAAAAGCCTAAATAAAAAAAAGCAACGATTTTGCCTTTGACTTCTGAGGAATAGGGATTACATCATTATCTGTCTTTGCTTCTACAAGCTCTAAAACTTTTTTCAAACATCTAGTTTTCTGTTTCTTGGTGTGGGGCATTTTTTCGGGGGGTGGGGGTGGGTAGGGGGCTTTGGTATTTTGTTTTTTTTAACTAAGCTTTTGTTCTAATCTTATCCAAGTCTCTTTTGTTACCTCAGCAAGATAAATGTTTTTCTAATTGCAAACACTTTCTTGAACTTCAGACATAAAATTCATCTTGGTTCTTTAGATACCAGTGATTGCGTTGTCACTCAGCCTTTTCAGTCTGACAGTATTTCTGACATTCTTCAAAAGCTGGAATTAAATCTAGCATTACCAGTGTAAGTGATCTTTTTATCTTCTCACTGTTATCCCTCATTTTTGTAGCCCACAATATGGATGCTGAATAGTCTCCTACAGCTTTTTTGCACCCATCAGTCTTGTAGCCGACAACGCAACTACTGTTTTAGGCATGAAAGTATAAAGTTCCTTTGTTTTGTAAATGAAGCACAAATTTGTGAGGTTTACAATTTCCAGTGAGTATGGTCATAAACAGTGGGCATGGTCTAATTTCAGAAACATTTGATAAATATGGAGTAATTCCACAAATATAATTTTAGATTTATCCTGTGGCAAAAAGGAAAATATAAGCCAGTGACCTGTATTCCCATATTCAGTATATCATTGACAACATTTCAAATTAATTATATGCCTAGATATATACCCAAAGTGGTTGCAAAGAATATGGTATTTCAGGTTAATGTCCATTCTGACTGGATGCACTGAACAAACCAGGTCTTGAGAGTCCAAAGGGAGAGTTGTTTAGGCAGCATTCACCCATTGCCATAAAAGCTTGCAGTAAATGAACGTTTATCTGTAAAACCCTTTTACTAATTAACAAAATACTCTGCAAGGGTATGTGGAAGGAGAGTGTCTGCTTTTTTAAGGATATCTGGTCAAGGGAGCCATAAACAAGAACATATGGAGACAAACCTGACTGACAATTGATAAGGGAAGTCGTGATAAGAATAAACCAGCCACTCACACTGATTGGTGAGGATATGTGGAGCATGAGAAAGTTTTGTTTTTCTCCAATATGACTGCCTGACTAATGACCTTGCCAAATTAGGATGATAAGGACGGGGAGGGAGACCAATGCACAGAGATATAAAACCTGACCAATTAGCCTTAACAAAGACAATAACCAGAAATGAACCAGGTCAGTCACACTAACTGATGGGCTACCAAGAAACTGCAGGCAAAATGGGACTTTGCAACTGATAAGGATGCAAACCTGAGGGTCCAGCATGTTGGGGAGGGCGGGGTGAGGGGGCCAGGGGGACTGTGCCAACTGATCAGGCAATGTGCAAGGGAAGGGGATCCGGGGGGAGGAGGTAGACGTAAAAGAGTATAAAAGGGGCCAGCTGCATGTAAAATGGGTCAATACATTTGTGTGGCTGAGCCCTGCGCCTGCTCACCAGTCTGTCCTATCACCTCATTACATCTTTTCCTCAACTCTCTCGCTGCGCAATGTCACTCTCTATCCTGTGTGTATGTGTGCTGCAGACACTCATTGACAGCTGCTGGGGGGACCGGTGTGAGTGGACTGGGTGTCAGTTACTGGAGTCAGACTGGGGGATGTAGGCACCCCTGGCCTCTGGTGTCAGCTACTGGAGCAAGTAGGGTCTCAGCATCAGCTACTGGAGTGAGTGGGGGGTCTTTAACTTCCAGCCACAGGGGCTGTAACAGCGTGTGTTCCCAAAACCAGCTACAGAGGGGACTGGTGTGAGTGAAGTGGGAGAGGGTCTCTGCGTGGGCAGCTAGAGCAGGACCACTGGGCACAGCCGTGTGCCTGGTGCTGGCTGCTGGGTGCTGAGCAGTGTCTGTATCTTCCCCAAACCAGTTGTGTCCGCACTCCTGCATGGGCTTGTGCGTGGACAACTTGCTTTCAAACTTTAAGCTGGACCCTCAGTTATGGCCCGAGGTATTAGACGGGGAGGGGGTCCATGCTCTTGGGAGGACTTGTGAATGTGGAGTGCATGAGGGATGAGTGTGTGAGTGCTGTGAGTTTGCCAGTGAGCATCGAGCTGGACCAGCTGGTGAGTCAGGGACCGTGAAGCAGGTAAGGGGGGGCCAGGATCCAGGCAGGTGTGCTGGGGCAGACAGAGGGGCCGTGCTGGTACTGCAGAGATCCGCGAGTGTGAGTGTGCTTGTGAACCTGGAGACTGTTGGGGGGGCTCACTTCTAACGTCATTTAATGCAGACCAATTCATTCTGGTGACTCCAAATAACACCTTAATGACTGTTCTCCAACACATTCAGGAAGTTTGGCTTTAGAGAATATCAGTGTTAAGATGCACTTTCTGCTGAATAAGGTACATTTCTTGCAAAAAATAATTCTGGGAAGCACTTTGATATTTTTATAAGAATTAAGGTAAATCATTTTATCTTTCTGAAAGTAAGAGAGCACATAGATGCACCTGCACTTCTGCTTGTCACAGCTGTACATAAAGGTGAAGGATGTATATGCATACAGTGACTAACATACATTTTCTGATCACTGAGTTCTGCTACATAAAATTAGTTTCAGAATGAGTATATAGACTTCTAGCTGTCCTTTTGAAATGTTTAGCCTTTTCCTTATTTATAATAATAACAAAACCCTTTAAAACCTGCTTCTATTTTATAGCTAGCATAAATATTATTAGATAATGAAAGACAATTCTCTCCTCCTTTTGTTTCCCCTCCTTCCCATTTGCTGGGGGAAATAAAAGATCCAAAGCTAATAAGTCTCAAAGTGTTCATCAGTAACAAACCCCTCCTGTATTAAATACATACGATTTGCCACTTCAGACAAACTTCTGTTAAAAAAATGCCAACCAGTGATGAACATTTGCGAAAAAACATGTATCTTCTATGCATTATATATATAGCATCTCTCACTGCATGCAATCTAACAATTAGGGCTATTAAAAAGGCTTAAAATCTCTAACACCAGCAGAAGTTCCTCAAACTCAACTTGTTATTCCAGTTCCAAGCCTTATTCATTCAAGTTAATAGAAATGTCAACCTTTCAAACAAAACTTTGAAAGCTGTATTTGCTTGCTTTGTAGGGCCAAAGGTATTGAGAGAAGAGACTAAAGAGCAGACAAAAGTCACTCTGTCTTCAAAGACTGACAGTGAACTATGTTGAAGTGTTACCCATCTTGAAAAAAGGAGTGATTTTTCTCTTGACATGACCCAACAATACTTTTTTTTAATTTCAGATGCACTCAAACTTTGAGGAATATGGTAGAGAGAACAATACCAATCAAGGAATATCTCCAAGCACTGCAAGAAAAAGCTTTGTCATGTCACACACACACACACACACAAAAAAAAAAAAAAAAAGAAAAGAAAAGAGCATTTAGGACAAAATATCTTGAATATTTCATTCAAAGATTCAAAATTCTAATGTCATTACCTTAAAATACTTTTGGGGCTAAAGGAAGATCTATTTTTCTCTTAGTTCTAAAGTAGGAAAGCATCTGATCATAGGCAACACACAGAGGGATCATAATATTACCTGAACTTTCCATACTTAAAAGTATTTTCTGGTTATTCTGAGCTCTCTTGCAGAGAGGTTATAGCAGTAAAAAGACACAGTAGGTGGAGAAAAAAAAACAACAGAAAACCAAAACAAAACAGAAATAGTATTTTCTCAGTGGTACCAAGAAAGCACTATGCTTTTCAGATTCTTCCTTCTCGTCTCAGTTCTAAATATAATTCAGTTAATGTTTCCACTAGCTCTGATCTCACCTCCTGGCCAACAGGAAGTGCAAGTGCCTGAAAGCATTTCTTTTTCACATTAAACACCATATTAACTGCATTAACCAGGCACATCATAGTGAGGAGAGGAAGGTGGAAAGGGGGAATGGAAGTTTCCAACATCCTTGAATGTGTTACAGCTAAAGAAACCTTGAAGTATTTTATCCTCTGGCCTTACACCCTTCTGCCTCTTCATCTGTTATCTCACTGACAGCCCCTTTGAGTCATCACTCTTAGTAGTCTCCTATTTTAATGCCCTTCTCTCATTAGGCAGCAGACTGTTTTCCTCTTTGTCAAACTAAGGGTACAACCAAAATCTGTTCAGTCTTTCTTAAAATAACCTTTTTCAACAACACAACATGGATTTAACTATCTAGGGAAATTTCCAGCCTTAGCATTTTTCAAGTAATTATGATTAAAATAATTGAAACATATTTTTCCCTTCTCTTCAAGAAATAGAATATTTTTTTCTTCAAAAAAAAGAGTTCAATCTTACTGCATAGTGTGTTCTTTGCCTTTGACATTTAGAAGCATGAATGATTGATAACTGAGCATTACTTAGGTAGAAGATTAATCTCTATGTAGATTCAAGACTAGGAAGAGACATTCAAATTCCATGTCTTTATACCTGAACTGCTGTAAATTAGAAATGTCAAAAATGTAATTCATCAATTTATATGCATTGAAAAAGCTCTTTTTTTCTTTAAAAATACTACCAAAAGGGAAAAGAACTCCTTAGGCCCAAACCATATCCAAATATATAATTTGTATTTAAAATATCTGAAACATTCCTCATCAATTGTTGAAAAATGCCCTGTCATTTAAAGAAGAAATTAAATAAAATATGAAAATAAGCATTAGCATCCCATGTAGCATAGGAAATACAGGACACATAATGATCATAGTATCCAAAATGTGTGTAGCAAATTTAAAACAATTCCACATTAAAAGAATTTTTAGCTGTGGCAGAAAAAAAGTACATTTAACAATATCAGGAAACTGCTTGAAAATTTTTACTTGCGTTTGAAAGGACTGAAGAAGCCCTGTAGGCTATACCTGTCTCAAAACTGCTTAGGCAAAAAACCACCATCAAAATACCCACACTATCACAGAGGTACTAAGAGTCATAACATGCTATATGCCAGGCACAATCTACTACACAGGTAATGGTTGCCAAGGATGAGTTGACAGGCAGTGTGCCAAACTTGGACCTGCAGCAAGATTTCTTGGACACAGTTACATTTTTATTAAAATTTATTTTCTGCTTTCAGGAGCTCTACCAGCTACAGAGGAGGCCCGTGACTGGCCTCACAGACTTCAACCTCCCCTATCCTCACTCAGGTATTGCGGGACTTCTTCATTAGCAGGATCCCTATTTTGTTCCCTTTTCCCTCTTGGATGATGCAAAACGTTCAAGAATCAATCAAAATGAGGCCCTAAATATATATTTCCCGAATCTCTCTTCACATAAATAAAATCAATCTTTAAATTAAAAAAGGGCAATGGAACTTTCACCTAAATCACAATTTAAAGACTAGTCTGTTCTTGATACAAAACTAGGACAATAGATGAACTATTATGTTACTCTGCAAAAGATGATTATCTAAATTTTGTCTTCCATACAGTATAGCACTGTAGAAAACAATCAAATTAAAATACTTTTAAATTAAATGAAATCAAATCAAATTTTAAAAATAATATAATATAATATAAGGAGAACAAACCGATTAAAGGAATTCAATTTTCTGATTAAGAGTTTTGAAATACACCATAGCTAGAAACCAAACACTTGCATAGCTTGGTATGAAAAACAATCAGACAAAAAGTGAATGTACTTATCTTCTTCAGATGTATTACTCCATATATTAATGTATTTCCACACAAAGTGAACATTTTCACACATACAAAAGCTTGTCATCTAGTTATATAAAATTCTGCCTACATCTTTGTAGATGAAAATGTGCTTACTAAGTGAGCTATTGTTTAAAGTAAAAATCCAGAAGAACTGCTTTGTTGTATCCTTTGAAAGGATGTTTCAGTTTCAAAGCATTCTCTGAGAATAAGAATACTGAATTATAAAGCACTTGTAATGACTCAGAGTATCCTGATGACTCACCTCATTTTCTTAACGATAAATCTATTTGGAAAGTCTTACCATAGCATTAGCTGTGATCCACTGAGTTATACTGTACTATCTCTTTTGATAACTGGAATGCATGTTTGGTTACTGTAAGTAATGTGCTTTCATTCTCAAATATGTAATTGAATATAACTAGAACATAACAATCTTCTTTTTATACGCACACAAAAACCGTGTTAAAAATCATAATTAACTCTGAAAAGTTGAGAGCCAGAAAATGTCAGAATTATAGTCTACCTTTTAGTGCTTTATGGTGCAAGTTTCACTTCAACAATTGAATACTGTAACCAACATATTGCCCCTAACTAATTCAGTTCCTGAGATAGACGGTATTCACTGACTGTGGAGCTATTTAGTATTGGGGTTTGGGGGTTTTGTTAGTGGGGTTTTTTTTATCATTCACTGTGTGGATCCATGCATTATTTACTGCACATTATCCAAACTCTGTACTGAATACACAGTTATTAACTTTGTCACTGGGCTTTCTGTGGTTCTCCTACCACTGCATTTATCACCACAAATCCTGTCTGAAATAAATATTACTTGTGATCATTATTAGCCCTATTTAATGTATCAGGAGCTGACATAGAAAAAGTATTGCTAAAATTGTTGAACATGTCTACATATTTGAGCCATCTGGGTTTTTTAAAGTTTGCAATTACATAAGAGACTTTTCATGTTCATAGCACAGATCTTAAAATAGTTTAATTATTCATGCATTCCAGGCCCCAAGTTCCATAAACAGATGTGTGGAAAACATCAGTGACTTGCTGCAGGCTCTTTGTTTATGTAATTTTCCTAGCACCACAGAGTAAATTCACAGCCACAGAATCCAGGCAGTGATCAACCATCATGGCCACAGAGTTTCTTAAATTCACTGTGTGACATTTCTGAAGAGACTGAACCAAACTCTTCTAGTGATGGCCTTATTTACTACAAGCTCTGGTTCAATTTCAGAGCATTACTGTGCTGCCAGGTGCCCACCAAAGCTGCTCTATTACTCCCCTCCTCAGCTGGACAGGGGACAGAAAATATAAGAAAAGGCTCATGGATCGAGATAAGGACAGGGAGAGATCACTCAACCAATTATCGTCACGGGCAAAACAGACTTGACCTGGGGAAAATTACCTTAATTTATTGCCAATCAACCAGAGTAGGGTAATGAAAAAGAAAACCAAATCTTAAAACACCTTCCCCCCATCCCTCCCTCTTTCCCGAGGTTAACTTTACTCCTGGTTTTCTCTGCCTCCTCCCCCCGCCGACGGCGCAGGGGGATGGGGAATGGGTTTGGGGTCAATTCCTCACATGTTCTCTCTGCCATTCCTTCCTCCTCAGGGGGAGGACTCCTCACTCTCCCCCTGCTCCAGCGTGGGGTCCCTCCCATAGGAGGCAGTCCTCTACTAACTTCTTCAAGGTGAGTCCTTCCCACAGGCTGCAGTTCTTCAGGAACTGCTCCAGCATGGGGCCCTCCCACGGGCTGCAGTCTTTCAGGCACAAACTGCTCCAGCGTGGGTCCCCCACAGGGTCACAAGTCCTGCCAGAAAACCTGCTCCAGCGTGGGCTCCTCTCTCCACCGGGCCACAGGTCCTGCCAGGAGCCTGCTCCAGCATGGGCTTCCCACGGGGTCACAGCCTCCTTCGGGAACCCACCTGCTCTGGCGTGGGGTCCTCCCCGGGCTGCAGGTGGAGATCTGCTCCCCCGTGGACCTCCCTGGGCTGCAGGGGGACAGCCTGCCTCACCGTGGTCTTCCCCACGGGCTGCAGGGGAATCTCTGCTCCGGTGCCTGGAGCATCTCCTCCCCCTCCTTCTTCACTGACCTGGGGGTCTGCAGGGCTGTTTCTCTCACACATTCTCAGTCGTCTCTTCCAGCTGCAGTTGTGCAGTAATTTTTTTTCCCTTCTTAAATACATTATCCCAGAGGTGCTACCACCATCCCTGATGGGCTCGGCCTTGGCCAGCATCAGGTCCAACTTGGTGCTGGCTGGCATTGACTCTGTCAGACATAAGGGAAGCTTCCAGCAGCTTCTCACAGAAGCCACTCCTGTAGACCCCCCGCTACCAAAACCCTGCCATGCAAACCTGATACAATTCCTTATTCAACCACAGTATGAGATGCAGATTCAAAGGTGAACAAGTAACGTGACAGACCCCCACTTTCAATGGCTGTATTTGCTGTATATGAAGCTGGACAGCTGAGAGAAAAAAAGGAAGGCCACAGTCCAAGCCCGTAGTCTGCTATACTGCCTGCTCGCTGTGGATTGCTGTGGATTGCTCTTTTGGTGCCTGCTGGCTTTCTGGCGCTAATGCACACATACATATTGTCGCAGACTAGCAAAGTCTCATTTCTTCCAATTGCATTCACTGTCCATCAGCTCACCTCGGTTCACTAATTTCTACTCAGACTTTCACGCTGGGTGGTGACTTCTGTTGCTTCACCGAGCACTGTGCAAAAGGTTCTTCACCACTCCTTTATTTTGCTAGAAGGAACCATACTATCAGTCATGACCAAGTTTGTAAATTATGGCGGCCACAAAAATAATCCAACAGCACAGTGTTACTGGAAACATAGGAACTTAATTACCCTAAAGAACTTACCATATCTACAGCTAACCTGATGTGAGAAACTAGGAAGGTTATCTATAGGTTGGACATTTCTAACATCTGCACATCTGATTGTTATACAATTGAAGTTTCACAGAACATCAGTTGTAAGTGGAATAATATTATAAACAGATTCAATCAAGTCACTCTTAGGAAAGAGACTATAATACAAGTGGATATCTAAGCCAACATTATCACAGATAGTTTGAAGACTCTGTCCCACTGAATCAGGTAATTTAGAAAACTCTTGCAAAGCAAAATTGATTATGATAGTATTACCACCTAAGTATCTCCACAAATACGAAATTAAACATCTGAGCTTTCTTCAACAAATCTGTGACATTTATAGACCAAACACTGTATTCAGACACTGCAAAGACAATGTAAATTGGTAAATAGTAAGATAGCAGATATACTATAAAGAAACAGTATCTGAAATTGCATTTAAGGGAAATGACCCTTAGTTCTTAGATAAAACACGACTTCAGAAATTTGCCATGAGAAATGATGATTTATCTCCGTATGTATACATACAAATTACAAAATTATTCTTTACTGTTTTCCACTTGAACCACAGGAACTGCTTTAGTTTTAATATAAAAATAATACAATAACAATTCAATAAATGAAAATGTAATTTATCTTGTGCACTTACAACCTAGCATAGCCCTTTTTAGCTCTCTGATGAGAGCATCTTGCACAGAAAATACTGTTTAAAGCCCTAAGTTTGGGAGCTTGAAAAGCCCAATCTGCCTCTCTACTAATAGTAAAACTTGTTTAATCTTTGCTAAAACCATTTTGAAAAGATTACAGACAGATAGAATCTTAAAGAACAGGATTTGACAAACTGGAAGAAGAAAATTTCTCATACTGCTGGGCTAGTGTATTGGTTTTATGTGGCAAGGTTTTGGTAGCGGGGGGGGTTACAGGGGTGGCTTCTGTAAGAAGCTGCTGGAAGCTTCCCCTGTGTTCGAGAGAGAGCGAGCCCATACCAGTTGGCTCTGAGATGGACCCGCCGCCGGCCAAGGCCGAGCCAATCAGTGATAGTGGTAACGCCTCTGTGATAACATTTTTAAGAAGGAAAAAAAGTTGGGAGAGTGAGAAACAGCCGCGGGAGAGAGGAGTGAGAACATGTAAGAGAAACAAGCCTGCGGACACCAAGGTCAGTGAAGAAGGAGGGGGAGGAGATGCTCCAGGCGCCGGAGCGGAGATTCCCCTGCAGCCCGTGGTGAAGACCATGGTGAGGCAGGCTGTCCCCCTGCAGTCCAGGGAGGTCCACGGTGGAGCAGATCTCCACCTGCAGCCCGTGGAGGACCCCACGCCGGAGCAGGTGGGTTCCCGAAGGAGGCTGTGACCCCGTGGGAACCCCGCGCTGGAGCAGGTTCCTGGCAGGACCTGCGGATCTGCGGAGAGAGGAGCCCGTGGAGCAGGTTTTCTGGCAGGACTTGTGACCCCGTGGGGGACCCGCGCTGGAGCAGTCTGCTCCTGAAGGACTGCACACCGTGGAAAGGACCCATGCTGGAGCAGTTCGTGAAGAACTGCAGCCCGTGGGAATGGCCCACGTTGGAGAAGTTCGTGGAGGACTGACCCCGTGGGTGGGACCCCACGCTGGAGCGGGGGAAGAGTGTGATCAGCCCTCACCCTGAGGAGGTGAAGCGGCAGAAAATAACGTGTGATGACCGTAAACCCCATCCCTGTCCCCCTTGTGCCGCTGGGGGGGCTTGGTGGAGAAATCCGGGAGTGAAGTTGTGCCCGGGAAGAAGGGAGGGGTGGTGGGAAGGTGTTCTGAGATTTCGTTTTATTCTCTCATTACCTTACTCTGGCTGATCTGTAATAAATTGAGCTAATTTTCCCTAAGCTGAGTCTGTTTTGCCCGTGACGGTAATTAGTGAATGATCTCTCCTGTCCTTATCTCGACCCGCAAGTTTTTGTTATATTTTTCTCTCCCCTGTCCAGCTGAGGATGGGGGAGTGATAGAACGGCTCTGGTGGGCACCTGGCGTTTAGCCAGGGTCAACCCATCACAGCTAGTAACATAGGTTACTCAAGGTAGGCATGGCATTTTTTAATTATTTGATGAAATGGCTTTAATTGTTTGATGAAGAAGTTTAACAAACATTTGCTAGATATAGTTGGTTATGCTTGATCCTGCCTTGGAAACCTAGGAAATACAGTATTTTCTTGTCCACACTCTTGCAGTTCTGTGATGGAAAGGGATCTGGAGAGTTTTTTCAGGAAAGACACTTCAGCTCCAGCAAATATTTTAAATAAAACCTATCAAAGTCATTAGTAAATACAGAACACCTACACGTCTAATGAGTTTTTATTTTTGTTTGCTATTTATCTTTTGTAGCCAGACTAAACAGATTCTTGATTTGATAGGTTCACTAAGCTAGCATAACCTGAAAGTCAGTCTGCTACAGAATATGAAGTTCAGTTCAACCTGCTCAGTGGGGATGAACTAGTAAACGGGACTAATGCACTTTGAAGATACAGGAAGAATAATGTAAGAGTAGGGTGGTAGGTTTCTTGATTCAAACATAGATTTGATGTGTGATGTGATCTGATCCCACCTGTGTGATGGGAGATGCCCATGCAGAAATCAAATGTCAGATGTGTGACAGTATTTAAATGTATTCTTAAGCTGCTGTTCCATACCTGAACTATCTCACAGAAAGAGAAGGATTACAAAGCACTGAAATATGCTATTTAAAGAACGTTTTAACTGAGCAAGAGAGATCTTATGTATTCACAATAAACAGCTTAGGTAGGTTTTCAGGGAACATGAGAAGACAAATTAAACTGAGCTTGAGGTTGCACATTTTTTTTTCCTGTGGAAATTTTTATTTGAAAGAAGCTGAGAAGACAAAGCTGCTTTCTGGTTTACAGAAAAAAATCAAATCAGTGTTCGAAAAGTTCAGCACATGATGTAAAGTGCACCTAAAAGGAGATATGCAGTTAATAAGATATGAAAGGCCAAAAGCTCATTAGCTGCTCTCTATAAGTAGGTCATAATTTATTTCAGTATTTACAGAAGAGAGATTAACTCCCAGACCAAGCTATTTCATTAAAAAAGAGAGTCTGATCTGCTAAGTTCTAACAATATACTTGCCCATCTGACATTATCAAACTTGAAATGTTAAAAGCCTGACAAAGTAATACTTAGGTAATAATATACTGTTGCATCCACAAGAAAAAAGCATCAAGCACAAACATGAAAAAACAGCAATTTGTACTGACAACTATTTACCTTAAAAACTCTAACAGCTGGAAACCCATAAAAGTCATCACACCACAGCAATGCCACAATCATGTGTCCTGTAAGCTGACTGGGGAAAACTAAAATACCCAAGTCATTACATACAGATAAGAGAGGAGAGGATGATGAAAATGTTATTTCTCAAATCACACTGACCAAAGAATGGGAGAATTTGTATCCAGGCCAGCAGGTTCATACAGAAAGCAGCAGTGCCAAAGCCTCCCAGGGAACATCCTCAGAAGTCAAAATTAAGAGCGCACTTCTGAAAAGAGTAGCTTTACCCCTGAGATGCTTCTATTGGCAACATCAGCCAGCACCTGGATAAAACAGCAGCACCACCAGTCTGAAGTGAAAGCTGCTAGCAGCCAGGTTCTGAGAAAACCAGCCAGATTCAATACGAGACTGAAAAACAGAGCAACAAAACAATCCATCTGACTAATTAAATAACTGTAAAATACTTGGAAAGCCATTCAACACTTGCATATTTTTTTTAAAAAAGCTTAAAAATGTTTTAGAAAGCTTAGATTCATTACAAGGGGAGGGATATGCAGGTAGGTCCTGACTTACTGCTGACATGAGGTGACACAGCAACGCCTGCTTGTTTCATTCGTCCATGGAAACGGCTAGAAGAGGCTAGACCCACAGAACTCCATCTGCGCTACGGGCTGCTGCGTTACGCTGAATGCCTTACAGCCTCCGATCGCAACCCAGCCAAGCAGGCTGCCGGCAGCATGAAACCACGGCTCTCTTCGGGGACAAGGGGCTCCTGACTTTTAAGAATAACCTAAGGGACTCCAGCATGCCCCCAAGCATGCAGAGTCTCCAATCCTGTAACAGCCTCCTGAAGGGACATCGAAACTGCGCGTAATGTATACGAGAAGTTTACAGCTTCAAACAGAAAGTACCACACCGAGCAGGGAGCTGAGTAGCAGACATGCCTGAGAAAGAGGTGTTATGAGTCAAACTAAATCATGACGTTTATGATTTACTCTGGTCTGGAGAGCAATTTTTCCCTCAAATTGGGATCCATATTAACCCACCTGAAGGGTTAGCCATGTAAAGGCCTCTCCCCAACCTCCGATTTTTTTTATAGTCCTTAAATATAAATTGCCATTCAGTATTGCTGCCCCTGTTTTATCCAGGAGCTCAGCAGCTGAAAAAAGTATTGCGTATCTGTTTTTAACTTCATACATTTAAAAAAAAACCTCTAAAATGCTTGAAGCAACTCTTTAATGTTGTGCTTCTTATCAAAAGCAAAGGCTCTTTCAAGATATACTAGTTCAACTGTGAAATTCTGAACCGTCATCATTTCTCATCTTCTGAATCCATTTGAACACAAATTCCAACCATCCAGTTCTGTACTGTGTATTTGCAGGACTGTTAATGACTCTCATTGACTGCATTTTTTGCTACTTAAGCTCCAAAACAAATGGAAATTTGTACTTATATTTAACAGAATTCTTTCTGACCAAAAGCAATATTCTCATTTCTACATCAATGTCCTGTGGCAAATGGAGCTGGTATTTGTTAACGTCACCCCAAATACCTCAAAATACATGCAGCATCCATTTAATATAGTGTGGTTTAAGATTATCCATGTTAATTTTATATTTTATTATCTTGTGTTTCTTGCAGAGACCCAGTTAACAGATAGAGAAATTACCTTACTGAGAAGGAGGGTAATTTACATCTAGGAAGGTGTATCTCGTGATTTTCACAGCAGGCTGCAGGCTAAGACGATTATCTCTTTCCTTATAAAACCCTGACAGTTTTACTTTGGGAATTATAAAAATACATAGGATATATCTGCAATGCATCTACTGGTGGAAAAACAATAGAGGATCCTTTGGCCACAGCAGAACTGATATTTGTGAAGTCAGCTTACTGCACGCACACGGGCAGGATAGTGGATGAAGGCATGGAGATGGGAAGACCCTACAAGACATACACAAGTTGTTCTCTTCTTTACTTCACCTTGTTATACTCCTGGAGCAGTGCTAAGTCAAAGCAGGAAAGAGTATGAATAGGAACACACACAATAAGAAGGATGTAAAAATTAGCTTTTACATCATAGTGCATTCTCCCATGGCTTTCTCTCTCCATACCAAAGCCTCAAAAGGGTATGCTCCTCCACCTTTTCTTCTCTTCCCTTCCCTGTTTTCTGCAGAGAGGAAATGTGCCCACCATGGACATTTCAGATGGAAATCACTGTATGATCTGTGCTCAGCTGAGTTTACCAGTGACCAATACCTATTTGAAAATCAAGTAGGAGTCCGCAGCTAGAGGAACTATTTCCAAACAGAACCTTTCATACGTTAACTTTGGAAGAGGCATCTTAAGCTTCACAGGCTACCCAAGACAAGCTTTTCATTGGTACCCTATCTCTAGTGCAGTTCTTTCTAAGGGACAAAAATATACATTTTCTGAAGGCAATTAGTATACCTAAACGACATGGTAAACTGAACATTCAAATTGACCTGCTACATGTGAATATGCCGCTATTGAGTATGCATTTGTACATACAGGAGAAAAACTTCTGTATTTTCCCTTCTGCTAGGAAATATTATCTGTTGCAGTAGGACAGGGTTTACAGACCTGTCTCTAATGTTCCCAGGTGCATTCCTAATACTTCTGAAGAAAATAGGTTTCATTCTCTCAGTTTCATATCTAGTGGACATTGGGCTACATCAATCTTATTCAAGTAAAACCTGCAGTCCTAAATTAAATGTACTTTTTTGAGCTCAACCAAGTCTCTAGTGAACAGTAGTTCTTCCCAGAAAAGTACTACACATAAATCACCATAATTCATTGGGAAAAAAGAAACATTGTTATTGAACGAGATGTCCTAAATGAATGGGGAATCTGAACTTCTTTTAGCCTCTAGAATAAATGGACAGTCATCTCAATATTCATGTTATTGTCAATATAATAGGAGAGACTGTCCTTAAAAGTACATAAATTAAATTTTATAGCCTGTTAAAAACAAGAGGTATCAAACTGGTTTGGTTCTGTATGTAATTCTTATTTCTCTTCATTCAAAAATATAAGCTACAGTATAATTTTTGGCTGACCTGAGAGCTTTGATATTATTTTTATTAGCATTAAGGTTTTATTTATTTAATAGAGCTTTGAGGTTGGACTTATTTCCAGATCATAAGCTTTCCCAAGAGAGCAGATAATCCAAGCTTTGAAATTTTGTTCAAAACCACAAAGATAAAACGCCAGATCCCACTGTATCCAGTCAATATAAAGAAATATGTGTTTTGTGGCTACTTCTGGATCCAACTAAAAATAGGCAAATGTAATGGTTCTTTATTAGACTTGCTATGAAATTTTAAATAATATGAAATCCAGCCATCAAAAAGTGTAGTTCCAAAAGGACCTTGAATATATAATTAAAGACAATTGATAGCAGAACACAGATACGCAAAAACAATCAAATGCTGTTTGCCTGACATCACATGCCAGCCTTTCTTGTCTTTTCGATGTCCACATGTGCTTCTAGCTCATGTGATGAGGGAATTGGACCTGCTGTGATTACATGTAGGAATGTGAGCCTTACCCTAAAGCCTAAGGGCAGAGTCCCTTCAGGTCTTCTTTTTATAGCCTTCACAGTCCACTGCTGCCTGTGTATTTCTGTCCAGCTAGCCACAAACAGTCTTCCCACCTGGCTGGGTGCCTCAGATGAAGTCTATCTGAACTTAGATGGCAAGAGAGAGTCCAAATCGCAACAAAGGCACAAGCTGGTGTTCAGGGCTACTGCATTGCTGGAAACACACCCCGCTTCAGACGTCATGGGATTCACCTGGCTTTCTCTCTGCTGAAGGTGACCTTGGTCATTGCCATAGTTTTTTGTTGGATGGCAGAATGATCAAATCAGGTCAGGAGGCTTCTAATGCAGAATTTTAACTTATGAATCTTACTGCTGACACAACATGTGCTGATCTAGATTATGAAAATGGTCTGTATAACAATATTACATTGTACTACATACCGCATTACAAATATAAGGTGCACATTGGAATTTTGAATTTAATAACTTTAAGAGTTTAAACGTAAAAGCTTTTCTATATGCTGCTAATCTTACAAGGTTAGCATACTGGTTTAGTGTGCTATCCAAGGACCTTTACAGCAAGCTCCTACACAACAGCTCAGACCTTGCAACTTCTGCTAACACGGTTGTTAGTAAGGAGTGGAATAAAGTGATGATGTGTACGGTCAGTACAAGGAGCATACCAGGAACAACAGTGAGGTAAGAGAATTCCCTTCCTTCCCTCTTCATTGGCCATAAACAACATGTTACCTTCAGCTGTATTTTGACAAGAAATCTGGACATAAACGATTAAACTAGAGCAAAAATCACTCTAATGTGGAAGGAAAGTAACATACAACAAGGATGAACAGGTAAAGGGAAATCAAAGCTGCTGACTGGAGAGGACATGAACTCTTGTGATGGTCTCAGCTGAGTGTCATTATTAGTGAGTTCAAATAGTAACATTTGTGCCCCTTTTCTCATCTGCATAGAGTGATATGCTCTGCTTTTCTGTAAAGGCATTTAAGCCATCCCTTTTTGAAAGAGACTGATCAAGAGCTGTCAAGACACACACCTTGGTCCTCATTTTTCTTGCATCTTCTATAACCCAGAATGTCTGCACATAGTGCATAGATTTCTGAATTTTTCAGTGTCACAAATAATATTCCAGCTGTAAAAATGTAAATACTGATACACGGTAACAATACATATGTGTCTGTGCATGTGTGTATATATATATATTTATAAATAAAATGATATATGGTACTAAATATCTAAACCTTTAAAACACTAAGGGATACATTAAGATCAGTGGTTAATGAAGTTAGTCATTGGCAGATGTTGATGTCTAGATGAAGAGAGAACTCTGGTCCATCTTCACTGCATGAAAAGGCTCATTTAGTTTCAGTGAAATTAGTGGGAAAACCCTCATTGTGACAGTAGGGTTGAGAACATGTCATTGCTGATGCACTCTCAAAAAGATTCACTTGGCACAAACACCTTCTCTGAAAATGTGTGTGGGTCCAGAAGAAATATAAATCAGCTGGCAGGCTTCACAGAAGGAACAACTGAATTTAATTAAAATCTATCTCATCTGCATTCAATTTGCCACTGATAGCCACCTCTGAACCAAAAATATAAAATAAAAAATCTGATTTCATCAGAATGTTGGAGAATATTTGCCAAACTGTGCCATATAGTACTTACCAGAAGAACTGTACTTGCTATCAGTGTGAAATCCTTTCTGTACTTTGGGCAAATAACATACTACTGTGGATAAAAATTATAACTAGTGTTGGGTAATTTTGCATAAGAAGCAATTGCTTGATTTGTGGAGCTGGCTGAAAGCATCTAGGATGCTACCCTCTATTATACACAAACTGAATTTCAATAATATGCATGTAGCTTGTAAAACATTTTTGAACAGGACAACAGTTCCTGTAAATTTCATATATTGTATGACTGACAGACATTTTTTATCCAACAGAGTAATTCAATCTCATCACTGTAGCTGAATAACATTTTGACTAACAAATATTGCCAGATGCTAAGCAATCTGTCTGAAAAGGACAAAGTGAAAAACAAGGATTCCCTGTGCTGTAAAGTTAGCCAAATTTAAGGGAGTGGGAGTGGATCCTTTTTATTGCTATGACTACATCTATTCCAAACAACTTCAATTTGGTGGGTTTTTTTCATATTTTCACAGGACGCCATAATCAGCATGGTGATTATGAGTGCTGCTGGACTTGTCTCCAAGCAGCTCTGAAGGTTTCATGAGATAATACCAAAAATTTAATAATCAGAGCATTGAATGGATTATATATGACAAAGGATCTATTAGCATGTATGAGGGTTTATGCAGAGAAATTCCATTCAGTGAGACATATTGAGAGGCAGTTTCAGAAGGAGATTAATATTCAGAAAGCCAAAGAAAACATGAACAGGGAAACTAAAATAACAACAGAGAGACTGCTTGCCAACAACAACAACAAAAAAGGATATTTACTACAGTAATAGGAAATTCTCTGCAGGTGGATTGCATAGTACAATTTTAATATCTTTAGTATGACCTATTTGTAGAACTACAATAAGTAAAAATGGTGCATAAGTAAGAGTGAGTAGCATTA
Source organism: Buteo buteo (assembly GCF_964188355.1). Taxonomy (NCBI): domain Eukaryota; kingdom Metazoa; phylum Chordata; class Aves; order Accipitriformes; family Accipitridae; genus Buteo; species Buteo buteo. Next base: position 15,893,397 of record NC_134173.1, on the reverse strand, counting down.
TTTTTGTATTAGGATTTTGGGGGTTTTGTTTTAGGATTATCAATTGTTCAGAAGTTAGTGATGTGAATATAACTGATTATGATCTAAGAAGAATTCCAGTGGACAGCAATTTTATCATTATAATTATTATTTTTAAAATATTTTCAGGATTTCCTGTGAAGTACCAATTCAAAGTAAATAATAATAAGAAAAAGTAAACACTGATACTTTTAAGACAAGACATGCTTCTGAGAACCCTATATTCACTGAAGGAAACAAAAAAATCTTACTCAGGGGACAATTGCAACCTGGAGTACTCCTAGCTTAATAATGTTCTAATAAACATTTTTTAGCCTCCTTCCTAGCTTTGGGCAAAAAATTATTTATTCCCCTCAAAGGTTTTCTTGTTTATCAACCATTAATGTAATTTTTATTTTAATTCTTCAGCACTGATTTTGTTTTATTTCTAGTGAACCTAGAAATAAATTCCAGAATTTGCAGAATTGATAGTAACTGCTATCCACTTCTCTTTTTAGTAAATAAGTAAGGTTTTCTATTAACAATGAGACTGTTTAGTCACTGGAACAGCTGCCAAGGGGAGTGACAGATTCCTCATCTCATCAAACAAAATTTTGTGACATAAAATATTAAAAGCACAGTCCAGTTTGACTGTAGATGAAAATTAAAGTCTTCAATCACAAGAGAACATACTGTCATGACCTTGTGCTTCTTCTTTGCCCTAAACTTTACAAAAAAGGATCAAAGTTGCTGTAGTTCCACACCGTAATTCAAGGGTTCAATTCTTATAGTTCCCTTCTTGTAACTCACATGAAGTAGTGTTTACACTCAAGTGGTGTAAAATTTGAGAAAAACTACAATGAAAGTCCCCCCTCCCCCATTTTTTTCTAAAATATTTGTCACAAACATAACTCAGCAAATTAACATTTTAAAACGAAGAGCCTGAAAGCAGTTAAGAAAGGTGAAGCCTCTGTCTGTACCTTCATACATTATACACACAATACACTAGTTTCAAAAGAGAAGTCTTCATATGGAAGCTATGAAGAATGTATAGTTGTGTCAATGGAGTTCATAGAGTTTTCCCAAGCTCATGCAATTGTAAGAAAATGTACGTTTCTTAACTTGAAACACGACTTTCACATGCTTCCTCCACTTTGTGATACTTTTTGTTCATGGAAATACTCTGTCAGATTTAAACCGTCGGAAAGCCTACCTCTTTTCAGCTGACCACTTACCGCACAATTTGGACTCTGCAATATGGTCTGAATAATCTAAAGGATGGTGAGATGAGGGGAAAAAAAGTTTCATTGTTTATCATTGAAAAAAATATGTAGGGTTTTTTTATACTCTAGATGTTTAACATCACTGACATCTACATATAAGTGATAATCACCTTCATAATCTGAAGAACTGAAATGATCTGAATGCTCTTGCTTTCATCCACTGGAGTACTGGCATCAGTTGTACTGAATTTTCCTGTGGATACTTTCTCAGGGCTGGAGAAACCCTGCAGTATCATAGAGCCCAGTGATATAGTTTCTATGCTCTCTCATGTTATCTAGAGAGGGCTGGCAAGAAGCTTCCAAGTTTACCAGAAGCTAGAAGAATTTCTAGAAGCTGTCTTTAACATCAGTCCAATAAATTTGGGGGCTGCTTCAGACATCACTGGAAACTAGCTTCCAACCGCCTCATGATTCTCTAAATTTATACTAACAGCTTTCCAGCCAGACCAAAAAAGGGACCCCTGAGCTTTGAAACGGTTTCAGATTTTTATCAAACTTATCATGCATGCAGAACACCAGTGATCAATTTGTGTTCAGAGACTACCAAAAGGAGGTTTCTGAAAAAAAGGTTCCCAACAGAAAAATAATGTAACTGTTAGCCAAGAAACAGGTATCTCAGCTCCATAATGCAGTAACTAGCAAATGATTAAAAGATGAATATGGGATATTTAGCATCATAAACCAAGATATAAAATTGATTAATAGAATATTCCCAAAATGCTCTTATAAATAAATCACACAGACAGTACTGAAATAATGATTAAATTTCTGCTTAAATCACAATATCACTAAAGATTAAGCATCATGTTTGAAATAGTTAACTTATAAATTAAGCCTGATATAAAAAGGTTTTTCTTAGCTGCCTTACTGTTATTTTGTTTCTCATGGGCTGCATATACAATGACTAGATGATTTTTATTTTTTTTTTTACAGTAAAGCTGAGGCTTTGATAAAATACTTAGACATAAACATAACAGTTTTCCTGCAATCCCTAAAAAAAAAAAAAGAATGAAGGCATTAATAAGATCTGCGAGTTTTAAAATCCTCCAGTCATGATGACAACATGGTCTTGAAGATGCAAAGTTTTAACATAAAAGTCTCCCAGTAGCCCAGAATCAATGTTCCTCAGGACTGAGTTGTGGGCAGGCTCAGGAGAGAAAGAGCAACAGGCCACAGGGAACCCAGGTCACTCCCTTTGTCACTGATCTGAGTTACAGTAGTTTGAAGATGATATGTCTCCTTTACACAGTACAAAGCATTTCAAAGTCATTCAAGAGCCAGAAGAATCAGCGTCAACATATCTGGGTTCAATTCCACGTTAACAAAGTTACTTGGTTTCCAAACTGTGGGTTTATAATATCTTGGCAATGCAGCCCTAGGGTGTGTAGGTGTAGCAGTGTTGCTCCAAGTAAATCTGGGTATTTCTGCATGTTATTGCATAATGTGGAACGAAATTGTAAACAGACTTACTGCAAAATCATGGCCTCTCATTTTCCATCCTATATAATTTGCAAATAGCATTCTTGTATAAGAAATGCTTTTACCATCTTGTGAGAAATGCTGATATTATAGCGGGAAAAAACCCCTAATGAGTAGGAACAAAAAAATGTGAAAGATTTTTCACTGGGTTCAAGAAAGGAAATAGTTCAAATAAACTTGATTTCCCATTTCCTTTTAATAACTTCATGCTAACATCTGTTTGACATTTGTAATGTAACTGTTTTAATAAGTACATTTTGAACAGTAAGCCAAGATTCTTCACTTAAAGAAATAATTGAAAAAAATAAGAATTGTAAAATATTGTATTTGTTGTTTTTCTTTTAAATTTAGAAAATTGGTAAAATTAACTCTATCATTAAAAAAAGGGTTGGATTTATAATATGATAGGTAGCAATGTTATATCAACTATAATAAATAAGTTTAGCCTGAAGAAGAGTACATTTAGGTTTATTAAGTTTAATCACCTATGCTTAATATTTATCAAAGTTATACTCAATGGAAAAATATATAGTAGCAATGTGAAGAATGTGTTTACATAATAGTAACTGCTGAGACTTGATGAGCTTGTGTTTTGCTATTTGTCCATGCGTGTCCTAGAAATCAAGATCAACACTTACTCTCCAAATATATCAGCAGCTCTCATTTAGATTATGTATCCTGCCCCCTAAATTTTTAGTTCACTGTATATACATCTTTGAAAGATCAATTTCTGCTTTAAATTACATATTCATCATCAGATTATTTCAGGATTATTTAATCCAACATGAAAACAAAGCAAAGATTTATCAAAGGGAAAAGGGGGAAAAATTGTAATGTTAGAAGTAGAAAATCATAGTTGAAAGGAGTGAAATCCATCTTGACTTCTAAACTTTACTGAGAAGAAATATATTTTTAAGTACACACATCTAAACAAATACATTATAACAGATTCCTCTGAGAAGCTTTTGCTAATATAATGTTCCAGATGGCAGGATTCTAATAAGCTTAAAAGCTTTATGGATAAAACCCTGGACATTAGGACTGATAAATAAATTGCTTTAAAACAAAGAAGAACGAAAAATTTAAAGTTGCAGAGGTCAGTCAGTACTCTGAACCCTGAGGTTTTAATCTCTCTAAAGCATACAGATAAGAGGACCATCTGCAAACTAATTCAATTTAGAAATGGCTGTCCAAAATTAATTCCTGCTACTGGCAGAAAAAGGTTTCAGTTTTCTATGGGCTGACTTGCTTATAGCAAATAAAATTTTGTTCTATAAAACAAAACAAAAGAGAAAAAAAAACCCTGTATGAGAGTGCTTGAAGAGTAAGGAATGAAGAAAATTAAGTAAAAAGATCACCTTTCAATTTCTGAAATAACAAATTAGTTTAATAGACAAGATAAAACTAAGAAAATAAATCTTTTAAGTGCACACTAATCTGAAAAACTGATACTTAAGGAAAAAGACAATACATTTTCATTTAAAAATTCTTGCAGCTAAATATACCAAGAGTTAACTATGACGAGAGAGAGAGAGAGATCCTACCAACCAGTACCTTCATATATCTTTCTTCTAAAATGCTTTGACACTGTCTCAGTAGCATGCTCGAAGGTAATCAGTAAAGAGGCATCTAGCTAATTTATCATAAAGACAACGTAAACATATTTTTTAAAGCAAAAGTAAATCCAAACCAAACCAAAACCCTCCAAAGGTAATTAATAAACATGAATTGTCAACTGGGCTGTCATTCCAAGAGAGGTCTGCAAAAGGTCAATTTGAGCAACCTCAGTGCCAGCACTATTTTACACGTTGATGGTGCAGGTGACGGAATAAGGTATACACTCTGAAAGTTTTCTGAGAACACTAAGATAAAAAGAAGTGAAAGCAATGTGATGAACGAGAGCAGAATTTAAAATTTTATTGATGAAACAGTGAGATCTCAAAAGTCAGCACAAAACTGAAGTAGTTGCAGACTTCTACTGTGAATAAATCTTAAAGATACTCAGAGCTATCTTTCCATGTATTGTTATAAATCCAAACTTCTACTGGAAGTCTGCATGGAAAATTATGGGAAAAAAAGACAGCTTACACAGTTTGCATTGTTTTGGGAGGGCTAGGAGCCCCCTCCCTTCTTGATAAAACATTTTATCAGATAGCAAAATTGTGAGATTTATCTCAAATAACTATCTTTTCATACATCTATTCTCCCTGAATATATCTATTCCATAGATTTCCCTAGAAAGGCCACTGAAACACCACTGAAACACCACCAAAACACAGAAAGAAATTGGTCTAGCCAGGAAAACTCTCAACCTTCAAAAATACAGTCTCAGAAATCTTCAGTTTTCTCTAGATCATGCTTAAATCACATTTCCCTCCATTAGCACTTACAATTAAGACTTCAACTGCTTAATTTGTATTTACTATCTTTCATGAGATTATGATTGTTTCCTTAATTATATGGTGATTAAAAACCACATCCCTATTTATTTTATAATCAAGATTAACATGTATGCCCACAAATGATGACTACAGCAATTTCACAGATTTAATGAAGGTAGATAAGAGATTAGAAGTCTTTAAGCATTAAAGAAAATAGCATATTTATTCCAAACATTCAACTACTTGTAGATTTCTTTGTCCTTACCCACAACCAATAATATTTTTGTATTATAATTAGCCAAATGGGACTCTAAACAATTCTGATGCACAAACTGCTGAGAAAAGCAGCATATCTGCTAAAATAAAACAAACAGGGCAAGGAATGAGAACTTAGGAATTACAACATGATCTTTACCTTTAGTTTGTTACAATAATAACTCAGATCAAGCTTATCTAATCAACGACTACAATTATTTTCATTGAAAACAAATAAGAAATTAACTAATAAAAGCATTGTTAACAGCTAAAACTACTCATAAATAACCTCTAACAGTCCAGAATTCTGCTTTCAAATACAAATTGGAAAAGCATGAATTTGGGCTTTGTGGTTTAATCATATCACTAAGGTGAAACAGATTTTAAAAAGCTTTTAAAAAAATCTTAAAATATTGAGGAATCTCTAAGAGTTTTTCCCCACAGAAAACATAGGCTAAAGTAGGGTCACTTTTGTAATGCATGACAAAATTGGGGGGGTTAAGAAGAGAACAGGTCTTTCCATTAAACTTGTACCTTAGGTAACAAACTTGCATAAAAAGTTCAAATTCAAGGACTAGATGAATTTCACTGGGTTTTACCTGAAATAAATAATAATAAATAAATAAATAAAAACGAAAACACAAAAGAAAACAAAAAAACATCACAGTAGCTTTTAATGGTAATGAAAGATTTTCCAGCTCTGCTCTGCCCCAGTGCTCCAGGTAAGAGATGCGTGGGATCCCTAGATGCACCTGGTGTCCAGCTGGGGGGCAATTCTTCCAAATGAAGTTCCAAGGTTGTTTCCAGCCAATCTGAAATGTTTGCCAGAAGGAATTGGATTAATATAGCATGGACTCAAAGGAAAATGCTGGAAAAGCAGGGTAAAAGTGAGCAAATTAGGGCCCAAAGGCAGGAGAAAAAAATACATAGGTCAAAATGTTCCCCCTGTTTCTCCTAACACCACAAGAAAAGGATAAAGTTTTGGACTTCACCTGTAACTCAGGGGAAGTACAATACCTAGCCCAATATTTTATAAATATTTTCTACCTCTTCATATTCTTTAGGTTATACCAAAAACCTAAACATAAGCAAAATTGCATAATAATCAGATTACTGACAGTCATTCTCTGTCTCAAATGAAAAACTATAAACCCCCTCTTTCACTCAACTAAGGCCAGAAATTTTCTCTTTGTAACTAGTTTCACTGATAAAGCATAGAAACAAAATAAAAACCCTTTCAAGAAAAGACTGATGTTAAACATACCTGAGCATGATGTTGAGGATGAGCGTATTGGGAAACAAAATGAACATACTTATTTTTTTCTTATATATCATCACCACAACCACCACTTTTGATACCACCATCACCATGTTTGATTCTGCAAGGTTACAGAAGAGCTTTCTTGTATCTCAGTTTAGTTATAACTGAGATACAAAGGGGGAGGGGATATAAAACAATGAAAAACTTTAACCCTCCTATTTGGTAACCTTTAGTGCAGGTTGCGTGGTAATTATTTTTCATTACAAATGTGAAAAATCTGAGACTGTGAAGCATTCTACATATTAGCCTCCTGATAACCTCAGTTAAACAAAATGTATGAGCCACTAACTGTATTAGCTGAATTTACAAATGAGAATACAGAAGGAGAATTAGCACGGAATATCTGACATGCAAGAAATCCACAGTTGAATTTACCTCCCTGCAACATATTAGCATACATGCAACCAAACACAGTACAGCAAACTATGCTTCGCAACGCCTATCCTTAGGTCACACACAGCACAGCAGAAGAAATAGGAAGGCCGAGGTTTTAAATAGAAAAAATGGAACAATATTATTAGACTGTTTTAACCTCTCATTCATTGGTATTTACTGCTAGTAGGGCACTAGATTGGGTTGCCACTCCAACCTAAGCCTATACAAGCAGTAGCATAATTCTGTTTGAGACTTATAACTGGAACAAACCAGCACAGCTCTATGGACAACAGTGGCTACCGCTTTGAAGAATAAAAGGTTCTGTTCATCCACCATTTCTGTTTAGCCTTTATCAGGATGAAACTCAAGTGTTGGAGAGCATAATTTGCTTACCTCTTTTACGCAAATTATCAAAGCCAAACAACTCTTTAAATTACAAGGATTATGCAACTCAAGGGGAAAAAAAAAAGCACTGGAGTAATTTTTCAGAGTTTGTAATCTACTTAATTACTCCTTACACAATTTAAGAATAACTTTTTGATATCTGAACTACTGCTTTTTTCTTTTTACCAAGATCATTTATCTTTTCCTTGAAGACAATTATTTCAGTAAACCAAAAATACAGTAATGTCAGAAAGCAAAGAAACTGTACTCCATTTTAGACTGTTTCTCTAAAATGCTAACTTCCATTAGACATTGCAGAATGTTGTTTGAGTCGAAAATCCACAAAATATTTTTCTTGTAGTGAAAAAAATTGAAGAGATCCATGCTGCAGAAATGGCAGGAAGCATCCAACCAGTGTTAAACAATACGAAGGACTTACTGTTCAGGCAGGCAATTTTCTCTGCATGAATATAATGTGATTACAATGGGAACTGCTGTAGGCTAATGAGCTCCTATTCACTGTTTTTATGGCATGAAACTCAGGAAAGTGTTCAGCATTTCCCCCTGCACTTTCAAACAGATGGTACTGTGGTGAGACAGTGCCCTTCCACGATACACTGCACAATCTGTGTGCTGCAGCAGCACAAAAAGCCCAGAGGTCTCTTCTGTATGTTGATGACATTTAAGATAGACTAGCAGAAAACTCCAACAAGGCAAATTGGTTTTGCTGAAGGCATTTAATTAATGGGATTTGAAATACATATTACCAGACCCAGCAGAGATTTATAACAACCATAGTTTTCTACTATGAATAAAGTCTTTTGGTGTTTTTGTTGTTGTTGTTGTTGCCTCATAAAGGTCATCAGCAGAAATCAAACATGGTTGGTTGAAGATAGTCTTTTTATTTAAGACAGAAATTGTGTTCAGCAAATTCTGACTGAAATAAACAAAAAAGATTCTTTTGCTAAAGAAAGTAAGATACTTAAAGCTTTCAGATGTCGTTTAATTGAATTTGGTATAGGAATGGAGTCTCCTTTCATATCTGCTTTTCAATTTATCATCCTTTATTTATATCAGCAGGTATTGAGTGTTGCACTTAGGACTAAATGTCTTTAAATACTGTTAGCAGAGTATTATCATAGCTTTCAAATTTAGAAATTAAACTGGTTTTGGCTATGGGATACAAGACATTTAGATATAAAAATATTTTGCTCAAACCACATCTAAGCAATCTAAATATTTATGAGATATGTAGGCAAGTGTTTTGTGATACAAAACCATGACAGTCAAATTCAACAAGCTGAAATGATTTTGAAGAGAATTTTAACACAACACTAATCTTCCCTCACCCCTGAACTACTTACTGGAAAAGTACTCTCTAGCTCTGACCCGTTGCTATTCAAGGCCATCCACTGTGGAAAAAATCATCCATTTTCTCAAGTGGTTTTGAAGTAAACATCAGGCTCAAACAAAAACTTTGAATTGATTACAGGAACTGACTGACAGTGCAAATAAAGCACAGGGTCTCAATGCCATGAATGTAGAATCATCCAATTTTACACAGGTGCACAACCTGGCACAAGGTAAGCAGGTCCCCCTGTCTGTGCTGGTACTCCTCCTCTTGGACTCTTCAGATCAAGACTTAGCTGTTTTTTAAGCTTGGCCATTGTGACTTTAGAGCTCAGGGACCGCAAACCCCAGATAACCAGTGCAAGGTACACATGCAGTAGAGCGTGATGCAGTCTTTTTGCCAAATGAACTCCTGAAAACGATTTTGCTTGGGTTTTTTGTTTTTCTCTGGCTGCTGTTCATTCTTGAATTAGATTTCCTTTGCCAGTCCCAGCAAAATAAAACCAGTCTTCCCCATATTTCTTTGTTGGACACAGAACTGAAAATCAATTGTCTACCTCTAGTTCAGGGAGAGTCTTATTTAATACTGAAGAACTATGTTTTCTTCTATTTCTCAAGTCAACAGTCAAGCTCGCTAGAGATGCATTTATTTTCTCTGTATGGAGCTTTTATTCAGTTTTTATTACAAATGCTGCGGGTGATCATTAAACACTATTTGAAGCTGTGTGCAGAGAAATTACACAAGAGCAGAGCAGGTGTTCAGACTGGTTCAGCAACCACAGAAAGCAACCTGACTCCTTATCTTTCAGACTTATCTTTCAAGGCTGCTGCTCTCCCAAGAGATATTGTTATAGTAGAAAAAGGAAAGAAAGATTAGTATGTCTTACAGATCTTGATTTTATCCTTGATTATATAGCTTGCAAGGATAGATCCATTAGATCTTAGAAAATTATAGACATTTGTGGTTTAATTAACAGTATTACATGCAACTTGTTGCTGGGGAAATGGCTATACAAATAAGACATCTGCTCCTTAGCTTGTTCTCATTTCAGACAGTGGTTTGGATGCAGACACCTTTCTCACTTCAAGAGCATAGCACTGAATGTAATTACTTGCTTACAGAGAGTTATTACAGCAAGCTATTCTTCAGATATTAAAGCAAAAAAACCCAGATAAATCTACATTCTAGGAATTAATAAAATTTGTCCTTGACATAATACATAGGCTAGGTAACCATGGTTTTGACCAATGAGAACGAGAGATTCTAGTACACTGCCCTATCAAAGCTCAAAGAAAGAAAATGGCAGGTATCTGCCTACACTATCAATTAAAGTCTCATATGAACTCTGCAGTTATGCCCAGGGCCCAAAGTAAAGCTAGCAGGCTTGTCAATGAGAACACTTTTCTCTGTTTGTGCCAGTAAGTCTCTATCTTTCCTCAGTGAGCAAAATTAGCACCAGTTTCACTAATCTGCAGTCTGCTCATGATCTAAAAGGAACTTGGAGTTTTAATATAAAATTTGCTTCCAGAGTAGGTTTTTACAACTTTGAAAAGTCAACATGGAAGAGCACAATGACTACCGCTTTTAGGATTAAAAACATTTTAATCTCACAGAGCATTCTGTCAATGCATAGATCCACATAACACATCTGTATGCTCACTCTTTCAGTTTGTAACTATTAAGCCACAGTTTCCAGTTCATTTTTCAAAAACAACCCTTTATGAGTCCATGGCAATACTTCTAGCCTGTTTTAAACAGTTTTATCTCCATTCTATGATTCCTACATCATAAAGAACAGTATTTCGTCCATCTCAAGCTCATAGGAACAGTGAAAATGCTGATTAGAAGATGCATTGATGCACCATCTTATTGCTTTTCAAACTTTTAAAAAGATGGAAACATTAAAAAGATGATTTCTCATTCTCAGTGGTATGATTTTATTGCTATTCTTCCTGAAGAAATCTCAATAATTTATCAAAATGTACAGTATTGATGTTGGGGAAGAATCCACTGCATTAGTTTGTCAACTTCTGCAGAGCTGCAGGGGTGTCTATGTCCTTCAGACTGAATTAGTTTTGGTTCTCAGCAGAGAACTCCATATGGCAGTCACCATACCTGGTTGTCATGATTTCTACTCTGAATTCAGAAGAACTCCCAACTGTTTTGACTGAAGTAGGGATTGACATAGTATTATTCTAAATAGCTGATGAGAATGCAGTCATTTATTGAGCTAGTTCAATTCTCCTGTGATTGTTTGGAGAATTGTGTTAAACTAAGGAAATAAGGCACTATATTTGAAACTTTGCAGTATGGCAGCCCCTGAGCACGGACAAGTCTTCATCCAAGTGCCTCCAGGGGTTCATTCACAATAAAGGAATAGTTAGGCACAAGAGATGATGTCCTCCTTCAGCATCAGACAGGATTGTTGCTTAGCTACTAAGACTGTACTTTAACTTGTATTCTTCAGAGGAGGTGCAACATCGCCTTTAGCCTTCCTCCTATGCTAATGCAGCTCTGCAATTGCCCGGCATGGAACCATCTGTCCCTTAAAAAGACAAAAGAAGGATTCATCAAAACCTCATGGCTCATCTTCCCAATTGTTCCTATTAATTCATCACCATAATAAAAATCTTAGTCTTAAAATCTGAGAATACAGGTATGTTGTGTGAAGAGCTTACTATAGTCATAGCTATTGTAATGTAAACTGAGACTACAAAATTATTCGGATGGAACTTTTGATATGTTTCCCTTTAAAAATGAATTCTTCATTTTCTGATAAGCAACTGAGTAGGCAAACAGCACCACTCCTGCGCTGAGATTCCAGGTTATATAGCTTCCATGGGAAAAAATCATCCCCTTCCTTACCAAATAAAAGTTCCAAATATCCTGCTTTTTGTTATACAATACCAGAATGAAATTGAAATTATTTGTGCAAAAACAATAGGTACTTTAGCTAAAGAGACAATCCACTTTGTCATGTTGTTAGATGAATATACACAAGTCCATTGAACAGTAAACGTACACTCATGGAGTTGTTTTCCTGATTTCAGATGGGTCATGGTTTCATTCTTCTGTTTCAAAGATGCACACAAAAAATAACTATATATAATAACATCTATTAACACAAGTTTTCTAGAGTATATTGGAAAAATTAATAAATATTCCACTGTTATTCAGCCTCAGTCTTAGATTCATTTCACAATAAACAACCATTTCATTAGTTATATGTTTGTGTGTTTTTCTTTGAATTTAAAAGGTTTTACAAACCAGTATTTTTTCTTTGGTTTTGGTTACAATTTGCCATGTAATTCCTGCCTCTTATGGAGTATAGCATCAATCACTTAAACACCACAAAAATTGTGTTTCATAATGAAAAATGCATGGATTAGAAATCAAATCTGATTCTCAGATTTTTATATATATATATACACACACATGGAAATTATACTTACATAAAACACATCTGTAAGAAGACCTTGTGCCATGATGCTAAAATCCCCTCTTGCTAAAAAAAAGCTAGGATGAGGTTTTTAGAGTGTGTGCTATTAGTTCCTGCTTAATACCACAAACATGACAGCTCATTTGTACAAATGTACAGATATACATGCATTGCTCTTCTGTCAGCTTAACCATAAAACATGCTTGAAACCATCATAGGATGTAAGGTGATAAGGTGAATTTTCCCCTTCAAAACAAGGTGGTTTTATCGCACTACCCTGTCTTGACCTCTGCAAATCCCAAACCATGCCTGGTAATCATCTACAATAATGGTAGCTAGCGTACACCAAGACTATGTTACTGACTGTACTAAAAGTAAACATTATCAGAGTCCACAGGACCATGCCTATATAGTTTACCAGTAAACTAATGGCAGTATTTTTCCAGGACTGCCATTAGAAGTACAGAAAGAAGGTCTCATCAAAAGTTAAAAACCACTGCATTGTCTAGAACAGGTTTACTGTTACATTACACATGGTTTCTTGTATGAAAGAAAATGTTGGCAAAAAAACCTCAGAATTTTAAGAGAATATAAAAAAAGGATAAAGACAATGCTATTCACATTAATACCAAAAACTCTGGGTGAGTAATCTCACTTTTTACTCAATCACACAGTTCTGGAAGCAGCAGCTTCACTTCCATATCATTCAATATATGATCAATGACTCTGTGATGATAAGGTTGCAAATGCCAAGAGTTCATGGATATTTTCCAGCTTTCTATTTATCTCACCTCAGATCTAAACAACAGCTGTCTTTTTTTCCCTAAACCATAACAGCAAATTGATGAAGAACATCTGGTTTTTGCTACACTTAGTTTTAAGTTTACAGATACATATGAGAACAAATTCATCAACAAAATCTGGCTATACAGTAATTCTCTGGACATTCTGATTTCCTTTAGAAACATACTTTTTTGAATCTGAAACATGAATGTCCCAAGGTAACACCTAAATCCACTTTCTCTACCAAAAGCAGATTAAATAACAATTAATAGAAGGAGATAAATTTCAAGAAAATCAAATTCACCCTTTAAGTACTTCAGGAACAGGGGAGTTGAGACTAAATAACTTGTCAGCACTCATTGAACATACTGACAGATATAGTATAAACACCTGGAAATTATTAGCATGTATAAGTAATTTCCTTACCACAATAATAATGTTAACGTTAAGGTGAAAAGGAATTTTAAAGATCAGAAAGTCAAAAGTTCAAAAATCAGAAAGTGTCAGAAACATACCCTATAACTTGTATGATTAAAATAATAATAATAATAGCTTCCAACTATATTATTTTTACCCAGGATTCCAGACAATGATCCTGAGCTGATTCTGGATTATAATTGTCTAGAATAACTACCTATTAGACAAAAAAATATATCATTAAGTTATGATTTGTACGCATTCATGCGGTGCCAGGGAGTCACCGTTATGGGCCAAAATCTCTATGATGTGTTCAATGTAAACATACACCAAAAAAAAATTCCTGAGCTCCTAAAATTCAGTTTAAGACTTTAATTTCATTTTCATTTTATATCTATAAAACTAGCAAGATGACAGCTGTATAAGACTTTTTTTAAAAAAAAAAAAATATTTAAGCCTGTCTCCTCCCTTTCCTTTTGTTACAAATACTTTTTCTCTGTAAGGCATTTAAACAACTTTGAAAAAGGTTCTTTGAACACTAATATTCTTTCCACATAAGTTACCACATGTTAGTCATCTAAAATAATCTTTTTAGTGAAAACTTTGCTTGCTTTGAAATGCCAGTTTCCCATAATTGTTTCTGTGGCAGTAAAATCCAACAAATATAATGTTTACTCATCAAACCCAGCCTTTCAGCATCTTACTTATTTTTTTCTGAAGTGCTCCTTTGACAAACTGCAATTCAATCATTTTGACATTGCTTTGAAATCTAGGAAAAATATGCCCCATAGAGACCTTCTGGGTGATTTTAAAATTTATTTATATTTCTGCAAAAATTGAAAATTACATGTCTCAAATTGCACTTATACCAATCTTAGCAATATTAACAGTAACCAAGTCCATAAACCACTGCTTTACCTATTTTGGTGTCACAAACTGTTAGATTGTCAACTAAGAAGTCTTTAAATTGGTATTAATTTGATATTATCCAGAATGGCAAGAACTGAAGTAGACCAGAATCATTCTAAAAGGGGAAGTGTTGCTGGGGAGTCTTGCTGAGATTCCTGACAGAACCAACTATTTTTGAGCAAACTCAAATGGTATATATTTCATAGATCATGATGCATATCCTGAGTGTTGCAAAAAGAGTGTATGAGTTCACTGCTGTACAAGTGACATTTAATTACTTCCACTATACTAGGTGAAGGAAGTATTGTGAGATTTCTTATTGCAAAAATACTACAGCATTTTAGCATACTTATCTTAGGAATGGCTGAAGAATATTCTGAGGTTTTTTTACAGTCATAATCAGTAGGACAAATTCAGACCAAATTACAGGAAGTAAAATATTCAGGTTCATCCTCCCATCACCTGGATTGTTACCTCAGCAAGTGCTACCTGCAGACTTGTTCTCAGTTATGTCATATTACATCCTGAGGAAAATAATGAAAACCAATTATATCACCCTTTTCAAAGACAAATATGATTGTGTATGAATGAAGGATGAATAATCTGTCTGCAACATTCTCACTGATGTCCAGTTTGACTCCATCTCCTGAATTACTTTATTCATTATTCTGCCCCAGTGGTTCTCTAGAAATGGACTATGTGAAATCCAGAACATTTTTCATTACAAAGATAAATAAGTAAATATAACCCACTCCTGCTGTCTTTGAAAGGTAAGAAATAATACAGATAAGAGTTCATTAAGGCAGTGGCTGCAACTGCAATGAAGAGAATTTATTTGTAGCATGTTACTCCTTGCACTCTATTTCTGCATAAGCAGTCACACGCATTGCCATTTGTAGATAGACGGTTAGCATTCAAGTTTGCAAATTCAGGAAATGAGTCACAAAGAGGATATACTCCTAGGATTGATTTGCAGACTGGGGAAAAACAGCTTGACTCTGTAGAGTAGTAGATGATGATAAGGCTATGGAAGACAGAAGATGTGTCTATCGTTGAAAACGAAGTGCATGTTGCAAAATGCCTCTATCCTCTTCCTTCGAGAGGTAAATTGTTCTGCTGCTTCTATGTATTTAAAACACAACTCACCTACCACAATAACCAAGAACTCTTAAAGGTTACAATTCGTCATCGGTGAACACTGAACTACAAATACAATTACTATTCTTCAGCTCTCAGTGCCTAAAGAACAGGATGATCATACAGATTTCTGGGAGACAGGAGGAAAGGGAAAGGAAGAGAGGGAGAATGAGCCATTTCAGTTATAATAAAGAATTACAGGCACTCTCACAGAATTAAATGACAAATGAGTCAGGTTCTAGAGGAAGAAACGCTGCTCTGTTCCCTGTTCTGTTGCACTGAACTCATTACCATCAACTCTTGATGGGAGGTGCAAGATACCTGACAGATTCTGGAAACTAATTTTCTCTTACACTGTAAAACTGCTAAATTGTTCAAGCAGCCGATGTTAGCGAATTATAACTGTCATCCGAACGGAGGGCTGATATTGATCTCTTCCTGTTTATGGCACATATGTGTTACAGGTCTTAAGAATTCTGCTAAGGCTCTGCTCTGCTTAATGAAGAGCTGCTCTGTTTGATTTAGAGTTTCTCTGCCTCAAGATAGGGACTTCTGGCAAGGGGATTTCAATCAAAATAATTGCCCTGTAATCAGATCATTAATTATGTTTTTATGTAATGACATTTATAAAAAAGTCAAAAAACATGCTAATTTGCTCAAATAAAAATGAGTAATATTTCTTAATTGGCTGTGTCTTAATTAGTTTAATTACCATACTAAATCTATCCATCTCAAGCTGATATATATCCACACAGAAGAAGTGTTCCTGATCTTACAAAAACAAGTTTGCTTTCAGTTCTACAAAACCCTGCTAGTGATTTATAATAAAGTATTGATGAACAGGCTTCTAAACCAATGTTGCACTTCAATTCAAGCAATAACAAAAGCTGTTAGTTTTGTGTTCAGACACTTTGGTGAGTAAATAGGCAGGAAAAAAAAATAGAAGCACTAAAGAACAAGTATAAGCAACCTCCCATCTGTAGGATGCCCTACAGCAAACAAACATTCTGTTAACAACAGGTCTTAGTCAAAGAGTATCAACTGGGAAAAGCCCATCAGAAAAGAGTACAGCACAAAAGATGCCCGAAATTTGTGTGCTATAGCCCAATAGACTGACACTTCGGACCTTCCCTTATTTCTAATGCTCAGATAAAATTTTCTAGAATTTTTCAGCTGAAGCTATTTACTATGTGACAGCTCATATTAATATTGATCTAGTTATAGTAATTTGAATATACGGGTATCGTTGTTCTCACCACCCCAGAGAAGACTATTTCCAAAGTTAAATACAAACCCATGAGATCTGAAAATATGCTGGGTTTCTGTATATTATACTGTATAATATGACCAAATCCTCCAAAGCAGATTGGTTTGTTACTTTGGGTTTTTTTTCCCCTCCTGAAAAAACTACATGCAAAAAGCATGACAAAGAAATGTCTGTTGCTTATCCTTTTTGGCAATGAATTCCAGTATTCATTAATGTAGACAGATGATCTCCACTAACTACAAAAGAAAGAGGGCCATCAGGCAGGGGGCAGGGAATGGGGACAGGACTTGAAATCACATAATCCTTGAATTAACCAGAGTCATCTGAAAAGCAAACACTAACAGGAAGAACAGCTACCAGACCTTCTGCCACCAGATTTTTCGCAGGTGAACACTACGTATCTCCACAGCAAAGAAATACACTTACAAAGTGAAAACTGCTACCAAGCCATGTTACAAATGCTAAATTTGACAGTAAAACTGAACTCCCCTCCCTGTGTAAATTTTATCAATTATTTTTCTCAGGAGAAATGGCAATAACAGAAACACACAGCTGTAATTGCTATCTATGAAAATAACTAAGTGCCCCAAGGTGATATCCTGACACAACTCTTATGGTTAAGAGGTGAAGCTCTTAAACAAGTGACAAGAGTTGAATGGAAAAAATTGTATGATGGTACTTATTGATTTTACAACAATCACCTATTTGCATTATTTAATAAGTGTAAATGACAGCTAAATGCAACAGAACTTCAAAGATCTACTACGAATTAGAAAAAGGAAAAATATTTATTTCCTTATACTCTACCTCTACTTGTCTCATCACTATATAATCCACAAAGTTAAATTAAAACCCTGGATACATCACAGCAGTCACTATTTTCAAACCACATGTGCAGACTTTTACAAAAGGTGTTAGCTCTGGTCTTGGATATAAAATGAATATGAATTCAATCTTGAGCAGTTTATTTGTACTGCATACATCAACAATGAATGAGTTTTTCTTGTCTAAAAACCAATTTCTAATGTGGTAGGAATGCAATATTAGATTGCAGAAGTGATCAAGTCGTGCTATAGAGAGAGAGAACCCATTTGAGCGTTTATTTTGACTTAATACTGAAATTTAATGTTTAGAGATCTTTAAAAAGTGAGGAAAACTAGCTGCATTCTATTTAATGGAAAAGAATTTTTGCAGGCATAAAAGCAGCCTTCATTTTTTTTCTGATATCACAGGTTAATTTAGAATCAATCTCCCAAAGAACTTCAGAGTGTTTATTCCCCATAGAAATAGTATGTGCTCAACTTTGATACACTAGTTCAACTACATTGAGTTCCAGTTGCAGAATCAAGAATAAAACTGCTACGGCCCCTTAAGAAAGTTTTAATCTTCAAGTAAAAAAGAGAAATGGGGCAAAACTAGAGACCAAAGGACAAATTTAAAAAAAATCCTACCAAGCATTTCAATCAAAAAAAAAAGCTTCTAATACAGGTAAAAAAATGTTTTTTTCATCTGTCAAGGTCAATAAGACCTCATTCAAAAACCATAATTTGTGAAATAATGTAACAAAGAAGCCACATTGTTTTAGGAAAGAATAAATTCAGACCAGGTACAAAAAAAGATAATTTCTTTGCAGCCTAAAAAAAAAAAAAAAAAAAATCATCTTTGATATATAATATTAGTAGGAATGGACAAATACAGTTACAAAAGAAGTAATAAAATACAGCAGTGTGCATTACTTTTCATAATACATACACAGGCATAGGTTACATGAATACAATACTTAAAGGATTTATTTGTAGCATGAGATGGGTTGGAGCTTTCTGGTATTAAGTATAGTTGTAAAGTCCTGAGGTATCACATTATACCAAAAGGCAAAATAGGTTTGTAATATTGTCCTTGAATAGTGGCTAACAAAAAATAAAATTTTTCTTTCTTCATATAATCTAAGACTTAGGTAAGGATGTAAATTGCTCTGGGTTCTATGTTATTTCTTTGGTGAATCAAGTTTGATTCTGTAATCCAAGAACATCCCTTGATAAAGAAAGACACTAACGAAATTTGCACTTCTAAAAACCCATTTATATGCTTTCTCACCATTCCAAAATGCAAATCAGGAATATTTTTACAGCTTTTATAATGCTTACTAAATTTAAACAAATCCAGGGAAGGAATCTGGACTTTCAAAAAGCACCTTTGTTATTATTCTGCATAATTAGCAGTTAACAATGATGCACTATATTAATCACATTTATTACACAGGTGCCTTCAGATGAGACTGAAGTCCCATTATGCAAACACAGGCTTTGCACAGAGTTTACAAGCTACGTAACACAAGGTGAAGAAAGAGACATTACACATGACAATGTTAGAACACCAAATATCATGTTAGCTCATGCTTATTCATTTTTCTGAAGCTACTTCAAAAATATAGTGAAATACTTAAGAGGCAAGGTACATAAAAAGGGGGTGGGACAGGATATACAGGAAGAGAAGAGTGAAAAGTAATGCAACAGAAAGATATGCAGGTAGGCGTGAAGCTGAGATTGACGCTGAGAACAAATTAAATAAAAAAACCCCAACAAACAAATAAAAAAAACAACCCAAAAAATCAAGCACTGGAGCACATGTCAGCTCCTAAGCAAGGCTAAACAACTGCCTGGAAAAGTGCAAGCTGGTCCTATTGGAAACAATTCTACCAACTTACCAGCAGCAACTCAGCGCAGGAAGGTTCCCCAAGATTGCTTAATTTATTCGCACGGTACCCTGAATGCCCACAGGTCTGTAATTTAGCAACTTTCTTTCATTCCACTGGTTTCTCTCTTCAGGTTTCACCCTGGCCATGTGCCAGTGAGGGAGGAAGACATCCCCTTTATCATAATTTCCCTTTACATGAAGTGCTGTGCACCTTCTGGATCCCCACCTCCTGAGCACAGGAAGATTGCTACAGCACCCTATCGATCGGATCTGCTCCGTCTTATGCAACAGCTCCTCTTCTGTTTCCTCCAACACATGCTCCTCCCCTCCTTCTTCACGGACCTTGTGGTCTGCAGGGCTGTTTCTCTCACATGTTCTCACTCCTCACTCCCAGCTGCTGTTGCACAGCATTTTTTCCCACTTCTTAAATATGTTATCACAGAGGGACCACCAGCAACGCTGACGGGCCCAACATTGGCCAGTGGCAGGTTCATTTTGGAGCTAACTGGGATGGACTCTGTTGAGCATGGGGACAGCTCCTGGGGTCTTCTCGCAGAAGCTACCCTGCAACAAGCCCCACTACCAAAACCTTGCCATGTGAACCCAATACATAGCCACGATAATAACTGACTACAAAAAGGCAGGATGTAATTAAAATCACAATGTGTAACAGCCAGCCATCTGCAGGAGTACAATTCTGAGACTAACAGATCTATGTTAGAAATTATGCACCTAGTAATTAAAAAATGAGCACTTTTCCTACTTGTATTAAACCCACAAAGGGGGTTTAGACCTCTATATGAAGCCTTCAATTGTTTTGTACTTGAAAAAATATGCAGGGCTCAGACAGCTAGTCCAAAAAATGTATTACTGGAAATGGCATTTGATTTCAGACTTTATGAAGGAAGATATTTGAAAGTGAATTTATAAGTCATTTGACAGTCATGTGCAAGTTTCATCAGCTGTCTCAGTTAAAGCATCCCACTTTGATGCTTGTCAAAACATCTGCATTCTAGAGTAAAAAAAAAAAAAAAGTTTTGGGTTTGTTTTTTTTTCATTTTAGAGCTGTCTTCTTACTAACCCCTAGAAATACAAAGCTATCTGAACATACACCTACTGAGGAAATAAATAACTTTCCATTTACAGTCTAGGGCAGGGATTGACACAAGTTTACAGAAGTAAGCAACAACGCTTTGAAATATCCCAGTGATCGGTGGTCTCCATATTCCTAGAAAGCTTATGCATAGCAGTTGAGAGGCACAGAATCTGTTTTTTGGCCTTTTTTCCCCTTCTTTTTCATGCCAAGAGACAGGTACATGCGGTTTTTACTTCAACTGTGATTAACATTTCACGTCAGAAGGGAAATACATCCCAGCAGAAACTGCAGCTAAATTAGAGTATCAGGTAGGGTCAACAAATGACATCACAATAGCTAGGCATTACAGCATCACCAGTTCCCCCCAAATTAATCTGTAAAAACTGCTTATATCACAGTTTCCATTTCTTCCCTCCATAATATTATTTTTGGGCAGAGGAAGTACCTGGCTGAGAAAGAAGCTGTTTTCTACAACTCATCCTTACTAGCATATGAAATCTCTCTGAGCATTCAAGGGAGTGTATATATCTCATCTCACCCAGTGAAAGTACAAGAAAACCTTCTGCATGTATTTTCTCATAACTGTAAAAGAATGATTCAGAACCCAGACACCATCTTTATAGCTTGAGTTTATATAAATTCATTTTATACTTACTCTTAAATGAAAGCATAAACATAAAACACAGAAAAGTGGGGGACACAATTCAAATGAATTCTGTTGCTGGTAGCCAAAATTTCTGTATTTGCTTATAGCCTAAACCTGAACAGCTTTAATTCATCATTTCAGTGTTAGGCCTCGTAGAAGTCTAGAGTCTGCTGAGAGCTGCTGCACTTCTTCCTGCACCCTGAGACCAGACCTCACAGCCAAGCATATTGAGCTGGAGGACAGGCCGAAGACTATTTAATCCTTGGTGGAGCCTGATCCAGCACACCTTCTCAGCAGATGCCTCACTAACACAGGAAGTGCTCCAGTCAGCAATAGTCGAGAAAACTGTTCTTTAAACCATGTAGATATGTGAACTTCTAATTCACATCTGTGGTAACAACTCAGCGATCACAGCTTTTATTCAAGGGTAAGGGAGAGAGAGAGGTCCGGTTGGAAAATTTTCTTCAAGGGAAAAAGAAAAAATTAGGCTTAGAGTGTATCTAAAATTAATAATTATATGTTTCACCAAATAAGTTAACACTTTTTTCAATTATTTTTATACAACATTATGATTCCTTTGATAGGCTGCCTTAAATAAATAAAATGATTGTCCTGGTTTCAGCTGGGATAGAGTTAATTGTCTTCCCAGTAGCTGGTACAGTGCTATGTTTTGAGTTCAGTATGCAAAGAATGTTGATAACACTGCTGTTTTCAGTTGTTGCCAAGTAGTGTTTAGTCTAAAGTCAAGGATTTTTCAGCTTCTCATGCCCATCCAGTGGGAAAGCTGGAGAGGCACAAGAAGTTGGCACAGGACACAGCCAGGGCAGCTGACCCAAAGTGGCCAACAGGGTATTCCATACCATGGGATGTCCCATCTAGTGTATAAACTGGGGGGAGTAGAGGCAGGGGGTATCACTGCTTGGGAACTAGCTGGGTGTTGATCAGCTGATGGTGAGCAATTACACTGTGCATCATTTGTACATTCCAATCCTTTTACTATTATTGTTGTCATTTTATTAGTGTTATCATTATTAGTTTCTTCTTTTCTGTTCTATTAAACTGTTCCTATCTCAGCTGATGAGTTTTACTTCTTTTCCCGATTTTCTCCCCCATCCCACTGGGTGGAGGGGGAGTGAGTGAGTGGCTGTGTGGTGCTTAGTTGCTGGCTGGGGTTAAACCACGACAGTGATGAAGGACATAAATGCCTGAGAAAGCTTTAAATAAAGCAGCTTATGCACTGCAGACAATTTAATCATGGTGCTGTTGCCTCCCATGAGGAAAAAGTAGGCAAATTAGCCCTTTGGCGTTTTAAGATGGTGTAGCTAATGGATATGTAATATTCAAATTTCAAGCCATTATTTTCATTCACAGGTTAAAAAAAAATTAAGTGTTGAAAGTGTATATATTGAATGTTAATCAGTGATGAGCTAGAGATTATTCGATAGTATACAAGAGAAAATGCTGTATGCAAACATAAACAGAGTAAAATTACTACATTTTAGTGAAATTTTCAGCAATATGATGGTCACAAATCCTGAAGAAAACACAGCCTAGTCACTAAGAAACTATGATAGAAGCCTTACATGAAAGTAAGATGTCACCCGTAATACTGTATCAATCAGCACAACTTTATATCCTCTTATTCTGGTGCCCTACTTTTAATGTTGAAGCAGTTATCTAACTCATACTTTCAAACAAAACAAAAAAGTAAAAGATAGGTTCTATTTCAAGAATAAAAAAAAATAACAACAACCGGTTGCATGACAATACAGAACTCTGCAGAAAATTCTTCTATGAAACTAGATTCAGCAGCAAGAGTAAGGTTATTCTCAAAAATATGTTGGCCTCAGTATCAAAGATTTATTTGAAAGAACTTCCTGGCAAATGATCCAAGAAACTAGTAACAAAAGACCTTATACTGAGATGTAAATACAGTAACACAACATTGCAGCCTCAGAGAATTCAATGATGAACGAAACAAGACTGCAACGTTTGGCAGCAGCAAACTCAGCAAGTCAGCCCAGAAATCAAATTTGCTTT
This sequence comes from Buteo buteo, assembly GCF_964188355.1. Classification (NCBI taxonomy): domain Eukaryota; kingdom Metazoa; phylum Chordata; class Aves; order Accipitriformes; family Accipitridae; genus Buteo; species Buteo buteo. Next base: position 15,870,143 of record NC_134173.1, on the reverse strand, counting down.
GAAGTAAAAAAATCAGCTTAGAAATAAAATAGCAGAGGTAGAATACAACATGCTTCATAAAATGCAGTCAATAAACACATCTATCCAGAGAATATGGGCTCATTCAACCAGAAAAGAAAGTCAACCAGCAAAATTACAGATGTATGGTAAACAAAAACCTAAAAAAACTAAAATGTAACATAAAACTAAAGGGAAAAATCAGGCCAAAATCAAATAATTAAAAAAATATATCCCCAGTTAAGTAAATAGGATCAAAATATTGGAGGAAGAAAGGGAGTATACAGACAACTGTCATAAACATAAAACCACTTTTGGAAAAATAATTAACTGACTTCGAGTTAGCGATCACAAAAATGGAAGAAAGAAATAACAGAAAGACACATACCAGTACAGATTTTTCATTTCAGAATTTTGTGAGCTCCACAATTTTTCCCTCTGAATTTTTCAAAATTTCTCACATTTAAAACTATTTCATGAATTTTTACTTTTAATTAATGTCACGTGCACTTGGAATAGCCTATAAATGGGCAGGTGTTGTTTAGCATTAACTTACCATTCAATTATACTGTACTAGATTAACATCAAATTCTAGTATTTCTAATTTTTATTACTATTGCTATTTGTATTCTATTAGTATCACATATCAATCATAACTCATAGCTTGTAAAACAGTATTTTACTGCACTAGTTATAAATGGCACTTACTCACTTTCAGCAGGTAATGTGACCTGAGCTCTGCCTGCCTGTCTCCTTGATGAGTTTGATACAACAAAGCCATTGTGAGCCATCAGTGCACTCTCACAGCAAAGGTGAGGCCACCTGGAATGCTGGGTCCAGTTGTGGGTTCCCCAGCACAAGAGAGACATGGAATGCTGGAATGGTTCCAATGAAGGGCCACCACAAAGGTGACTGAGGGCTTTGAGCATCTGTCTTACAAGGAGAGGCTGAGGGCCAGGACTGTTCAGCCTGGAGAAGGAAAGGCTCAGGGGATCTTATCAATGTGTATAAATACCTCATGGGAGGGAGTAAAGAAGAGGAAGACAGACTCTTCTCAGTAGTTCTCAATGATAGGACAAGAGGCAATAGACTCTCCACATCTCTGATGTTTTGCGGAGTTATTTTCTCTTGAACATTTTGATTAAAAGCACAAAGTTGTGGGATTAGCATACAGATGAGTTTGGAAATTGATGAGTTATTTTCATTAGGTGTACTATACACTGAGTACTTTACCAAATAAAACATTAACAGGAGATCCCAATATTTGTTACAGTCCTTCTAGACTAGCTACCTCAAGTTTAAAGTGTCATCTAACTTCATTTACAAATCTTCTCAATGGATGGGAGCAGGGTTAGGGAAAAGTTAAATTATGTGTCTAGCCAACAGTGCAGCAAGGATCTGAAGAAGACACTCATTTCTGAATTGAACGCTCTTCAGGGTATATGGAGCTTTTATTATATTTAAGCAATTCTTATAAAACACACTGTAAACTTCTTCAGCTGTACCAAAGACTCATTGTAGAGTACTGGAGAAGAGAAGAGAAGAGAAGAGAAGAGAAGAGAAGAGAAGAGAAGAGAAGAGAAGAGAAGAGAAGAGAAGAGAAGAGAGAATTAAGTTCAGTTCAGTTGGAAGGGACCTACGACGATCATCCAGTCCAACTGCTGGACCAGTTCAGGGCGGACCAAAAGTTAAAGCATGTTGTTAAGGGCATTGTCCAAAAGCCTCTTAAACACTGACAGGCTTGGGGCATCGACCACCTCTCTAGATATCCTGTTCCAGTATTTGACCACCCTCTCAGTAAAGAAATGCTTCCTAACGTCCAGCCTAAACGTCCCCTGGCACAGCTTTGAACCATTCCCACACATCCTACCAGTGGATGCCAGGGAGAAGAGCTCAGCACCTCCCTCTCCATGTCCCCTCCTCAGGAAGCTGTAGAGAGCAACGAGGTCGCCCTCCTCCTCTCCAAACTGGACAAGCCCAAGATCCTCAGCCGCTCCTCCGAGGACGTGCCTTCCAGCCCTTTCACCAGCTTGGTTGCCCTCCTCTGGATGCATTCAAGGACCTTCACATCCTTCTTAAACTGCGGGGCCCAGAACCACACACAGTACTCAAGGTGAGGCTGCACCAATGCTGAATACAGCGGGATAATCCCCTGTATTGACCAGCTGGTTATACTGTGTTTGATGCACCCCGGGATGCAGTTTGCCCTCTTGGCTGCCAGGGCACACTGCTGACAATAGCAATCTATTTTCAGAAATAGACTTGTGTGTGTGACATTGAACAATATTTAGTTATCCAGGCAGTGAAGGTCAACTGTGAAACCATCAGTGGTCAAAACAGGCTTGATGATGGTGGTATGCTGTGGAAACACTTCAAATATGTATTCCAGAACTTTTTGAAGGAGAGAAATTGAATTTATTCTGGGAAGTTTATGATCTTATTTTTAGCACTGAAAACTATTACTGCAATTTGAGGAGTACCACTCTTTATGGAAAGAAGTGTATGAGTGATCCTTTACAATCAGATTATAAAATATATGTGCATATTAAAAATCAGATGAGACCAGATGAGTTCTAGATGAGTACCTAGAACAATGTGTTTGGAGACAAATCTGAAAAAACCCTATACTAATCAATAAAGCAGTTACAATCTGTTAAGTTATACAAAAAAACCCTGTAATGAATAAAGCTAAGAGTCTGGACAGCCGTCTTAAACTGAGAGAACCAAAAGTTCCGCAAGAAAAGACAAAGACTTCACAAAAAAAGGCAATGAATGAAACACCAAAAACTTCTTACTGCTTGGGAAAAGATTAAAAAACTTTAACAAATTACATGATTTTTGAGAGTGCCAGCACAATAAAGAAAAAATGAAGGGGAAAACAACAGCTAACATGAGTTATGCCTAATGGTAAGAGATTAGTCTGTATAGAATAAATGTTCATAGCAGCAGTACAGAAGTAAAAACAGTCATTCTGAAAATTACATGGACATATTTCCATTAAGCTAGACACAGGCCAATGTGTCAACACTGATAAAAATAATGATAAAAATAATGATATTAGTATATTAAATAAAAAAAAAAAAGGAAAAGAAAAAGTTAAGGAAAAAAGGTAAATAAGCCAAGCTTAGACAGTTCTGTATAATTCTAGGAAGGAAATGTGTAAGCTAATGGCATAAGTATCAAAATGGGTAAAATATGTACTTTATCCAATTTGCACTGGTATAAATCACAGGTGAGTTCTGTCATTCCTTCACAAACTGGATTATCCTAAATATAGAATCACATGACCCTGGAGTTATTTTAATATATTCAGAAGTTGTATAATACCTAATTAGAAGAATTGCTACTATTTGACATTGCTAGTAAGATTGCGTTCCAAAAGGGACATATATTTTTATTCAGATTTTAAACTGATAAAATAAAGAAATGGAAATTGACCGGCTTTCACCTCAACCTTTTTTCCTGTATTAATCAGTAGAAATTAAATGCAAATTAACCAATTCATTGATTTTAGATGTTTGCAGAAGTCCAGTGTTCATATTTCACGACATGATTATTTTGAAAGTGTTTGGTTTCATCACCACTTGAAGCATTACTAGATACATACCAGCACTGCTCACATTTGTAAGAACAAATTGATAAAGCTGAGAACTTTAAAGAAGCAAATTGCAGCAACATAAGACGCAAAGTTTTTATCAGCCTACTTTTCCTTGCCTTGATATCTGTAACAGAACACATGACTTATACCAAAAACTTTAACTTTGTAACTAGACTATCTTGACCATAAAAGAATTTGGTTTGGAAGTTGGCTATTTTCAAGCAAAGCATTAATTATAAACAAGGCACTGCATTTCTGCCTTACTACAAACTGCCAAGATTAATATAAGGTGAAGAATACATTTTTGAACCTTAGTTTTTACACTCTGATAAACCAAAAAAGAAATGCCTGTTCCTTGTCTCCATTGGGCTATTATGTGTGTCTGGCTGTAGTGACAAAAGAAGGAATAATGGGATGAGGAGGACTGGTCATGAGTTCACATATCCAACCTGCTTTCTGATAGAATTTCCATAGGATAAATCAATAAACATGAGAAAACTAAAGAATGAGGTTTTTTCATTTGCATACTGTTTAGCTTAAACACCAATTGTTTACTTTAATTAATGAAGCAAACAGAATTAAGAGACTCAATATCATGGTGTTAGAATTGAAAATTAATACTATTAGACAGTGAGCTTGGGGGAAAAAAAAGAGGGGTTTTGGTTTGGTTTTATGAAAAAATATTTTGCAATTTAAATGAGCAATCTGTACAGATTTTGAGCTCTGACTCTTCTCATGTGTGGTCTAATTACATATAAAAACTGCATTTTCAAATGAATGGAAGAAATTATGACAAAATGCATTCAAAGAAAGATGAAGTTAGCCCTATGTTGAGCAGAAGTGGAATGAATGCAATGAGCAAAGAGATATATCTTCTTAAGCCAGAAGAAATAGAAATACAACTTAGATGGGACAACATTCTCAATATATAACAGACTAAAAAAAACCCCTGATTAATAAAGCAGCTATGATACTTCCCTTTAAGTAAGAGTTAACACTGGGGTATGAATATCTACAATGAAAAAAACATTTTAGAACTGATTAAAGTTTTGGAAATGCAAGGTACTTTTAGTCAGTAAAACTGTAATTTCTCCCTAAGCTTTAAAGCTCAAGCCACAGTCAAGTAGGGTACCTTAATCCTAAACACTCTTATTAAACAAAGATAAAAATGCATGGAAGTTACTACAGGGATCTGGAGATTTTTAGACATGTACTCTGAGATCTTTAAGCGTTTAAATATAAAAAGGTAGAAACTGGTTTCCAGGAAGGTGCAGTAAAATAAATTCTCATTGATCCCTAGAATTAGCTGTTGCTAACACTCATTGTTCACTTTCTAAGTTTCAGATACATCAGAGGGCCTAGGCAACCATGCTCATAGTGTCCAGAACTTTTGTTTTGAAATTGTGACAATTATAACCACAGAATTCTAGAAAACTAGACCTAAAAAACTACCCTCTAAATTTCCTGGTCTGTCCAAGGTCACATCATTTAAATTTGTTTTAAGAACCTGAAAAAGACTGATATTCTACATCTTAGCTAGCTAATCCATCTACTCTAGTGTTAGAAGCTTTTTCTGCATGAACAAAATGCATCATTCTTCATTGTCATTTAAACCCTGTGCTTTTGTATTATAAAGACAACACAAACAGATTATTTCCTATCTTCTTGCAGATTTCTTTGTGTATAAAAATGTACTATCCTGGTTTCCTCTTAAGCTCCTTTTTTCTAGACATCCTCAGTTCCTTCAGTCTCTCTTTTTGGGTCATTATTTCCAGATTTTCCCAGCTCCTCGGGACTCTAATTGGTCTATATCTTTCTTGAGGTACAGGTGTCTTAAATTGGTCACAATATTACAGGCAAATATTACCATTACAGAGTCAGGTGTAAGATAATTTCTTACATCATACAAAATACACCTATTTATACAGCCCAGAAGAATGCTTGTCTTTTTAGCAACATCATCATTATTGTTATGTACTAGTAACTAAAATAAAATAAATTAGTTTCTTTACCCCTCGTATTCTTTTTCAAAGGCTGCATCTGGGCCAACTGTGTCTCATCTTTTTATTTATACATTAGGTTATTCCTAGATGTATGCAGAACTGTACATTTAGCCCTATAATCTGTCTAGTCCAGCAATCAGTTATACAACATGTTTACTAGCCAGCATGGTTGCTGCCCTTCTTCACTTGCGTCAACTATTTAGGCAGAGTCTTTGCTATTCATCCAGAAAACATACCATCCATGAAAATACCAACAATTAAAAGGAAAAAAAAAAAAAAAAGAGGAAAAAAAGAAAAAAGAAAAAAGATCAGACCAGAACCCTGCAGAATCACAGGTGGTTATATACTGTCAGCCTTCATTTTGACAGCAAATCAATCATTACTTCTCTCCTGGTACAGTTTTCCAACTGGTTGTTAATTTACTTTGTAACACTTTTTTTTCTAGACTATATTTCCCCTAACTGGTTCATGAGAAAATCAAGACAGAGTATCAAGCAGCTGAGTCAAAACACTCTGTATCTTCTGTCAGTTTTTAATCCATAAGCCCTTCTTCTTCTCATGGAAGGAAATTACATTCATCACTACCCAGTTTCCTCCTCTGTTTCTATCAATCACATACATGTGCATACACAGACACACTATTTTACCAGCAGCCCTTAGCTGGACTTGCTTTAGCAGAACCTGGGGTCTTTTTTGTTATGTTGCTTTTTTTATAGTACACACCTTAACAGGGGCTAGGTTTCTGTCTGCTATAAATCTACACCACTAGTTGTTACTGTTATCACATGTAACTACTGGAGTTTCAGCCAGTGCATTGCTGTTGATTCACAATGGAGAATTCTCTAGAGAAAGTCATATGCAGTACAGCATAAAGCAATACCTAAAAGCGATCAGAAATTTCAAACTGCAAAATTAGTGCTGGGAATTAAATGTTTCTGTGAGTGCTTTGGCGGTATTTACTGTAAAGGGAAAAAATCATATCCTCTCATATACTCTGAAAGTTCTTTATAGAAAGGTGTTAATGCTTTTTGCACATTTATTACAAGGACTCAGTGGGAGACAAACTGTTAATCAGCAACCTGTGCAGAGAATCAGGTAAATGTTTACTCATCTGTTGTGGCTCGACTGTCTTGCTTTTCTTCATATTCTTCCTTTACGAAATACTTGTTCAGGGTCAAAAGCCATGGTTGGTCACAGTTGCTGTAGGTTCAACAATGCCAGCTGTATCCCCAAACATAAAAGAATAATAAAAAAATAAATAATAAAAAAAATCTGTTTATTAAACCATTCTTCTGAGAAAAAAAATCTGTGACAAAAAGAACTCCTTTCAGGAAGCTGAAATTTCAGAAAATTCTTGTTCAGTTGCATGAGCAAAGGTGGATAATATGCCTCTCACTAGCTATTCTTACCTCCAATCAATGAGTTGACCTGTGCTTGATCAGAGAGAAAGAGTGAAGATGCACAGAATGCAATAAATGAAATGAGGTCACAGTTCTCTTACTAATTCTAAGGAGAAGTGGATTTTCACTTCTTGGAGAATTGCCAAATACAGCAGTTTACTCTGTGGATAAGACTATCCTCTATCCACTATCCTCTTCTCCTTGACCCATAAAAACAGACTACCTGAATCTTGCCATTGTGGTATGATAATGTTTCCAAGATTCAAAGTTTTCCTTGCTGGTTTACATTTAGACTTATTTAAAGCGTGAAAGAAAAGTAAAAAAATCCTGCACTATTTCTTCCATGAAAAACTATTCACTTTTGCCTCTTTTAGATCATCCGAGATCAGATCCAGGCAGTAGAAAGAGACTTTTTCTATTCCTCTAACCAAAAATTCTCATAAATTTTCTCAAGACTCTACAGAGGCAAAATCCTTCTCAACTGTTGATTCATTGGGCTAAAAGTTACACACTAAGTGAACCAAGGTCGATATCCACCATGAGGTCCAATACATCTTTTTATTGACTGAAGCACTGAAATCAATGGAATTATAATTGGACAGCACTTTATGTAACTAGAAATCTTACCGAAGACTTTGAAGGCTTAAGAAATGTTCAAGGGGAAATCCTTGAAATCCTTGTATCTAGAAATATGCTGCCAGTGATTATTGACTCAGGTCACAAACTACAGATGATTTTTGGAGTCTTGAATGACACTATATAAGGCCTGTCTTGCACTCAACTAGGTATTTTAGAAGATGGGCCAGAGTAACCGATAACAAAGAAGTTATTGTAACAAAGAGGTACCTGTGATAACATTAATGTACTTTCCCTACAGGGTTCAGTATAAACAAAATCCTATTTCAACAATCTGGTTCCTGGTGGGTACTAATACTCCATTGACAGGTCTCCTGTGGCATAGCACAGGTTCTGGTTACCCCATACAAACTTTGTTCAGTTAATGCATTTCAGGATTATTGATCATTATCCCAACTCTTATGGAAGCATGACTGAAGAATTCTAGTAATTGTCATGGTTGTGTGCCACACTTGAAAGCAATAGTGCTAACATGTTATTAAGCAAACTTTCAGACAAGCTGGTTTTTAAATGTCTTAGTGTTCTTTGCACAGATTTTTTTTTTTCCCATAGTCAAAGAATCATTGAAATAAAGCCCTTCATTTTCTCTTCTCTTCATACAGCCAAACACATTTTCATGCACAATTTTTTTGGGGGAAAAAAACCCCAACACACACAGATATAAATATATAAATGTATGTTTTATAAATATATATATTTATATATATAAAACCTCAGGTTCACCTCCATTCTCATTCATGCAAGCATTCTATATATAAACAGAAAAAATACGCTCTCAAAATACAGTCAAAGTAAATGAAATCAGAGGCAAAGAAGTCAGATTCCCAGCTAATATAAATCACCTTGTTCTACCAGTTTCAGAAGAGCTATGTGATCCACTGGGTTGTGAATATGACCCTAGACACAACCGGTTTACTGTTTATTTGGTGTATGATATTATTTTTCCTCTAGTGATAACTTTAACTAAAGCATAGATCTCCAAGGCTTTTACCAACTCTAAATTTCTTGCAACCCACCTTAAAGCATTAACAAACACATAGTAACTTCTCAACCATTATAGAAAGGGTAATAAATTATACCCTTCTCATATGGAAACTTTTACATTATTTCCAAGAAGAATGAGTGCAGCTATATAAAATGCATTGATACATACATACACACAGAGCCTTTCAGCAGAACTTCACAGCTAAGGAATACATTACAGGGAATTTTTTTTCTTTTTTTCATCTTGAAGAGGAAATAACATCATAGATTAACAAAAGCATAATATATGCTCTAAAGTGAAGCATAGCAGAACACAAATTATACATGCTTTCAGCAAATCTTCTGAGGCAGGAGATATGCTCCATATTCTACCTAGCAGAACTAAACACATCTCACGGTGGGCTAATGCAGATGGAGTATGGAGTTGAAGACAAGAGAATCGTCACTTCAGTGCCTACTCTTTTCTTCTGACCAACTTATTGCAATTCCATGAAAAAAAACCCAGACAAGGTCTTGCATACAAAAGTCACTCATATATGTGCAACCTATAAAAATCTTAAAGAGTTTAAGGGAGTTAAGAAGGATGTAAGACAACTCACTGAGACTAAGTAATGTGAAAATAGCATTGAACTGAATAATGAGAGTATAAGGAATGAGTAAAAAGAAAACTTTAACAAAGAATCAAAAGAATTGGACAAAACCAAGGCCTTAGGTTAAGAATTGACTTCCTTCCTTATTTCTGAAAGATACAGATTTAGAATCAAAGGTCTATATTTCCTTTTTCATCCTTTTTGGTTAGATTCTCAGTGCAGTAAGCTCATTTTTCACATTAGTATCTATTGCTCTGCACATCTCTTTCAGCTGCGTCAAACTTTTGCTACATGCTTCATCTGCAAAAGAAAAAAGGCAATAAGCAACTCAACCCTCAACCCCCTCCTCCCCCCCCAATTAATAATGACAATATAGTGCATGACTGTACCAATCAGTGAGCCTAAGCTGGCACCAGCCTGAGGGTTTTTCCAGTAAGGTGGCCTCAGCACTACCCTAAAAATGGTAAGCAGAATCAGCATCCTAGTCAAGCAAAACTTTTAAGTCAAACATTTACATTTGGCATTCGTAATAAGTAATATATGTTCCCTATTAGTCTTTCTTTATTCTTTCTTTTCAGAACTAACTTGTGAAACACAGGTGGAAGTTCTGCACAATACATCTTGTCCTCTGTAGCTGCAAGGATGTCCTTATGTGTATGATGTGATAAGTAAGTAATATGACAGGAATTAAAACTGCTAATAGTCATCCCATAGCCCTTATGTTTATTTTGTTGTCAGTGCGTTAGTGCAGCTGCAAAAGGAAACCTCTTGTACTAAAGTCCCCATTGCCTATAATCACTACAAGGTTCTTCTGATTTCTGCCGTATCTTTTAGTTCTGTGCATCCAAACTTGCAGTCTTTGCTTTACCTGTCTATATGGAGAAGCTGGAATACATGAGCATATTGGTCTCTCAGATAGGTGTGCAACTTTCATATTAAATTATTGGATAATTACTTTTGTTAGGGGGGGAATTTCTAATGGATTGACTTTTCCTTTTCTTTGTGACCGTAGATATTTAAGATGCTGTTTTGGTTGCTGATTTTATTTCTTAGAGGAGTCAAAGCAATTTGAAGTAGTGTAAAACCATGTACTTCAGTGCTAAGGATGGTTGATAACCTCAGGCAAACATCAGCTAATTTCTTAACCACTTTTTTTTTTTTTTTTTTGAGGAGGGGGTGAGATCTTCAAATAACTGCTTCCTTTTTTTTTTTTTTTTTTTTTAACTAAAGATTTAATATTGCTGAGTTTCTGAAACCACAGAACACAGTCAAATCCCAAGGGGGGGAATTATAGAATCCACTTTCCTCTTATTATCTGTTACATGTTGCAGGCTTCTTTTCAGTTATATCCTACTCATTGAGAATAAAAAAGGAAAAAATATATAATTATAGTATATTACAATATTATATAAGTTCTGACTGATCTTGGATACCCTTTAGTGGCTGATAAGAAGACTTTACTACAATTTTTACAAAGTTTGCAATTAACTTTGTGCACATGCTTACACCTCTGATAGATATATTTAATCCATTAATTGCATAATAATATTGAGCATTATAAAGCACATTAATAAAGGTAATAACTGTGAAATACATGTGATTAAGAAAAACTCTTCCTTTTGATGCAGAAGAAAAAAAATAAGTAACTAAAATTAATCTGTTTCAGTACGAAATTTAAGATATGGATAGTGGGAAATTCTAGTCTTTAGAAAATCAATGAGATTTTTTTCCATTTTTTAATCTAGCACAAAAAAAAGTATCAAAACCTCACATTTCACAGAATTATATCACACTGCATTTGGTACCAGCTGACCACACATGAAAAGGTTGCGTATCTCTTTTTAAATCATCATACATTCAAGAAAACCTGTCATTCTGTATTCAAAAAAAAATGAACAGTAACTCAAATTATCAGAAAGTGGTTTTCCATGTTTTCCTCATTCTTTGCAAAATTATCTAGATAAGAATGGAAATTATTTCAAGTTAAAATCATCTTCTGATTTGACATTACACATATGATACTAGTATATCTGTAAATGTATTTTTGGTTCAAAATAAAGACCTTTCTTTTTGTCATTCTCTTCATAACACCAGGAATAATTGTCCTAGAAAAACCTCACCCAATTTCAAACATTAATCTTTGGGATGTCAGACGCGAGTTCCCATGTCCCAGTGAATATAATACATGGATAAGGGGGTAAACCTACCTATGACATTCATGTATGAAGGCTCTATTTGGATACCATTACAGAGGAAAATACCCTGTGTCTGTCATCATCACAAGTTCCAATCTTGCTACCTCATCTCCAGTTGCAAAAAATAAAATCAGTCTCTAACAATTTAACATTTTCTTGAATTCTTTTAGTTGTTAAACTGGCAATTGCTCTACTACCAAAATATCTGGCTAGTTATAGAGAAGCATCATGACAATTCCTCACTTCATTTCAAACACTAAGTAGCATGATTTTTCTTAAATGTCTCGAGAAAAATTCTTACTATTGGACAAGGAAACACGCCTGTAGGAAAGACATTAATTGGGAAAGGGCCTTGTAGGAGGTATCAAGAAAATGATGTGACTGTCGATTTCCAAATGCGAATAAACCAAAATATTTTAAGATTTCAACCTTCATATATGCAAATAGTAACAAAACCAATCTTCTGTGAGGCAACTTTGTTTTGTACATCCTCTGAGTCACTCAGGTACTCTATTTTAACAATTGTAAAACACTGTGTATTACTACTACTACTACTACTACTACTAAAAAAAATCCCCAAACCAAAACCCAACACTTCAGAATAAACCAGTTATGTAAAAGTTGTTATTTTTCTCCTCAGTTTACAATAAATCTTTGTATAAAGTCAAGTCTCAAAAACTGCCTTCTGTTCAATATTTCTATTTACTTTGGGCAGTCAAGAGCAAAATGTTGCACTTTCCTTTTTGCCACAGAAACAGTAATACTTTATTTCAATATTTTACTGCAGTGTAGGCCCCCTGCCATGTTATTATATTAGTACAGAAAGTGAGAGAGAGATCTGCAACAGGAATAGGTTGAACACCCGACCGTACTGCAGTTAGAATGAGTCAATGAAAGTAAGTAGCAAAGGTCATTCATCTTCTCAGGCAATGCAAATCCAAAGGCCATTTCACCTGAAAAAGTCTAATTCCTAATATATTGTATCTTGAAGGAAAAACATGTACTTTAGATAGCGTATGAGATAGCTAGACATCTAGAAAGTGAAACAAAGGAGGGCGTTTGAAAGCAATTCAAATTTAATTTGAAGCAGACTGTGGAGCCTTTTAAATTTCATCTCTACATGTCTTTTAACTTGCAAGAATCCCTCTGAGAACTGGTTTAATCTGCGTAAGTACATTATGTGCTCTCAGAAGTCTTTCATAATTCGCACTCCAAGCACTTCAAAATCCTGGTTTCAAAGTTTTTTGGGGTAGGTTTTTTCAGTTGTTTGGTTTTGTTTTGTTTTTAATTCGTGTTACAATTATGAAAGGTAATGAAGAAATTTATATAGGGGAAAGTGATGAAGGGCAATTAGGAAACCATAAATTGAACCAGTATATGAAGTTAGCCACTGAAGGCCTAGGGTTCAAAAATGCATTGGAAAACATTTAAGTTCCAAATACAGTCAAAATACTATTAGTAATTATAAACTTTTCTCAGATATTCATATTGTCCTCTACGAATGTCATTGCTAATAACTAATCATATCCACAATCTCTGGTGTAAATTCCATTCTATATTCCACACTGCTAATGCAAAGTACTATCTATATTACTGTAAGTACAGTGATCTAGACCATAGTTTCATATCCATTCTACACTAACATAAACTGTCTCTGCCATGAAGAGAAGACAAAACAATTATGAAATATTTTCTCTCTTTTTTTTTTTTTCCTCCTTACAAAAAGCTCACAGAATTTACAGAGCTGTAAGATGATGGTATCTTATGGTGTATCAGCTGCTCCATTGATCATGCCAGTGTGATTCAAATCTTTTGGTGTTGAACCCATCAATTCAAATTGGGTAATTAACTTTGCTCCCACAGACATTTAGGGTGCCTATGGATTAATTAGTTTGGGGCAGCATTCATCAGGTTAACACCCACAAAGAGTAATCTGCTCACATTGTCATTCACTACGTATTAATGTGACACTTCTAAAGGACTGTGAAAACAACTTCTTGAAACTGTTAGGAAGAGTATTTTTTTCTAAATACTGCCTTTCCTTGTCAATAATAAAAAAAATATTCAAATTATGCAATGCTTCTTTCTTATTGTTCTTGACTGAAATTATGCAAATTTGACTCAGCAATGAGAATTTTGGTCCAGATAGCCAAAATTACAATGCAACCTGAATCACTAAAACCCCAGACTGCCTCACCTGCTGCATCCAGGCAGGATGTTTCTTCAGACTATTATGTGGAAGGCTGGGTAGATTAAAACTTTCCCCCCTCCCCCAATCTATATAGATCTGTTTTCTTGGTTAGGGTTGGAGATATTTGAATCTTTTTCAAACTCCTCCCTCTCAGCTGCTTGTGCAGTTTATAGGCCAAGATGTTGGCAATAATTCCATGTTGCATAGTTCCTATCTACTCCCGAAATCCAAACCATTTCTCAGAGATGACTTAGGAGACTTGCCAGTGCATGCACTGTTTTCTCCCTATGAACAACAAGGAGACAATGCAGCCATTAATTATGCCTTACCATCCCATGGGGAAAAAAAAAGGACACAAAAAAAAAAAGGTATTAAGAAAGACTGACATTACAGTGGGATTTGTTTAGACTATTTTTCCCCTTTTAAAAGTAATGAGTTATTGATGCTATGCTATAAAAAATTCAGTTTGACTGTAAAAGACTATCACTTAACAAAGATGATGACTCAATGAAAAAAGTAGTGAAATAAAACATCAAATAACAAATCAAGTATTTACTGAGTTCATTTATATATTTTCATCATTAAGAGCTACTTAGTTTCCTAACTCTAAACAAGGAACTTCTCTAGAAAAAAAGAAAAACAGAAAAAAAAACAAAACAAAACAAACAAAAAAAAACCCAACACCCATACACATTTTCTCCAAGAGGTATTTTAAAAGGCATTTCACCTCTCCTTTGGATCTGGAGAGGTTCTTTTGACTACAACAGACTGCTTGATTTCCTATTAAGGCTCCTAAGAAAACTGTACAGATATACTTACTCCTATTGATTTTTTTAAACATCAAAGACAAGTGATATGGTATCTGTCAATGATTCAAAAGCAGTGAAAATACTTTTTCAGGCCAACAAGAAACAGTAAATGTAAGTAAAAATAAATAGAAGCATATGCCCAGGAGTCACTGGAACTCACACTGAAATTTAATTGTGCAAAAAGTTTCTGTTCCCTTCTCATGACCACATTTAAACCAGTGCAGCAAAGAGAGATAAATGATTTTTGTAAAACAAAAAAACTAAAGGAAAAAAAGAAAAGAGAAATCAAACAACACTACAGTCATGACATATCCCCCATTTTGGCTGGAGTTTGATGTATTTTGCCTCATAAGGTTTTCATCATGTCTTAAAATGGTTTTAAAGTTATTTTTATTTCTGCCTGCACTGATAGACCTGTTTTAAGGCATCTCCTGAGTCAATTTAGTAGTGGAAAAGTTACAAACTTGACAATAGCTCAAACCCCTTACTCATCCACAGATTATGAGTGATGGCTACCAGTTTGAAGAGCTTTCCTCACTGCCTGCCAAAGCCTGTAGTGCCACCATAATGACAAGATATTCCTCTGGAGCATTGCTTCACATGATCTCCACCAAACTGTTACTGCCTCAAGGCAGAGAAGAGGCTGAGGCTTCCCATACCTTTGGTTCACTCATATCCTTGCTTGGCCACATGCAAATACAGCGGGTGTATTCAAGGTACAATAGCCTGGCACCTGGCTGCCGTCCAGCCAGTTTGGCTGTGTTACTCTGAAACACCTTGAACCTGCCAGGGTGCTACACACATGTACTGGTCTGCACAAAATGTGATCCAATTTGACCATTCACTGAGGTCACACCTGAAGTATACAGCACAGAATATAAGAAAATCTGATCCCCACACTAATTTTGGGACAGCTTCAACAGATGCTATAGAAACATTTGCTGTGTCTAATCACCCCTAGGAAGGAATTTGCTGGCAGTTTGTCTTTTATTCTGTCATCTTCTTCTTCAGCTTTCTGGAAATCCAGAAAGAGTTGCACTGCAGCAATTGTACAGGTAACATTTTGACTGAGCATAAATGTTCCTTGCCATACAAGAAATCACTCATCAAGCACACTTCTTTGTTTCAGCATCATGTAACAATACATTATCAAGAAATTAATGCAATTTTACTTCATTCGCATCAATAGAAAAAGGGAGCTGCTCTCCATTCCACTCTTCATGACACCCTCCCGCTGAATTCAGTATATGTGAAAAGTATCAGGATCATATCTACCCATTCAGGATGGTTTCTCTTAAGCCAGCGCCGCTGACATCCATTTTTGTAGCAATTTAAATGATTCCACAACCTATTTTTTAGCACAAAAAAAGTACTCACCTAGTCTGCCAGCTTCAATTAGTTATGTTCTGTGAGACCATAAAGTACAGATTTGTATGTGGGTTTCCAGGCAATCTAATGAAAAGCAAATCACATATCTACAATTTGGAAAAGCTTAGAGAGACTCCATGGATCCCAAATTCAGTGGATGAGATCTGCACATTGCAATTCAAATCTTTGTTCTGAATCTCAGAGAAAGAATGAACACAACCCCCGCCACACACACACACACACATGCTGTGGACCTGCACTTCCCATCCCATTCTCTAGTGTGTTAACTACTGAGTTAAAGCATGTAAGGGAGAATACCAAGATGACATTCTCCATTTTGCAAACAGAACCTGACATACAAATTAGAAAAGGTTTTTGAAAAACTTCAGAACAAGTTCATTCAACACATCTCATTTCCACACATATCCCACATCTTGCCCATGCCCACCCCCCCAGCTGAAACTGAATACTACTTAAGTAGTTTGAAGTGCAGATGTCTTTTGGGGGAAATAAACTATGCACTCACAAATAATAGATCAAAAAATTCCCAGTTGCAGTCCAAAAAACCCCAACATTTAAATCCATAGAAGTCTGTCTTCTCCAGGTATTTAAATACTGTTTGGATAAGATTTTGTATGAGAGCGGCAGAACCCAATACTTTCACAAGCATTTAGAGATTCATTGTGATTTTAGAATTCTCATCTTCACAGAAAATACATTTTCAATAAAAAATTTGCCAGACTGTTCTAAGAGTCTAAGTAACATGATTCATTTTTGTTACTGTAATTTTGCTGTCAAATCTTTTGGGTTTTAGTCTTTAAAAATCAGGATCTGAAATCAGGACCTCTCAAGCTTCAGTTGAAATGTGGCTTTTCATATAGAATTTACGTTAACCTTGTCTAAAAGTATTAGAAAAATAAAACATATTTCAGTTACAGTGTAATTAAAAAAATAGAAAAAACTACCTTCAAATGAACTGAGCATCATTTCAGAGCAAACCTCTATTTTCACTGTAAAACTAGTGTCAGAATTCTTCACACTAACAAGCGGTCTGAAAGTAACTATTAAAGTAATTTTAATGGAACCTATGTCATTTACAATTCAATTTACAAAATGAGCAGCATTTTAGTAAACAAACCTTTTAAAGAAGCAATATTGTTGCAGCAATTTTGAGCTGAAATCATAATTAAGCCTAATTTACTTCAAAGGGATTATAATTATAAATCCACATTTACAATATTTGACTGAATTAATATCTCTTGCTTAACATGAATCTTCACCTACTATTGAAAGTACAAGTTCCAGAAGCTGCACAGTTCTTACTGGTTTTGCATACTCCCCATTAGAAACAAACTTGATAATAACTTTACGCATTACTATATTGTGTGGTTAGAAGTATATAAAGAGATATATCTAGGATTGATGCAATCTTTGGCATAAGCCTCTGTCTTCCAGAGTGTTTCAGGAAGGTACAAACACAAACTGCAGAACTGTAACACCTTTCTAAGTGGAGAGTATTTCCCACTCCTATGGGACTAGGGCTAGGCCCCTAACACACAGAAGAAAATAAAAATAAGAAGAAAATTGTCTTCCAGACTCGACAGTGGTATAAAACAACTCCGAGTCATCAGCCTGTAGTCCTTACTCAGATTGCTTTCCAGCTGTGGCTTTAACCAGTTATGTTTTTGAAAAGCTCCTAGCAAGTGTTCCAGTTCATAGGTTTAGTATGCTAATGAAAGAAAGTATTTTACCCACTTGAAAAAAAAAAAGTGTAAATTTACTTAGTTTCAGGAGCAAAGATCAACAAAAAGAAACCCAGGTGTTTTTCTTTTCAATTTTCATACCTAAGAATTTGCATGCATTTCAATTTCAGTGTGATATTGTAAGCACTGATGAAAATGTTATGAAATAATGGTGAGGTATGCCAGACAATATAGGGATAATAATTTTTTATATCAGTCATAAAAAACATTTTCCACCTCATTTAAGGAGTTATACAGTAAAGTTTGTATAGAAAAAATGTCTTCTTAGTTTTGGTTGGGTTTGTTTGCTTTTTAAATCACCTCATTATTATTTGCACAGAGGCAGGATAACTTGCCTACTTCATAAGATCTTTTGAGCTTTATATTTTTCTTAGCAAACTTTTCAATTTTTTCCTCTTCCAAATGTAACTCATGAAAACATGAAGGACTGGACCTACTTGTCAGAACATTTATCCCAGAGGTGAGCAGGTCTGTTTCAAATCCTTTTTCACTTGAGATGCTTCATGCCTTTCACAACAGCTCCCTAACCGTCAAGCCTAATTTGAGTAAGAGTCACGCTCCATTGCCCCTGTGGAAACCAAGAAACTGTGCAGAAAAGAGCACAAGCTTCACTGAGTCAGGGAAAAAGAAGAAGGATGGTTGTGAAGATGCAGCAGCCGAGTAGTTGATGCTAATACCCCATTTACCCAGGAGTAGAGTCGTTGACTCCAGAACTTTCACTGAATCTCAACCATTTTACCTGATCTACCAGTGGGCTTAAGACATGAGCAGCTGCCCCTTTCAAAATATGAGAGCTTTTAAAACATGTTGTAAGCTTTTGGGCTTATAGGAGTTGGGAAGGAAAGGTATCTTTTTGTTCTTTTCCCCCTCAGCCAAAGGGATCCCCACACACACTTTTTGTTTATTTTGTTTTGCTCACAGAGAAGCAGATAAGACAAGAGATGCTGACCTGTCTACCTCAAGGACAAGGCCGAGGATTAGTAGCTACTCACAGGAAGCAATCATGAAAAATAATTTAAGGGTTGTTCAGCTGACAAGTCTACAGCTTGCAGATAAGCGGTCATCGACTCCTGCCCAGTCAATCCAATGGACTGAATTGCAGCTGTTTAGTCTGGACCATGAATGAAGCTCCTGAGTTTTACCATAGTAGAATTAAGGGCAGGGGGGAATAAATTTTAAATTTAATTTCTCATGTAAACTTGAGATGTTAAAAAAAAATATAGTGTGGAGTGACTGCCTTATATTGCCACCATCAACAATGGTTTTGTTAGCTTGGACTATTCTGATTAACAAAAATAATTACAATCTAAGCAGCAGAGCATTGTTACTATTCACCTTTTTTGATGAAACTGAAGAGTACAGTTCCCATAGTACCCATTTCATCCATATATCAATATTTGCATTGCCTGTGCAGATCACTTATAGTTCATTCCTGGCCAGTCATTCTTCTGCATTGTAGGAGTTCACTGTATCACTTTTCTGAACAATAAGACAAATCAGACTGCTGTTGAAAAGACCACATGCAATGCAGTCTTTTGTACTGGATCAATAAGTGTCAATTAATAGGTACAAGCCAGGAAGATTTCACTCATTTATCTTATTAACGTAAGTTAAAACCCACTATTCATCTTCATAGCTATATGTTCAGCTGTATGCCAGTGTATTATATATCTAGTCCTTGACTGTGGTAACTGAACCTCAATGCAATCAACAAGACATATGGTAGAAAAAGTGGACAGTGCTTCAGCCATCCATCATGATTCTGCAGGTCCTGCTGAATCACAAAAAGCAAAGAGCTCAGAATCCTGAACACCCAATATTGTTAGAGGACAAAAGTGCTATTCACTTTCACTGAAAGTGCTGTCTTCTATTTAGACATAGAAGTGAGTTCACAGGCTTTTGTGTTCCTTTCAAACTGCAAAAGCAGAGGATTCTGGAATAATATGATACTTTTTCCTTCATATTTCAAATGGTCAGAAGAAGCAAAGAGACATTTTTACAGTTAATTATGAACAGGACACTGCATGCTATATACATACATCCCTCACTTACATGTAAGTAAAGGAGAATCTTCAAATATGCAAAAATTAGGGAAGTAAATAACCAGATGCAGAATCTCCTTATTCTGAATGTAAAATAAAATAAAATAGGTGTTACTTGTTACAAATGAACAAATATCCCATCCTACGATTCTGTTATCTCAGATAATTTCATCAGTTACAGTGCATAAACCTGTATAACCTGTCTGGGAGCCACTAAACTGGAGACCAAGATCCTAAGAGGTATTTCTAGGACTGAAAAAACAAGAAACTAAACACAAACACTTTTACTTTTGTGGCAGGTAGAATTCTACCTGGCAGCTCATCTGCAATTGCACTGCAGGAACCTTTTACAGCTCCTTCTTGGAGAAGCAGCATGCTTCACGTTTCTGGGGAAAATCGTAACCCCTATATTTCTGGGTCCCAGAAAGAGCGAGCTTCTAAAGATAGCTAGCTCTCTAGATTACACACAATGTCTTTTGTCCCAACCCATCCGTACAGGCCAGAGCAGAATCTCCTCCTGGCAGGGCATCTCTGGCTGGTTTGGGTTTTTTGGGGAGGCAGTAATACATACAGCCTCACGATAAGTGATAACATTTTAAACAAAGCAAGATTAAGAAATCAAAGGACAGCAGCAACATCCTGCAAAGTTCCACTGTGTGTCATCTCAACTTATAATTTTCAAAATCACAAGAGGCCTGGCTCCTAATATACTTAAAACGTATACTTACAAGTATTTGTAACGTGACTGGTCTTCACAACTTGCAGTCCAGAGATATCCCTCCCCATCACCAAAATACAAAGTGAGGATCCCCAGGGCAGTCACAGAGACATTCATAACCATCTACATTGGCACAAAACAGCAAGGAAATATATTACTCTAGGTCCTCATAGCAGTTTAATAATGCTAATAAGACTGTGCTAAAAGTTAAAGGAATTTGTTACTTAACATAATTAACCACTTCCATAACTCACAAAGACCACATGAGCACAGAGATGACACATCTCTCTCCCAAACCAAGGAAAAGAGAAAACTTGGTTCCACCAGGGAATTTCTGTTGTTTTAGTGGTTCGGCAGTTCCAGATCCTTTACATCATGAATGAAGACCAGAAAACGGTCTCAGGAAGTAGGTTACTGAGTATGTTTTCAGGAAAGTCACTAACTATGATACTACAGCCAAGTCTTACTGGCATTAACCATTGCCATCAAGAACTGTTTTGCTAAGAGAGAGGAAAAAATGTTTTCACACTTTCTCTAGTCCTGTGCATCCTGAAGAGTCCTCCAGTAAGTCAAATAACTAAAACACAGGAGTGGAACTAGTACTTTAAATTTATATTGATGGTTAAGAAAGAACGAATTGCATCTGACTATCCTGTCCCTTTAAGAGCTTGCAGGGCTAGTGACCAGAAACATGGGTGAACTGGGAGGATCTGAAGTTTACAAAATTGACAATAAAAATTTGCAGCTGTCTGGTCTTCTGTGGTCTCCAGCAATGAATCTCTCTGCAAAAAGTTTTAAAGTATTTTCTTGATTGTGAAAGAGCACGCTTCTTACTTCTTGCTTTTTTCACATATAAATATTTGTTCAGAATTTTAGTTTTCAGACAAAAGGCTCCATAGCACTTTTTGTTTCCTGTCAAAATTAATGTATTTGTCATGGTATATCATCATGCACTGTCACTGTGATATCACCAATTGAAGGCAAATTTAGAAATCAATTCCACAATGAGACAACAATTAAAAAAAAAAGTCTATTTCAATGACAGTAAATTAGAAGGTTTTCTTAAGGATTTTAAGGGAAACAGGTCTTAGAGCACTGAAGATATTTGGTAAAACATTAAGCCTAGGAGCTTTTTTTGTCTTTGGGTGAATACAAGATTGCTGCAAGTCCTGCGTTCTTAGAAATACCACACATCAAATAGAAGAGAAAAAAAAAATGTTTCTGTAAGCAAAGAGAAAAATACTTCATTAATGAAAGGTTGTTTTCTAACGCATCCTTCCATATGGAAGATCTGGAAATGATAAAGGAGTTTGCCTTCTTTTATACAGGGTAACAAATAATTTCTTCAAGTTTAACATATGACTAGACTTATACCTATGGTAGGAACTCATTATTGGTACTCTACCTGTAGGTAAGCTCAATCATTACTGCCACTGCACTTTGAAACAACACACATCAACTTGTACATCCAAATAAAAGATTTCTGTGGATCTACTTCCTTAAAACAGCTTTCCAAAGTCACTAGTGGTGAATATTTGAGTACACGTACACCAAATGCATCACCACAGAAAATAGCACCATTTGATCATCGATCAACCTTTACCCTGTATTTGTGTAAAAGGTATTAGATGTGAAGTCTGATCTTCAGAAATATTCTGGCTCTTTAGAGCTGGCTGTACTGCCAGGAGGGTTTTGAGATGCGCACTTGGAACATGAAAGTGCATATTTAGACCCCTCCATTTCCTTGGAGCTCAGTCTTTCTTAACAGAACAATGACACCAATAAAACAAATAAGGCCCTGTGGAACCTACTGAGGACAAACTTTGTTTAATACCTAGGTATTCATGAAACTTCACGGAATTTTGTAGAATTTGCCAGATGTTAGCTATGGGAAATTTTAGCACATTCCTAAATAGTAATAATAATTCCTAGTAATAAATATTTATCTTTCCTTCCTTTCTTCTTTCTTTGAAATTTCTGTAACACCCTGATCTCCTTGAATGAGAATTGTAAGAGAAGATTAACATTTCAGAGGATCAGATTTCAGGGTTTCGTTTATAATGTCAGTAAGGAATTATGACACGATACAGAATTCAGCAAAAGGGCAAATTGGTTCAGAGCATAATGCTGGTCTTTGATCAAGCCCATATGTTTGTTTCCTAGAAGTTTCTTGATTGCTTTGTAATATAACTTATTGCTGTTGTATTCCTTACAAGACAAAATAGCTTTGCTCCAGCTAAAACAAAGGAGGCTTATCAGGTATTCAAATCTGCTCATTTGGGGTGTGTGTGTTTCAATTTTATTCTGAATTGCCCCTAGTGAGAATGGCTAGTTTTATCTGTCCTGTTCTTGAAATCCTTTTAAATCTGAGTTTTACTTAAGGATTCAAAATAATAATAATAATAAAAAAGACCTTCCTATTTGTGGGAAAATTTAAGAAAAACAATAACAATTTCTGGGGGTAGGGAGTGAGAAAGTGACCCTCAGGAAGTAGTTAACAACAAACCTTTGGTTTAACGTCTTTTACATTAATCAGTTTGTACAAATGTACTTATTATGAGAGAAAGCAATTCTTGAGAATTCATTTTCTGGAATTAAGTCACACTCCCTACAGAATCATGCTACTAAGAGAGACAAGACTCACGTACTTCATTTTAACATCCTTTAAGTGTCATTTTAATTCTTGGGTGGTTTTTTCCTATCACTATCCATTTGTGGGATGTTTTTCCATTCACTCACAAACTGCAGAGAGAGTTTCCTTCTGCAACAAGAAGTGAAGTGGGTATCAACACTAAAACTAAGCACACCATAAAAGTTTCCAAGATCTAGGTACAAAGCAGTGGAGGGGAAAGCTGAACTAAACTCTGAACAGTGATACTGTGAGTTAAGGAAAAGACACACACACAGAAATCCCTTCAGGCAAAACTACTTGCAAATAAATGTATGCCCTTGGAGGCCAGCAATGTGGACATTTGTTTAATTAAATGAGGCATAGATACCACATTACCAATTTCAACTCTTCGCCCAATGGCTCTAGGTCAAGAGGTAAATTCTTTCCAAAAATGCATAGCTCAGGAGGGAAAGTACTGTTGACACTGTATTTAATGTAATTTTGTTTTGCTTTAAGATTTGTATTTTTTTCTCAGTCTGAAAATTATTAACCAAAACCATTTTTCACATTCTGCTACCGTTGACACTGATGTGATTTCACGAATAAAGAAGTGAATAGAAAGTCCATGTTAAACAAGTTTAATGAGGCGCAGCTAGTGTAAATGAATATTGCCTCACTGGTTTCCATAATACTTCCTGACATCAGTGGATCACTAATAATAAATATTGTCAGACAATCTAATTCTGGCTTTTTTAAGCAGTGATGTTAGCTATCCAGAAATAATGAAAAAGGAAAAATGTGCTCTAACTAATCAGTACAGAAGAAATATATCAGTACAATAGAACAGGAGCAATGAAAAGAGTGAAAAAATTATGTTATTAAGAAAGACCAGAAATAGTTGACTTAATAGACTACAGAAGTGTTTTCATGTAAAATAGAAATTATGTGTAAATTAGAGATTTCACTGATGGACCCATAAGAATATGTACGTTTGTCACAACCTGTGCTGGACAGACCAGGAAGGGGCCATGATGGATTTGGAATTCCCTCGGGCTAAATTAAGGCGAAATAACACCAAACCATCAGTTGAACGTTTATTTATGGCAGAAACGGCCTGAATTTGGGAGCTGTAACAGTAGGTGGCAGGGATCCTCACAAGAGGAGTTGGCAGGAAACCACCTCGGCGAACCGCGTCACGCGCGCTACCCGCGGGTCACCCAGCAGGCCCCGCGAGCCCTGCTTATCTGGGGACCAGCTGAGGGGAGAAGCTCCGGAGATCCCTCCCGCCGTGTCAGGAGGTTCAGAGCGGAGCCCCCCGCCTTCCAGACTCCTTCTCAGAGAGGAGCCCAGGGGCGGCTGGACCCGCTCCCCGTCCCAGGGTCTCTAGAGGGGCGAGGTGTGGGCGTTACGGGGGAAAAGAGGGAGAAAACAGAGACAAGAGCGGGCGCCCTGAGGGCGGGCTCCGCTCGCGCCCTTTCCTCCTCTCCCTGCCCCTCCTTCGGGCGGGCCCTCCGGCTCATGAGGCTAACCGGGCGTCCCGGCGGTTGGGAGGAGAGGAGAGGAGAGGAGAGGGAGAGGAGAGGGAGAGGAGAGGGAGAGGAGAGGGAGAGGAGAGGGAGAGGAGAGGGAGAGGAGAGGGAGAGGAGAGGGAGAGGAGAGGGAGAGGAGAGGGAGAGGAGAGGGAGAGGAGAGGGAGAGGAGCGGGCCCGGGGGTCCTCCGGGGAGTCCCTTCTCCCTCCCTGCAGGCGTGACCCTGGTCGGAGCTCCGGCCGTAGCCGGGGAGCTGCCCCGCTCTGCCTGTCAGCAGAGGGAACTGCGCAGGCTCCCTGCGCCGGCCTCCCTCCGCGCCCTGCCGCTGCTGCTGAGCCGCCTCTGCCCGGCGGTTCGGCCGGGCCCGGCAAGCGACGGCTTTGAGGCCATAACGCTGTCTGTCCCTCACAGCATTCAATGAGCTACACTAGAGCTGTTTAATCAGCAGCTTTCTCCTTATTTCTCTTTCAGATCTGCATCCCAGTAAAGCCAGAAGGAAAAGCTGAAAAGCAAAATTGAGATGAAGATAAGTAAGCACCTAAAGAAACAACAATCAGACCAGAAAAAAGCCCTTATAAAATAATTAGAAGACACACAACTTATCAGATAGTTCCAGATAACTTTCAGAAATTCATTTGCGATCAGAAGAATTTCAATTAAGACATGGTTTCAAAACATGACATGCTGTGTTAAAGGTAATTCATAACACCAAGTGGTATATAGTGGCCACTAGTCAGGGAAAAAAAAAAAAATCATCACCACTTTGTTTAGGATCAGATTCCATCACAGTAGGATTGACAGGACACAAGGAAATAGAATGAAGCTGCACCAAGGGAAGTTCAGGTTGGACATTAGGAAAAGGTTCTTCACTGAGAGGGTGGTTGGTCACGGGAACAGGCTCCCCAGGGAAGTGGTCACAGCACCAAGCCTGTCAGAGTTCAAGGAGCATGTGGACGATGCTTTTAGTCATACGATTTAGTTTTAGGTAATCCTGTGAGCAGCAGGGAGTTGGACTCGATGACATGGGTCCCTTCCAACTTGAGATATTCTATGATTCTGCGACAGTGGCCCTTTAAAGAAGGCTCCAGAGAGAGAAAGGGATGAAGAATCACATAGTTAGAAGGGTAGGAAAAAACAAAAATATTTTTTTACTATTTTCATAAGGGAGTGTACGAATTGTCATACTGTAGTGCATCTGAGCAAACTGTTTTGCAACATACTAGCTATTGATAGGAGTTCTTTGGCCTTACAGAGGGCTTTTGTTTAGGTGTATATGCATTTGCTATACAATCTATAGTTGGCAAGAAACTGTCCACAAAATGTTCTCACCCACTTTTGCATGCTAGTGTCACAGGTCCTGGTAGGTCTCTGCAACAAATACTGTGCAGCATGTAGGACAATCAAAAAGACCAACTTGAAAACAGCACTCAAAGGCAGGTAGGCAGAACAGGTTGGACAAAGGACTCTATTTATTTAGATGATCCTCAGTTAGCCCAAAACCACACATAGCATCTTCCTTAAGCTATATGTTATGCAACTGTCTCTGATATATCTGTCTACTGATGCTTCTTATTTGCAAAGCAAATAGACCTGTGCATTCATTACCTAAACTTTTGTTCAGGTTTATAGAAAGAGCATGGAAGCAGAGGAGGTGGCAGTCAGAACGAAGGAACAGTGGGAAGGCTACAAATAAGCTTCTTGTGCTGGAGGCTTGCAGGATGCAGACAAATTCCAGCTGCTCTGAATGAACCGAACGGAAAGATGACCAAATTCAACTTCCTACCTGGTAGGATTTCTGGACCAGGTAGGAACATTGCCAGAGGTCAAACTTTATGATATGAGTTGATGGAGGCTATCCTCTCCTAAGGGATCAGCACAGAACATGTTCAATGCCATAATCCTGCACTGCACAGAGATGCTGAAAATGCTTTGCATGCTGAAAGTAGCGTAGTTATATTGGCACAGCACTTTACCTAAATAACATACTTAACTACTCAGCAGGCTAATGAACCCAGGCAGAATGCCACACTAACATGACTAGACTATTTCTGATACTGAAATGACTTGGCTCAGAGCTTGCTCTGTTATATCCAGATGGCACTGCCTTGTGATGTGTAGTTGGCCTTGAATGGCATGAAGTATTAAAATTTACGAAACATATTGTTTGCTGTTTATGTTTCAGGGACCAGAACAAGGTAGACACTGCCTGTCAAACCATATAAAAACATTTTGGAAAAGTGAAACCACAAATGCAAATAAGAGAAAAGAACTAAACCGCTTCCCTCCCAATCAGATAAACGGGGCAGGGCGGGGGCAGGAGTATTAGTATAATTGCAGGAGTGAGAACAATGCTTTTCAATTTTGGTGCTGCAGTTATTCACTGAAACATTTATTGATTGAAAAAGCCCCATGAGGATTCTGATTATCCTAATATTTTTCCCTGGGAGTGAAAGGGGCACGCTTTCTTATTTCATTTTATGCAAAATTACAGTAATTGGTATCTGACCTTTTTGGAATAGACTGTTAAGCTTTACACTGCTGGATTTTTTTCATTGAATCAATTATTTAAATTATGGCTATCTCAAAAGGAGCAACAGGGTGAAAACAAGAATAGAATATTTAAATGAAACTGAAATCTGATTCTCCACCACTACCCCATTAACACAAAACATGCTAATAGCTGAAAATCAAACTTCAGGAGGCTTCTAACACTTGGATTAAAATTTAGCTTTTAAATAATTAAACTAAACCAGCACAAAGACAAATAACATTTCTGAATGCTTAAAAAAAAGTCTAAATGAAAATACAAAGATGGAAAAAAGGAAAAGTTACATCAATATGTGAAAATATATCTTGGAGAAATAAGTCCTTTTTAAATGATCTAAAATAAGTTACTCATTCCAAGCACCTATCTTTTTTAAAAAGTAAAGCAAAAATAGAGAAAGAGAGGACAGCTCAGCAAATTGACTGCAAGCTCAAATGCTTTCCAGAACAGTCACCAGCAAATTCATTCCCAACTGGTATCACAGAAACAGTATCCTTTCCTAGTCTAGGTAATCAAGACAGGAGAAAGGCAACTGACTTGCAATTCTTATGGTAAATCCATCAGAAACCAACCTGGGCACAATTCTGTAGGAGCTACTTTAGGGCAAACTGAGCTTAAACCACTACTGAAAACTATTCAAATACATCTGTTTGACCTGAAGTGGTTTAAAAATATTAAAAATATTTTTAAAATATTTAAAAATATTTCTCTAGCCAGGAGTACCACCCTTCCACCTTTACCCAAGAGCATTGCCTTCTTCCTCTTTCTTAGCTTCTCAACCCTTTGAAGCCAAATCAATTGTAACAGTGTTTTCAAATGCTTTGTTTATAATTACCAAAAGTTGTTTTTTATTATTTGGAAAAATGTTGTTTATCATTCAAAACAAGGGTGACTATGAATAGGATCCTTCCATCAACAGCATTTAAATATTTAGGTTCTTAAACTATGTACTGGATATGACTGGGATGGCATTAACTTTCTCCTTGGCAGCCCCTATGGTATGAGGTTTTGGATTTGTGGATAAAATAGAGTTGTTAACACACCATTGCTAGTAACTGCTGAACAGTGCTTGCACAAGATCAAGCCTTTCTCTTTTTCTCACTCCTCCTTTCTCCCCAGCAAGTAGGCTGTGGGTGGGCAAGAAGTTGGGAGGGAACACAGACAGGACAGCTGACCTGAACTGGCCAAAAGGATAATCCACACCATATAACATCATGTTCAGCAAATTTAAAAAAAAAAATAAAAAATAAAAAAAAAATAAAAAATGGAGCAGGGGTTGTCTTCCAAACAGCCACTGCTCAGAGACTGGCTAAGCATTGTTCTGCTTGTGGGGGATTGCTTTTGCATCAGTTTTGGTTTGGGTTTTTTTTTTCCTCTTTCCTGCTCTTATTAAACTGTCCTTACCTTGACCCCTGAATTTTCTTGCTTTTGCTCTTCCTATTCTCTCCTCTATCCTGCTCCTGAGGGGAGTGAATGCACAGCTGTGTGTGGGAGCTTATCTTCTGTCTGGGGTCAGCCCACCACAGACTACAAGCGAAAATACACTTCCTTATTTGATTGTACTGTGAATGACAAAAATACAACATCAGTGGAAGATACACGCACAATGGCCGTGTAATTTACTATGAATAATAATATTTTTACTCTTTGCTACAATAATACTGTTTTTTCTGCTCCTAATGATATATCTATCTTTAGTAATCATGCTGTTATAAGACAGTCCTTCAAGAATTTCAAATAAGGTTGCCATTGTCATTCTGTTTCATAGCCTTGCAATTAATTTCTCAGTGAGAAGTTCTTATAGCACTTACGCAGTGTAATGCTAGCAACTCACAGTTTACATGGAAAATATAATTTTCCAGCATCACACTATTCAGCAGACTACTTGTTTGGGCACAATCTCCAAATAACGAATTTGTGGAGTTTATGTGAAGTCATTTCATTACCTAAAAGTTCCTTTGTTATCATATACTGAAGCACCCAAGAAAGAAATTTAGTAAGGAAAGTACCTTCTTTCTGCTGCTACAGCAGTGGAAAAGAATAAAATAAAAGGAGATGCCAAAAATGAGACAGTACCCCAGGATTTTGTTCACAACAGAAAAAACAAGTAGTTTTGTCACAATCACTTCCATTCTGCTTTGTAAGAGCTCACTATCAATCTGTATACAGGCATTCATAATTTACAGCAAATCCCAAAGGAGCTTGTATTCTGTGACAGAGCATTACCAATATTATACAAAACCCAGGTGAAACTTGGGGAGACACATTCCATCTGACTGAGTCTCCAGTGTAGTGGAGTACATTTCTCCTGCTCGCCAAGTACATACTGAATTTAAACCCAAAAGTTTGATTTAAACAAATTTTCAGCTTATATCAAAAAACTTAATTCCTTCTGTGGATGATTCTAGACCATTTATACTATGGTACCCAAAGGTCAGTTTGAACCCCAAATATGTTTTTTTTCGAATTTTAACCTACAATTATCAAGTTACTGCATTAAGAAACAATTGAGTTATATATATATTCAATGAACGAAAGGAAAGTCTAAGTGACCTTCAGATAAACTTTGAACCTTGCAAACTCAATTTGTTATGTTCTTTATGACTTATCAGATATAGATCTTCATAGCAACTTGAACCATTTCCTCTGAAGAAAGAATTATTTTTTTTTTGTGGGAGCAGTGTAAATGGTCTCTGAAACTTAGAAATTATATTAGTCCTGATAATTTATTTCACTCTGCATGTGTGTGATAAAAACTAGGTTGTTTGCCATACCATTTTTTATTCAATTGAAAATTTAAGAAAAAATATAATTCTGAATCAGCACCTTTAATTAAAGTTTGGTGTCAACATTTACTGTCTCTCATATTAACAGTATGTCTCTTCATGTACTTTTGATTTATAGTTTCTTCGATGGTTTAAATCTTTTTCAATGTTCTGTTACTGGGAGTATTCTCTGAGAGTTTCTTAGACAAATTAATGCAAATTACACAGTTCTTAAGATTGATCACTAGGTTGTTTCAAAACACACAATTCGGCTTTATACACAACAAAACTGTTTTCTTACCCTTCATTGACTGATATTTTGTATTATTTTTGTTTTTATAAGGAAGTCCTTGATGTTTTAAAAGTCGAAGCATTGTGTAATTGCACAATCAGTTGTAAACACACATGACTCAAGTTCTCAGATACTATTTTCTTGAAATTGTAAAACTTAAAATTATTAGTTGAATAAAAAAAACTTTTTCCCACTTGAGAGAACTATCATGAAATTGAATTTAAATATTATGATATTAGTCACATTCACAGTATTTACATTTTTTACTATTGCTATGGCATCATGTTAAAGAAGCTCCACTAGCATAACAACAACAAAAAAAATCCTATTCCTATGAGATACTAGTAATATTTTAGGTAATTGAATAGCGTTCTGCTGATTCTCATTATTTATTGAAAGTGCTCATTTCCATTATCTTAAATCTTTAAAGACAGTAAATCAAGCCTTGTTTTAATTATATTTTATGTTCAAGAAATTTACAGTAAAATGTTGGTTTGGTGATGCATTATTCCCTTGTTCATTCTTTTTAAACAGTGCACCTAATTCACCATCTTTTGGGGATCTTGAGTTCATTTTCACTGCTTATTAGTTCAACTAATAAAGTGGAATACAATTTATAATTTATGCTACAAGTTCCATTTTTTAGTTAAAAAAAAACCAAACCAGTTTCCTTCTTGTGGTATGTCTCACTGCTTGCCAAATACTATGTTAGATTATGAGGATTATTACCATAACAAGCAGTAATCAGTAGTCTAATTTTAAATATTCTGTAACTAGTGTAATGAAAATACTCTGGTAATTGTTAATCACTAACAATCACATGTAAATACATTTAATCCTAGATACCATTTTCTTCCTATCTATAGTTTTGGTTACTTGGCACTCAACATCTTTGAAAGATATAGCTTTAAATCCCCCAAACCAGATTGATCCAGATAAATAGGTGACTAAAGACAGGTAAGACTGAGTTTTAAGTGACAGGCTTCAATTTAACTACACATTAGTCTACCAGGTGTATCATGAGTCACTTGAAGATTCCTGTCATATAATTTATATTCCCTTCTCACTATACTCAAGAGAAGGTCAATTCAGAGGCTAGTCTCTTTGTTGTGACAGGAAAACTACAAGGCAATTTTCAGTGTGTGAAAAGTCACAGCTACCAAAAAAACCCACCCCACCCCACAAAAAAGAAAACCCCAAATACCGCCAAAACCAAAACACCCTTCAAGTCACCTTAACTTTTTGAAGACCTGGTGCTTTTCACCAGCTATAACCAAGTAATGATTATAATTAATAGGGAGAAAGAAGCAATTTCAAAGGAAGAGACTCTCCCTTACATTCCCTTTTCTTTATGAGGTTGCTCTTCATTTGTAAGCATACTGAGCTTTCCACTCAGATATACATATTTAGCTGATTATCCTGAGCTTACTGACATGAGTTTCATACTGGTGTAATTTTACTCTTTAGTGAAGTTACTTTTAATTCAAATAGTATAAATAAGGGTAGACTAGATTCAGCTTGGGGAGCATTCACTTTTATCTTCAGCTTAATTTACTTTTGTTTGTAGAAATCCAGACTATTGAATAACAACAACTTAAACCCACATTTTTTCGTGTGTACCCAGTTGTGTGTATAGGAGCACCAATCTACCCTTCCTGCATGACAGCAATTCTTGTATTGCACTAACTCATTTTAAGCAAAAGGGATACAAGCTTTAAGACTCATAGCTGGAAGGCTTGTTACAGAGGCTTTAGACTACATAAGGAGCATGCTTTGCATTAACCCAGATAATTCCCAGGGCCAGTGCAGAATGGAATAGCAAAAAGTTCTTCAGGAAAAAAAAAAAATCCTTATGTATGGCATTGCATCATCATCATCTTTATTTACTTTTACCTCCTAATACCTTGGAAATGCTGTTATATTCATTTCACAGGTGAGATCTGAGGAACTGAGAAAGAAATACACAGAGTTACTGAGACAGTACGTACTTCATTACTTAGCTCCTGAAGGCATTTTTCCTTAATCAGGCCGGAGTCAGATGTTCAGTTCATCTTAAATGCTTAAGCACTTTTCAAAATCATGTAATATTCCAACTTTCCGTTCCTTGGATGCTCATGACAGAATTAGATTTGAGTATGTATTTCCCATAAACTAGGCTAACTTCTCTCTCTAAAAGGAGAAAATTTAGGAAGAGAGTAATAATGGACCCACATTAGAACTAATCTCCTGACAAGGAGAGGAATTATCATTCTTATGAAAAAATATATTTCAGCATGCATTGAGACGTACAGCAGGGAAAATATGAGCTGAGTAATAGTTGTGTGTCGAACACCGTACCCAGTATCCTCTGTATCTGAAATGTTGTCTAAATGCAGACACCTCCAACGACTGGCTGGATTAAGTATTAAAACATGCTTATCCTTATGCTGTCCATAACACTAATCTCCTTCCAAACACTGCTGCCTCCTTGCTTGTGACAGGTAAAGGAAAAAAATAGCACATAAACAGGCAACAACACATAAACAAACAAGAACAAAGTCCAACTATGAAGGTAGATCCCTGTCTTACCAATATTGATGTTGTTCTCATCTTTGCCTTAGTCTTTCCTTTACATATTAAATCTGTTTTAGTTCTGAATTTCTGTTCACTTGAGGTTGTGCACTACTCTAATAAGAGACTGTGTCTTCACTTGCTCTTCCTGTTATTTTCAGTTCATGCACTAGAAAAATCTCTGCATCATGAATTAAAAAGAAAAAAAAAAAACCCAACAAAAACCCATGAACAATGCCACTCACAGAAATTACTCTTATTTGTTCAAGCATAGCTATTAGAGAAGAATAGAAACAAGGAGAAAAATTAAACTGCTCCCTGCTTCATAGCTTTCCCTTTTGGTCTAATCTGCATATTCACCACACTAGCCTGCTGGTTTAGAATTAATGCAGTATGTTGATTTGCAAGGTGAAGCTATGTTATGTAATTTTTCTCATACCTCCAAGATCAAATACTGTCTGAAATCAGACATGACCACATTCATCATTCCAAAGGGATTATGTTTCCTTTACCGTAATGCACTCATTCTCATAGACAACTTGCTATACATCATTTTCCTACTAGTCAGTATCATAAAATTTCAGAAACTGAAAAGTCTTAAATTGTTCTAATGTGAATCCTATTTCAGTAGAAATAGATAATCTTTCTCAGTTATGCCCAGACACCAGAAGGACTGCTTTGAAGCTAAACAATTTTTTTTCCTCACCAAAACTTTAAGATACATAGAATCAAATTTCAGACTTTAATAGTCTAAGACTTTTACTTTCATACTTTAAGATCCCATTTTACAAATAGTACATGAAGGCTCTCTACAAGAAGCAGAAGAGTAAAAGATGTAAATAACTAAAAATATATTTAAAAACCCAAAACACTGCTAAATACCATCTTGAAAACACCATGGTATTTACTCTCACATGTGTTTTAAACCACATTACTTCTTAATTTACTTAACCTTACACAGGAAAAAGCATAACTATTTTGGTGTTGATTCTATATGATATTACTTAAATCTTTTCCTTCTTCCACCAAAATTATGTTAGAATATTTTATTTTTCCCAAACCAAACCCTGAATTCCTAAGCTCTCACTGACTTTGCCTCACTGCAGAGAATAATACATCTTACATACTTTTTCTTAATATCATTTCAAATAATGGAGTGAAAACAAGAGCAGGTATGAAGTTTAACAGAATATCTTCTTTGAACAAAAGTTAGGTACTTGCAAGTACTTAAAAAAAACAAAACATCCCCCCCCCCAAAAAAAAAAACCAAAACCAAAACCAAAACCCAGACCTCCACCAGACACACACCCCCCGCCCCCCCCCAATCACAATACTTGTTTATTCAGGGGGAAATCATGCTTCTGTTTATTATATAAAAAATGTTCTATAATCCACTGTAACTGCTGCTAGAGCAGACAGTGCAGTACAGCTATTTTGAGCTACCAACATTATCACTGAAAGTGTCAAAGATCCACCACTTTAAAACAAAGACACATTTATGTGTTGCATAATACTCTGTTCTAAAGCCTTGCTGAAAAAGAGCTGAAAAATCAGAGTACACATTCTACAGTCCCCTCAGATTGACAGATGCTGGCAGTGCTCTCCTGGTCACAGGTATTTTTCTTACTGTAAAATATTGGTCAAAAATTCCCTGAAAATACTGATTGCTAAGTCTTTTCTTCCCCTCCCCAAGTCCCTTCTCCTATTTTCCCTAGCAATGTTTAGCCAAAGTTATTGTTCAGTACACCTCTCATTTTTATGTTTACTTGCATAACCGGTATTTATTGGTATTTTAAATGAAAGTGCAGCATTGTATATCAACAGCAAAAGGGAGTTAATTAAATATAAAATTCTAAGCAGACAGTAATTTTGTCCCTAGAATACATATACTTCTCAGACTTTTTGTTTTAAAATGCGCAAGTATTAGTACAGAATGAATTCTCGTTGTTCATTAGCAGAAGAGCCAACCCACTCACTTTAGTATCTAAATTAGTGCTTCTCTCCAACATAAAATAAACACTATTTTTTAAAAGTTACAAAAAATGCAAACTCTTTTTTTCCCTGGTGATAAACCACATATATCTTATTGTAAAGATCTATTTCATGTGTCTTTTAAATAATAAGAAGTTACAATGTTAGGAACATCATCCCCATGTTAGGAACATCTCAATATTAGGAACATCAGTTCAGTATGAGTTAACAATAACACAAATAAGCAGAAGTTCAGAACAGAGGACAGTGCCTGATTTCATTATTAGAATAAATTTCTACCCTTCTGTGCATATGTTCTGCATGCATCAATGTCATATCCACAAGCCAGCATGAGCTGTTTTGTTGCAATACAGAGAATTCTTTGTCTTCAGTTTCAGCAACCAAAACTGAATTCAAGAGAGATGTCTTCTGTCCTGGCAAATTTAACCAGTGTAGTGACCTGTGGAAGGACCACTTTTGAAATGCAATATTATTGTCAGTTGCAACCTGAAGAAGAAACTAAAAAAAAACCCCCCAAAAAACCCAAAC
The DNA here is from genome assembly GCF_964188355.1 of Buteo buteo. Taxonomy (NCBI): domain Eukaryota; kingdom Metazoa; phylum Chordata; class Aves; order Accipitriformes; family Accipitridae; genus Buteo; species Buteo buteo. Next base: position 15,835,036 of record NC_134173.1, on the reverse strand, counting down.
CCAACAAACAAAAAACCCACCCCACCTTTCAGCAGTAACTCTTACTTTTGCATGAAACATGCTCTTCAAAGCTGAATTATCACAGTCAAGAATGTTATTTCTCCATTTATGAAAGTTATATAAAAAGATTTTTTGAAAAGGAAAGCAGACAATGGAAAATAATATCTTGCTAGAATGACTAAAATTATGAGAATGGCTTCTTTAAAAAATTAAAGAAATAAGAATGTAGAACTTGGAGCCATTGCCATTACTCTAGAGGTGGTCATGTTGTAAAGGTGAAAAGCCATTAGTGGGTAAAGCCATGACTATTTCCCCATAAAACTTTGGGATCATTCAGAAGATATCTGTGCAGAGTGTAATTGGGTTTTTGAATGCCATTAAGATAATTTGAGGGGATGGATATGTCCTTACTTAGTAATCTAAAGGATAGACACCAGTTTTTAGCTAATGAAGAAATATTTAGACAACCTTAAAGAGAAAGCAATTTAATCTTTTAGAAAAATAAAATAAATGAAACAGTAGTATTGGAAGAGGATACAGGAATGTTGACATCCCCCCCCCCCCTTTTTTTTTTTTGTAACTAAGATACAACCTAGTTTGGTTTGTTGTTTTTTTAAAAAAGGCTGATCAACCTCATTTATAAGATGTATTAAAGACCATCTTGGAACTTAATATTTGAAAGCCTTATTCTCAGATTAAAAAAAAAAAAAAAAAAAGAAAAAATCAAAGGAAAGAAAAGCATTTGAATTAAGCTATTAAAAATATTGAGATAAAATTGAGAAAGAAAACCTTTAGAATACAAAAAAATGCTTATATTAACAATATCAGAGGAAACAAAAATATAGTGGTTTGTGGAAACTGTTGCAAAGCAGTCAGTCCTGGTAACATACCTACAGCAGTATGGTTCATGTTTTCACTAACTTCATAAAGGCTATGCATAATTTATTAGAAACTAATTTAGTCATGAATATAAATTTTCTGGCAGTTGGAAAAAAAACTTTATTATGCATATTTTGCAGCTCAACTTCCTCCTTTCCTTGTCAAAATGTGCTATTATGGCACTTTCTTACATTAACTTCTGACTGTATAAATTATAAACCAGCAGGGACCATTAAAAAAAGTCTCACAAGACACATGCTTGTGATACTTATCTACAAGGACGTCTTATTTATAACCCAATAAGATATTGTACTAAAATTATAAAATCTTCCTTTACATTCCTTCTTTATATCTAGTAATTTTTTTCACCAAAGATGCACTTTGTGACTTGTTGTGAAAACCAGAAATATTCTTTTCAAAATAAAAGCTTACATAAAAAGTGATAATAGTTCACAGTTATTTTAGCCTTCCATTATTACAAGCTAGGAAAAAAAAAAAAAAAAAGAGGAAAACAAACAAAAAGCAAAACAAGAAAAATCTTTTTATTAACTTCTCTCAATCCTCCCTGTTTTAGAAAAAATGTGATCAGAATATTATAGTGATTTAATGGTATGATTTGGGGCAGCAACATATACTGTTAACAGCTTTCAGTATGCCTTAGAAGCAGGGAAAGGGAACACTTTGGGGCGGGGAGGGAAATGTTGTTTGGTGGGTAGGGTGGTGAAATCCTTACAGAACTGTGCCATGATGCCATTCAGAGGTTCAGTTTGATCTCTGTGGTCTAAGCAGCTACAAAAGCAAGGGAAAAAGTGAGAGGGGGGAAAATGCAAACAAATGAGCAGGTGCTCTTCTCTTTCCAAACCCCCAGACGGAAATCTGTGCATAATGGTTGTAATCCAAATGCACTTTTCACTTTCATAGTTCACTATCCTGTGCAATATTATTGCTCTATCACACGTATAACAAAAAAAAGCCTTTCAATATGGTTATATAAATATTTTTTAAAACCAGCAGTGAAGGGCTAACAATTATAAGAATCAGGAACCTACTTTCTCAATGTACTAAAAGCTCTTGCTTAGTCCAGCAAAAAGATGAATGAGAGGGAATGTGATTATTGTTTTATAAGTGCATCAGCTGAGAACACACAAGGGCTGCAGGGAAGATAAACTATTTAACTAAACAACAATACTGGCACAGAAACAAATGTGTATAGATTGACTGTAAATAAATTTAAGCTGACAAAAGACCTCTTACAGGCTTACAAAAGACAGCAGAGATGGCAGAAGTACAAGAAAAACTGTACTTTTAAATGGAACTTGATAAAGCGATGCTGTGTATTACATAAGGTGGTGCTCATGACAGCCCATGGCTAGACTTCAGCACAGAGGACATCCTTTCCAATCCAATATTTTTAGGGCTGAACTCTTCTTTCACTCAAGTAGAGAAAATAAAAAATAAAACATGAGAACCAAGACTTTTAAGAATAAAGACAACAGTACAATGCCTTTTGATTTCTTACAACACATACATGAAATGGGTGAAAACAGACTTCAAAACAAAACAAAGAAAAAAAATAGCTTTTAATTTGGAGATTGGATTTTTTACAACAGGAGAGGTACCTAAACCACCATTGTTAGCTATTTGAGAAACCTGTTAAATAGAGCAACTTTTGTGCCATGGCAATTTTCTTGAGGTCCCTTTCCTTCTCTTTTAGTTTTGCTTTAACATCAAGCACAGAAATATGCACAATGTGCTGGAGGGAAAGGTCAATGTATTCTGATCCACAAAATATATACACACAGAAAGGAAAAAAAAAAAATCAGTTCTGAGACACTTTTTACTTTTTGAAGGCTAATCTTTTCACTGAGAACTCTGTTACATTTTTTATGCCATCACTAGGCACTGCACAACCAGTGTGCCAGACGTGAGCATAGCCTTAATGAGGAGTATACTAATGGTTTTACTTGAAGCACATCAGACCATCAATCCTGAAGTGAACGAGGCCATGTCAAATCTGGAAGAGCGTAAGCTAATTTGTTTTGATAAAAGAAAAAATGCTAAGATTCCTTTAAAACCTCACATGAAGGTGGAAATGAAAGCAATATAAGAAATTAGGTTAAGCTTCCCTATTTTAAAAGCAGAAAGGAAAGCCTGTGTTTTCTGTTACACTTCCCATTTATGCTACCATAAAACAAAACATTCCCATTCAAGTTAAAGACTTAGCATTTGCTATTCTGAAAACTGTGATATAAAATATTCAAAATAGAAAAAGAGGTCAGATGTGTGATGAGTATGAAAGCAAAACAAAGGCACATTTTGTGCTGCAGCATAAAGCCCAGCCATTCTAATACTCACTTCTTCAGTTCCCATCAATCTCTATTTCTTTCGCATAAAGCTAGGGACTGTTAGACTTTGCTCCCTACTTTGATTGAAATCTTTGATACATTTACAATCAGAGACAGAGACACTAGCACAAATGCCAATCACTATGCAAATAGCCACATATGCTGTTAGCCAAGTGTTGCTTTGCTCTTCAGTTCTGTATGCTACATTACTAAATGCTGTCATAGAAAGTAACTTAAAAACCAGTCGGTATCAACAGGTCATCACTCCCTTTAAATTGTCATAAAATCTGCATGTATTTCTAGCATCATCCAAGTTGGGTGGAAGAAGAAAAAAAACCAACAAACCCAAAGTCAAAACAAACCCTGGGAAAGACTGTCTGAATAAACAAGGTGTTCAGTTTTTCTTTATGCAAACATAAATCTAGGTCACACTTTAAAGTAAGGTTTTATTTGCATAGAGGTTTTAATGTTTCAGATGACTTAAAATATTAAATGACAGACATTCACAGGTTTACAGGGCATTGTAACCACAGAACTACGTGCTACATTATAATAATCCATCATTTTATATAAATAATTTATCTTTTATATAATAATATATTATGTATACTTTGGTTACTTAACTGGGTAAACTAACTCGTAAGTAGAGTTCATAAAAGTTCATATTTTACGTAAGGCTCTAGCCATTGACCAAATGCTAGAAAACATATAAACAATCATCTGTTGAGACAGTAGTTTTAAACATGTTATTAACTGACTTTATGTTTGACCAGACAAATTATTTACCTGAACACTATAAACTGCATGAACACCACAGTCAAGGAACTTGGTTAAGAAGATTATATGTGCAGCATTTCCTCTTTATATGATATTGTAGTAAAACCCACAATGATCTGCACTACTCAGAATCCAATTTATATATCTAACACTCAGTGTTGGATATATAAAAACATATTTAAATTTGAATGATACATGGTACATAAAAATTGTTTTCTGTGCATCTCCTTAGCTTTCAGTGACTTTAAATATTGGGAAAAGAAAGGAGGCAAAAAAAGGGGCATCAGGAACACTGGTCATGAAAACTTCCAAAGTAATTTATATGACCTGTTCCAACAAGAGATCAAATATCTTCCTCTCAGAGTAATAAAAAAATATATTTCCTTGACTAGATAGGAATAAATAAAACTCTTCTACTAGGTAAAGCATGCCAGCAAGAGGTAGGCTGCAGATATTTACATGAAAATGGAATTAATATAGTACATATTTTAAGGAACAACATATTGCCTGCCTCTCTAAGAAGAGAGATAAAACACTGACTATAAAATGGTTGATATTTTATTACTTATTTTTTGCAGTTTGATAAGCAAGTAGGTAAATGTTTAATGAAGTCTTATGGATGCTGGTGAATGATGATAGTTCCTCATTCAGGATAAATACCTTTATTTTTCAAGCCAGAGCTCCAAAGAGAAAGCACATTAATCCCAAGTCAATCATGTTGCTGGCATGAAAAACTAGGAAAATAAGAAGAATGGGTGCCTTCTAACACCGATCTCCATAACCTAATTTACCACTAAACTAAATCCAAACTTGATTCAAGCCATCAGGATACAGCCAACAGTCTGTCTGACCTGTCCAGAGCAGAGCTAAGAAACAGTCATGAGACACCTAAAAAGAACTGTGAAGATTTGTGTTTGAAGAATCCTGGGATAAAATGTTAACAAGCCAATTCTATATGTTGATATGAAGTTGCAATTCTTGAGCAAAGTGTGACAATGAAAGCTTACAATACTCCTAGAGATGAGGGAATCAAACATGGAATTTACCAGAAAAGGAAGCAGCAGCTGGTAAAATAGGCAGAAACAGATTATCAAAGACATTGCAAATATATCTCTGGATCCAATCTGTGTGATTGCAAATGAAATTGTAGTTCATTTAATGACACACAAAATAAAGACTGAAAACACAGTGTATTCAGTTTATAAGACTAAGAGAAAATAATGCAAAGATTAAGGAAAGCAATTATATTAAATACAGTATCGTACAGTAGTCAAGTAAAGATTAATTGCTATAAAAACACTGCATGCAAGGACAAAGAACTGTAACATCTAAGAGAATCACCTGACGTAGGTTGTGAAACAGAAACAGTGATTTGAAAGACTAGCAGAAATGCTGAAGGACCTGCCCTACTAATTCTAGGTAGCAGAGCCCTCTTAAGTAGAGTTGGGGTATCGAATCATCAGTGAAGCAAAATACAAAGAACAGAGCCAAAAAGAAAAGATCCAATGGATAAGGCAATCCAGGAATTTACTGAGCTGACTGAGCTTTAAGTGGAAGAATAAGGATGACTGGGATAATTTACTCAGCCTCCATGAAGCTGCATTGAAGTTGTGTGTATAATACCTTTAAGTAATCACTTGGTCAGGTCTCAAGCTGCTGAAGCCAATTCTGTACATGCTGTCTGAAGAAACAGACACACATACAAACAGGTCCTACCACATGAATGTGTGTTGATCAAATTGCTTACTCCAGACCCACTTCCTTCAGACTGAATCCATAGCATAAGCCACCACTTAGGAAGTACAGTCAGGAGACGGATCAATCAGGTATGTCAGCTGAAGCCACAAGCAGAGTGATAGTACAGGACTAGTGAAAGCTGTGTCATTTCACACACACCAGCGGTCCCATCCTTCCACTTTGTTGACATCTTCACTGACAGAGCCCTACTAGCAGAGATGGAGGGAGGTCTAACTAGTGAAAGGACTGGATTAATACCCTTATTAAAGAATATTACAATAAAATATATACATATACACACACCTTTACTGTATCACCTTTCAGGATGGATTGAATGTGGGATCTTAGAAAGCTTTAAGTGCTTATACTTTTTTTTTTTTCTCCTGATGTTTATGTTTCTTATTTTTGTGCAGAGAACATAAAACAAACAAAGCCAATGCCCTTCCCCTCTAAAAAACAAATTGGGGAATTAGTCAATGCAGTTAGCAATATTCCAATTACCTACAGCATACAGCAGTGTTAAATTAGATTAGCCTTATAATGTACTACCACATTTGGATTGATTCAAACATAATCATTAGACAAATACTTAGTAACTACACTGTGTTGCCTTCTAGTAAAATATGTATATTTCCATATGTTTTGTGGGGTTTAGAATAACATTCAAAGAAAATTAATTTTTTTGTTTTCAATGTTCATACAATGTTTTGACTGCATGTTCATTTATGATGGGCAAATGGAAAGGATTGTGAAATATACAGAGCTGCAAGATCATATTAGCTTACAAACAGTACTTACTGAGCAAGGCACATATGAGGAAAGCAAAACACAATTAGAGAATGCAGTTTGAGCACAGACTGCTCTGTGCCTAGCTGGGTGAGATGCTGGGTCAAATTCATCCTTAATGTAACACCCTAATGATTTTATTATTATTGAAGTTACCCAAGAGATTATCCAACTTGTGAAACACAAGACGAGCATGCTCAGAAGCAGGAGTTTGCAGATGAGCACTAGGAACAGAAGCATCCCAGCATAAGTCAAGCAATGTTATCTAAATATGTTCTTAAAATTTTATTTCAGGCTTGTGAATACAAAGCCTTTGGTCACAAACAGTAGCTTTGCTAACACCGCCTGCTCTCCAGAAATGTTGATGAGGACAGGGAAATGTGAAGCAGTCTGCATTAGAAGGGCAGGACTGTTTTCTGCACTTGTGTCAGAAAATTGGTTCCAGATGAGATCTCTGTCTCCAAAGAGTGACACTGACACTTTAAGAAAGCCTAGGTGAGCTGCCAGGACTATATTCCTCTTTCCAATTCTTAATTTTGAGGGTAATAATACCAGTATACCCTTCCCCGCTCCTTTACAAACAGCAAGGCTCATTTTCCAATTTAGTGAATGCTTGGCACGTCTGCCTCTTCAGCAGGTTCTCTAGCTGCTAAACTCTACCAAACTCAACTCAGAGCAGGTTGAAACCTCCAATTTGGTTGCAATGAGAGAAATCTGCCCCTGCTGGACTCTAAGCTGAAAACCTTCAGGACAGAGCAGGATATTTGCTATCTGAGTTGAAGAAGATTAAGGGAGCCATGTGTGGCCAAAAGAATATAAAAATATTTATAGCATAAAAGTTGTCTCAGATGTTATCCAAGGAGGCAGTAAAAACATGGGTCAAAACCTTTCTGAGTACAATATCAGTAGTTTTAAACTTCTGATAATGAGATGGATAACTGTGGGTTTGAATAACCAGCACTGATTGTAAATTAATCCTGTCAGAACGTGCACCTTTTGTAAGAAATTCATAGTTTACAGAACGTGTGGTGTATTCTGAAAAGCAACTATTGCTGTGACGCCAAGAGGCAACATTACTCTAAACCAGCTAATGCTAGGATAAATAATTTGAACATGAGAACTGTATTCTAGGTACATTTTTAATTCTTATTTAAGAAACTTAACTTTGTGAGCATTCCACTAACATATCTCTAACTTGTAGCCAGAAAGACATTCCAATTAAAAAAAAAAATCTTATAAATACAGCAAAAAAACCACCCCAAAACCAGACCATACTACTGCCTTGAAAACACTGCAAGACAACTACTTTCAACTGTCATTCCTTGCCATCACTACAATAAGTGCAACAGGGAGCTTTTCTCTCTTCATCGGTTTCCTACAGGTTGTTCACATTGCTCAAAGGCAATGCAGATGCAGAAGTTTTCTAAATTATTTTCTTTGCTCATAGCACAGAAACAGCTGTAATGTCTGTGTGAGAAACCAACAAAAATGCTCCTAGTTTCATCATTCTTTTGTATGTGTGTCTGAAAGAGAGATGGACAAATACAAATTTCTTAGGCATTTATGGGAAACACCTCCTAAATATATGATTAAGTCAAGATACTAGATACCATCTGGAAAAGCACTCAGTGGTTTGATTCTTTCATCTGGTTCGCCTTTGTTCAGGTCCTTATTTAACTATGACTAACTGTGTTGCACCATAGGACACACATGCAGCAATAATCTTGTTTTGACATTTATGTAACTTCAATATGATAAAAATTTCAGTTTATTATTTATTGGAGTGTGTTTTTTGTTGTGGTTTGGGTTATTTTTACCAACATAGAATTATTAGGAGAACCAGATATTTCCTACAGTTGACAACATATTTCTTCCTCTAGTAAAAAGAGATAACCTGTTAGTTTATTTCTTGATTTACATCACTTCAGTCTACAATTTAAAACTTCCAGCACCTATCTCAATAATCAGTAATTTCTTTTCTTTGTATTTGAGCATACATGAAAACAATCAATGAGCTTACTTATTCAATTTGTAGCACTTACAGTATTGTGCATTTGTTCTGAGGTTTGGAGAGCACTGGGATAAAGTGAATATAACAGTCAGTAGCTGGGAAAAATAAGGGGAGGAAATTGAAGTGGCAACAAAACAAAAAAAGAGAAATGAACCCAAATTAAACAAACTAATTTGCAGCATAAAAGTAACTGGGTAATTCAGAGCATCATCAGTCAAGTAACCAAGTTTTCTGAGAGAAAGGTTTGTGGAAGAGTGCTTTAAAAGGTGAATTTAAATTTACAGCTGAGTTTACAATCAAATTTGAATGCATATGGACAACAAATAGTAAGTAAATCCAGTCAGGAAGTGTTGATATATCCTTTTTTTGATCAGTCATAACAAGGCAACAGTGTTAAACATTTGGGATATTTCACCTTTATCTTAACATTTTTTTAAACATCCATTAAGCTGCCAAGGTGTTTTATACCTTGTAATGAAGCTTGTGAGAGATGAATGGCAGGCATTAACCGCTATTTCACTATCACAGAGTGAGAGAGAGGCTGGAAGGGTGATTTGCACCTTGGGTGTCTTCAAAATACCAACAAGGACATTTGTTCATTATTAGTAGTACTTGAATACTAAAAATCTGCTAAAAGCTTCACAGGGGAAAGAACAAAAAGAAAAATCTTCACTTGAGTCAAGAACCAAATATATTAATATATTGAATTCTAATATTAGCTGTGACTACTACATTAAAGTTTCTTATAACAATCTCCGAAGAAGCTTCTCACTGAAGATGGTCCAGGCAGGAAAAAAAAAAACCAACCCCCCCAAAAACCCAAACAACCCTCCCCAAGCCCTGCCCCCAAAATGCACAGCATTAAATGTAAAACATGATTATTTATATATTAAATGATTCTATAAGGTGAAATAATTTAAAATACATCTTGTATTGATACAGAAATAAGACTATCAAATTGGGGGGGAGGTTTGCATAACAACTTAAATGCTGATGCCATTCATTACTTGTTAAAGTAGAGATGAAGAAACAGATATTTTAGCTAGGCTTCTCAAAAGCCTAATTGTATTTCATTGCTATGCCTGCAGCACCATTACTACTAAAAGCTTTAATTAAGCTACAGATACTATAGCATATGCAATTTGGTTTACATTTCAAGAATACAAACCACAGAATATTTCTCAACCGGTAAAGATGTAATTGTACATATTTTATCTAAATGAAAACTTGCAATATAAGAACTCTCTAATGTGAACAGTTAACATTACAATGTAAAATTACAGTGATGCTGCTAGATTAGTTACTAATTAAAAACAACAATACAGCTGCAATACAGAATATCTATCTCAATAGGCACTGGGAATAGCCAAGTGGTTTACTTACCAAAACTCAAAAATGGTTTATCCAAAGGGGAGGTGATGTTTTTTAAAATATTACTAAAATTTAAAATTTGTTTTTAAAAATCAAATATAAAGACAGTAATAAGAATCAGAATATCACTTAATAAACATTTGTACTTCCTTGCAGCAGAATTTCAACTGCTATTAATGCCAGATGAAACATGAAGCAAATTTCAGAAAATAGATTAGAAAAGTGAAAAATTAAAGAACTTTAACAGCAGAGACTCTCTGGGAATGCTCAGCCACAGAATAAACAGTTACAAGTAGCTGAATACACACCAAGCAGACAATATATTTTGAAAATGTTACACAGACTGGCTTAGTATGGAGTTATGTTGGCAAATTTCAAATACATTGAACCTGAGATGGATATTATGAAAAGTTTTTGAAAGGTTTCTAAATTGAACAGTCTCCCTCTGCTTCTATTCAGCTTTAAAATTCATTTTATTTATACATATTAGTAGCAGCCAGACAGATAAATATACAGAGAACAAAATGCAACACAGAGAATCAGTGAGTTTTCAGGGCGGTTTCTATAAAATATACCATCACTAAAAATCATTGTCATGAGGGAAGATGATATCTGTGTGACCTTGCCACAGACAAGATACACACACACAGAGGATTTTTTTTTCCTCATATTTTATAAATGGGATACTAAAATGCTGTTGTAATTTACATTACAAATAGCTTCCATCATTAAGTGCAAACCTATACAGACCTTATATGAGACAAACAAGCATTTAAGGTTTAAGGTTCCTGATTCTTGCAGAATAGCTTCTCTTGAGATAATATTTTGAATACATTTTTAGGAATAAATTCATAAAAGTTTTAAAGGAAGCTCAGTTAAGGTTATTTATATTTTTTCACATATATATCATTCACTAAAATTTAATTATGCATCTATAACCTGTTCTGCTTAATTCTGAAAATAATGTACATGTTTTAAAACTCTTTTTTTTTAATTTTGTAGTCCCCCATCACCTTAAGAATAAAAATTTTAGTTCATAATTTTCACAATTTTGCTTGTCTTTTGCTGTGATGTCTCCATGTATGGAAAAAAAGCCCAAGTGGCTAAAATATTGCACAAAAAACTTAACATGATCTTCTTTCCAGACAACACAATAATGGCAATGACTGAAGGGAAAAGCTAATGCCAGGATAGGACGGTCACTGCATGGAATAGCATGGGACGAGGGCAGTTTGCACCATTTTTCCTACTAGACATTTGGAAGCTGAGTAGAAAGAACCTCATATACATCAGATTTGCTGGAGGCAACTTTCAAAATGTTTCCTTTCATGGATTTCCCCTTCCTTTACCAGCTACCAGTGCAAAAAGGGATGTTAAGTACTACGCTGTTTTTCACTAACCCTCATGACCTCGAGTTTTTAGTGGCAATAATGATTTGTTGATCTATTGTACTATTCAACTCTTAAAGTTATACTCATTTCTTGGCAGCAGTAGCAGCAGTTCCCTTCATGAAGGCAAAGTCTGTTGTGATATGCACTGTCTAAGCACAGAATATAGTTCCTCTCCAGAAAGCTTATCACTCAGCTACAAACCAAAAGGGAACAAACACATGGGGACATTTAGGCAGAGGACATCACAAAAAAGGTGAGATATTGAACTGTTTTCTACTTATTACTAATATATCTTTCATTTATTTTCTTCAAAAACCTCAGCTCTCCAGTTGTTCTCTCTCCAGTATTTTTGAGTTTTCTGGTGTTTCTCTGATCATATGTACTAGTATCTAGAAAGTGAATATCAGAAGCTTATTCAGTTATCCTGATCAATTTGTATAAATTCTATGCAATGTGTTCTAGATGCTTTTAATTTTATGCACACTATAAGAGCAATTAAATGCACAGAATTATAAACAACCAAGGAGAAAAAAAATTCACTAACTTTGCTCATGTGTGGGGAAAAAAATGTATACTTACTGAAAGCCAAACAGCATTAAATCCGAGCTGGCAAATAAAGTATATTGAGCCAGTTAAATCCAAATAAGTGCATATATAGAATATGGTATCAGCCTTGTTATCTATGCAGTTGTAACATACGGCTAACAACTTTAAAATTGGTTATTTTTCAATCTACCTACCAAAATACATCCTTCATTCCTTATATTCCCTGCAAATTTATGACCTATATTCTATGGATATGTTGAGTAGATGGGTGTAATGGTGCAGCTACTGCGTGGTTGCTATGATTATAATTCCCCAGACACAATTCTTAATTTCCTGTCCAAGCACCCTGTTGGATTGCAATCCCCACCAGACCTGTCAAACAGTACTATATTATCTGGTGGCTCAGAAGTTCTTGATAGACTTCTAATGATCTTCAGTTTCAGAGGCAGCATAACTCAGATATATAGGATATTTCCCGTTATTATTATAAAAACAAGGAAAATCCTAAGAATATTAGCAAGTGGTTTGCTATTGGCAACAGATTATGTGATTTCTTTCTAGATACTGTGGCTTGTGTAGCATGAGGTCTGTGTTTCTAATAGTACTGCAGCACTGATGATGTATGCATGACTGGAGTATATTGTGAGTATATGTGGCTATGAATAACTAACAAATGTTTGTTGCCTCCCTTCAACTTACATGTATTTATTTACTTAGTTATCTCTATAAACAATTATTGGTGTTCATATGTCTTACTTTTTCTCGTTACAGATAAGGCAAACCAAATGACCAAAACCTAACAGTGAATCTGGACACCAAAATCATCACGAGAACTCTTTCAAGAAACCCTGACAAGTTTGACTACATAGTTTTCTCTAGTAACAAGAGCAACAGAAGAATAAGGACTCTTCTGGTGGGGCCTTACAATGTAAGACCTAGGCAGTAAAGACAGCAGAACATGCAGAAACACAGTAAGGCCCCAATCTGACATGATTTCTATGCTGTACACTTTGGAAGAATTCACTTTCCCAGCTTTTCCTCCAATAACGCATCTTCCAATGACTTCTACTTTTTCCATGCACACAGGCAGAATGACCGTGTCTTGGCTTGTACTTTAAGTACAAAGTATTTTTCATGATTCATCATAAAGTTCTTGGCATATATAGAAAGTGGTATCTTTTAACCAGTAGAAACATAGCTAGGGAAAAATCACAGTTTTAGCAAAGCAGAATTTCTATTACAGACAATTATGCAGCATAAGGTACAGGCCAAGTATGACAGTATAAGCTTTTAAAAAAGAAAAAGACAAAATTCCCTATAGTCAATGACTTCTTTCTATCACTTTTCTATTGAAATTAGTATAGATTAGAAATATATACTACCTCCTTTGTGGGGAAAAAAACCCCAAAGTTCAATGGTAACTCTTCCACTTGCAGTAAACAAATTTAAACTAGTATTTTCCTTGCATACTACTAAATGCAATACTTACCTACTTGCTCATCACAAATGGAATATTTAAAGTGCTCATCCAACAAATGTTAGAATTAAAAAAAAAAACTAAATGCATAGACTGATACTTTTATTATTTGTTTTCAGATATGATCCTGAAATTAAAGAATAAGGTAAAGTACATGAAAGAAAACTACTTTTTTTTAATACTGTATTATAACCTAAACACTTGAACAATGTTGTGAAGTCACAAGGTATGTGAGATTCCATATAGTCTAACATATTACAAAACTGCCATAGCTGCCAGAACCTGACTAGCTAGGTGTTCAGAAGCTCATACACCAGAGTAATTTCAAAATCCAGTTAAGTGAATTTTTCCATATGCACTCGAATCTTGTAAAGCTTCTAGCATGTTTGTGGCATAAATATACAACTTCTTACTTAACAGCAAACTAGCATCTTGACAGTAGAAGTGAAAAATTAGCAGCAGCAATCCTAAAACAAGTTCTTTCTTGCCACCATAGAAGTGTTAAAAGCCATAAACTATAGCTGGAGAAAAATGTGAATGTGTTTCTTTTCCACAAGAGTAAAAGCACATTCCCTAAAAGCCATTCAAATTGATCTGATTTGTGAATGAATATTACATTTGTTACTACTGGGGAGAAAATGAAAAAGTCAAAATAAAGTTGGTTTGGGTCGTAGTCATCATCCATCCCGTGTTCCCCCCCTCCCACCCCACCCCCCCCGAGATATGCATTTGAAAGGATTTCCTAAATGTAAATGTAATTACAATGCTTCGAAAATTATGAACATGGCAAACATTTCATACTGCATGACATGAAACCTCTTATTTTTATTGAGTGGATTAATCTCATCTAACTTTAGATATATAAAGCACAGATGTTTGTATGACGTAATTTCCCTAGGTTCCTGTATCTAATCACTTTCAGAGCATAACTGTTTTGGCTTGTCTTGATGTTTTGCTTTAGGATGATGCAAACTGTGGACTAGGCTCCTCTGGCTCATAAAAGTACTTTTGCATGACCAGATCCAGAGCTGTACCTTTACAAGGCAGATGTCCACTTAAGCAGAGAAAAAACCCCACAACTTTATAATTCTCTCCCATATTTGAAATTCAGTGGGAAATTCAAAAGGTTCCAGTTTTCGAAACGACCTGAGATAGTCTTTTCCTCTCTGTCCCACCATATAAACAGATATTGTTTCATGTGTAGATATTGTTTCTGCCATCAAACGAGAGCTTTGAAAAATAGAGGGACAGGATGATATCCTCTCTTTGCCGATGGCAGTGGTAAAGTTCAATTCAAATGTAATCAGAGTTTCATGCTTTGGGTGTACCATTTGCTGTATTTTAAAGATTAAGCTTCAATTCTGAGAAGCGCTGAGAACTGCTTAGAGAAAACTAGACATCTGTTCAGAGCTTTGTCAGTTTAATGGACTTCCACAGACCATGAAGAGGTCTTTCAGCCAGGTTATCCAGAACAAGGATTAAAGAACTTAACATTCATCAGTATCTCTCCTCTGGCACAGACAGCATTTATAGTGCTGAGAAAGAAAAAGAGTCTTTTTCTCACTTCTGTTGATTGAGCCATGTTCTTTCCCACTATGGTGCGGTCTTGCTGTTGGACAGCACTGATTCCAGATCACTCAAGACCTGAAGGACAGTTCACCCTCCCTTGCTTCAGCTCTGGGGACTGTGATGTCACAGGGTAAATAAGATCAGGTTACTCATCCAGCTGAAAACCAACACACAGAGACACGTAAAATATGCATACTTATATATTTAAAACATTTTAATGTATATAAAATTTTGAGTAAGCTCAACTTGTTCATTCATCCAATAAACAGAGTGTGAGAGGAGATAACAGACAGCCAGGCTGGGAGAAATGAACCTCATCTTCCTGCCACAGTGAGATCTCACCCAAAGCTTAACATCAAATTGAGACCAAGAAACTTTGCAACACATACAATAAATAGTAAATATCTCACTTCTACTACTGGGCTACCTTTCTTTCACCCTTTGAAAAGTGTTCCCATCACCAACCATAAAGCACAACTACTTTGAAGTGAAATAGAATGCATAAGCAAAGAATAGAAGAAATCAAAATTCAGGAGACAAATTAAACATACTTGATTTCATACTATTTTTCTCCTACCTCTTTAAAGTCTTTCCTACAATGTTCCCTGCTGGGACACATGCAACTAAAACTAAAGTTAAAAGTGCAATAACTAACAAATAGTTTCAGCTTGATACTGAATTCCTGTTATAATCTTAGATACAGTTTTTATTTTCTCCCAGCAAGAAGTAGCCTGTGTCACCAAAAATGCTTTTCTTTAATTAGAAATATTTTAACATCAAGCAAAAATATTTCCTTCACTGCTTTAAAATCAGTATCCTGGGAAGTTGAACAAGTTATCTTTTTACCTCATGGTGTTGCTTGCCAGGTTGTTACAATGAGAAAACTAAAACATAGTCATATATGCATAATAATAGCAGAGACATTTTAGGATTCAGTCACTCCCTAGCAGATAAGAACTTGCTACTTTGAGCTTATTGCTTGACACCAGGGGAAGAAATTACAGCTTATTACTATTTAGAATGCTAACACCAAGAGTGCAGGCCTATTGCAACCCCTGAAGAGGTTTCAAAACCTGACGTTGGTAAGTGGTGCGTTACAAACCAAATGAGTAGTAAAAAAACAGCCCAAAACCACAAACAAACAGAAAAGATTTCAACAATATATTGATCAGGTATGCAACAAAAACAGGTAATATATTTCAGGAGCATATGTGTATTTTTCATACACATGTATGTATACAATTAGCCAAATAAAAAGAAAGTCAATACAAAATTTCTCAAATCAAGATCAAGAAGTCTAGTTTTGCCAGGTATTTGTTAATGAATTTGACATTCAGGGACTTTTTTTCAGTAAAGTTCTGTGGGATAAGGTGGTGTCCTGATCCACTTCCCATTGTATTGAGCGGTAGTCAGCTGCTAATGACTTGAGAGTGATGTCTTTCCATAGGAAGAGCAGAACACTCTGGATACTACCAATGCCTTAAATTAGATACATTTTTTTTTATATATATATAATGGTATTTAGCTATGCTGCCATTACCAAGATGCCAGAGAAAGTGGCAATTCTGTTGTTCAGAAAACTAGATTCAACTACATAAACTCCTTTGCATATCTGTAACAAATAATGTCTCACAGTTTTATCTGGTATACTGCTGCATATTTACATTTTATTTAAGCCCCATATTTTTTAACCATTAAGGATTTTTAATAATTATGAAGCTGGATAACTTTAAGAAACTGTGGCATAGCCACTGAAGTTCTAAAGGCTGTCTCTGCTCTGATGCCTTTCAAAGCCTTAAAAGCAAAATACAATTTAAATATGACATCTGGTAGAGTTATTAAATCTAGCAGCAGCTGAGGAAACATAAAAGGATTCTTCTTTTAAATAGAAAACAAGCTGACATTTTACAAATACTTATTCACTATTATTTCAGCTACTGGTATACATTAGAGAAGACTACAATAATCAGAAAGAATTTGAATGATCTACAAAACAAAAGTATCTACTAAATTACAAAGACAGCAGATGTTTCAGCATTTATTTCTCTTTAAACCCTCTGCTTTCATACATTTCCAGGTCAAACATTCAGTGCATATATCTTTTCTCCTATTAATTTTCAGCTGCATATTCTACTCCATAGCACATATGACATTTTGGTACCTTATCCTGAAATAACGTCCCAGCCAGATCAGAGAGATGCGATATAATTACTGACCCACTATAACATAGTTTTTACTTGATTTTTTCCCCCCTCTTCTATAAGTAGCTCCTTGAACTTCAGGTGTCTGATTTGCATGATCACAGGGGTCTTCATTGTAAAATCATTATTATTTTTACTGCATGCATATCTTTAACCAGGCATGGCTAATTGGTGTGGAATAAAGCCTTTTCATAATCAGTATACAGCACACATAATTTCACAACTAGCATATGGTATGTGCAGTCTGGTTTCAGGCATAGTCAAAACAGAAAAATAAAAATTTACTAACCTAGCCCTGTTTACACAGGGAAGTACCCCCATTTTTAAAAGATGCCCATTGACTTCAGATGAGAAACTCTGACCCTCAGAACACAACTTTCCACTCAGATTTCCTCCCCCCTCCCCCATGGTCTTAAATTTGCTTGCAGTTATATCAGTTTTCAGTTAGGTCATACCTACTTTTCCTTACAAAGTTGTTTTTACTAATTTTACTTGCCCAATATTTAAGGGTTTAGAGGCACAGGAAAGATATATAAATACTATACTACATAAAAATCCAAAACAAAACCCAAGCACAAATGGTGCATTCCTTTTTTCAAAGAAAATTGTCATTTGCTTGAGAAGAATGAGATCGTGCTCACCATAAGAACTCATTCTGTAACAATTTTCTTACAACTAACAACAAGCTGGCTTTTTTGATACACAGAATTTGAGATACAGCACCAAAAGGGTCACAGTCTACCTGTTTCTAATGGGTCTCCGATCATAAAGCTAACAGAAATAGCAACATGTGACTTAAGATGGTTGGTGGTAGTGGGGGGATTGGCTTACAGTTGTTCTCTATTCTGGAAAATAGCAAAGGGAAAAAAAAGTATATGGTGGGCATTTTTTTGGTCTTGATAAAAAAGGAGGTTAGAGAGTGGCTTTAACAACTGGTAGAGGTCAGACCATTTCAGACAAAAAAAAAAAAAAACAACCAACCAACCAAAAAAAAAAAAAAAAAGAAACCCAAACTCTGTGAAAAAAAATTAAAAAATGCACAGAAACCTATCTAGAAAGTCCAAAGCATCAGACCCCACTAAACTATGCCAATTTCTCATAATTGGAAAGATTAAATTTCTTTTCTGTTCATTGCTAAGTATTCAGATTAATTCACATGCTAGTAACTTCCTCACTTAGAAGTCCAAGGCCTAAATCCTAGCTGTAAGATCTATTTTTCATAAAGGGCATGTGTGAAAGAAAAATATTCAAGTCCTGGGAGTACTGAATAACTCAAGCTGTTACATGAATGCTTTGTTCTATGATAAAGCTGGTTTGGCAAACATTCACTTCCATTTCTTTTCTTGCCTTGAGCTTATTACTTCTCAGCTGTGCCAGTGCAACAATTTAGGTGGCTTCACTTTAAACTGAATCGTCAAAATACTCCTGGTTGTAAGGATCATTCACATCACAACAGAGTCAGGAATAAACTTTTAAATCATCTCTCTCCTGTCTCATATCTGGCTTTGAATAACAGTTATGTGGAACATGGCCCAGCCATGGTCCCTGCTGATCAATTAAATCAACAATCATGTGATAAAAGCAGTCTGTAGTTTTACCAAGATTTAAGGGATGAGAGGAAACCTTACAGTTCTCAGACAGCAAATAGGCCCAGACTTAAAAAGGACTAAATTGTGGAGCAGAAGTTAGGTGAGACTTGGATGTTTAGTTTCAAAATATAGTTATTCTTATGCTTCAGATGTTCAAAAACTTGCAAACACTGTCATTTTTAATCATTAAAAGCTCCCTGCTGTGCTGGATTTGGCTGAGATAGAGTTCATTTTCTTCCTAGTACCTGGTATGGGGCTGTGTTTTGGATTTGTGCTGAGAACAGTGCTGATAACACAGGGATGTGTTCACTGTTGCTGAGCAGTGCTCACCCAGAGCCAAGGGCTGTTCTGCTTCTCAGCCCACCCCACCAGCGAGGAGGCTGGGGGGGCACAAGGAGCTGCGAGCGGACACAGCCGGGACAGCTGACCCCGACTGACCCAAGGGATATCCCAGACCGTATGACATCGTGCTCAGCATATAGAGCAGGGGGAAGAAGAAGAAGGAGGGGGTACATTCGGAGTGATGGCGTTTTTCTTCCCAAGTCACCGTTAGGTGTGATGGAGCCCTGCTTTCCTGGAGATGGCTGAACACCTGCCTGCCCATGGGAAGTGGGGAAGGGATCCCTTGTTTTGCTTTGCTTGCATGCATGGCTTTTTCTTTACCTATTAAACTGTCTTTATCTCAGCCCACAAGTTTTCTCACTTTTACCCTTCTGATTCTCTCTGCCATCCCACCAGTGGGGAGTAAGCAAGAGGGTGGGTGGTGTTTAGTTGCCAGCTGGGGTCAAGCCATAACACCTGCATACCTAAATTGTTCTGTTAAATTTCTCTATGCCCGCTTATATTTGTAAGCATCTTAAGTAAATTAAATAGCAAGAGTAGTACTCTTGTTTGCCATGTATGTCAAAGAAATAACTAATTCTAGTATAGTAGAAGTTACATGTCCAAGAAAACCTACCATATACTATTTCAGTCCTCCAGGAAACTTACAGGTTTTACAGCATTAAAACCACTGCCTAGAAAATCTCCTGTTTTCCCTTAAATTTATTTTTATACTGACAAATGATAAAAAAAGTAATACTTGGATAATACTTGAAAGTAAGTCTAGTATTATAATACTTTGTATACATTTATTTTAAATTTTACTGTACTGAAATGCTACAGAAAATTGTTAGTTTTATTATAAGATGATTAAAAACTATAAGAAATCATAGGCAGTTCATACACAGTGAATTCTACCATGGCATAGAATTTATCACCAAGTTTCTGTTCTCAGCTCACCATTGACTTTAACCAAGATATGCCAGTTAAAAAAGTTTTGTTTGCTCCTACATTCATTGCTCCTCTCATTGAAGCAGTGCTTTAAAAGGTTATCATGCTGTTTAACTGTGGTTACCCCAAGACAATACTGATGACTCTGCTGACCAAGATGGCCCCTCTGCTTCTCTGTAGTGCATCTCCACCATGCTTCTTCAATAACTGTTGTGTTATATGACTGTGTTATGCCATTTGATGCAAAGGTGATCTTTTCATTATGCATGTGAATGATGTTTAACGGAGGAGAAATCTCATAGTTTAGGACCCTGAAATTATAAGGAAACTAACCACAATCATGTTAATTAGGACAAAAAATTGCTGGATGGTGTTAGGTCATGCTTTATGCAACCCACCCTTTGAAACCACTGCAATTATCACAAACTTATTTTTGGAGCTGTGAAATTTATGCTGTATGGATTTATACATTTCTATTAATCTCTATTTTTGTTTGAATACAATGCAAATCTGAATGAACTCTAGTTTCTTCTGATTCCTGTGTAATGGAAGACTTAAGCAGACCATTCAGGGACATCTTTTAGATTTTGTTTTCCGTATCCCTGAAAGTGATATTTCTTAATTCTTTACATAAAACTTTAGAATAGCTAAGAACTCCTAAGCAAACTAAGGAGATCAAAAGTCCAGTTTTGCAAAGAATTTCATGAATCAAAGTTGTCGCTTTGCTCTAATTTTTGGAAAAAAAAATTAAACTCTTTATGAAGATATTTAAAAATATCTTCAGTGATTAAAACATTTCATTTTACATACTCATAATGTGATCTTTTTTGTAGCTGCCAAAAATAATTTCAAATGGAAAATGAAAACATTTTATTTAAAATCAAGTTATACAATTTCTCCAAACAGATACCTTAGCAAAGTCTAAACAATTTTGTTAAGCATGTCATTTTTTTATCAGCTCAGCTGTTGGTGGAAAATTCTTCAAATTTTTTGCAGAAAGCTTTAATATACTTAATATAATTATCCTATCAAATTTAAAATTTTAAGCTTCCATAGTTCTCTGTTGATGCATTCCTAATGTATCTTAACTTTGCACCTCCAATCTTTTGCAGCTTTTATTAAAACCTGTGTAATAACTACATAAAGACTATATATGATATCTGAAGAATTATGTTACACCTTGGGTTTAGGGTTTGTGATAGGATTGGATTTATATTTTTGAATGAGAGGAGACAATAAAACATTGTTTTCCAAAGTATTCAAATTAGCCTTTAACAATAGTCACAGAGGTACAAAAAAAAAAAGTTATTTTTTGTTCAAACTGTTCAATCTTCAGAAAGGTCTCTGGAGCCCTTTGTACCATCAGTGTGTTTGTGTTGGATATCTGTACAGCAAGTAATGGCAATAGTGGCAATTTATTGCTGTTTTTATGAAAACTGAAAATCATTCCAGTCAGATGACTCTAAGCAAATCTAAGCAAAATTACTTTGGGGACTATCCATTCAGATCAAAGTGATTTATAGCAGAAATCTGCCAATGTAGCATAGAACTTTTGCACATGAGAGTCACAAGTTACAAGAGTACTTTACAGACTTGAAACTAAAACAACATTAGAATATAAAAAAAATCATTGGGAAGAAGTATAACCTTTTTCTAACCTACATAACTAAATACTGAAATTGTTCCTATGGAAAAAAGAGAAGAGAAAAAAACAAACAACAAACCACTTGTCATATACATGTATTAAATGTTGGAGAGATATGGCTCCTAAACAAAAACTCTACACCGATTGATGCATCAAACAGTTTTCACCTGCAAATTTTTTGAGCATTTGTTTATTGTCATTATTTTTCCTCTTTACATTATAATGCCCACTCCTCATATTCTAAGGTGGTCTTGCTCCCTAGTCACAAATAACAAAAAATGGCATGAAATGATTGCTACTGCTTCATTATATAAAATATGCAGTATTACACTGACCTTGTACAATACTGTGAATTTCCTAAAACAGTACAGCAAAAAATGGCATGATCATGAGTTAGAAAGTTCTTTCATGATTAGGGTACCTACAATTTAGCTGTTTCTTTGAGCCTCCTCCTAACTTCAATGTTATACTAAGCTTAACATATGGCTGTGTAGCAAGAACATCATGGCCTGATTTTCCTTTCAGGGAAGAAAATCAAATATTACAACACTGAAATCTTAAGAATTATAACATCATGAAAAGATACTAAAGAAAAGCATGGTATGATGAAGTTAACCACATAGCCTTACAGAGAGACATACCAGTAGTATGTAGATGTCACCTGATGAGTCATGCTCTAGTTGCAAGGGTCCCCAAGTGCCCCAAGCAGCTTTTTTCACAACTCAGTGACTACCACACTTACCTTCTAGAGAATGTTTTAGAAACTATGGATCAAGCTGCCCTATCACACAGGCTCAGGAAAGCTCCAAGTCTCTCAGGGGAAGGAGTTCTCTCTTTCTGCTGCCAAGGGAAAGGCTAGGAAAGACACCAAAGTCAGGGGAAGTGGGCACAACTGCAGTTAAAGTATTTCTGCAGCCTATTCAAATGAAACCCAGGTGAAAGATCAGGAAGCTGACAGAGCAAACAGGAGCCAAGTTTGTTTGGCCTAAGCAACCAGTCTAACCCTTAAACAAATGTCAGCTACCCACCTTGCCCACTGACCACTCAATTCTCCTTACAGACACACAGCTGAAGCAGAAGGGTTAGTGAATATCCTCATTTGCAAGTTTCTAATCCTGTAGCTTGGGCACAATTTGAAGAGATGAGATATATGGTCAATTCTCCAGAGCAGAAAAATGAGGGTCCCCTAGTACCAGTCTAGGCAGTAAAAACTGTGAGAAAACAGAGCAATCAAAACAGCACCTTTTTTTTCTTAAAGCAACACACTAAACTGAACACAGTAATAAAGAAATGAGACCTGATCAGCATTTTAGAGAAAGGAAGTATATCTACAGGAAAATTTAAGGCTGTCATTCCTGTTTGATGGCCCTTTCAGACCATATTCTGAAAGATAAGCAGTTCCTATATAACTACTCAGAAGCTGAACAGCCCATCAGAAGGATACGGATTCCAGCCAAAAGGTCAAATCCTTTCTTAGAAACAGATTTCTAGCTCTATGTAAGTGTGCATTGTATATACCTGTATGTACGCATTGGTAGCAACAGAGCCATTACTCTTGAAAAGTAAGTCATAATGCTAAAAGCTTTAATTTTTTTTTTAATATATATAGAAGAGCATTCAGATTACATTATTTTCATCAACCTGATTTTTAACCAGTAATAACAACAAAAAATATTTTTCATACTGCGAAGCTTGTTCATAAGGATGTTGACAGTAGAACCAGCACAATGAAATCTTATCACATAGTTATGTCCAAGAGCCAACAGCAAAAAACTGCTTATCCAGAAGCCATAGTTTCTTGCTAGACAAAACAAGGATAAAGAGAGATAATGAAGGGCTACACAGGTTTGGCATATTAAACCACTTGCTTCTCACCTGTCTTCTAATAGAAAATTTATTCTCAATAATTTATTCTTGGGGGGGAGGGGGGGAAAGATAACAAAAAGTCACATGTAAGTCCCATCAGGAATGATGGAATAAGTATCTGTTCTTTTCCTTACAACTTTCTCATCTTTTCAGGGAAAAATAAGCTTAAGTGTTTACAGCACTGTTATCAAATGTTAAATCTTCCCTGTCCTCCTAAAGAGTTAATTAAGGAAATCTGGGATACATATTGCCTTGTCAATTTGAGATTTGAAAGTTTTCTCATGTTTCAAGAGATGAAATCAACACTACGTTTTGAAAGCTTTCATTAAAAGTACGTGTCTCTTCTCCTCTTTCTCTATTAAAATAATTCCAACATTATAAATTCTCAAGATTTGCTGTATACCTGAAAAATGCTATTTGTGTATTGTTGCAACTTCCTGAGGAAATAACTCAAATTATCTGATGGTTAATATTTGTAGAAATACTAGAAATGTAGAAATCTTGGAAGTGTAGAAAGGAGACCACATCCATCAGGATGAACTGAGACTTTATAATTCTTTTTCGGCCAGAGACCTCATCCAGAAATTAAGAGACTAAAGCAATACAGGAAATAGTGTGATTCTGCAGACCAGTGATTACAATATTCTGTTAGAAAAGGGAAATATCAACTCTGTCACTATTTCGGGACCTCTTACTCAAAATAGTGAGGATCTCATCAGCTACAGTTACATTTTCTCCTGTCTTCATCTGAACCCTGGCAGGTAGCAGATGTCAGTGTGAACCTCCTCAGGATGAAGAAGGATTTTAAAAGATTTTTTTTCCTGCCTCAGAGTTCCATTTTTTCATCCCCTTTGGGAAGGGTGGCGTTTGCTCACCCTTTCAAATGATGTAACTTGCTGCATTCAGGTCAGGATCTCGAATAGATGAAAGCATTTTCTGAAATCCGTTGAGCATCTAAAATTCAGAGAAGGAGGAATCTTTGGGTATAAGCCTGCTCTCCACATTTTCTGTTGAATGGTTTTGCATGACTCCCAATACATAGTGCAGGGCACTATTTAGCTCACCACTTTGAGTCAACCAAACTAC
This sequence comes from Buteo buteo, assembly GCF_964188355.1. Classification (NCBI taxonomy): domain Eukaryota; kingdom Metazoa; phylum Chordata; class Aves; order Accipitriformes; family Accipitridae; genus Buteo; species Buteo buteo. The sequence goes on along the minus strand of NC_134173.1, from coordinate 15,810,488 downwards.
TTAAGGAACTGAGGTACACTACGCAGAATTCTGCACGTGTCTTCAAAGTCAAAATACCCAAAAGTTATTTGCTCCAGTACTTACCTGCTAGGCATCAGACACCTTTATTTGATCTAGGCTTAGCTCGTTTTTTCATTTTAGTATAAGTTTTTTGCTAATAAAGTACCACAGCATGTCAGCTGAGTGTTAATGCAGCAAGCAGCTTTTTAATCAAGTCTGAATGCCTTTTTAAAGACATAGGTCAAAACAGAAATTGTGGACTGAAATGCTCTGACAGCACTGTGTACAAGATCAAACAATGCTAGCTGTCCCTTTTGTCCTTATTGCCTAAAAATCCAGTTACAGCAGATATTTTCCTCAAACATTCCTTTAGAGACAGACAAATTCTGCATTTTTAAAAAACTGCATATTGGGGATCTTGATTCAGTCTGTCAAGCACTCTTCTAAGATTCAGTATGTGACCTTGAAAATATGAATCCATGACTCCAAAGGAATAACTATGCATTCCACTCCTCTCTGACTGCATACACCTTACTAGCTCCTGAAAGCCAGAAAAAAAATTTGCTCTTGAGTAAACAAACCACCTTTCCATCTATTTCTTCTTCCCTTCAGGTACTCCACGTGGTTAGAAGAATTTATTTAAGATGGTCCATCAGGAAAAAAAAAGCTCTAGAATCAGCTTTGTGAAGAGACTGTTATTTTATCTGGATTTTTTTTTTTTTAACAAAGCCCCATTCAGATTTTATAGTCCCGATACTGATATGACATGCGTAAAATGATGGCACAAAATAGCATCTGCATTCAAAGATCACTCTGAGAATCTGTGCAAGGCAGAAAACACCTACATAATTTCCATCAAGTATCTTTCATCGCTGGTAAATATGAAAAGGTTTAACTTGGTATAACTAAGAAAAGTCATTGAAAGTGAAAGTGGATTTTCTCTAAATATGCTTATTCTTACTTGCTGTGGTGGGTTGACCATGGCTGGCTACCGGATGCCCACCCAGATGTTCTCTCACTCCCCCTCCTAAACAGGACAGGGGAGAAAATAACGCAGAAAACCTCATGGGATGAGATGGAGACAGGGAGATCAGTCATCTGTTACTAGCATGAGCAAACCAGTCTCAACTTGGGAAAAAATAATTTAATTTATTGCCAAATAAAAATAGAGTAGGATGCTGAGAAACAAAGACAAAAACTAAAACACCTTCCCTCCAGCCACCCTCTTCTTCCCAGGCCCAGCTTCACCCCTTCGTTCCTGACTCCTCTACCCGCCCCTACCCTGAGCAGCGCCGAGGAGGGTGGGGAACGGGGGGTTGCACTCAGTTCATAACAATTACTGTCTGCCGTTCCTTCCTCCTCACACTTTTCACCTGCTCCAGCTTGGGTCCTTTCCACGGGCTTCATGAAAATACCTGCTCCACTGGGGTCTCTCCAAGACCACCTCCTCCCCTCCTTCTTCTCTCACCTTGGGGTCTTCAGGGCTGTTTCTCTCGCATTTTTTCCTCACTCCTCTCACTGCTGCATGGCATTTTTTACCCTATGTGACATAACACTTTCTCAGAGGCCACCATCTTGTCTGAGGGGCTCAGCCGTGCCCTGCGGTGGGTTGGCTGGAACCGGCTGGAACCGGCTGTGTCCGGCACGGGGCAGCCCCGGCCTCTCCTCACAGAGGCCGCCCTGCAGAACCCGCTGCCTGCATCCTGTACACTTGCAGATACAAAATATTAACAGCTGTCCATGTATAAAGTCTAAATCGTAAGTACAGGTAAGACAGTGCTGGTTTTGAATCCAATTTTTTTAAAATGATCATTCAGAAAAAATGAATTTGAAAATGTAATTAAATTTCATTTTGTTAATGACAGACTGAAGCCAGAGTCACGCTGTAAGTGAGCATCAGCCAAAAGCTAATCTGAGCACTTCCTATCATTCCAGCTGCTTGTTTCTTCAGACACATCTCTTCCTCGACTTTATAATAGTTTTGCCACTGAGTCTTATTACACATATGAAATCTGCTGACTTAGTAACCCACCTGTTTTCATGTCTTCAGGAGACAGTTTTCATTTTACAGTTCTTCACTTTAATAGATGATAATTACGTAATTGTATTGGGTCTGGCTGAGATGGAGTTAATTCTCCCCATAGCAGCCCTCACAGTGCTGTGCTCTGTATTGGTAGCTAGAAAGGTGTTGATAACACACCAGTGTTTGGCTACTGCTGAGCAGTGCTGGCACAGCATCAAGGCTGTCTCTCCAACATTTCCCCCCCCCCCCCCTCAGTGGCTGGCTGGGGCAGGGCAAGATCTTGGGAGAGGACATAACCAGGACAGCCAACCTAAACTAACCAAACAGATATTCCATACCATATGACGTCAGCTCAGATATAAAAGCTAAGTAAAGGGAGACAGAAGGGGGGCATTTTTGTCTTCCAGAGCAACCACTACGTGTACTGAAGCCCGGCTTCCCAGCAATTGGCTAGACTTAGCCTGCTGATGCGAAGTAGAGAATAACTTTATTTGTTTTTCTTTGCTTTCACACATGACCTTTGCTTTCACTTTATTAAACTGTCCTTATCTTGACCCATGAGCCCTTTGTCATATTTCCTCCCCCCTGTCCAGCTGAGGAGGGGGAGTGATAGAGCGGCTTTGGTGGGCACCTGGCACCCAGCCAGGGTCAACCCACCACAATAATGCATGGAGCGCTAGAAGTGGAGATTTAACTCAGTAGTGTATGGTTAAGAGGTAAAATATGAAGAGCCTATGTTTTGTAAATTCTTAAATGCTCCCGTATTCACAAGTGATTCCAATCCAAAAGCCTGAAGACTCCTGCACAGTATGTACGTATTTGTTCTTTATATTATAGATTTCTTGATGTAACTGCTCAGGTTCTGGAAACTGATTCCAAAGAGAGACTTCAGGGCTGACAATGACTATTTCAGATTATCATCACTTGTGTAAATAAAGAGTGCCTAGCCTCCCATTGCAGCATGCAATGGTTTCAAATACCATTAAGAACTCTTGATTATGTCAGTGTTCATTTAAACTAATGATATTGCTTTCTAGTTAATTTTGGTTTGATTTCCTTAAAGCAAGGTGGCAAAATAACTTCATTAAGTAGATTTTTAAACATACAATTTTTAACTAATTATGGAATGGTAATCCCTTGATTGAAATATTCATTTTAAACTAGACAATCCCTCTCCTGAAATCTTACTTCATTCCATAATGTCATCTTGAAAGACAAAGATGGATTTGGGGAAAGGAAAATAGTAGTATTACTTGGAAAATAAAATAGTATTACTGATGCAAAACTACACAAATTTATCCTACATTTTTAAACAATAGCAGTAGAATATTGGGAAAATTGTCTTTTCTCAAAGCTTTAGAGATTCAAATATAAAATATGTTCAAAATATTTTTTTTTAAGTTATTTCAAAACCTGGCTAAAATAACAATACAGTTTTTCATCACACAAGCAGTATCTTACTTTCTCTGTTAGCTTCTTTTTCCCTCTGTGATGGAAAATACATGGGAAGCAGCAACTCTGCGCATTACTTCTGTCTGCTGGCAGTAGCTATTTTTTCCAAGGCTCATGTGCAAATTCTGATGATATAGTTATGCCATGCAAAGAGCACCTTAAGCTCCTTTAGTTATTTTAACAAAATTAGAAGCAAGCTTATTATCGAACCTATGTTATGGAAGAAAAATAAGCTGCTGCAGTCAATCAGTTTCAGGGCTGAAATACATTCTGATTTCCCATTTCCCACCCAACGTATTAGACACTCAAAAGTATTCAGTAAGTATATTAGTATATTGGAAAAGTACTTTACATTGGCTAAGAGCCTAGAAATCTACATCCTCTAGAAGTCAAGTCTTCCAGTTCATCATCATCTCATGCCTGGGAATAATTTAAAGCTTGAGACAATTCAGTACTTTAAAATAATGAAAATATTTCATAAGAAAACAACAACATTATAATTTCATGTTTTAGTAATGCTGGAGAAGCTATTCAAATACAAGTCTGTTAAGGAAATTAACTTATTCATTAACTGAGTAGACAGGGATGATTCTAAGACTGCAAAAATATTTACAATAGCTTTATCATTTCAGCTTTATTTAATATCCACAGTTTGGCCAAAAAAGACTGAACATAAATGTAAAATTAGGGAAGGTTAATGTCTAAATACAATATGTACTTGAAAGGAAGACCAGAATGACTGCATGTCTCTGATGCTATCTTTTTAGGTACTATATGAAGTCAATTCACCTCAAAAAAATAAATACACACTACACTCTAATGACAGTAAAACTGCAGATGAATCTTTCTTACAACAAAAATATGGTCTGAAAAAACATTAACTAAGCCAGCCTTACAATAACATGTCTGACAAATTTAACGTCCCTATGGGCTATTTTTCCTTGATTACATAATGGAGTTTAAGTATAAATGCACAAAAACATAGCATTAGTTTTAATATCATCTGACAGAAGAAATGATATTTAACTGCTCACTGCTCACAGATAATGCCCCATGTCTACAGGCATCTTCAATTTCAGAGTAAGATGCTGTATATGGATAAGTGTGTTAGCATGAGGTAGTGTTAGAAACATACTTAGATCTTCATGCAACTAGTTTATACTTTTACATTTCTTCCTTCCATATGACATAGGTCAAACAGAAATTTTTGTGCTAGAAAATAATATATATTATTTAAGAAGAAAGAGGGTTTTTTTAATACAGAGTATACTTTTCTGAATCAATTAACAAAGTTTGAATGATAAAACTGTAGTATCTATTCATGATCTCTCTGAATTGAGAGCAATAATGTGTTTTATTTGCATTTCTTCAGGGCCACGTACTGACATTTCTGGGGCGGGGGGGTGTGTTTTTTTTTAAAGAATAGCTATTCTGAAGAAGATATCTAATTGTAAAATTTAAAGAACATTTGGACAAGACAAGACCTAACCTTCAAACTGCAATCTGAGACTGAATTTAAAAATAATGATTGAGTATGAGGTGGACTGATTCATCTAACTCACTTATTCAAAGAAGAAACTATTTAATATTCATTGTATAAAGTTTTTACTGAGAGAAAATTATTATTCCTGCTATCCTGATGAGGAGTGTAAATAATACATAATTTTTGTAATAAGCATATAAAAAGATCAGAATTTAAAAGATTTTATTTTGGTCATTCAGTACCAGAGCAAGAAACTGCACCATGAAGCTGTGAATCCATCATTTCTCATCATCATTAGATTTCAAATTATAGTCAAAAGAGAGATAGGATGGTTGCTGATGGTACAAATTATTTAATGAATAATGGTTAACATCTGCAAGCAGAAATATCACTATCACGTTGACTGACAGTATCATGCTGATTGGCTAAGTTTCAGGCAGCGTGAGAGAGTAGAACTGATACACATTAACATGATCAGCAGTGTCACCTACAGTGTGATTAATAAGGGGTATGTCTCACTATGAATGATTAAATAAGGTTTCCCATAATTAGGTGAGATTGTGGGGTTTTTGACTGTTGCTCCTTAAAAAGCAGTATTTATGATAAAATGTTCTAAAGATTCTCACTTCTTTACTTTCAGATACTTGAATGCCAACTAATCAGTAGTTCTGATTATGGTGAATGACCTCTCTTTTCTTTCTGGATTTTTTTTTTTTTTTAATCTTCTTTTGCTTTTTCTGTTTTCGTCCAGAGGAAAACCACTGATTGAGGCATCAAATAAATTTAGGAAAGAAAAAAATCTTGCCATGTTTAAGTAGCCTGACTGATAATATAAGTAAGTTGGAATTGTACTGCTACCTTTTCTGAGTAATTCCATCAGTAGGCACTTTCTGAAACAATTAAGAAGGGGTCTTAAAATATTCAGCACAGAATAACACACTTCAATAATATTGTTCTTCCAACACTTCCCTTCCAGTATTTGTTCACACTACAGTGCTGTCTAAATGTTCATGCAAGTTTATAATCACATACTAGCCCTAGTACTTGCTAGAAGAGACTGCAGGCAAATTCTGATAGGTTATAACAAGGCATGGTACAATTTATGTGAGTCCATATTCCAGCCAACAGTGAAATCTGCAACAGAAAGCTTCATCTCAAACTCAAATCAAGTTTCTTATACAATGTGTTCTCCAACACCTCTTAGAAATAGAAATTATTGCCTTTAAACAACAGCAGCACCAGACAGGCATTTTGCACTTGTTTCTGAAGATGGGCTATCACTGAAGTGGAGAGAGAGAACCAGGCAAACAGGCCCAGAGGTGTGCAGGGAAAGTAAAATAATTGTGAAGAAGGGCCCTGAACAAAGGAAGAAGAAAGAAAACTAAGATAAAAATTATCTCATATCAGTGATAAAGAGAAGTTATGCTTCTTGCTTAGCCTACACATCTCCTTCAATCTTGCTGATGAAAACATTTGCAGCTTCTTTTTTTTTTTTTTCTAGAAGGCTAGCCTAAAATGGTATTAACACTAAAATTATTGCCTCAAGTCTATATCTGCAAGTAAAAAAAAAAAAAAAGTTTCTTTTTTTTTCTTTGATTAATTTATTTCAAGCCCCAAATAAACATTTTCTTAAATTAATCTGGACTTTCTTGTGCCAGTCCTAATCTGACAAGGTGGCTTTAAAAACTGGAAAAATCATAATGAAGGGGAAAAAAGTCTTCAGTAAAGCTCTTGAGACTTCTGAGAGAGAATTTTAATCTTCAAAAGTGATAAGAATAAAGAAGGAGGATGACAAAAAAGCCATCTGAAATCAAGTCTTTGGGGACTGTAAATAAGCATGTATTGCATTTTAATACTGCCTTAACTTTTATGTCTAGAATGTTCTTTTTTTGTACATAATGAAAACATAAAACTGCACGGTAAAAGTTATGAAACCCCTGTCTGTTGATTATCAAAAGAAAAGAGATTGGATTTTAGTGTTATCTGTATTTCCAGCGTGGATACTTTATTTTAGAAAGCCATCATGCTGATTATCATCATCTCAGTATATTCTGGATTAAAATTTTGGGGTTTAGTTTCTTATCTGAGAGATACTTTGAATCAATTTAAAATTATTTGTGAATAGTAGAAGCTGACTAAAGACTAAGTTTATCATACAAACCAGATATAAGATCCTTTCAACATTATAAAGGTGCCTTATTTAGAAATCTATCTTTAGTATTACCATATCAAAATCCTCAGGCAAGGCTGACATGAAACCTTACTTGGAGTGAAAAGAATTTCCAGCTAATGTCTGGATATATTATCTACTGAACATTTATGCTCAGATCCCACATATTACCTGAGAACTGAAGTGGAAAGCAAGTAAGACCAGGCTGATCACTTGAAAAAAATGGCCAACCTGTTTCTTAGATGAGAGGTGCTGGAAATGTAAGCTAAAAATACTTCCATACAACCAATTTACAAGGCAAAGAACACATTTAATATCTTCATTGATAAGGCAAACCTCTTTTCTTCTTTACCTGATGAAAGAAAATAATAAAAGATAGGGGTTTAATTTCATTAACAAACTTTTTTCCTTGATTAAAACAAGATTAAAAAAACAGATTCAATTTAGAGGATAATTAATGGAAAGATATATATGCATGTTTTGAAGCTGGTTTAGTGGTACTGTACAATAATTCTGCACAATCTTACTGAAATCCTACTTCTGTATTGATATAAGAATGCTACTTTTTAATTCAAATTGGAATTTATACAGTGCTAAATCATGCATGATGAAATTACGGAATTGAAAATTTATACAGATTACAAAAGTGACAGAGTATGAAAGCCATAAAAATTGCTTGCACAATAAGAGAAATCTGCTGAATAAAAGCTCATGTTGAGAGCAGGCACCTTTAAAAACATTCTAATTTTTCCAACATTCCTCTCAACTTTAAACCAACAGTTTCTGCCTTCATTTTATCTGATGAAGTAATCATATTAAGGACACTGTAACTGTTATCATTTTACAAACAGCATAGGCCTATTAGCCAATCTTTTCAATACCATATTTTGGAAAATACAGCAATATCTGTGGGGAACAAATGCCAAGGAACCATACGTGCAAGACTCGATTATTCATCTAATGCAGCTAGTTTTACTGATTCTATATAGACATGAAATTTGTTTTCAAGCAGGGATTATGTTTGGTTTTCATTTGTAGAGATTTGTACATAAAAGGTGCAATCCCATCAGTGTTCTAGTTCAGAATGAACTTTTGAATCATATTTTGCAATCATCTCTGACTTGCTATCCATTGATTTGTGATGTGAACTGGATTCCTTATGGAAAAATAAAACTGGAAGATGCACTGCAGGAGCTCACTTAATGCAGTGTAAATGCAAAAGGCATTTAGACTAAGACTAATCCAAAGTAAAAAACCCTGAAATGTGTATGTTACAAATTCAAGGAACAGCACTTAACTAATGCAGGAAGAGTGAAGAGAATGACAATGTCCAGTTCAAGTTAGAACTTTTTTCCATGAAAAAAATTAACGTTTCATGGAAGATGAAGTAAATCAAACATTATTCAGAGTCTTTGTAAAGGAGGAAGAATAAAGGAGTAAAAAGAGCCTGACTTTCTACCTTGAGGCTTTGTACTTTTATCCAAAAGCTAAGAAACAACTGGGTTCTGATCCCTGTTCTGCTGAATATATACTCATATAAAGTGGAAACATTTCAAACATGGGACTGAGAGTAGTCTTTTGCTCAATGATCATGAGATGCCATTAGAAAGGACATATTAAAATCTCCTAACAAATAAGTAGAAATTGAGTTCAGTTCTCCCACCAGTGGAGACCCAAAGGAACTTCACTTGGGTTACTGTTGGGTATCCCACAATCCTGCCAGTCCCCACAGTAGGAAGGTAGGCTGCTGCAACAGCTGATTAGGAATCAAATGCTACTCTGTGCATATGACTGCCTGAGCATTTTAGTTAAGATCAAGAATGCACTCTTGAACTGAATCCTGATTTTTCCCACTCCGGCTCTGTGGTTCAATCAGAGAACAATCTTGAGGCATATAAACTGGTTTCCTTTCAGAGGAAACTAAACTGGAAGATACATTATAGAAAAGAACTTCATGTGCTTCAGCAGCTGGTAAATCCAGCAGACCAGACTAGATTAGACTAGATCTATTCTGAAGTAAAATCCCCAACAGGCAGTGTGGATTTTGGATCCTTAACATAAACTGCTTCACTCTGCAGCTTTGCTCCTATTACTCCACAATATTTATTAATAAGGATGCAACCAGTCACAAATATCCCTTTCTTTCATTTTAAAAACAAGGACTCATGTCTCCCATTTGCTATCAGATTTACTTGAGGCTTTTAGTTTCTAATTAACAATGAATTCAAAAACCCAAGTTTACAGCTTACACATAGTAGCAAGCAAAAATCTATGTCCACTGACACCACATACACACAAAATTTTGTTGTTGGCATTAAGCTTAAGTGGTTACCAGCTTTTCCACAGCTAGGAAAACTTCAGTCTTTCAATTACTTTTCCTTTTGAAAGTTTAATCAACACATTTTTTTGCTACTTACTTCTAGCTAAGCTTTAAAAAAGAAAAAAAAAAAGAAAAAAAAAAAAAAAAAAAAGAAAAGAAACCCAGCAGAAGATAATGCTTTCAGGAAGCTAAAGAATTTAGAGATCATGATGAAGTGGCATCTGAGTAAAGAGGTAGCAGAGCCATAAAAACTGGTGACACTATAAGTAGAACATTTCAGTTTACTTTTTGTAAATAAACGTAAATAGTAGCTCAAATTTCAGTTTTATTAAGTGCCTTCTGCATGCTTGAAAGCCTTTCTTATTTAACATTTGCCAAAAGTAACTTTTTCCCCTTAAGCAATTGTGCTTACATGTTGCTCTCTGGAATTACATGAGAATACTATTTTTCCTGACGCCCGCTTTGTTACAGTGATACAAATGGAAAGCCATTTCCATCCTGATTGACATTTAACACTGATAACACCTACTTATTTTACACTCTAGGACAGCAATTTAATTTTATTTTATAATTGTGTTCCTAATGATGAATTGGACAATTACCTCCTGAACAATTTGTATCAATATAGTCCTGATTCACATTCCAGAAAAGCAAGGTCAAGCGCTAACCCTCAAATAATGAGAAGAAACAGCTGAGGATGAAAGTCCATTTGAAAGCACAAACCTTAGGCTAACATATTAGTTTCTCCTCAAAGGAAGTTTTATGGCTTTGAAAATTGCTGTGTAGCAGTGTCTAGTTGTTTGTAAATCCAAGTCTCAGAGACAAGGCATGTCAAAAGAAAGGAATTTCCAGTACGGGGACAATAAGTAGATGTCAACCTATGCCTTTTTTTTCAAATGTATTTCTGAAAGAAGATAATAAATCCTTTGAAGTTTAGGCTGATTTGAAAATTTAAGCTGTCAAAGTTCAAACTCCTACTTAATTTTGCAAACCTCACTATTGCATAACCTCAAATACTTTGATCTTTTTTGGCTGCTTTAGACTGGGACTTGGAGCTTCTAGTTCTTTTTATATAACCAAAATATCATATAAAATTAAATAATGGAAAACTATTTTTCTAGTTGCACACCTACAAAAATACAGGACAGATCCACATTTCCACAATGCAACATTTTGCCCATCTTTTTTAATGTGTGGGTGTTTGTGTGCTCTGGATTTCACCCTTTTTAAGAGCTCTTCACACTACTTTAGAAAACCACAATCAGGGCTGCTCTTTCAGACAAATTGATGTCCTGGCCATTATGGTTGTTATATGCCCCATAGCATATTTTCAGCTGGATGCTCTGTACTTCATGTACTCAAATAGAATGTTCCTAATTGCATTGTGCCCCTTATTATTATCTCTCTGCATAATTTTCTAATAGCGAAGGGAATATTTTGCCACTAAAGTGGTTGTGTATTACTGCTATGTTGTTGTGCACAATTAAACAGCTGTTGCATAGGTAATGTTGCAAAGGTGACTGCATTTTATTATGCTCAGTGAATACATTTTCTTGTATGCATCTATGATAAGGATAGCCGTGAGACAAATTGTGTTCATCATGTATGTCTCCTAACCTTCACTCTGCCCACTAATCCATCTCCCTTAGAGATAGGTCTAGTTTATGTGAACTTTCTAACAAGTCTCATAAAAGTCTTTTGGAGAGGTATTCCTGGGCACAAAAACTTGCTCTCCACAGCCTTATATGAGGAGAACAGTGAATAGACAGAATTCAACTGATTTTCAGTCTAGCTTCTGAAACCACGCCGAACCAAAGGACACATATTCAAAACAAAAAAAATTCCCAAAACTATACAACCAAACACAGAAAAGTGACCTAAATCCAATTGCATGTGGCTTTTTCTGGCTGAAACACTTCTTCCTTTACTAGATTTTGTCTGAAAGAAACATTTTGTATGCTATGAAAAATCTAAACAAATACGAATATACTTGGGGCTTCTGTGAAGAAAAAAAAACAACACAGATTTTTGGAGGAGGAGCAATATCTCCCTCATCCAATAATGTACCAGTCCTCCTCTTAGTGATAAATTGTACAGGAATAAAAATTCTTATAAACCATTAGTTAAGATAATCACCCAAGACTATGCCAAAGAGAGAATTAAAATCAAGGATGCTCAGGTGAGCATCTCAACTACCAACACTGCGGGAGATGGATTAGTGTGCAGAATGAAAATGAAAATAAATACATGATAAATGTAATTTGCTCCAGGGCTATCCCTATCATATATGCAATAGAAAAGTGTATTCACTGAACATAATAAATGCTCTCAACCAAGCTTCACAGACAGACCTTTTTGTTTGGTAAAATCCTTAATATATATAAAATAGATAAATAGTCATTGATATAGCTAGAATGGTTCTACAGCTCAGTAAAATAATTTTGAAGATATAGTTTAACTATTCTTTAACAGAAAATGGTATATTTAAATTTCCTTTTTTCTAGATGAGGACTCTCACCACCTCCTGGAGTTAGTAAATAAAAAACATGTATCAACATACATTCCAACAATTTTGTGAATATAGTCTTAAAGAGCATTTTAATCCATCTTTATAATTCCAACATTGTGTTTCCAGCTCCAAACTCCAGTAAATAATTGGCAACAAAGCTTACAGAAACTCATAAATACTTTTTTTGATCTTTAAGTCTTATTGAACACAAGATCAAGAGTCCTGAGACATTAGTTTGGCTGGCAAAGCCATCAGAATAGTGTCTCAAAAGGACTATATTTCTCCAGTCAACCTGTGCAGTGTTTCAAAAACTGAAGTTTACAAATAAATGGACTAAAAGAAAAAACCTAACTCCTCCCCTAAACGGTAATATTTTTTCCATCTATTAAATATTTTCCAAGTCATTTGTTTGCTTTCTTTGCAAAATGTGTCATAACTGGAATACATGTTGGTGTAGTTTATGAGTTTGACTGGTAGGTGTCTGGAGTGAGCCGTAAGCTACTGTGCTGTATGTCACTGAAGGAGGATGAAAACTCTTCATGAGTTCCAGTACATTGAGAATGAAGGAGGCTTATTGAATTATATATGCAAATGAGTAACATAATCAGTACAGTGCTTGATTTAATTTCTTATTAAATTCTGCTTACTATAGACTGTCCCCAAACTCTCACTTTTGATGTGTTGCATAATTTTGTACTGAAAATACTTGCTACTTTGTTAAGGTTGTTAAGGGGCAATTTATCACTCAGAAGAGTCACTGTGGATTCTAAGAGGCATATCATGTGAAGCATTTTTAGGAATGATGGGAGATGTGATAGGTGCAATGCATGCGCAACTGATCCTCCATAATGAGACATATTAGAAGGAAGTGTCTATTGTAAAGGAGTTTCTACATTCAACAACAGTAGCTCTTCCAAAGTTGGCTGTGCCAAGGACTGAAGCAAGAGGTTACACTAAAGATGTTCACTGATGTTCAGGAACCCAAAAAAGTGTGTCTCTGCCTTCCACTCTGTTATAGGCATTTATGGTTTTTTGCACATAATCAGTCTAGCATTCTGGGGGCTCAAGTGTGGCCAAGGTACAAATTTTCTGCCCATAAACTTTTGCTTCTCTAGTAAATGTTCTGTCATGAGAAAAGTGTTAACTAGGTCTGAAAGGCCCTTGGAAAAAACAAAGTACGCTATATAAATGAACTACTGATAACACAACTACCACATTATTTAATACACCAGAAATATTTTTATGGGCTCCTAATTTAGATTTCCCTCCCTCAAAATATTTTCTTTGATCTAAGGAAAAGAAGGTTGTTGACTGAATTGACCGAGTTGACAACTGTTGACTGACTGACAAGCCATTTTCTGGTTTTCTATGAACGTTTTTAAAAGACTCTAGTTTTTCTTTGTGATTCAAAAGCTCTCTGCTTTCTTTGTTGTTTTTTTCTTAACTTAGGTATTGTGTTAGCAAACACATGACTACTTAAGAAACAGAAGTACTGACAGATGGAAGGACTTGCCAGCAAGACAATTCTAAGAACTCTTCCTTCAGCAACATTGAAATCTACTCACTATTTTATTTAGTAAGCTTCCAATCTCTTCACAAATTACATATGAAAGTAAAGCTTAGTATTTCAAGAGCTGGCCAGTTTATGAAACCAAGTAAAATAAAATAAAATCAAAACTATACACAATAAGAGACTGCAATGTTATCATAAATCTAGATGTACGACGTTGGTTCAAACAAATTGCAAAAAACTGTGCAAATAAAACTCACATATACCATATTGTACTTTATGATATCACACCAATCAGTCCAAAATAATCTATACAAATTCTCGTCCACCAGTAAACACTATTCAGCTCAAGAATCTTAGGACAAAAAAGAAAATTTCAGTTAAAAGTGGAGATGTCTCACTTATCCTCGTGACTGCTAATAAGATGTGAGACAAGTATACTGTTAAGAAATGTAAAATGCCTGTTATGCAGAACTTATTTGTAATTTAATTTAAGAGTTACTCATAGGCTGATAAGAAGCAGAGACATCTGTAGAGGGCAAATCAACCATAGGAAGTGGCAATTTACAGATTAGGACCCTTTTTCATAAAGGTATATAAATGTGTGCTAATTTCAAATATAAGAAAACATAAAGGAGCCAGTGGAAACATTTACTGCATAAAAATTTAAACAGACTGCACCCTGCTACAGATAAAAGGATTTTCTCCCTAAAGGTATAAGCCCTTTCATCTTTATAAACACAGCATTAAAGTGCAAAACCAGAATGCACTCCAATTATTTTTGGCCACGTTAATTGCTCTCATTTTGCTCATATGAGAAATCTCTCTTTGGGTTTAAAGGTACTATAGTTAAAATATGTGTATAAATCCAGTTTTCATCCCTAGATGTATACATCATTATCTTTTATAGGTAATTTAGGAGTAGACAAATACACAATTATGTACAGAATGAAGAATTTATAGTGAACAACTAAATGGATAACAAAAATGAGAATTCAGAACTCTGAAGATACCAGAATCAGTAAATACTTTTTTTGTTTGTTCACTGTTTTGCTTTGCCTTACTTTATGTAATACAATATGTTGATGTACTTTAACCTTCTCTCCAATGTGCCAGTGTCCTCCTTCTGGACCAACTTTATTGTCCTTCCATCACCTAATACTACCTAAACATCTTTTCTAGATTTGCTAACAGAGTGTATCCTCATACAGTGCTTTTCCTGGTTTGCTCTATTACCTCTGAAAGCGTTTACACTTAGAAAACACAGGACTTTTTAAAGTATCCATAGAAATATAAAAATAGAATTAATATCAAGCTATTTAAAATAAGAGTGAAAATTTCTGGATGGAAAAAATGATTCTTTTTTCAAAATATACATACACAATTTTGTAAGATGACGTCTTTCTATTTAAATTAATCTTTTATTAGATAATATATTCTATTCCTTGGAGTTATTTCTCTATACTATTATTGTAACTGAACATCCATTTCTATTAAATTTCTTGCCCAAATTTTTTGAACAGCAGTAGAATCCCATCTTTATAAGCATCTGCTTTACTCCAGTGAGAAGTGAAACCATAGTTACTTTTTAAAATTAAGGCTTAGTCACGTATATAATATTCACACAGCACATACATGCATTTCTTTTGTATAGAAAGGTACATTTATGTGTATGTATTTGAGTCTTAACCCTTATAATGAGTCCCTGGAAAAAATACTTAATATCGCTGTGCCTCAGTCTTTCTAGGTGAAAAGAAGCTGGTATTAATAATGTTTTCTATGTCTGTATTGTTTGTTTACAAGTGCAAGGATAAAAAAAAAAAAATCCTCTGAGCTTCTTTTATGTGGCTTTTTGGCACAACAAGGCTCCTCAGCACATTGATTTGAACTAGTGAAGTTGGTTGCTGTCAGGACAGAGTTACCTAAAAACAAAAGGGTAATGAGTTTATTCCTGAAATATTCCTGAATACAATGAATAATCACAAGGACTAAATTAATAAAAAGGTTTTATATATGTATGTATATCTGTAAAAGATACATTTGTACTTTGAAATTTTTACTAAAATTATTGTTCCGTAACATATGTCTGTTGCACACAGATATCCACTTTATGTTTGAAGACATTTTAAACATAAATAAGCATTACTTCTTTTCCCCTTCTGCCTCTGAAGGTAAAGTTGTAGCAATGTGTTTCATTCACATAAATAAAGAATATATAAAAAGAGATATGTAAGCTCCAGAATGAACTAAACCAGCTTTTCCATTAATAAAATAAAACTAGCCTATAAAATTTATTTATGAACCTACCATACTCCTCATATCTGATGCTGATGTGTCCAGCCAACCAGAAATTCAGTGACAGGTTGTATCATTCTGTGTGTTGTCCCTTCAGTTTACCCTGTAGCTTGAAAAAGGTTCATGGCAAAAAACTTTTTTATGACTGTTCAGTCTTTCGAAGACATATATTAATTTCTTCAAACTCAGTTCAACTTAATCTAAATTATAAAATGAACTAAACTAATTTACAAATTGCCCAACTTTCAAACCACCTCCACTTCTGCCTTTTTTTGACTGGAGGTCCAATGGTCTACATTTGACATTAATCTGCACATTACTTTTGAGGTGCAACTAAGTATTACTCATTCAAGAAGGAAGCCCACCCATGCTCCAAAAACTATGTTAAGAACACAAAACTTTTACTACAATATATGTAAACTGAATACCACATGGCTAATAGGGTCTACAGTTTAAATAACCTTCCATGTTATTTAAATATATTGCTACACTGTCAAATAACTGTTGTCTAGTATACCAGTATATTTGTATGCTCCATTTACACCAATTGTAGAAATACACTTTTGAAAATAACAGGATATCTGAATAGCAATTGTCAGTACCCTGCTTACTTTAAATGGGGCATAGGAGAAAATGTTCTCCAAATGCTATCACCATGCATCTGTACCTCAATATTTAAATTTTTATTTCATTTCACATTTTATTTGGCCTAAAGGAGGTAAAAAAGGATTAAAGCTGTTGAAAAAAATCCTTGTTCTTCCTGTTACCAATAAACTATTTTCCTGTTCAGTGTGGATGACTACAGGGAAGAAAAAATAATGTAGATTTTGTGACAAAACCATGATGCCAGACACAATATAAATGTGAAAAGGACAAAAGATCTCTGAAAGGGCTGCGTGTGTTCAGCAAGATCTTCCAAAGCAGTATTGTCTGGCCACATGATGGTTTACAACATTACTTTTCCACCACCAGTGTCAATTAGAGGAAATACCAGCAAATTGTTTCCTGCTGAGGAGCAATTTCAAGCCAGGGTAGTAGGAAATGAACTGACACCAGTGGCAAGTGAAAACTACCTCCCATGCCTGACACCATCTCCAGAACTTAGACGGTTATGCTAAGGTTTATACAACATAAAGCTGTTGCTGCAATACAGCACTAAAAAAGTTTTGTACTGTTTGGAGAACTGTCCTTAACAAATCAGTTAAAACTTTTCTTGTGCTCTGTATACTGCAAAATTTAGTAGACATCAAACAAATCATGGCAGGGGTCAAAGCTTGTATGTGTAGGTATAACTGAATATTTTTGTTCCACTTTCCACCTCATTCCTCATACTGCCAGTTAGTATTTCTTAAGTCTGTAGCATGCTTTTGCCTTGTTTACTCTAAAATTTCAGGAAGGAGTTAATTTCAGAAATACTGATGCATGTAAACCATGACTTCTGAAGACAGTAACATTGTTTGATTATTTAGAATGTTTGTAATTATACTTAGAAATAAGGAAGCAGAAAACTGAGAGCTTTTTCTGAATCTATTGCATACAGTATAGCTATTGACAAGAAGAGAAAGTTCTTAATTGATTTTACGAGTCAAGGTAATAATCTGTGCTCTGCAGGCAGGTCCTCACTCCTAAAGGGTAACAAAAAAAATAAATCCCTGATGTGCCATATTTAGAAAAAAACTAAGCAGTTGCCAAGAGACTTCCTTTTCCAGATTAAAAATGTAGTAACTTCAGCATCATTTATGTGCTTGCAGATAATTTAAGGTAACTATTAAGCTTCTGTAACTCAGCAGGGAGTTATGTTATGGCTGTTTCATGGAAATTGTTATTATGAAGCACTCAACAACAACATTTTATTTGTGTCTGATACTCCTACAAATATTGCCGTTCTCCTCCTAAACTAAGCAGCAAC
This sequence comes from Buteo buteo, assembly GCF_964188355.1. Lineage (NCBI taxonomy): Eukaryota > Metazoa > Chordata > Aves > Accipitriformes > Accipitridae > Buteo > Buteo buteo. The sequence continues at coordinate 15,792,817 of NC_134173.1, read as the reverse complement.
AAACAACCTTTGAAGAGCATGTCTTATTCAAGACAGCATAGGGTTTAAGAACCGCCTGTTCATTTTGTCATTTCCACAGCTTGCTCTGAAATCCACTGAAAGTAAGTATACTGAAGAAAAAATACCTGAAATGTTATGTACCCATTTCAGACTCTTAGCACCTTAGACAGTAATCTTTCTTTTCTCTAACAACCATCTAGACACCTTTGCTGCACTATCCTCCAGTCAAAAGCAGTATTTACTGCACTAATCCCAGGCTAACTGTATCATGAGAGGCAGTAGCCTTTCACTATCTAATGCTGAAAACTGAGAAAAAAAAAAAAAAAGGCAGTAAAAGCCCTTTATAGTATTGGCTTGTTTGGATTCAGAAAACTGTTTTGGCCTGAAAATGCTTACTATTTCCTTTTGTCCATTCCTAAATTACTTTATTGCTAAAACTTAAACCTCACATTTTAAGTACAACTGGTTAACACAACAGCACTTGAATGCCATTTGTGTATTGGTTGTACTGCCCAATTAACTAAATCTCTTTGTTAGGGCATTCTCACACTGCCATCATGATCAAGCATCAGAGTAATAAGCAATAGGTCTTTGTGCAGGAAAAGTAACATAAACACCTAGCATCCATACAAAACATGCAAACCATTTTGAGGGCTTTGAATGGCTGATTCCATTATCTAAATGCTAAGTCATATACACATGAATTAGGTGAAGAAGATGCTTAGAGCTCTGATGACTTTTGCTGAAATGTACAGATCATGTTTTTTTTCAGGCTAAGTCGGTATCATCACTGTCCATAAGAGAAGTGCTAGATGATATTTCAGAAAGTATCATACCTGGTCCTGTGCTTTGGTCTACACACTCTGAAAGGCTTAAGGCTCCTGGAAAAGATGAAGACTGGACGCTGGCTGTAAATCCCAGTTAGAGATTTTTCTCTTATCTGCATCTCTGAACACCACTGTGTAAGAAGGAGAGGGTGTTATGATAGATTTCTCTCTAGATTCTCTATACATAAGCCATAGCTTAAAAATTCATCTGCTTTCTTCTTCAGTTTGGTCCTCTATATTCGGATCCTGTCTCAGAGCTTCACTAGATCATTCAACTGTTCTTAACAAGTACATTAATAACACGAATACTCTGCAAGGAGATCAAAAACATTTCTTGCTGGCCTTTGTCACTTTCAGATATCTTCTTGCTTTGTAGACTGATGGTATTATACATTTGTGTTACTTAGAGGCAAAAAAAACGAAACGAAGTGCTGTTCACTTTCCTGACATATACTAGAGAAGTGGTTTTACTGCAGCGTCTCTTGGGAGTAATGTAATAAAAAGCCCACTTTTGGGCTAACCTATTCGAATTGGCCCTCAGAGCCTTTAGATATATTCTTGACATTTGTATCTATATAGCCTTTCCATCCTTACCTTCTTAAAAAAAATGTAAAATAAAACTTGTTTAATTTAGCTGAAGGTAAATTTAATGCTGCAAAATTATTGACTTGAGAATTTAAATTTAAAGCCTTTCATCAGAGGAGAAGTACAAGCTTTTTAGCAAAATTCTGCCTGCGGGTGTAGCACGTGATAAATGGAGCAGAGCGTTCCAATCACTTTTTATGTGGATAATAATTCTCTGTGATCAATTTCCACTCATTTATCTTTGTCTCCCTAATATGTGCATCCTGACTACTCCTTTTCTTGCATCTTTTGCCTAGATTCTCCATCTTCTCTATGGCACTTGGTTTCAGCATTATTAAAATTTATGGACTATAGAAAATTATTTCAGACTACACCCTTTCCTCAGTTTGCCACAACAATGTGCATGAATATACATTCAAATGATTTATACTAAAAGGTTTCCTAAAATACCAGATTATGTTCCCTACTCAGAAACATTGTCTCCCATTAATTTTTAAGAGAGGATTCTGCTGAAGGTGTGACTATAATGTAACATTTGCTTTACTATAGTCAAATTTACAATATTAAAAAGAAAATAATTCATTATGGTAACAAAGCTAAGGAGACAAGGAAGAAAGAGAACTCACCAGGCATAGATTTACTAAACTCAAGTACCTGTAACATTCATTATTAATGGTGGAGGAGAAACCTAAACATATATCTAAAATTATCATTAATAAAATTATTATAATTCCTTAGAAAATATAGGTCTTTACAAGCTTGCTCGTGCCTTAGCTGAAATATGCTATATTACAAATATTTCTACACACGAGAGCTGGAGAATATTTTGCTTACCTTTACAGTTAGATAAATTAAATCACAGGAACTTGTATCTTCTGTTATCCAAGGGCAGTAAACCATCTGGAGTAGGATACTTACATGAATCAGGGAATTAGGTATGGAACTAAGAATCTTGTTTTGTTCCACACTGTTCTGACACTGCCCTTCAAAGTGCAACCCATCCCACAATGGAATCATCAACTAATTTTATGAGGCTACACCCTTTTCCATTATCTAGCCATTAACGAAAAATACTCAGTAAAACTAGAAAACACATCTTCAGAATAAATTATCTCCTCATTTGGTACTACAACAATGCTATTTAAATTTTGTAATCACTTGTGCATTGTCTTTTCCTGGCTACACTTAAATTGTACATTAACCTGTTTATAAGTGGGTTAATTTAAAAAAAAAAAAAAAAAAGGTCTTACTTAAGCTCTATGCAGTCATGTTTAAGCAGTTATTCACTTTGGACTCTTTCTTGGGGACTCTGAGCATGTGGCTTCTTACAAAATTAATTTTGCAAAGTCACCAAAGTCCTGCCTGTGCACTACTTTGTGGTTTTGTGGCTATCTGTACATCTGCTAGGAGAAGAAAAAATCTGTCATGAACATCTGTAAGTACCTCTGCAAAGCAAGAACTTGTACCTGCATTAACTAATAAAGCATTCACCCACTTGTCTTAGGCCAGGTATAAAGAACTCAATTTACCGTTTGGCTTCACATTTTGATATTCAGTCATGGCTTCATGACATGAATTATTAATTAATGCACTAAGTCTCAGGATATATGTAAAGGGCTCTGCCAAAAAATGCAAGTGAGATTGCTAGAAGGTTACAGAAAAAGCACTAAGAGACCATGAGTTTAATGGAAAAACTCTAGTACAAGTGGAAAATAGGTTCGTTTTATAAACACAAAATTATTCTAATTTCTTATTTAAAAAATTAAGCATACAGTGAGATACAGTGGTACCAATACATACAATAACATTCAGCAGAATATTCTATGTAGACTGAGATGTTCATTGTGAGTGCTGTGTCCTTATTTCACAACAAAGGAAAGACACTGCAAAGCAACCAGTTAGACACAAACCACAGGCGGGGCTTTGCTTCAAAAATTAATTTACTTGAATTAATAGTGGAATTACCCATGATACAGGAATTACTTGAACGCAGACTAGAAATTTAACAAATTTATTATCTAGTTGATCAAGTGTTCACTAACATATTTATTAGTTTTATGTCTTTATAGCTTTTAGAAAAGACTTCAAACTTGATAACATTGTTCAGACTTACTCCAGTTACTCCAGTTTTGTGCTAGCTTTTGAAATTATCTTTCTCCATTTTCTTCTAAATATTTGTCATTTCTTCTAAAATCTGGTCAATTTTTAAGTAGTCTTTTTATCACCAAGTATACTGGATACTCAGTCTGATTGGATGTTCAGAGAATAAACTCAAATTTTGTTTCCTTTACTTAATGTTGAACTATATTAGCTTATTTCACGAGCAGGATAGCTGATACATTTTATTTTTCATGGAGTAGAATGAAAAATCTAGCCCAAAGTACAATTTGTATTTGACAAAATTTGTTTGTTTCTTGATGTATGTATGTGTTTTCATTGGTTTGTTGCTTTTTTTTTTAACTCTCATTGGACAGTCTGGCTGTCCAAACACAAGTTTTTTCGGCTGAATTGCAGCTAATTTTCAGTGACTCAAAAGTAGTATACTCTATGGTAATGCTTAGTTCTCAGTCTTGTTGTTCTTGTTACTTGCTACTACAAAAGATGTTTTATGACAGATTAAGGGAAGCTTTTTCTTCTTCACATCCATTGAAGCTTTAAAGCTTCACTTTTGAAATTGCAGCTGTCTCCTTGATCTTGAACACTTTGGCAGGTGCTTCCATACTTTTTATTAAGTTAACCTTAGGATTACCTTTCCCTTCAAAGTTTTGAAACTTTTAGAGAGAAAGAAGGCAGCCCACTTTTGAAATTTGCAATGGAAGATAGCAGGAGCAAAATCATTAAAAATATTGTCATTGGGAAGCTCAAAGGAAGGGATTATTCCAATTTCATAAGAATCAATGACATCAAGCAAATACTACATTCATTTAGAAAGATAGATGATGATGAGACATCAAAAGGTTATCTGAAGATAAAACCCTCCAACTCTTCAAAAGATATTTTTTAAAATGCAAACTTCTACAGCATGACAGCTGATCAAAATGCAAAACTCTCAGATTTTAAAAACATTTCCTAAATAATTGTAAAATGTGTAATTTATAATGCTGTACACAGATAAACATACAATATTATTTACAATACATTTCACATTTTACAACAAGTAATTCTGTCATTTTATGTTAATGAAGTTATAAGTCCCTAACTGAAGTCCTATGTAGTAAATACAAGGAAGGAATACCAGAAATAATTAGATCAAATTATATGAGGCAGTGTTTTCCAAAGCACCTAAGTGATTCAAGTGCTTGCATGTTATTGCCATTTGGGCTGTATTTAAAATCACCTCCTAGCTGGAGAAGCCAATGTTAGGAAGTGAATGTGTGACATCTGTATATAAAGGACAGCTATAATTTTCAAAGTGGAAGAAGGGGTATAGGACCATCTTCTTACTAGAAGTTAATGGAAGCCAAAATCTAACTCCCTCTGGCCCTTTATAAACCTAAAATTTAGGTGATATGAAACATTGTCAAAATTAATAGATTCAATAAATTATGCAGCCAGGAGGCCCTGTCACCATCACTCTTGATCACCACCTGCATAACACAAACCATAGGAAATTCCTGAAGTAGTTCCTTCTGCAATTCCAATGAACATGGTTTAATTGAAGTATATCTTTTCCAGAACATATCCAAACAAACTGTTTTTAACAGTTTTCAGTTCATTAAGCATGTATGTGACTCCGTGGGACTTTTTCTCCTAGTTGATTTGCATTAAAATAATTTAGCTGCTGAAGTGCCAAAAATTTACATTTCTATTTCAGACTTTGCTCTCTATGCACATAATATATGTAATCAAGTCATTGTCACCTGAGACAGAAACTGCAAGTTTTATAGTTCTGTGATGAACTCACCTTTATTTTTCTAAAATACAGACTAAAACAAATTTTACTGTGATGTACGTGGCTCTTTCTAAAGTTAGGAAAATGCCATCTCTAAGTTCAGCAGGTGATACAGGCCTTGTAAGTAAGCGGTGTTAAGCAAGCAACCCAGACTGAAGTCTCAATAATAATGTAGTTTTTCCTCACCACTACATTTTATAAATCAGTGCTTAGGGGTATAATTTACCTTCTTTAGAAGGATATGATGATCTGCAGTAGATGTACTGTCTATCAGATTAGAGAAGTGTCTTCTGTTTCATTCTCTAAGATGTAGACCCATAATAAAGTAAAATAATTTATTTCTGAGCTCTCAGTGTTCTGAAGCACACAACGTAATTTTTCACTCCAGTTGACTCCCCCCAAACTTTTTGCCCACTCAATCTAAGTAGATTGTGAACAATTATTTTAACATGCAGATGATATGAATTTTCCTACCTGGTAGATAGTCCTTCCTGTTTATTACTCAACTGCCCATTGCATTTAATTTCTCCTCTTTGCATTCCTTATGGTCTTGATTAATAGTTCCTGGCATCTTGATTTTGTGCTGGGCATTTCCATTATAATTCAATGTTTTTCACCACTCATAACTGTCATAGATTTATTACACTGCATGAATCAGATGTCTTCTATATCTTTCTCCATTTTCTGTTCAGTCAGATATACATTCAAGGTGGGTGCCAATGGACTTTAAATAACTGTTCTCTTAAGCAAACTGAAAATCCTGCTTTTCTTTTTTCAGTTTTATTCCTTTACTGAAGCACATCTTATATTGGTTTTGAAGACAATTATTTTGATATGTCCATTTTCCCATTAATAACAAATTTAATAGTATAATACTGAATATCTTTGCTTTCAACATAGTCCACAACGAGAGTGAAACTAATCCCACTGCTCTATATGCCCAGTGCACTAAGGAATAGATATGGTAGAGCTTTAATTAAAGCAAAATAAAACAAAACAAACAAAAAACCCCACCACAAAACTACCAAAGAATGAAAATCACCCTCCCACCCCCCCCCAAGAAACCAAACACCTCTCCAACCTACATAAAAATTTATTTTGTTTAGTTTTAAATGTTTTTAGATCCACTGTAAATGACAGTATGATATAGGAATTTCTGACATAGTACACAAATTACCAGTAGTTTTAGTCACACTCTTCCATTTTAACCCAGAAATGCTTACAAGGTGTAAGCCTGAGCAGGAAAGAGCAAGTGAGCAAAAGGGTGAACAACCAAAAGAGCAAGTGAGTGAAAGACAGATAGAGAAACTGAGATTAGCTTCAGACAATGGTCAAAGGCTTCGTCAGATCTGGGCCTGAGCTTCTGGCTTCCCTTAAAAAATCTAGAAGAAAAATCTTGTTCTAAACCAAAGTCCAAAGTAGCCAGAAACTTTGTTAACAGTTCTCTTGCGTTCCCCAGTCCTGAACTTTTAAGGGCTATAATATCTTTCTCACTATTTTTAATTCTTCAAGTCAAAATGAATCTGAAGTGTGTGATCCATACACGCGACTCTAAATCTGGCAATCCGATTTCTATTTGCTTCCAACCTTCTTAGGATTTATATTGCAATCAATTCCAGAGCAATGAGGAATTTAAGCTATAAAATAGAAAGCTGCAATAAGAGCAGCCATCTTGAACCGGTGTATCATTATGGCATAAATGAAGGCGCTTGAGAGATTTCTGTCTTTTTTCTTTTTAAGAGCAGGATAGCTAGCTTTAATGAAATAATATTCCAATTTTTAAATGAAAAAGTGAAACTAATTGAATTTCAGGGTAAGCACTCAATTTCTCAGTATTGGTGATACTTTTCATTTTTGTTCAATCACACATCAGCTGACCCAAACTACTGCAAAATTTCACAGGAATGACAGTTGTGCTTTTATCCCTGCATTTGTTCTATGGGCTTGGTAGACTGTAAATCCCAAGAAGTATCAAAATATCCTCCTGGTTAGGTTGCTATAATGTAGTGTTAAAGTATGACATTTGGAAATAAAGAAATATGACAAGGTGGAAATATTTTGCAAAGCATTAGGGCCATCTCAATCAGTTCTGCTCTCTGAAATCTGGAAGATAAATACTTCAGCAATTACTGTGATGTTAAAAAATGCACAACAAAAAAAGGATGTACAGAATCATTTGCTCCATTCACTGTAAAATACACCACAAATAAAGATGAGATTCACAGAGATTCCTATCTTAATCATCATAAATATTTTCTGCATCTAAATTAGCCTGCAGGCACATATATATTTACGTATGTTTATTCTGAACATTGCTAAAGAGTGTTTTAAACATCATACTAACTATAATACTCGTGGTTCTCAAAGATTCCTTAAATAACTGTGTGTATACACTATATATATTAGTTAAGGAATCATTGAGATTCCTTATCTCATATATCAGTTCTCATAAGAAAATTCAAAAGGTGCCTTTCCTCCAGAAAAAAAGCCGACAGTGTAATGTCAAATTATATTTTTCTGCTTCCCAGCTTTTCAGTTGTAGAGCTGTGTAAAACAATGTTGAAAAAATACCTGTATTCTTGGGAGGGTAATCAGACTGCTAGACTTCCCACCAAGTGAAAGGAATAGGACTGTATTTAGTGATTATCTACTCTTGAAGGGGCCTAAGTCACCTTGTACAAGTACCACACAAGCATAGTTTTACAAGTGAGTGAAAAACTAAAGCTAGACATTCATTAAACCTGATTCCATCAAAGCTAGGAAATAGAGCATGACTTTTTGCTGGCTTTTGTTTTTGCAGTGAAGAAACCTATTTAGGTATCTAATGGATTCCTAGTTGCTTGAACTCTTAAATTCAGAACAGTGCATCTTGCTCATAAATATCCTACTGCTGCAGCAAAAATTCAAAGCTTAAAATTAGCTAGTAAAGTTATGAATGCTGTAGGAGGCAAGGGCGGATGATCTCTTCAGGCTGAATACCTCTATCCAAAGCTAAAGGCACATAATTAGCCTGGCCAACTCTCTACAAAAGGAACAGGGGAGGAGCAGGTGTTATATTGCTCTCTTCATGGAAAACACTAACATACAAATGCGTAAAAATAATATATGTGTTTCCCTCACAAAGTTTAAATCAATCTTTGTCATAAAATGAAATATTACTATTAAAAAATGTTTCCTGATGTATTGATGTGGCTGTATTCTTCATGCTCCTTTTCTCCTTTATTGGTATCTATCACTGCTCAGACTCTACTTTTTTTCCTGTACAGACATCCTTTCCTGGACCAGAGCAGTGATGCAGTACGAGAGATGTTACCTGGGACCTCCTTCACCAACCAAGAGTCATAACATTTCCACTGCATCTTTACTTTTCTGCCACAGGTTTTCCTCTAAATCATGTTGGTTTTATTAATTTTATTTCGTTTGTTCTTAATATTATTTTACAATAGTATTTGGATTGTTCTTTCTTCTCGGAAGCCCTAGAGGAAAGAGAATGATAGAGCTTAATTTTATTGCAATTCTTGCAGATTAAAAAAAAAAAAAAAAAAGAAGAAGAAATGTTTGCTTAGCTACACCAGAAATGAGAATTCTTTTCTCCAATGTCTAGCAACTATAATCCAATTAAATATCTTGAGAAAGTTTGATTAGTCTGAAATTTAATTCTTTGACAACAAAAATCTTTACTGGAACATTTTTATGTTATGACAGGTAGCTGCAATAAGAGAATCGAGAAATGAATTGGTGCAGGTGAGTTGCTTCTGAAAAGCAAAGAAATTTGGCCAAAATTTTCACCAACTCCTAATGCTTCTCAGGATTAAAAGTAGACTTGGATACTTCCTCTCCCAGTGTGACAGTAGAGCTGGGACAGGCATCCTACGTGTACCTCACTTCCCTTTTGCTGATCTGCAATTAGGTTCAAAGAGCATTGCCAATATTCATACTCATATACTCTTATTTCTTTCCTTCTTGATAAAACCCTACTTAACAGCCCTTTCCCTGCTGTTCTATGCACTTCTGAAGGTCCTTTTGCCACTTGCTCCTCTGTTAAACTCTCTATTCATTTGCGAACTTAAATTTCTGGTATACTTTCGTGCACAGCACAGAATGTCCTCAGTGACCTTTCATTTTTCTGACAACTATAACAGGCCACAAAAAATCAACAAGCAGCAAAGAGCAGTGGAGAAGCTAGCTTTCTTAATGTAAACACAAATAAGAATTCAGACCAGAAAAACGCAAGGAAAAATGTTGGCATTCTCTTTTCAGGGCAGCTGGATATTTGAGGAACCAGCAATCTCATGTTTGCTTCAGGAGAAAAAAAAAAAGGAAATAATCAATGTTTCAAGCACACACCCTCCAAAATTATGTAAAAACATGCTGAGCCAGCCTACTAGCAAAGACACGGCCTGTGCAACGCTGTTCCCATAACATTTTGTACGTTCTCGCCTCACATGACACAGCAACAAAGTCGAAGTCCTGCAAGGTCTAACCTTGCTGTAGCCACTGGATCTGAGCTGGGACTGCCACCTCCTCCATCCACCCCCAGGAGCCTGGCCCCTGCCCTCTCTGTTCCTCCAGCACCCCACACGCACCCCTTTGCCAGCTTAGGCAGAAAACTCCTGAGAAGCCTGCCTAATGTTCAAAGCCCAAGAGCAAAGCAGCCCACCCTGCTTGCACGCAAGCGACCACAGCCACTGTAAGCCAAGCTCTGCCCCAGGGACCTCACCAACCTAGAGTCCAGGCAGTGGCGAATTGATTGAGATCACAGGTGGTCTATATCTACGGGCTTCTTGTATTATCTCTGCTAAATTAACTACTCCTTTCTTGATGGCTCACTTCTGTAGATGTAGGATGTTAACAGTAAAAGCCACCTTTCTATGGCCACTGCCATTTTCCTAGCTTTCTTTTGCATGAGGAAAAAAACAAACCAAACCACTCTAATTACACAAGCTCGGCATTGTTTCCATTAGGAATATGAAAAACACCTGCAGAACGTTCTCTCCTTGCTCCCCTCTTTCCTCCAGAGGTTTCCTTTTATCACTCCCAAAGCTGTCAAGCTTCTTAGGAAACAATCGGGCTTGACAGTTCTGGGGTTAAGAATAATATGTTGTCGTCTTACGTCCCAGCAGACACGCACTGAGCAATTTATCACAGTCTAAACAGCAGGGTTGTACTATCTCATATTAAATGCAAGAGCCTTATCTAAAAATGTGATCCCATGTGTGGTTAGTGAATTTGGTTTGAAATACCATGTATTTATTCAGATCTTTGTTTCAGTGTTAATCCTCCATCTGACAGCACCTCGGATCTCTTTGCTAAACATTGCTATACAAATGCCACTTTATGCTAATTAAAATGAAAGATTTCAGCTATTGTTTATTTATTAATTCAACCAAGATGCTTGTAAATAAGACAGCACCAGGGTGGGGGGATGGGGAAAGAAAAAAAAAAAAAGCTTGCATTAGACTTGCAAATTATGTCTGTAGGGTGTCAACTTTGGTCCGTGGAAATTAATGGTTTGTAACAGAGCTAGTTATTTCCTCTTAGATTACATCATTTATTATAGACCAATTATAAACAAACAGTAACTCTGATACAATTACAAGTATAATAAATACACCAAAATATAACATTCTTTTGTGGATCACAAAAAACATAAAAGCATAGCTGGTGGAAAGGGTTATCTAAAATTTCACTAGCTTGGGTAGTATCATAGTATCATTATAGTAACATGGCTGCTATTACTGGGATATGTAAAGTAAAGTAGTTAATGATATATTGTCTTTATTGTGTGTAGATCCTAAGGGATTTTCCCTGTCTCTTGCTCTTCATTTCCACTATCTTCTCCTTTTATATACAAATACGTGATGTGTGTATATATATAAACTAACATACACACTCCGGGTCTGCAGTATTTGTCTCTGTAGAGCTTACACGTAAGGTTTGGCACAGATTTTTCCTGTCCGTTTGCACCTGACTAGAGCAGCGCTTTGTATGTTTCTTCTCTGCTGCATCGTGCTCCTCTTTTAATACAAAAATCAGGAGGCAATGACAAGGAAAGCACAGAGCTGACAGCAGAGGATTGCTCAGCTTTGGCACTTGTCCACTTTACCAGCACAGGGTCAGAGAAAAAGATGGGTGCCCGGCAGAGCAAACCAATTCTTTTTTTGCTGTGTATTCCAAGGAGATTAGTAACAGTCAGATCACCTACAGCATAGGCTCTGATTAACTATTTTAGAGAAAAAGAGGACAATGAAAACTGTCTTGAAGCCTAAGCATGAAACTTCATGATATGAAAAAAAAAAAAAAAGGTCATTTGCAGGAGTGGGATTTTCAAGGCCTTGAAAGGCCAGCCTAACTCTTAAGGGACATTCAAATGCGGCAAAGAAATCCAGACTAAAACAAGCATAGAAACGTGAGTCTCTTTGTCTTCCTGCCAGCCAGGACTACTCAGTGTCACAGCCACGTTGGTACAACATTTCTCTGTGCTTAGTCTAATGAAAAGACAGGACATGTCCCCCCAATGAACAAGGGGAAAACTAATGAAAAAACCCTCTGTATCACAGCCAGGCATGCAATATTATCCACCCATGGGCTTAAGAAACAACCCACTTGTATACCTAGTAAGTATGCTGCGTTCCTACCCATTTTTGAGGAACTTCTCCCTGAAAATAAGACTGAATTTATTCTTCTTCTTCTTCCTTTCTGGATTGCAAATCTATTTAAATTTATCAGCCTTCCTTTGAGCTCCTTAGCTGTTTTGTAGCTCCTCAACTAGCTTCTTCTAGAATGCCTGTTATTAAGACAGGTGGGTCCTATTTACAAATGTCCTTAATTACACAAGGGGATAACACAGATCCTTTGTCTTACATAAATAGAGAAGCAGTACAATGATAGTCCCACAACAAGGATTTTATCATGGTTTTCAGATAGCTGCCTTCACCAAATGAAGTTACATCATAATTCTACAAAAGGATTTTCTTAAAGAAGAACCAGACAATGTAGTAATTTTGTATTAGTATACATGTACCTAGGTATGAGAATTCAATTCATAACTTCTCTGCATGTTTACTTGGAGCCAGAACATCATACTTATAAAGAGGACTGATCACTCACCTGAGCTGGCTATCACTATGGTTTCTTTTATCCTTGTGGCTCTTCTTTCATCTGAGTTTCTCAGTCTATTACAGATTTGTGTAGAAACTATTGAAAACTGCAAATTGCAGTTTTTAGTATGAGCCAGGAAAACTTCAGATGCGTTTCCTTTAGGCACTGCTGGTCTCTAAAGTGTTAATGCATTTGTTTCTCTCTAATGAAGAAGTCACTAATCAGAATGCCTTTACCGTAATGTTTTGTATTCTATTGGCATTTTATATAAAAAACCCCTCCTATATTCAAGTATATTTTATCACAGGGTGCCTTCAAGCCTAATCCTCCACACTAGAGCAGTATTTTATTGTTAATGTTCTCATTTGGAAGAGAGGATTAAGGAAATTTCTATGAGAAAAGACTGCACAATGAAGGGATCAATAAAGCAACTAAATGTTAAGAATACTGAAAGCAGGACAAATCACTCACATCTTGCATGAAGCTAGGGTGAGCAAAGGGCCTACAGCAATATCAGTGAGAGACAGGAGACTGGAAAGGCGTCTCTAGTCTTGCTATCTTGGCTACGTGGGAGAAAACTCTTCTTATGCCTGCCCATGCTCTATGGGTCTATAGCTTACCTCTGACTGGATACTTGAGTGATGGGACCACCATGACCATCTTTTTCTTCAACGTTTAAACTTTATAAAAGTTTGACACTTTAGCACTGTTTTTACTAGCTCTATTTGCGTCAATTATCTTAACACCCTTCTCCTTCTGTGACCTTAACTGAGAACAGTGTCCTAAGGCCTGAATCTTAGACACATGTAGCCTCCAGAGAATAAGTTGCACAAATCACTGTAGCTGTAGTTTTCCCCTACATACACTGAAATGAACACAATTCACTGTTCAGCTCTATAGCATAAGATTTCATTGAAGCCACGAAGGCCAATTCTGCCCGTGCAGAGTAATTGCAATATGGGAATTTAAATTATTGGCAAGGATTTTCAATATCATTGAAAATGAGGGGTTAAACATATTTCTAATAACAGGCTAAATATAGAATAGGAAGCAGAAAGCAAGGATCTGAAAATGACAGAGTGTGTAAGAGACACAGTGTTGCCAACTACAGTAAAGAGTAAAGAGAGATTCAAATAACAAGGTTAGTAGCCCAGTTCCTGTTTAAATGACTGTGCTGGCCTACAATGAAAATAAAGGTGATTAAAGCAGTCCCAGCTCCAATTTAATGTGTCATACTCCCTTGTGAGCGTAGATCAGAGCTTCCACAGCACTCGTCTTAAAGTGCTTTCAGGCAGAGAAGATGGTTAATGGTGAACCAAACCCTTTCTCAGAATTAAAGAAATACTGGGGCGGGGAGGTGGGGGGAACTGAACAAAAATCCAGTGTAATTTCCTTGCTTTGTCTGAACTGGTACCAAAATATTTTTTTATAGACAGCAAAAGTCACTGCAGTGAAAAAAAAAGTCATGTTATAACAAATATGAACTGAACCAATGTTTAATGAACTGGCAGAAGAGAGGGTAAGTAACAAGTAGAAATATTTCCATGGGTTTACACATCTTCTGGTTTTCGACAAGTGCAAGCAGAAGAAAGACAACTATCAATTTTAAAATATGTATTTAGAGGCTATAAATGTTCACATGTATGTACCTGAATTCAGGTGTTGATAGAGTTGATTTTTTTTCAATGTTACCACCTAGTTTCAGAATCTACTGTTTAATGCTCAGATCTTCTGAAAATTAAGCCCTACATTTATGTCTGTGTGTAAGCAGATTCCTACTTCCACCATTGAAATGGATTTTTGAATGGAGTTGGAAATCTTCTCACAAAAGGACTATCTCTGTCTCTGCACATTCTCATACAATGAGGTAGTTGAATAACTATATCCCACACCAGAATTGAAAAAAAAAAAAAGTTAACTGAGAGACAGGATGCTAGCCTGGACTTAGGAGATATTTGGCCACTTCCTTTGTTGTGCTGGAAGCATTCTGTGTGAGGAGCTCAAGTCTGTGGTGATGAATGGAAATATATCACTGTATTAGATAGGGTGTTAGCAGAGGTTTTCATCTGAACCTCCACCCCCAAATTTCACTGATAAAAGTCTTCTAGGTGCCCTGCTTTTTGGAGTTTTCTTGCAGATTTTTGTCTTAATTTAAGACAATAGGCAAGCAGAAAGACTATCTTGTGTCCTCTGTCCTGAGACAGATAATTTAATTTTTTTCCAGAGGTAGTGAAGTAGAATCTGACCTATAATTGTTGTTCAAGATTAGAGCCATTCAGACAGAATTGTGTTGCAACATAGTTTAGAAAAGAAAAATACCTCATTTGACCTAGTAATTGTTTGAAGAATGCTAAGTGATTTCTAAAATTGATGCAAGAAATTCTGGAAGAAATTCTGTTATTCTTACCTTGGAAGTAAGTCTGATCCTGTACAGTTTTCTCAGGCTAGAATCCCAGTGACTTCAGTAGATTGGCATGGCTTAATACTCAACACTACAAATATCACACATACATAATCTTACTTATGTCATTTCCTCAAAGGGAAACTTGATAGGTGAAGTGAGATGTGAGAATAATGAGCATACACAAGCTATTCTGAGTATTCAAGCCATTTTTGCAGTCATCTACTCAAAACAAGAGACCTTAAAATCAATGGGACACTACAAACAAACTGAGGCAAAGTATCCAGTCCATCAGCAAACAGAAATAAACAGCAAGATGTTTCTTATGCAGTACACACATGAGCCAGTATCAATATTGAAATCTTAAAGTCAGTATCCACAAACAACAAACCCCTAGCATTTAACTGAACAACATTTATGCTATGCCAATGCAAAGAAGCTTGTACTCTGTATTTTTTTTTTTTTTTAACAATAAAGGTGAAGCTAAAAATCCAATACATGAATTAATTTAAATAAATTGGGAAAATAAAAGGTGATGTCTGTAGTTGGTATTGGGTTTTTTTAGTTCATTTGTTATTTAACCAGGAGGACCTCTGAGTCAGTCATATGTTTGAGTATTGAACTAGGTTTTCATGTGTATATAAGTCAACAGTCTTTTAATGGCTATCTGTAGATCAAAAATAGCTTGAGGTGAAACCTCAGTACATGATATTCAGAAACAATAGTTACCAAGCTATCAGTGTAGCTATCAGCTACACTGATCTGTATGTTCCATATTTTAGCTTTAGGCATTTAAAAAACAAACAAACAAACAAAAAAACACCAAGATTTTTTTTATAGAAATAATGCTTCCGGAATTGATCTGTGGAAATGGCAAGACTAAACTGTGACATGATTTTGAGAAATTCTGCAAGATTATAATGGATTCAATACCTTTCATGGCCAGTGGCCTCTGTATAAGAAATACTGTAAAGAAAAAACTGTTTTCTCTAAGACTAAGGTCCAAGGGAACAGATTTTGGGGTTAAAAAAGTTTATGCCCTGAGGACCCTGAATAGTCACCAAGAAAACATTTTATTCCAGATATTAATCCCTGTCTACTAGCTGCTTAGAATTTACCAACTATTTTATACTATTTGCAACTTACACACTGGCAATGTGTTTTGCATTATAGTCTTCCCAAGAATTTGAGCTGACTGAAAAATGGCAAAACTAAGGAGCACATGTCTTAGGGTAGCTTAAAATAACTGTGACACCTTCTGCATCAAGTCCTTCAACTTGTGTCTTCTACAGATAATTTCTGGAACCAGTAATGTCATGGCTGACTAAATAGCTGGATTTGTGGGAGTGAATTTAAGATCTCAGAAAAGCAAGCTGCATACACACCACATTTATGGTTATCTATGTGGTTGAGTACCCACACAGGCAAACCCCAGTCTTCATTTCTATACTACGTATATAGTATATTGTATCTCTGCAGTTTATGTACTCCTTTTTGATCTCCTGACTGTTGCTAATTCTACACCATTTGAATTTGGGCTTTGTTAAGAACAACATTTTGGACCTGACCGGACTTGTAAAAACAAATAGAAGGTACCTTGTGCTATTGTTTAATTTAAATAGACATAATATTGCCTTCTTTTACAGGTTTATTACAAGTGTGAGTTAATGTTTATGTGTTTGAGCTTATTACAAATATAAACAACAAAAAATATACATAAATGACAGTGACAATGAGATTTCCAGTGACACAATAACATTTGTAATTGCCTTTGACAAAATCTCTGATTTTAAAATGCTTGGTGACTGTCAAGATAAGTTTAAAGGTCTGAACTCTTCTCCCTCAGTGTTTTTTGAAAAGTAGTCTCTATAGAAGGAAGGAAGGAAGGACACCTTCAAAATCCTAATTTCTAATTTGATTTTCAATTCTCATAAAAAGGTTTCTTTTCATTATTCATTTCTGTAGGCTCCTGAGACTGCTTTTCAAATATCCAGAGAAACAGTGCTGGAATTCAAAAAAGACTATACAGCATCTAGAAATAATAGGAAGCATTCAGTTTTACAATAATTGCAGTAATTAAATAACCAGCTTTGCCAGCCTCAATTTAAATGAGATTACTTATGGATGAGTTTTTTTCTCCCCCTTGGTCCTACCAAAATAAGCCCCACGTTTCTTTAAGTGAAGCTTGCTGATAATACATACCTGTCATGCCGTTCCCTTTGAGTGCTTGGGGAAATAAAAATTCATAGCAATTGATTGCCCTGTGTAGCCATGGATCCAGATGCCCTTTCAAATATTCATAAAGATCTCAAAGGGGTCCCTGTGGATCCCATTTGTCTGCTGTATATTTATATATCCCTCCAGTCTTCAGGAAAATTGTCAAACAAAAGTCACTTCTGCAGCTAGATATTATTGACTCTTTCTACCTTGTAGATTTTTGTATGCTCATGCTGCGTATTGTGAGTGAAAAATGGAACAAGATGAAGAAATGTTTATGAATATCATATACCAAGTCTTAAAAGTTCGTCATTAAAGCTGGGGGCTTGAAAGATGCTACTGATCATAAATGGATGAAAGAAAAGGACAAAAGTGTTAAAATTGGAGTCAAGTGGAGCAGAATCTGAGATAAAAATAAAGGACAAAAATGTCACATTTGCACTCAAAGTCAGACCACTAGATTCAGAGCTACATTCCTGCTGAGCATTCAAAACCTCTCATTGAGATCAATGTAAAGATTAAGTGAGCACAAATATAAAGCTATTTTTTAAAGTTTAACTCTCTTTTAGAAAATATTGTTATGGTATTAAGTGTGTGAAACATATCTTATTCAACTGGCAATTTAAAGGGATCTTCCTTTCCCCAGGTCTCCCTAGTAAGTTGCCCATTTGCAGGATCCTAAGAATGTTGGGAACAACTTTTAAGCACTTTTGTAAATGCTTTGTCTTATCTGTTCTATTCAAAAAGTCATGGAGCAGAAGGTACTCATCCAACCTTACAGAAAAATCCATACAGTTTGCAGGATAAAATTCCAGCCACATAACAATTTGGGAGTTGGCAGCCAGTTTCCATTTCCAGCTTTCATACTTACTGAGATTTTCAACTTCTATTTGTGTCTCTTTTTAAGAGAATATTCCAAAACTATGTTCCAAAAATGTTCTAAACAGAAGACAGTGGAAACCCAAAGTGCTTCCTGAACTCTTCAGTCCTTACTCTGCTCTGCAGCAGCTGCAATTAAGTTGAACAGGCCATCACTATTGTCACTGCTCCCATCTTGCTCCAGCAGAGCATGACAACAGGAGTGCAACAGAGAGCCAGAACCTGGGCAGGGAATGAGTCTTGTCTGTCACCAGTCGTTTCCATTCTGCTGCTCAGGTAATAACTGCAGTTCAGAGTCCAGGAGTTAATTAGAAATGTAGCAGCTATTCTATCACCTATGAAGTAATGACATAAGCTAAGCTAATGTCTGTAATGCAGAATACTATCGAAAGACAATTAGGTATCATGATACCTGTCATGAATTCCCACCATGTAGAGCTATGAGTTGAGACACAAAATTTAAAGTACATCACCATCAGTATATGTTACTCCAGGAGACTTATTCTGAGACATAGTATTCTTACCCATCAGATTCTGAGGGCTTTTGTCAAGTGATTTTTCGCATTCTTCAAAAATACACTGACAAATATAATGACACATGAAACAGACTTCAACAAACCTCAGTAAAAAGGATGTGGTGACTTTTATTGCTGTTTTTAATTTAAAAAAAAAAAAAGAAAATAAGGAGGGATTGGGTTTGAGTTAAAGTGACTAGAAGAGAAAATAAACAGTGTATATGACTCTAAGTTCTATGATATTGTACAAAAGGACCCAATGACACAATCAGTATGTAAAGTGAATGTGCTATGCACTTATTTTCTGCTTTAAAAGCAGCTGTTTTCTTATGTAATATCTTTCCCAGTTGAAATCAGGATGCAAACCAGAATGAAGTGAGTGTTCACTGTGGGCAGATTTCCTTCTGCTCTTGCTGAATTGGATGAATCCACACCAGCAGGAGGTTGGTCCTCTCTTGCATACTTAAGGAAACTCACAGAAAATGGAGAAAACAAATATAACACTGTGGGGCTAATTTAAACGTGCACGATAGGGAAATGAAGACACAAGTCTCTCCCCATATCGTATGGAAAAGAGCAGGGGGTCACCATATGGACTGCAAAACATTTTGTAGAATGATTTAATTAAAATAGAATTAAAGTATCTCCTCTAAGTTCTATTGCTTTTGTGAGTTTTGTCAGATAGTCCACATAGCCTTAGCAAAGAAATGTAAGACAAAAGGCCTAACAATGAATCTTAGCCATTAGCATTTTATGTGCTGAGTATGCTAATGTCCCCTTCTGTTACCTTAGTGGGCAAAATCCATTTGCTGAAACCAAGGAAGACTTTCTTTCTTAAGCTTAGAGCTATTAAATATCAATGAAAAGAAAGTGGAAAAGCTTGTCCTGAATGGATTGGATAACATCAAGGGCTTGGAAATTCTCTTGCAATTGGTACCTGTAGTACTGAAATTTTCAGTAAAGATTTTGGGATACACGCTGCAGGAGTTACTCTTTATGGTCCAGTTCACAATCCAATGTGAAGTCCAGTGGAAGAATGTGATTGTCTCTTCCTAATGCAAATTTTAGTGGAATTGTCTCAGTTAGTTTCAACATGTTCTCAATGATTCTTTGCAATGGGTGCACTTACAAAGCAATTATTTGTTTCCTCATGATAATAATTGTGATGAAAAGTTATTTAATAAATGGCAAGAAAAGAAAATACAGAATAATCAGTACATTTGATAGATTTCACCAGACAGAAGAAATGTCCAGTCTTCTGCATTTAGGTCATAGATCCCCATTTCTTTTCTCTACTTCTTACTTTTTATATTGCATTTGTTATGTGGTGCGTTGACCTTTGCTGGCTGCCAGGTGCCTGCCAAGCCATTCTATCACTCCCCCTTCTTTACAGGACAGGGGGAGAAAATACTGTGAAAAGTTGTGGGTCAAGATAAAGACAGGGAGAGATCACTTACAAGTGACTGTCATAGCAAAACAGACTGGACTTGGGAAGACTTGATGAAACCCTGGCACAGGTTGCCCAGAGAGGTGGTAGATGCCCCATGCCTGGAAACATTCCAGGTCAGGCTGGACGGGGCTCTGAGCAACCTGAGCTAGTTGAATTTGTCCCTGCTCATTGGGGGGCGGAGAGGGGAGAGGGGCTAGATGACCTTTAAGTGCTTTCCAACTCAAATTATTCTATGATTCTATGATTCTAAAAATTAATTTAATTTATTGCCAATTAAACAGACTATGATAATGAGAACTAAGAATAAATCTAAAAACTCCTTCTCCCCACTATTCCTTTCTTCCTGGGCTCAACTTCACTCTCAGCTCCTCTACCTCCTCCCCCCGAGCGGTTCAGAGGGGTGGGAAATGGGAGAGGTGGTCAGTTCATAACGCTTTCTCTGCCACTCCTTTCTCCTCACACTCTTCCCCTGCTCCAGCATAGGGTCCCACCCATGGGAGACAGTCCTTCACAAACTGCTCCAATGTGGAGCCTCTCTGTGGGCTGCAGTCCCTCAGGCACAGACTGCTCCAGCATGGCTTCCCCGCGGGGTCACAAGTCCTGCCAGAAAACCTGCTCCTGCCTGGGATCCTCTCCATGGGCTGCAGTTCCTGCAGGGACCCTGCTCTGGTGTGGGCTCTCCACAGGCTGCAGCTAACAGCATATCCACCTGCTCCGGCCTGGGGTCCTCCCTGGGCTGCAGGTGGAGATCTGCTCCACCGGGGACCTCCCTGGACTGCAGGGGGACAGATTGCTTCACCGTGGGCTTCCCCACGGGCTGCAGGGGAATCTCTGCTCCGGCGCCTGGAGCATCTCCTCCCCCTCCTTCTTCACTGACCTGGGGGTCTGCAGGGTTGTTTCTCTCACACATTCTCAGTCATCTCTTCTGGCTGCAGTTGTGCAGTGCTTTTACCCCTTCTTAAATCTGTTCTCCCAGAGGCGCTACCACTCTCACTGATGGGCTCTACTTTGGCCAGCGGCGGGTCCGACTTGGAGCCAGAGCCGACTAGAACAGGCTTTGATTGACATGGGGGCAGCTCCTGGTGTGTTCTCACACACGCCACCCCTGCAGCCCCCCTCTACCAAAACCTTGCCACATTAACCCAATACGGTTACTTTGATGCCACATTGTGACACTCATCAGCTGGAGGGAAACTGGATTTTCATTTGGGTTAAAATAGTCAGGCAAAATCTTAACAGGGAATCTTCTGTAGATCAGACAGTACATATGTAAATACACTCCACACTGAAATACATTCTTAGTAAATTTCTAAAATTCTGATTTCCAAAGCAGAGACAATGTTTAGATAAAATGTTCTTCAAACAAGTCATGCAAACTGAAAAACAGATATTAAGTTGGTCATTCAAATTCCTTAGTTTCTACCAAGAAATTGCAGATTAATCAATATTCTTTGAAATCAGATTTGATTATTGTATGCCAAAACACTGCCTCGTCCACAAATGGGAAGAAAAATAAAAATTGCTTATATCTTTTATATATAGTTAACAGTTTCAGATTGAGGTAGTCTAACATTATCTTGAGATACTAGGCAATTAAAAATCAATTTTTAATCAATTAATATGATTTATTCTGTTTAATTGCATCACTGATGGTGCTCAACAGCACCTGGTGTCCTGTTACTGTCATTTTAGACATGCTCCAGGAAATCAGAGAAAGGAGCATAAGGTTATGGTGAGTTCATCAGCAGTCCTCTCAGTTTGGTGTGACTCATTCTTTTGTGACTAGGCAATTAGTTTGGAATGGTGTGTAAAAATCTATTGCTTTGCAAATCAAGCTGATTTAAAGTATTGCCTAGCAGCAGAATTACCCTATAAGGAAACGAGGTGGGGAAAATGGCAAGAAAGTTTCTTTTTAAATGCTTTCATCAAAGAAATTGTGTTTGGCTGCATGTGTGCCGAGGAGAGTATGAAAACGTGTGAACTTGAATTTGAGAGCTCCTGTACGTAACAACCAAAGACAAAGAACAGGCATGTTCCTTCATTCCAGCCACAATGTTTCAGAGGAAATTTTTAAAAATCATCTATTTAAATGAATTGAGAATTTGAAATGTATGCCCAGTGCATTTCCTATGCAATCAAAATCAAGTGTACTGTCTGATACTCCTCCAGCTCTTATGTGCTCGCATACTAATTTTCCAGAAGCCATGATCAATGTTTCATTCAACACACAGATTGGACTGTGCTTTGGGGTGGAATAATTTGCCATCAAAGGTGGCAAGAGCATATAGAATGAAGCAGGGATTACAAGAAAAGCAGCCATAGTCTTACACATTAGTAAGTTAAGTGCTGCCCTGGAAAATTGCGTGGTTTTCTCTAAATCTGCCACTGAGCTACAGTGTGTTATTGGAACAAAAATCACATGAAATTAAACTTCCCCTAGATGCCTGGTAATTGCATCCTTCTGAACCTGACCCCCTGAAATGTTCATGCACTGAGAAGAAAAATGCTGTGAATTTTTAATTTTGAAAAACAGATTTCAGATTATTTAAATTAGCCCAAGTTAATGGATACTTTTGATTTTAGTCTCTTTTTTATTTGTCATTTGTAAAAATGGTGATGTAATACCAAATACTTGGCAATTGTGAAAATAAAGTCACCAGGCCATGAAGTATGCTAGTATAATTCAGTATCTCCCTATATCTCGTGGGAAATTCATGCCTAGTCTTAGACCCATGATCTCCATACTTGATACCCTTGTGTTTATCACATAGAAGCCTTTACCTCCTAGGACAGAAGAGCAGACACCTCATTACCATCACCTGACAGCAATAACTTCAGTGTGAAGTACCTGCTTGTGTCATTGACAAAACCATCTGTTTTCTTTTGCTAAGAAGGTGGCTGTAATCCTACTCTGCTGCTGATCAGGGTACCCACCAAAATTTGACTTACATGTTCAGCCCCTGGTTACTGACACAAAAGAACTATATTTATATCACTCTCATCCAAGATTTCTGATTTGCGACTTTACAATGCTAACACTCTGAAAGACAGTAGTGGCTAAGGTGATCTGCACTTGTTGCTGTATAATAGAGGCTTTGCTACTGCAAAGTGTTTAGAGGCAGACTTTACAAGTACCCTGGTATCTATCTATCACTCATTTTGACACTTAAAATCCTTTGGTAATGCAAGATATGAACGGGAAGAAAACTGCACAGAGAAAGGTGGAAGTAAGTGTCTAAATTTTATAGAAGATTTCGTAAGAGGTAACACAGATCAGAAAAGCACAGATTTTCTTAATTTCAGTAACAAGGTGAGTCTACTACTCACTATAGTTGTCAGATTTTACTGTCAGAATTTTTCTGTGTGAGTATATAAACTGATTTTGTGCAACCTGGTTGGTTTTATTTCTTATTCCACTGTTGCTAAGAGGTTTTGTACAAATGCTAAAACACTAAAAAAGACTTAATTTCTGTTGGATAGGTAAATATCTACTGCAACATGCCAGGATCTTCAGAGCACTTGAAAGAGTTAAAAAAAGGTCTGACATTGGAGAAAAAGACCACATTAATAGGAGAGATTGAGTATTTGCAATAAAAAACGGAAACAGGAATTGTTGCACTTTGTCAGTGGTGAAACACATCAACACCTTTGGCATTTTATGTTCCAAACACCTAAGAAAACAATAAATTGATTCGGTGTTTTATTACCACTGCTCATCTTTAGGGGATGACATTAAATCTCATTAAAGGCAAAATAAAATCAAAGTAATCTGTTTAAAGTGTGGACCACTAAGACCAAAGTGGAAAAAAAAATAAGTCCTAGAAGGCCATGATGTCAGATACAAATTCTGCACCAGGCATTTTACTATAAATATGATGTTGATGTAAACAATCTCTTTCCCAAGCTGTTCAGTTGGAAAATTATGTTCTGGGTCCAGTGCAATAGAAGTATACTTCTTAGTCAACCATTTCAGTAGAGGAATCAGACAGTGCATCCATATTCAGCCCCTGACATACTGATTTCTGCACACACTGAGCAAAAATAGAACTTCTGTTTCCATATTTGTTCCAATACTGTTCACAGGTAAATCCAATGTCCATTGTAATGTATCACTTTGGAACAACTATCATGCCTTTGAATTTATACTTCACGGTTGCACTGATGGTATGTTTTAAGATTAAGTCCATCTGAGATGAAAATTTTCAGTCTTATTTTTAATTTCATCATAAAGCAGAAAAGGCCAGTACTGACTCCAATAGAAGGCTCTGGGTTTTCATTACAAACAAGTCCAAACCAAAGATAATTGGAACTTTTATTTTGAAGTATTAACTATTTTACTCACTTGGAGGAAGAACCTCAACTGACCTCTAATGCCTTACACTAAGAAGTTTCATATACAATCTGCCTTGGACCAGTTCTATTTAGTGCCTTATTAACAATTTAAGAATAATGGAATAAAATGGAATTACTTATTAACAATGGAATAAAGTGTCTGTCAACCAAACTAGAAGGACAACATCAGAATTCAAAGTGGTCTTGATATACAGTACAGTGATTAAAGAGATGATCTTCAACAAAGTGTGCTGTATTTTACCTTAGGTAAAACAGTGTGGCTGTATGTTAATGGTCGAGAACAACCTGTCCAAGGGCTTGCTGGTCATAGTTCAGTAGTGTGCACTGGTGGTCAGATTATAATGTGACTCGTGTGTTTCCATACCCTATTCATGTTGTGTTCTTATCCATGGTCAGAAATATTTGTTTTCCTCATCATTAAAGTGAAAGATTGCCTTTTTACCAGGGAAAAGGGAAAGCATGGTTCTGGTATGTAGTCTAGATTTAATTCTCTTACTACGTATTCAACAGTTAATGCCCATAATTTAAAATCTATAGAATTCATCACAGACAAATATAGACAAGTGCATACACACCGACAAAAAAAAAAAATTTAAATAGGCAAAAATACTTTCAAGGAGAAGGGTTCCCCTCAGTGGTATCTATACACAAGAAGTGGTTAGGCTGGATTACAACTGATATTAAGTTGACTTAAGAGAGAAAACCAGCAGAATCCAAATGCTTAATATTTTTTAGTTAAATAAGATACAAATTATTCACTACTGTGTATTATATGTCATAATATAGCTTATTTTCTATTCTATAGTTTCATCTAAATTTAAGCATATGTTTTCTTTTTGATAGTGCTAAATTCAGATCTATGGAAAGGGAACGCTGCTGTTAAAAGTTTGTCTTATCACAAGAACACGTTTGACAATATACTGTCTGCTGCAATTGGGTTTAACTTCATCTGTTATCACATACATTGAACACCAGAATTCCCTGCAGTAGACTGATATTTAAGAAGGAAAAAATATCTGCACTGGTATAATCAGAGAACCATAACAAATCAGTGCAACAGCAGAAGTCAAATAACACGGCAAGTTATTACGATGATCATATTTTCTGGCTTCTTACCGTATATTCTTTCAGAAGTCTCAGATTGCTGTCATTTTGTGAAGAGTTGATCCATCAAGTTACAAGTTGTGAAACATAATTAAGGTTCACTTATCCTGAAAAGTGTTATTAATTATTCTTTTTAATCTAGTGCCCAAACCAAAAGTATAAAAAGTTTTTCAGTCTAGGAAAAAAAAAGTTATAAAATGGCAATAGCTTATATTTTGCTTTTTCTAGATCTACCATTTGTCTCCTGGATTTGCTGGTTCTCGTACAATTACTTTGTCATTTCTCTCAACTCAGAACGTTCTTATAATTAAGGAAATTACTCTTCCCTATAGTGGCAACAATTCTTCTCAGGGTGATTTCTTGGCATTTTAGAAAATGTTAGCAGGTCAGCAAAGTTTCAGGTTTCAGAAATTACAAGTGACATAAAGACCATTTGTTATGGTCATATTTGAAGATACTGACTCATCCAGGCAAAGAACAGGCACAATGCCTGAGGTGACCAAACATACAGCCTGAATAGCAACTACACAATACTGGAGTAAGCAGTTCATAAACAGACTAAAGCTTGGAAAAATTTCCTCTGAACTACATTGTATGTATTTTGAAAGCCTGTATTTCTACATACTAGGTCTGCTTGTTAATCAAGAAAAATATAAATGTGAAAATCACAAATTACTAAAAAATATGATCATAAATAAAAACTGAATCCATTTGTTTTCAGAAACTTCATTTTTCAAGACATGTCTGCAAAAGAAATGGTTACTGTTAAGGAAACATCATGAAAAGCATTCTGTATGTTCAACAGTTTCTTGATATATCCCTCTCAGCCTTCTGATATACAGCAATTTGATTGTCACTTACAATGATTGTTTGCAGCTGTGCTGTGAGTTTTCTACTTAAACAGAATATGAGCCTTTCTTCCTTGTGCTTTGTTTCAATATCCAAATTCTGATCATATGAGGATCTTTCAGTTTTTCCCTTGGAAACCATCTAGTTTCTGCATACTTAATTTTTGTATGCATATTTACTTTTCATCTGGCAATATTATTTGCAATATTATTTATGAAGGTATGAATCTTTTTTCTTTTTAATATATTCTATTGAATATACATTTGTGTTAGCAGGTATTTTAATGAAAATACAAATTACTAGACTAATGTTGGATTCCATCTAAATTTCATATAATCTCACATCAGTGATGTTACTCAGTCATTCTTTATCGTCTTACCGTTGGAGGCACTTAATAGAAAATCCAAGGAAAGAGTAGGTATTTGTTGACCAAACCTGGTGCCACGAAAACAGAAGATAGAAAGATCATGGGTAACTATGTATTTGGGAAACCAAGTGTACAGAACAGTAAAGTTTCACTTTAAAATAGAGTAAATGTCCTCTGAGATCTGAATCTCCTCTTTTCACTTTGAGAAATATCATAATTGTCTGTTGTGCTGTTGAAGGAAAAAAGTGCAAGTTCTCATAAGAAAATATAATGGCATAAATATCTACAAGCCAGAGCTGATGCCATGTCTTGCAGCTTTTTTTTTGGCCCTCCCCCCCCTTTTTTTTTTAATAGTTATTTTTCCACTGTAATAGTATCACAAATTCCCATTTTGGGGGCCCAGCTACTTGTATCTGATACCCTCAATCCAGGAGCCATAAACTATATGTGGGGAAGCCACAATCATCCCTATAGTGGACTTGCTTGTCCCAAGCTACACCCCAGCTACTAGGACACATGACCTGCAAGACTCTTCAGTGATAGGGTACACCTGTGTTGAGTAATGCATGCAGAAAGATCTTAGATGTTTCTCTCTTCAGCTAGATATCCAGATCTCCTGATGGCCATAGCAAGTATATGAACCAATGTGATCATATTTTAAATCACTACTTTTTCAAGATCCAAAATGTTTTCCCTATAGACATGGTTGCAAATGCAATCCATTGTGACCTGCAGACATACTGGTTTGTATCTGTGGAATTAATTTCTGAAATTTCTACATTCTGAATCATTTCTAAATTCTGAAAGTTCTACATTCCTATTTCAATTAGAATGAAGGATCTGGTCATGCAGCAGTGGCTCATCTAATTCAGTCTTAAAGAATGAGAGACAACTAAAATTATATTATGGCTTCCTGAGCACAATGGACAAAACAAGTGAGGAGCACTAGAGTTGCCAGCATTATATCAGATGTGGTCTCACATGGAGCCTGCTGTTTTGCAGTCACACAAGGAGGAGGCTGGAAAGGCCTGTAACTGGTTCATAAACATTGCAGATGGCAATTCCATTCCGTATAGCTCATATATTAACCACTTCATTACAAAATTATGTGTTAAACCTGAAACAGTAATGAAATAGGTATCATTTGGTGTGTTCCCTGTGGAACGCACATTGGTTGGTGCTTCCCTAGAGCAACGTGGATGCAAAGACTGTATCAAAGACTAGGACTGGTACCTCTAAAGCATAGATATCATGAGATGAACCCAATGCAGGCTATAAAATCAGTTGCAACTGTGCCTAAAGTGGGCTGAGTTTGCTTTGTTTGCAGTATGTCTAAAGGTAACAATCTCAAGTGCCTAAAGAAGATTTAAGAGAATAAAACAACAAGCTAAAGAGCTTAGCCAAACAATATTTCTAGGTGATATTAGAATTAGAAAGAGTGAAATGGAATCACCCTGAAGGCTGTAAAATAATGAGGTTTTTAGATATCAACAGATGTTAGAACATGTAATGGCTCTTTTATGATGCATTCTCTAGCACACATTAAATACCTCTATATACTGTTCAATTAAAACAATGGAAAACTGAATATGCCAAAGCAGGGGAAAATTACCCTGATATATCCAACTACAGTCATTATTCTGTTAGTAATAGCTTTGAAATTAACACAGATATGGAAAGAAAGTTAGTCAAAACTTAGTTGTGGCTCTTTTTCATTTAGTAAAACCAGTTTCAAATGATGTTTTTCTTTCTCAAAAGCTCACATAATGTCAACATACATTTGCAGCCTATTATTCTACGACTAAGGCTAAAGTGGTAGAACCTAACAATTTCCCAGGATGAGACAGTAACAGATAACAAGGGGATGTGTGATATGTAAATTACAAGGATGGAGCACCTCTCCTGTGAAGACAGGTTGTGAGGGTTGGGGTTGTTCAGCCTGGAGAAGAGAAGGCTCCAGGGAGACCTTATAGCAGCCTTCCAGTACCTGAAGGGGGCTTATAGGAAAGTTGAAGAGGGACTTTTTACAAGGGCATGTAGTGAAAGGACAAGGGGTAATGGCTTTAAACTGAAAGAGGGTACATTTAGGTTAGATGTAAGGAAGAAGTTCTTCACTGTGAGGGTGGTGAGGTGCTGGGAGAGGGTGCCCAGAGAAGCTGTGGATGCGCCATCCCTGGCAGTGTTCAAGGCCAGGTTGGATGGGGCTTGGAGCAGCCTGGTCTAGTGGAAGGTGTCCCTGCCCATGGCAGGGGGTTGGAACTAGGTGATCTTTAAGGTCCCTTCCAACCCAAACTATTCTGTGATTCTATGACTGAATTAAGATATTTTGTCAAACCAGCACTCACAGATTTTTTTAGAGATACGGTAGCAGCATCTTACAGGTAACCAACAGAGACATAGAAGTAATTTGTAACAGAGAAAGGAAATTCCTACAAATGAAAAAGTAATACAGGTAGTCTCTGGCCTAGATAAGGTATAACATGATAACTGTTGTATTATTTTTAAAAGTGAGAAATAGGGATACTCCCATAATATGTTTAGGTGGGAGGAAGCACACTGTACTACGTCATTAATACAACATCAGAAAAGATAGCTCAGATTAGAAGGCAACTGCCATTTCTCTGCACACTGATAATTAATCTTTTGTCAATCAGAGAGCAATACTTATTATAGTGATGCCATTTGGGAGATGGCAAATACCTACTCAGTTTTAATTTTCTCCCCAAACCAAGTAACTCAGAATTCAGTAGCAAAAATGGAAACAAAAGCTTGATGCATCAAGTAAAAACTAGTTATGAGACACCAGAGTTAAGTTGTGAGCTAGGTAAGAAGACAAATTTGTAATATGTTCACTACAGGAAAACAAAAGAAAAGGAAGGAAAAGGGTAATGGTAACATATCTCTAAGTCCTGAGTTTTTTATGTCAGGGGGTTTTTTTAGAAATTTTGTCTAGTTTCTGGTGGAAGAAAAATTGCAAAAAATGCAAAGGAGGAAAAAGACTAAAGGATTGGCAGAAGCAAGAGGATGAGAAAATGTCTGAGTGTGGCAAGGTACTGACACAGATGGGGTAGGAAGCAAAGAGAAGCTTCATGGACCTGAAGCAACTTACTGCATTCAAAAAATGATCTGTCACTGAATAGAGCATTTAGGATCACAACCTACAGGATTAGATCCATTCAGTGCTCATCAGAAAGTGTTCTGTATACAGCATTTTAGCAAAATTTTTACTTTAAGAGACCAAGCTATAAAGGGGCCTTTGGTCACCGTAGCTTTTGAGGAAAACCCGCATAGTTCCTGAAAAAGGAAAGAGAAGGTGAAGCTCTTAAAACTGAGGTCCTGACTGCGCAAAGTTTTGTGCATCCACTAAATGGCATTCACCTGCAAATCAATGGCATGTCTAGGAGACGTAAATATCTACAAAGTTGGAGTGAGATATGATTGCTTCATGTAAATCTTGTACAGAAAAGATCCTCATGGCTAAATACGAAGTGTTGTGATCAGAGAGCTATTCCTTTCTTCTGGCCTGTATTCCCAAAAATTCAGCACAGTCAAAGTAGCACCACTTACATTTTTCATTATATTTTCTATTGCAAAATCAAATGCCAGCATCTGTTAATTATGTTACACAGCTTATTCCACCATAGAAATAGACCTCGAACCCAAGGAGTAAGAGAGAGAGAAATTTCAAAACTGCATGCCAGGATGCTATAATGTCAGTTTTTGCAGTAAAGCTATTTTTACTGCAAAGAAAACATTGTTTTGCTGTAAAAATATTATAGGTGAACTATCTCTATCCCTTCCCCAGAAAAATCAATTACAGAGTCTCTATTGATATGTGAGATTTTTTTTATAATATATTTCTTTGTTGCTAAGAGACTATGTCATTCTGATGTTATTTAATTAATGATTGTTTTCCTACGGCAGGTGTTATCATTCCTAAGGTCTCAAATTGAGAATAATAAATTCAGCCCAGATTTCAACTCTGAAATATCAGCTGTCCACAACTGAGTAACGCCACTTCATTTTTTTGGAGCAGCAACAAATAACCTAATATCCACTGACTCAATGCATCTACTGCTCCACTGGTCAGAAGTGACCCAGGCAGCGTACTTGCTATACAGCAACGGTTTGGTACCGATATCCTCGTACATCCACGGCACTGAAATGAACAGTTGCAGCTACATTATTTAATATTTCTAGTTGATGCTGTGAGTTCTAGGTTTAAGAAGTGAGCAATCTCTGCTGGTTATCTGTACATGTCAACTGATTTTACCGTGAAACAGGTAAACCAGAAAAGGAAGAGAAAGGACCTGCTGACTAGATTAGAAAATGACAGAAACAGTGAGCTGGATGTGTTGTCATAGGAACTGCAAGAAACAGAAATCTCACACTCCATGATTCTGAATGGCCAAAATAGGAATCTGGATTTTACAGTAATACTAAGACCAATAGCTAAAAAAAGGTAAAAAATACTGTAAGGTCCAAAATTCAGACCTTAGTTAAGACTTGTCAGAACTGACATGCCTAGTGTTCTTACATTCATGTGTTTTGATATCATTTGCATCTGTAGCCTGAGATGTTATTTTTCACACTTGTTCTTTTTCTTCCACCACTCAGTATTATTTTTGCCTAGTTTAATACGTAGCTCCAGACTAATTAAATGTAGTATTTAAACCCTGAGCTGAACACTAAACTACTAATTTCTTCACACATATTTCTCCTGCATTCTCACCACAGGAACTAACCATTTTACAAGCATTAATATATTTCTCTTCACAGTATATGTAAGATTAAACCTGACTTTATAAATAAGAAACTGAGTCAAAAAGAAATTAAGAACAAAATAATTTAAAATATCCAAGAATTCACGGTACTCAGTTGGAAACACCTAGGACTTGATATTTTAGAGAACTTGGCACTTGTACATTATTTGCTATGCAGCTGCATTAATATAACAATTTCACAAAATGTGCATAGGCATCTCCTGTTGAAAACCCAGAAAATGGGCACTGGCCAATCCCAAAAACTTTGTTTCACGTGAACTGAGCAGCCATCTACAGGAAACCTGCACCAAAAGAGGAAACAATATCAAAGTTTAACCATGAGACCAGACTTTCTGTTTCTTCAGTTGTATAAAATACACTTAATAATACATAATATATTACATAACATATACTTCTACCACAACCGAGCATAGGTCATAAAACAGCCTCCTTCCCAACATGCCTGAATTTTGGGACTAAATATTTCATTTTGAGTACTGAACTACACAAAGATATTTGTTCAAAAAAAAGTTGGATTGCATTTATCAAGAAAAGTATCTTACAGAGAGGCTTGAGCAGATCAAATTAAATTCAGAGGCCATCTTTTAAAAGCAATTTTAAAAGCCTTTGCCTTTGCATGAAGTGTCCCGTAAAATGGAGTGGAACATAAATTTCATCATCAGATTTCACAAATATGTGCCAGCAGCAGCAAAGTGTAGATATAAGCAGTCTTGCATTCAGTTCTGGGTTTTGCAGGTGAGTTTTCTGCAGTGATCAACAATCATTCAGCCTATCCCACAGCCTTCTACATTGCCCTTTCTCCCTGTTCTGTCTCTAGCTTTTGCCCTTACACAGCATGCTTACTTACCTCCTTCTGCAATCCCACTCGACGCTCCTCATCTTCTCGCCCTTTGGTCTTGTCAGTTCTCAGCCTTGTCCTGATTTATCTCATGATCCACTGTTTACCCTCACTTACTTCCCAACTCTTGTCCTTGCAACTTTTCCCCCCTGTTCCCTCCAAATCTGTCCATTACTCCTTTCTCACCTTTCCCATCACATCCTTTCTGTTATTCTTTAGGCTTGCTAGATACCAACAGCAGATGTAATGATAAATGAAGACAGCAACTCTTCCCAACTCTTTTCAGCTCTTTTACACCCAAACTTGGACAGTAACAGCTTAGAGGAAAAACTGGAAGAAAAAGGCAGGAAGAGAAAGGCCTGGAAATAGCATGCATGTCTTCTACAGTCCTATCAACACCTACAAAATTATATTTTCTTGTCATTTAGGTAAGATGTAAAAACATCTCTGTGTGGGCAACAAATAATTTTTGTACCTTTTATAATGTGACTAAAGCTGGGTAAGTCACATTACTGCTGTTAAAACACTATTTAATTTCAAGTTAAAAAAAAACCAAAAACTTTTCAATGTAAAATTGAACTAATTTTTTCCAACATGGATATAAGAATACTTTTTCCCTAACCCACTTCTCAGAAATGTCAATTTATTTTCAGCTGAACTATTCCTTGAAACTTTCTGCATATGCCAGAAATCTCTTCTTGAAAGTGTCTGCTTAAATTATCAAACTTTAACAAGGTTGTAAGGAACTGAAAACAGATATCTATAGAAAGAATCTGAAAAATTCAAATACAGACTTTAAACCACTTGCATACACTTAGATATAGTGGAAACGGTCATATAAGAAACAAACATCAACCTGGGAATTATTCCTGTTATTAGTTAGAAATACAATCAACAGCAAATCATAACCTTTAAGAAAATTTTTTGCATGTTAAGGATCTATTAAATCTGTGAGTTTTCCATCAGGCAAGAGGGGAAAGTAAATGCCTCTGTGGTATTTTAATGTTGTCTATATATACTTTTTATGAAGGTAATGCAACACCTGAGAATTTAGTAAGACCAAAGAAAGTAGACTGCAGTGGTATCTTTCAAATCTGAACAAAGCGTATCCATGAACTACACCCTTTTACACTGACAACAGAAGACTAGCAGATGTTTGCACTGCCATAGGTTAAGATGTAAAGTATTAGCTAAGTTGCAGTGTATACAGTTATGTAGATGCCCTGCCAGCTTCACTATTCAATATTGATCATTTTGCTATTGATTCTTTCTCTGGGGTTACTACTGCAGCTCTGACTGTGACTTTATCGGGTTCCCATCCCCTGCTCCTGCTCAGCCCTAGACTTTCATACATTCGGGAAGAATAAAATAAGCTATGCTTAAATGATTTGATAGGGCAGATTATCCACTGCATCTACTGACGGCCAGAGAGCTTCATCTTTACACCTCACAGATTCAAAGTTGATCTGAGTGCAGCCTCCAGAGCAGGAAATAAAATGCTCTAAGCAGAGTTACCCATGATCATCCCACCCCTTCGCAATAGAAGTGCAGCCCTAATGGATGTCCTACATGCTGAAAGTAACCAGGCGATTATCAAGAGTGCTGCATTTTTCAACAGCTTTCAGAATGATCAGAAATGATAAGGAAAAGTCACGTAACAACACGGTGATTCAGGAACATGTCTCACCTCAAACTGCATAAATGATTACCAATACACGCAGGTCATCTAGTTTCTATCATGGTTCATTTAGCTAATGAAATGTTTTGGCAGCTGGTCATAGATTTGTAATGCAAAACCTACTAATAGAAGATATATGATGAAATAATGGGACATTTTAGCACATAACTGATCAGCTGCATATTGAGTTTAATACACAGGGGTTTCTTTTGACTATAATCTCATCTTATTGCAAGGCAGTGGGTTTTATAAATATCTAAATGTCATCATTGCTAACTCTTTTATTGACAACAGTTTCACGAAGAAACACCACAGGTATTTCTAAACTAATTTTCAAAATAGCAAATGCCAGAGACACTGTGTGGTATTAATAATGTACTGTTATGAAAACAGAACAAATTTTGTTTAGTAGATGAAAAGCTTTCAGTGATAAGAAACTTTTGCAAATAAGAACCACAAAAAAATGCTAGTTTAAGTCATGAAAAGTTTAAGGAAAGATAGGTCCTGTAAAAACTGGCCCTTCTGGTGCTTAAAGCCATTAAACTAAAAAAAAGCTGCAATCACAGGGAAAATAGAGTATTAGCAATCAGAATTCCCTGTTCTGTTTCTGACTTTCTAAACCCTCACTTTACCTGTGAAAGGGAGCACAGGAAGAGGAAAAGCTCTTCAGGAATCTGAAGCAGACTTGCTTCAAAGTTATTCCATGAGAGAGTGGTAGTTGGTCTTCCTATGAGGGAAGAATTATAGTCTCCTCCTGAACCTCTGCAGCAGGTCAACTCCCCGCTTAAAGTTGTCCACCCTTTTAGGTGGTGTTTACCAGATTTAGCAGTCCTGGAGTGAGGAGCTATATTGACAAGCTAATACAAAGCAAAGATGGCTTTCAGATAGTCAATGGAGAAAGTGGCCCATGGGGATGATAGTTTGGATCAGAAACTTAATCTATATGGGGTGAATCTCTCTATGGATAAAACTATAACAGGGGACTTCTGAACTGAAAATTGCTCTGACCTGTGCTGTTATCCAATGTTTATTTGTATCTGTCATCAACAAGTCTCAGCAAGTCTCAACAACCTTTAAAGGAAGATGCATGCTGATTTCTGAAGAGGTAGAGCATGAATTTATGTTTTAGACTTTCTCATCCCAGAAACTGAAGGGGAAGAGGGGTACATGTAGCCAAAGAAGGTTTTAATAAACACTCCCCATCTGTAGAGGTACTATTTTTCAAAAAGATCAGTGATGAAGAACAGACCCTTCTTTAATTTGTCATTTTGAGTTGCTGAGTATCAATTACATGGCAGTTACTGGGTGCTGAACGCTGTGAAACATAGCATTGTAGTTAATATTAAACATCAGCCTAGGTGTTTGATTTCTGCTGTGAAAGAGTCTGAGATTTCCCATCAGCTTTAAAAACAGTATAAGGTTCCTAAATAAAGTGCCTTTTTAAATGTCCAGAACTCAGCAAATGAGGTGAATCTGAGACCAACTTTTGACAATTTTCATCCAGGATTTCTGGAAAATATCATTTAGTCACTCTACTACTTAAATATAATCCTTCTTCCTATCCACCATATATTTTATACACCTATCAGTACTATGGGTACCAGGTAGGCGCTACAAATAGTACTATATACACCAAGTAAGATTCTGCTGTAGTCCTTTGGGAAAATAAATACCAATGCAATTACAAAATGCAAATAAAGCTGTATGTCTTACAAAAATGTTGTCTTTCTCTGAGGAATCTGAAAACCAAACCAAAACAAACCAGGTTCCTGATGAAGTTATTCAGGCTGGATAGTATATTTTAAGTACTTGAGTACCTACAGTGAAAACAGAATTCAATCAATTACCCCACCTGGAAACGTTATTGGTTCCATTTAGATTTATGTGAGAATTAACCTTGTGTCAACTAACAACTTTTTTGAAAAATTATCTTTTTTGATGGTCAGAGTGTTACTGTACAAGGAACTATATTAAAACATAAAGGGCACTGGCAAGATAATATCTATTTTTTTGAGGGGTACTTTAAGGAAGTGAAATAATGTCTGAGAAAATAAGTGCCCTTGAGTGTCCCAACATACTTTAAAAAATAATTTTAGCATCATATTTCTTTATTTTCCTAAGTATTTTCTCTCTTATTTGGGAGTGTAAGAGATACAAACAACAAAGTCCAATACTTCATGCACTCGTAAGTAACCTTACTCCTGACATTCTTCTACTGTCTTAAGGAATACTCAAGTGAGTCAACTCTTCCAGTATTTTCATTACTTCTGATATGTACTTCAGAGTAAACCTAATTTTGATGTCAGAGTAAGAACTAATTTCATGCTTCAGCTAAGCACATTTTTAAGCAGATGCTAAAAGTGAATTTTTAAGGAAAGGTCAAAGAAATTTTACCAAAATGTGTGCCCCTAAAGCTGTGGTTAATAGTTACTTCAGTTACACAGGCTTTATTTTCAAATGGACAATGAATGTGCCTATCTCCTACTGGGATGGAATGAATGTTCCTGCATCTTTCCTAGTGTCTCTGAAATGCAGAATAATCCTTGATCTATCTTGTATTTACTTGATAATTTAAATGTCCTACACAAGCTTAAAATCATCTATTATGCCTATCACATCCAAAATATTTTATACTTTTTCTGATAGTGTTGTTTCAACAAGATATTAGAAAGTGCCAAAAAAACCAAAGCAAAATCAAAGAAAAATTGCTAGACTATTATCAGACAGGGATATGGTGGACTTTAGATAATAAGGTTTTAGGTAAGATTAAATTCATCATAACATGTCAAGTCCTCTTTAAAATGAGGTATTAATGTCCTCCATGGCCTGGATGATGTGCATTAATATGTGATAAATAAACTGGGTTCTGAGCATGCAGAAGAACTGAAATCTGCCTACCACAAAAATACATTTATAATCACAAAATATATTGAAATAACTTTTCACTAAGTTACTCTGCCACCTAAGTAGAATTCAGCTATTTCTAAACTGTTGGGGACACTGAATCAGTGTTGCATTATAACAAGAAGCACAATCTCATAGGGCCTGTCCTTTTATCATCCGAACTCACCACATGGGAACTCGCAAGGTCTTGGATGGAATCCAGGTTAAGGCTAATGAAATCTGCAGGGTTTAATTCCTGAAGTTCATATTTTTCCAAGTGAAGTCCACACTAATTCTTTTCCTTGTTCAGAGTTTGAATCCTTGCAAGGAATATATGAGCTAAGCCATCATACTCAGCCTTCTAAGTCCAGGACAGATTAGAAAGTTTAATAATAACTATAAAGTGACAACAATAATAAATATAAGCCAATTCAGAAAATTAAAAAAAAAATTACATGTAGTGATTTTGTTCAGAGGGCACAATTAATTCAGTATGACAGCTAAGGTGAATTAAGATACTGAAATACAAATCACAAAATCAGTAGCATGGATTTGAAAATCATGGGCCGATCTGTGACCTCAGATAAGAACACGCCAGTGCCAGTGTTATCCATTAAAGTAGCTGTTACTGAGGGCAGATTCTCAGCACTGTATCTCCAGAACAACCACATTCACATTACTGTGCATACAGTGGTATAAATCCAACTTCTGGGAAAACAAGTTCAGGTGCTACCGAATTATGTCTTCCAGTTAAGTCATAATATTAAAAGTCACATCTATTTTTCCCATAGTCATAAGATGATTTTTCAAAAGAAAGAACTTGTGCCATCTTTCCTTAAGAATATCATCCTTTTTCAGATATCAAAAAGTCTTGTACCCTAGTATTAAGTCGCCTCAAAGAAAAATGTTTGTTTGATGTCTTAGTTTGTTCCTTCATGTTTCAATTCACTTGCAAGTTAATTAGGCATTATTTCAAGTTAAAAAAAAATATTTTTTTGTTCCAGAAAGAGCAAAACTGGGTATTGTTTATGCAATGATTCAGCTTTGAATACCTTGTAAGATCCCTGCATTCTCAGCCTAAATAAATTGATAGTTCTCTCTGTAGGTTGCTGAGAAGAGAAAATTAAATATAAAACCAGATTTAGGTTTCAAAATACTTTGAAATGTAAATGACTGGCTACCAGTTTAAAATACTGTCTCATGCAGTTCTGTGGAGTGAATGGAGCTGCCCCCCTGTTTGCTGTTAATTATGTGGAAGAAAATGAAAACAGGGAGTGGTACAGCCATCCAGATGAATTCTGCTATGTTTGCAAGGCAACTCTTTAAATTCTACTGACCGTTTTACCAAGCAGTAATCACATTATTTTGAAGTAGCATTTAAAATTTCCATATCTGATTTAGCATAGGTTCCAGGAAGTGGGAGAAGACACCTAATGAGCTGTCCTGGTTTTGGCTGGGGTTAAATCACAACAGGAGCCCTATTAGTATACTGGCAGAACTGTTTGAAGGACAGTGTGACAGCATGAAAACAAATTTTTTTTGGATGCCAGACACAAAGATAGAAAGTCTTTCTGTGGTAGAAGCTGATCAAGAGATTGCATTTGAAGCAAAAATTAACATTCTGCAGGCAATTCTTTACATAAACAGCTAGGTGAAAATCACTTGAGAGAAATAAAATGCCTCTGTTGGTGGAGAGGAAGACTTTGGACCTATATTCCTTGTAGTCTCCTCTCTATCTCATTCTTTAGTAAAGAATATTCTACTATTTTTAGATCTGCACTAACACAGCTGTCTTCCAATTTTAACCAACTTAAAATGATTATTTTTATCTGTGATGAAAGAAATAAGACACTTTCCTATTTGACTTTAGACTGAGTTAACCAAATTTGGTCTAGCTTGGTGAACCATACTTCTTATCGACTTTGTTATGTGTTCTATCATTTATTTTAGAATGCTGATATCAAAAGATTGCTCTGATTTTTGGCATAACAGTATCATTCTGTCTTCATAAATCAATAATTCTTTTGTTTATTTAGTGGGATTGTGAAATCAATTAGAGGGAAAAAAAAGATCTTAGGAAGCCAACAAGCCTTCTTCATACTTTTAAAACAAAGTTCATAATAAAATTTAAGTTTTCTATTTAGTACATAGAAACATCAAAGAAATGTAACCGTGGAATCGTTTATTGTGTAGCTATGGCCTCGAGCACCCTGATTTAACTTTGAAGTTTGGACTAGATGATCTACAATGACTCTTTTTCCTTTTTGACCTATTTTTTCCTATGAATATAAGTAGCAGAGAATATAACCAGAGAGGGAAGAAAACACTCAAATTTACAACATCTGAAGACATTCTAATCTTCAGATGTCACATTGTATAGGCGACTTAATAGAGTAAGGTTATTTTTTCAGATGGCATAAAATGTTTAGTAGTATTATTTTATAAATATATACATTTACATGCAATTTAGAGTTTCTAAACTGGATAATAGACATCCTAACTGTCATGGGCTCTAAGGCTTTCAGTCATTTCTCTACAGGAAATAGTGTTTCACTGTAAGGAATTTCTGTAAGCATGCAGGGAAAACATACCCCAAAACCCAAGTGAAAATATGCATCTAACTGAGATTTTTATTTTCCTTACCCATTATGTAATAGCAAAAGACAAGCTAGAAGTGAATTTATTAAGATGTATATTTAATTAAAATGAGAGCTTAATGTAAAATTTGTAGGCTTCTGAAATTACAGTTATTCCAGAGCTTGGGGAGGACAACAATGTTTGTTATTTTTTAAATATCTAGGAAATGCCTTCATCTATCTCAGGATTCCACAGATAAACAAGCATATTTACAGCTGTGGGATAATCACTGGCAGGTAATGTTTGTTTAATTGTATCACATGTTCTATGTTATTCACAACGTGCAAAATATTACTCCCTCCTACCAGAAGATGACATAGCTTACCTTCTCCCAAGCCATTAGTCTTTCTGATGCTGAGTACATCAAAATGACAACTTTAAACAGACCGACAACACCTTATTTTTGTGCACCTCCTTTAGACTTTGTAGATTTTAAACCTTTAGAGTTTGTACATTTTAAAACACTGCCAGCTTTTCTTGATTAACATTGATCAGAAAGGAGCATTATCTTCTGTGCAATTAGCCCCTTAATTTAGAAACATAAACTAAACTGGGCATGTTCTCCTGGAAGCTTTCAAAGACATTCACATCCATTAACTACTTAAGAAATTTCAGCATTATTTTAGATGTAATACCAAATTTCACTGGATCCTTGAAATTTATGATGACATTTCTTTACTTGCACTATGTAGACTAGATTTCCATTATAAATTCCTGAATTATGTTTTAGAAGAACTCTTCTTGTTCCATTTGGTGTACAGGTGACAGAAAGATTAGCTCTCTAACCACATTTCCTTAAAGTTTGGTAGTGGGTTTAACCCTCCATTATCCTCAGTGTCTGTAATCATGACCTCAGATTAATGAGGAATAATCAGTGCCACCTTGAAGATCATCAGTAGTAGGGCCAGAGTGGGGGATCCCTCCGATTCTAAAAATGCAAGCCTTCAAGTATCAGAGGGGAAAATTTCAGCTATGCTTTCTGAGACGGAGACTTGCTCAGCATGGTATTCAATTTCTGTAAACAAATATGCAGTTCCAAATAACTGCAAGCAAACCTTAACTGAAGAAAGAAACTTCATGAGATTCAAAATTGTGGGATTTAGTATGTTTTACAAGCTCTGCCTGCTGAACTACACATTCTGATATGATGTCCTTCACATTTAACTCAAAAGTATTAAAAGCTCCCCTTCTAAATATATATTTAAAGCAGTGAATAAAAATCAAACAGGTGGCAAAATCCTTTGTGCAGTATCTGCACGGATGAATAACACATCAGAATGCTTGGTCGTTAATGACCACCAGATGTCCAGCCTAAGAAAAAGAGACAAAAAACTATCTTATCAACCCTGTTGTACTGCATTTCTGTAAACATCTTACTGCTGGAGCTAATAATACTAACAGCAATCTAAACAAAAAAAAACAAAACAAGTAAAGGAAAAAAGTAGAAAGCTAATTTCTAACAGGATCATAACAGTTGTTCAGTCTCACAGATTTTTGGATTAGGAGTAAAACAGAATCCTCCAAAGCTGTAAGTAATAAGCATTAATATATATTAGACTCATAATCAGAAACAAATAATCTGAAGTCAGTCTGATGTTCGATGAACCATTGAAAGGGAGAGAATTCAATGTTATTTACTAGTCTTTCTAAACATCTGAGTCATACATGCAATATTAAACAAATATGTAGATAAAAAATGTAATTTCTTAATTATATTGGACACAAATATTCTAAACCAACTGTTGATATTCACATAGAATGTCAAGGTTTCATGATAACATTCCAAGAAGTGTATGGGAAACACTGAAATATTACAACACAGAACATCATTCAGATGAAAGCTTTTTATTTTGTTTTTCCCCACACAAAGAGATATAAACTAGAATAAAATTAAAGCTAATGTTTAATATATTCAAGTTTTCTAAATGTATAGTTATCTAGCTATCAATAACTAAAATGGTCTTTGAAAACTGATACCCTGAGAAATTCTTTTTACCTACAGAATTCCAAATTAAATAGTTAGGACACTAACAGGGATTTCATAGCCAGCTGAGAACACTGATTTTTCTTTACCGTTTTCTATTCATACTTTACTCAGTAAAACTCTGAAGCCCTCTAGAGAAATATCAAAACCCTTTGCATTACCCTCCTTACTATGTAACAGTAATATCTAGACTTAAATATAATGTAGATAGGGGCAGCACTTGAATAGCATCCTCTGAGGAGCTCTTCTACTTAAAGCAATTATCTGTGAGTGTAACCACTGATGTGAAGCTGAATAGGGTCAGCTGTGTGGATTCTGTGTGTTCTCCCTGAAAAGATAGAACTGGAGAATAGTGTCATGGATGATGAGAAATCATTCGGCTCTCTGTAGCAGAGTCTGTAAAACAGAGTTAGCCTTTCCTAAGAAACAGTATGAAGTAATCTTAATTTTATTGGACACTTTCTCTGAAACCACAGTTAATTTGAACATCTTTATGAACAGATACTTCAAATTCCTTCCTTTTTTAATCTTTTGGATTTCCTCAGGAGTTCAGAATCTAAAAGGAGTAAAAAGTTTTAAGATGGCATATTCTCCAGATGTACAGTGATCTTCACTCTTCTCTTCTCCTGCAGGAAAAGAGAACTTGACTGAAACTTTCATTTTGTTTCAGTAGCTCCAGGAGTCCATGATCTTTACATGAGAGTGATAACTCAAATGATCCAATATTTTAAATACAGTTTATTCCATTAATTAATAAATGCTTTTATATTCTGAAAGATTACTGCAACTGCAAGCAACAGGGGAGAAATCCACTGTTAAACTACTCTGATAACTTCGTAACAACAAGGAGTAGAATAGTTTCCTCCCACAGTTCAGTTCTCAAGAACCTAACACAGTACTTTTATATCAATAGAGAAGGCCATTCTGATGAAGTAAAGTTACAAGTCTCCCATGAGTTCAATAGCATTTATTCTATACTCAGTTTTAGTATGTTCATATCATCATATTCATCTACTCTATACAAATAATACAAAAGTCAAGTGTATTTTTAGGCTTTCTAGAAACCATCTTCTTCTGAATTAGAATGAGATATATGGAAGTGATTTTCAAAAAAGGCATTGCTAGAAAAATGGTAGGTTATAGGTTACAGTTTTATTATAAAAGGTATGCTTAATATAAATCTAAATAATAAGGAAAGAAAATTATAAGATGAGAGATAAAATGCAGACCTTGCTTTCATAGTAATGTCACTGAGGCTGAGTGGTAATAAAGATGTTTTAGCTTTTTGTTATGCTTGGAATTCTCTGTTGCATGCAAGTTTATCTGACTATTCAAGCAAACTCTGCTCTTGAAAATAAATGGTCTATCTTTTGTACTGGGGAAGTGCTGAAATACCAAAATGCTGCTGTGGTGAAAGATTACCATCCTAAGAAAAACATTAATTATGTTAAATGTGAATATAGTAGTAAAATAACTAGATAAAGAATGAAGCTAAATCAAGTTCAAATTAACAGATAAAATTCGGCCTTTCCTGAGACACTTTGCTGAAACCAAGGACTTGTGCTTTCAGTGTTATGGACTGTTCTTTACTGTCTCTTCTGCCTCACGTTAGTGAAAAGAAAAACCTTTCTTTAAAGAGATAAGTTAAAAAATACCCAGTGGGAGTAAACAAACTGTCTAGAATGGTAAAATCACAATGACTGCAATGATATCTCATCTTCAGAAGCAAGACAAAGTATTGACAACAGTGAGAAAAACAAGAGATGACACACAAAGGTATCAGGATTTCTGTCTTCCCCAGTCCAAGTCCAATCATGCAAATGTGGAGGGAAAAACTGACAACAAAGAAAATAGGCTTTCTAGAATTAAAAAAAAATAAAATAATCTATAGTAGACAAACGATATCCAGCTTTATCCAAGGAAGCATGCATTACATACAATAAAACCATTTTTCCTCTTGCCTTTGGAGACTCACTTGAAAGAGAAACTGGACATAGCTAAAGGTACATGACCAACTGCCTAAATTAAAGCAAGTTTGAGAAAGAATTGATTTGTCACTCCTCCCTCTCTTTCTCTGTCCTCTCATATCGAATTAAAAATCCTTCACATAAGTATCTTTTCCTTGTGAACGTAGTTTGACTTTGACACTACAAGGATATAATTTGTTGACTTCAAAGGATTCACATGCTGACTTGTAATGTAAATGCTAGTTTTATCCATAACCTATTAATATATCTCAGCATTTGCCTTCCACTGAACTTTTAGAATTTACACTTCCTTATCTTTTCTTATACAAAAAGCTGTTTTTGAAATGCAACAGGAGCTGCTGTAGTTTAATCTAATTGGTGACATTTTCATTAATTATAAACTAATTTTAAGGGACTTCAAGGGCCCAGTTTCTCAGCTGCTTATTGTTGCAGAGATTTCAATGGAACTATGCAAATTTTAAAGATCTGTGGCTCTAGTAATATGTATAATAAAATTTATATTTCACAAAAGTCTGTTTCTAAAATAGAGTTAGATATTTTTTAAAAATAGGATTGAGTTAAAAGTTCTTACTAAAATGTGTAGAGAAGATTTAATTTGCAAAATATGTTATAAATCAGAAAATATTTATCTTAACATTTATATAGGTTTTTATATTCCAAACTTGAATTGCATTAATTCATTCTTCATTGTGTTTAAGGTTTATGTTAATTACTAGAACAAACTTCACTGCAAATAAAGCTTATGTGGAAATGCTATAAGCAGTAGTAAACACAAAAGTATTTCTTATAAGTA
Source organism: Buteo buteo (assembly GCF_964188355.1). Taxonomy (NCBI): domain Eukaryota; kingdom Metazoa; phylum Chordata; class Aves; order Accipitriformes; family Accipitridae; genus Buteo; species Buteo buteo. The sequence continues at coordinate 15,748,692 of NC_134173.1, read as the reverse complement.
AACATAAATTAGAGTTGAAAAATTACATTTTGTATGGCTTTATTCTCATTTTCATTTTCATAAGTTTTGCTGTATGCATTTACTTACCAGTTTCTGAAATTCTGTAAATCAGGGCGTAACTCAGTAATTAGTATAAATGAGTTGTTTCTACTTGTCCATGAGGTTGCTATAACTTTTTATAGGATATCATACTCTTAACAAAAGACTTTTCTATTTCCTGAGACTGTACAGAATAGTTTGCAGAAAACAGTATCTATACTATTTAGAGAAAAACAAATACATATATACACAAAAGGCTGTACATATTAGTTAAGCTATCTTCAGACTGTTGTTATATTTCACTGTGAATTTAAGTCTTTTGAAAGGTGAAATACATCTTGGATTTAAGAGCAACTAAAATATATTTAGGATTAAATTTTTTCCTAAGCACTGTTGTCATTTTTTTAAAAACTAAAAAATTGTATCTAATTCAGGTTTAATTAAATTACAATTTCTATTTTAATTATATAATGAAGCAAAAGTGTAAGAAAAATACTCAGAAGGGTTTAAAGGATAGGCTTACTATTGTATTAGAATCACAGAACCACAGAATGTCCTGAGTTGGAAAGGAGCCATGAGGATCATCGAGTCTACCTCCTGACTCCACACAGGGGAACCTAGAAATTAAACCATATGTCTAAGACCATTGTCCAAACACTTCTTGAGCACTGACAGGCATGGGGCCATCACCACTTCCTTGGGGAGCTGGTTCCAGTGTTCGGCCATCCTCTCAGTAAAAAACTTTTTTCTAATATCCAATCTGAACTTCCTCAATGCAGCTTTAAGCCATTCCCTCGTGTCCTATCACCAGACACCAGAGCGAAGAGATCAGCACCTCCGTCTCTGCTCCCCATCATGAGGAAGTTGTAGACAGCAATGAGGTCGTTCCTCAGTGTCCTCTAAGCTGAACAAACCCAGTATCCTCACCCACTCCTTGTAAGTCATGCTCTCTACTCCTTTCACCATCTCTGTTGCCCACCTTTGGACACTTTCTATTTTTATATCCTGTTTATATTGTGGAGCCCAAAACTGCACAGAGTACTCCAGTTGTGGCCGTACCAATGCTGAGGTATAGTGGGACAATCCTCCTTTCGACCAGTTAGCTATACCGTGCTTCATGCGCCCCTGGATAGGGTTGGCCCTTTTGGCTGCCAGGGCACATTGTTGACTCCTATTGAACTTACGACCAACCAAAACCCATGGATCCCTTTCTGCAGGGCTGCACTCCAGCCTCTTGTCCCCCAGTCTATACATACATCCAGGATTATACTGTCCCAGGTGCAGAATCCAGCACTTGTCCTTGTTTCATGTGGTTATACTGTGAGGAAAAAGCTAATGCTGCAATTAAGGAGAAACATGAGAGAAAAGTGTTTTCAACTACAGGTCATATAAAACTATTATTAGGGAGCAATTAAAAGCAAATTCTTGGAGTTATTTCGAGCATATATTAACGGGAAAATATTTTAGCCAGCTCATTTCTCCACTGAAATCAAAACTGAGAGGACTGCATTATTTTGTCAGCCAGACAGTTTCCTCTCCTAAAGGAAAAATCAGTAGCAGGTAAAAAGTAGGTAATAACACAGGATAGATGGCTGCTTACCATGAGAAGCCTTCAGAAATTTTAGAGGCATTCCTCAGGTAATGCAGTGAGCACTGTGTCGTGCACCAGGTCCTCATTATTCCTCTGGATAGGTTAGGAACTTGGGGCATGCTCTGGCTGCACTTAACCGTCCGGCTTCCTGGCAGCAAAGCAACTAAGCCAAAAGATATTTTATACTACTCTCAGCTGATATTTTTAAAGGAGCTAGTTAATGAACTGTGTCATGAAAAATAGTCTGAAAATTGCTGTGAGTTAAAAAAAACCACCAAACTGAACCAATGAAAAAAAACAATGACAACGACAAAAAAAAAAACCACAAAAACCATAAAGAACTGAGAAATTCCTTGTGTTCTGGGCTAAAGCTCTTAATTTCACCATCCTTGTCAGGAAATGACTACCAATTTAGACAACACCTATATTTATAAATGTCTGTAAATGTGGCAGGGGTTACTGTTCAGAGATATTTGTCCAGTAGCTAAAGGCCATAGGTTCTATAGGGTCTTAACCCCAAATGAGTCTTTAAACTACAGTATAAGCATTACATAAACAGTAACAGAAGAAGGAATTACATCTTCACTGGGATGAAAATGGGTTTTAGGGTTAACATCTTGCTACAAAATTCGAGTCAGTGAAGAAAGTATAAAATGATAACGTCCCAGCTGCTGCAAGCTGAAATAGCTTTTGGTCCCATGGAATTGGCTTCTGTCAGTGTTGAGCTCCAAGATGAGCTAGGCCAGGTACTGGTGAAGACAGTGAGTTGCTGCTTACACGTAGTTTAGGAAAAACTCTTTCTAGCAATTCATTAAGTATTTAATAAAACTGAAAAAGAAATATAAAGTGTAATGCAAGGGTTTGGAAGACCTTAAGATGTCAAATATGACAAAAAGACCTCAACAGAACTTTATTTTCATTTTTTGATTATTATTTCCTGTTTGTCCGTCCTGGTTTCAGCTGGGATAAAGTCAAAGAGAAAAAAGGCTCCATTCTATAACTGTAAGGTGAAATTCACAATTTAGTTTGTTATGCTGAGTGTAAGTATTAACTCCATATGTAATTTTAGGAAAAGTTATGCACCTCAGAGAAGGATTTAATAGGCATTAGAACTAGACATTAAAAAACCTTGAAGAAACTGAAGCATCTTGCAATTCTACCCTCTTTTCTGAAGAAGGTGAGAGGGCTTCATGCACCTCTCTAAGATTCATAAACACCTAGTCATTGTTGCCTAAAATGTCTTTTTTGGCAGTAGAGATGGGATTATGCCTTTATTCTAAAAGTGGTTGAGAGGAGAAGTTGATGGTAATAGTGCAATACCTCACAAGTACTCCACTGATAAGTGTTATTCTCAATCCGAAGGCATTCAAACCCATGTTGTCATCCTCTGGTGACTGGCCTAGACACTTGGTTACAGATGATGCTGCACCCCTCCTTCCATTCAAATTTTGCTATCCTGCAACATAAAACCCTGAAGATTTACTGTATCAGAGAAAAGGAGCATAAGGGTTGTCAATCTCCTGTTAACGTCTAGTCTGCTCACTCATCGGGCTGAGAACTAGATTCCAGCAGCGTACGTCCATATGAGTACGTAGTGTTGTATCAGGGCTATGGCTGTGAAGTGAAACCCCCCACTGTCGCCCTTACCACGCTGTGGTTCATGTCCTGGAGCCATCACTGGCACATGAACTGGGTTCCTTTTGCCTCACTCTACAGATCTGCTCCTGTTCTGCTGCACTGCTTGCTAATGAAGACATACCCAAATGCAACTCAAAAGTCAGATTAAATATTTACTTGGAGAATAGGTTTAATTCTAGCCTGTTAAGGAAGAAATTCCCCTAAAGATGGAAGGTGTGTGTTTGAACTCCTCAGGATGAGGCAGTGCTTAATCTGAATTTCTTTACAGCCTTATGCACTCTCACACCTTCCTTATAAAAGGAGAGCAGCACTTCTTCAAAGGCAAGCAGTAGTGGATACTGTGTTTCAGTGGAATTTAATTCTGTCTGCTTGCCCAGATGCCATACTCCTCCCTCCACGACAGACACAGCAGAGCCAAAGCACTGCCACACTAGGCCACATCAAAGGTCCACATAGACCAGCATTCTGTCCCCAACAGAAGCCCATAAGAAATGCCTTGGGAAGGGTATAATTACAGGACAGAAGAATACTAGTTCCTCACTCACTTGAAGCTGTTTCATACCTTTGGTCATTCTTACTGCCCTTCCCTGGACACTTTGAAGGTGTACTATTTTTGAGGAGAAAAAAACAAGAATGGTGGAGAGTATAACAGATATTAGTACACCATCATTTTAAATAAAGTCATAGGGGTATTTCTATCATGTTTCCCTTCCTAATCATTTCTAATATCCTGTCTGCTTCTGACTGCTATTGTGCATGGAGTTCATATAGTTTTTTTCACACACTATTTACTACAACTCCAGGATCTTATTCCTGAATCGCTGGTCAAGCTACATCACTGGATAGGTAAAGTTAGGTTTTGGGGTGGGAGTTCTCAATTATTCTCAATTTTTGGTGAGGCAAGGAAGGTGGTCAGCAAAACCACCACTATGGACTTCCAGAGAGCAAACTTTGGCCTCTTCAGGACACCGGTGGAGAGAGTCCCCTGGGAGACAGTCCTGAAGGGCAAAGGGGTCCAGGAGGGATGGACATTCTTCAAGAAGGAAATCTTAATGGCTCAGGACCAGGCTATTCCCATGCGCCGCAAGATGAACCACTGAGGAAGACGAATGGCCTGGCTCAACAGTGATCTTTTGCTAGGACTCAAGAAAAAAAGGAGAGCTTATTATCTCTGCAAGAAAGGGCAGGCAACTCAGGAGAAGTACAGGGATTTTGTTAGGTCATGCAGAGGGGAAATTAGAAAGGCAAAAGCTCAGCTAGAACTCAATCTGGACACTATTGTAAGGGACAACAAAAAATGTTTTTACAAATATGTTAACAACAAAAAGAGAGCCAAGGAGAGTATCTATCCTTTAATGGATACAGAAGGGAAGATTGCCACCAGAGATGAGGAAAAGGCTGAGGTGCTTAATGCCTTCTTTGCCTCAGTCTTTAATAGGGACACCAGTTATCCGCAGGGTACTCTGACCCCTGAGCTGGAAGGTGAGGATGAAGAGCAAAATATACCCCCCTTAATCCAGGAGGAAATAATTAGTGACCTACTATGCCATCTGGACACTCACAAATCTATGGGACCAGATGGGATCCATCCAAAAGTACTGAGGGAACTGGCGGAGGTGCTTGCCAAGCCACTCTCCATCATTTATCAGCAATCCTGGTTAATGGGGGAGGTCCCAGAGGACTGGAGGCTTGCCAATGTGACGCCCATTTACAAGAAGGGTTGGAGGGAGGATCCAGGGAACTACGGGCCTGTCAGCCTGACCTCGGTACCGGGGAAGATTATGGAACAGTTCATCTTGAGACCACTCACATGGCAAGTCCAGGACAAGCAGGGGATCAGGCCCAGCCAGCATGGGTTCACGAAAGGCAGGTCCTGCTGGACTAACCTGATCTCATTCTATGACCAGGTGACCTGCCTAGTGGATGAGGGAAAGGCTGTGGATGTTATCTACCTCAACTTCAGCAAGGCCTTTTTCACTGTCTCTCACGGCATACTCCTTGAGAAGCTAGCGTCTCAATGGCTTAGAGAAGTGTACTCTTCGCTGGGTGAAATACTGGCTGGATGGACGAGCCCAATGGGTTGTGGTGAATGGAGTTAAATCCGGTTGGCGGTGGGTCACAAGTGGTGTTCCCCAGGACTCAGTATTGGGGCCAGTTCTGTTTATTATGTTTATCAATGGTCTGGATGAGGGGATCGAGTGCACCCTCAGTAAGTTTGCAGATGACACCAAGTTGGGAGGGAGGGTTGATCTGCTCGAGGGTAGGAAGACTCTACAGAGGGGTCTGGACAGGCTGGATCGATGGGCCGAGGCCAATTGTACGAAGTTCAACAAGGCCAAGTGCCGGTGTGATGGGTTGACCCTGGCTGGACGCCAGGTGCCCACCAAAGCCGTTCTATCACTCCCCCATCCTCAGCTGGACAGGGGAGAGAAATATATAACATAAAGCTTGCGGGTCAAGATAAGGACAGGAGAGATCATTCACTAATTACCGTCACGGGCAAAACAGACTCAGCTTAGGGAAAATTAGCTCAATTTATTACAAATCAGCCAGAGTAAGGTAATGAGAAATAAAACGAAATCTCAGAACACCTTCCCACCACCCCTCCCTTCTTCCTGGGCACAACTTCACTCCCGGATTTCTCCACCAAGCCCCCCCAGCGGCACAAGGGGGACAGGGATGGGGTTTACGGTCATCACACGTTATTTTCTGCCGCTTCACCTCCTCAGGGTGAGGGCTCATCACACTCTCCCCCCGCTCCAGCGTGGGGTCCCACCCACGGGAGACAGTCCTCCACGAACGTCTCCAACGTGGGCCATTCCCACGGGCTGCAGTTCTTCACAAACTGCTCCAGCATGGGTCCTTTCCACGGTGTGCAGTCCTTCAGGAGCACACTGCTCCAGCACGAGTCCCCCACGGGGTCACAAGTCTTGCCAGAAAACCTGCTCCACGGGCTCCTCTCTCTGCATATCCGCAGGTCCTGCCAGGAACCTGCTCCAGTGCGGGGTGCCCACGGGGTCACAGCCTCCTTCAGGAACCCACCTGCTCTGGCATGGGGTCCTCCCCGGGCTGCAGGTGGAGATCTGCTCCACCGTGGACCTCCCTGGGCTGCAGGGGGACAGCCTGCCTCACCAGGGTCTTCCCCACGGGCTGCAGGGGAATCTTCGCTCCGGCGCCTGGAGCATCTCCTCCCCCTCCTTCTTCACTGACCTTGGTGTCCGCAGGCTTGTTTCTCTTACATGTTCTCACTCCTCTCTCCAGCGGCTGTTTCTGCATCCCAACTTTTTTTCCTTCTTAAAAATGTTATCACAGAGGCGTTACCACTATCACTAATTGGCTCGGCCTTGGCCAGCGGCGGGTCCTTCCCAGAGCCGGCTGGTATGGGCTCTCTCGAACACAGGGGAAGCTTCCAGCAGCTTCTTACAGAAGCCATCCCTGTAACCCCCCCCGCTACCAAAACCTTGCCACATAAAACCAATACAGCCAGGTCCTGCACTTTGGTCACAGCAACCCCATGCAGTGCTACAGGCTTGGGGAAGAGGGGCTGGAAAGCTGCCTGGCAGAAAAAGACCTGGGGGTGCTGGTTGACAGCCGGCTGAATATGAGCCAGCAGTGTGCCCAGGTGGCCAAGAAGGCCAACGGCATCCTGGCCTGCATCAGAAATAGTGTGGCCAGCAGGAGCAGGGAGGTGGTTGTCCCCCTGTACTGGGCACTGGTGAGGCCGCACCTCGAGTCCTGTGTTCAGTTTTGGGCCCCTCACTACAGGAAAGACACTGAGGTGCTGGAGCGTGTCCAGAGAAGGGCAACCAAGTTGGTGAGGGGCCTGGAGCGCAAGTCTTATGAGGAGCAGCTGAGGGAACTGGGGTTGTTTAGCCTGGAGAAAAGGAGGCTGAGGGGAGACCTTATCGCTCTCTACAACTACCTGAAGGGAGGTTGTAGTGAGGTGGGTGCTGGTCTCTTCTGTCAGGTGGCTGAAGATAGGACAAGAGGAAATGGCCTCAAGTTGTGGCAGGGGAGGTTTAGGTTGGATATTAGGAAAAATTTCTTTACTGAAAGGGTTGTCAGGTATTGGAACAGGCTGCCCAAGGAAGTGATTGAGTCACCACCCCTGGTGGTATTCAGAAAGCATGTAGACAAGGCACTTCAGAACATGGTTTAGTGGGCATGGTTGATGGTTGGACTTGATGATCTTGAAGGTCTTTTCCTACCTAACTAATTCTATGATTCTCTGTATATCATTTCACATTCATCTACATTGACTTTCTTCTGCCATTTTGTCCCCAGCTGACTCAGGCAGCCCCTTCACAGTTTCTCACAGGCTTTTTCTTACTTTGTACACTTTACAGAGTTAGGACGCCTTTTCACTTTATTTCCCGTATCATTTCCCAAAGCATAACTGAATATTCTGAAAAGCACAAGCTCAGTGCAAATCTCTGTTGGAAAACATGAACATTTCTTCCTATGCTTATTTTACAGGTTTTTATGCTACTACTTATCCACCTAAGGACCTTGCTTTTTATTCCAAGAAGCTTAGCTTCTCAACTGTTAGTGGCTCCCTGTAAGACAACATTTAATTGCTTTATCTTCTTTGTTAAGATTAATCCAGTCAAGCTTTATGTACAGAAGCAGAATTTTGGGCATTGAAAATACTTTCAGGGCTGACTGTAGATGTAGTTGAAGTAAGAAACTGTATTTGTCAACAAACTCAACTCATTCTTACTAATGGCAGAAACTTGGAAGCCAAGCGTGTGGCTGCTGCCATTACAGGCTACTGAGGGAGTGAGAGATGAAGAGCAGAAGCTGTATCAGGGTAGGAGCAAGTGGAGTTGTCTCTCAGTGGCAGTCTTCTTTATGCCAGGGATACAAAGGAAAGCCTGACTCTGCTCTGAGCTTTCTCCTGATTCACAATCTTCTCTTAGAGGTCACGCTAACAGTTGGACTAGATGATCATTGTAGGCCCCTTCCAACTGAAATATTCTATTCTATTCTATTCTATTCTATTCTATTCTATTCTATTCTATTCTATTCTATTCTATTCTATTCACTCTTAGTGGTCACATCACACATTTTTTTGGCAAGGTGGCAAAGCATTGAGGCCTAATTCTTAGGTAGAAAAATTTCATTTTACTTCTTATGACTTTCAAGCTACTCGTGTGTCCATAGGAAAAAAAAGAATGATTGACCCCAGGTTCACTTTAGGCATTTGTATAAACTTGTCTGTCTAGTCAACTCATGTCAGCCTTTTGCAAGAGACTAACAGCATCTCTCAGTTTATCTAGACAGCTCAGTATTATCACAACAAACTCCATTTCCTACCTATGCTTCTGCAATTTCATTTCCCTTGACCAGAAATCCTTTTATGCAAGAGTACACATCTAAAAATAAAAGGCTCAAGAAAAGCCAGAATCCTTGGAGAATTCAGTCTGGTTCAAATATCAGATAATGGTTTGGATCTTCACATTGTTTTAAGCCAAAAATTATTTTTCAGTCCTCCATGCAGATAGGGCTTGTTTTATTTCAGAGAAAAATACAGAGTTTATTTTGACATGTAATCTTCTAGAGCATCCAGATTCATCGGTAGTACAGTCCATTAGTATCTAACTTGCCTGTCAGTCTGTATCATTATCATCAGCAGCATCTGCTACTGAACTGCATAGAGTGAGCTACGGATTTAATGAACAGGTGTTTATTTAATACTGAACTTATTTTAAAGGTGTTCTGTTATCAATTGATATGCTTCCAGCAACACCAAGATGCTTCAGGAATAAAAATATCAGGCATTTAATGAGAATTCTGTCTCTAATGGGTGAAAAGACTATGAAACAGGTCAAATTCACTCCTTGGCAACACTGGTTAAAAAAGTTTTTCTAGCAAATACACAAAACCAAGGCACCAAAAGTTATAGCTGCCAATAACAATAACCCTTCATTGCACACTGTCTCAACATAACTAAAGCACTAAGAACGCCATGGGAAAATCTGAACTCTTTCAAGGGTGTAGAACAACTACAGAAAGCCAAAGTTATTATTCTTATTAGCCTTTGTGTAACGCTTCTTTATGACTGACAGCAGAGAATATGCAAGACCATTAACTCAGCTGTATAATTGGATGAAACTTGCAGGCTAAACAACTCCAAAATAAAAAGAGCAAACGTATAAATTGTCTACATGAAATTTTGAGGCAGGTAGTAGCTCCAGCCTCATTAGAATCCCATGTGCTTATGGCCCCCTTTTTTAAGCCAGAGTTTACTTTATACTTCTCTTGACCTAGTCAAATAATAATATGCATCTCATGTAATACAATTACAATAAAATGTGTGTTTGCCAGCAGGATGATAAGAAAACTCCTTCTTTATAGCACTGCAGTTCATGTCTATAGGAATGACATATGAAATAAGTGGAATATTACTCCTTCTTTTGCATATACTGGAGCGCACAAATCTACAGAATTATTCTATGAGATCTCCACATTGTATGGATCTGTGCAGAAAGCTGCAATCATGGTGATACACAAAGATCCTGAATTAAAGGTAAGAATAATAATCTTCCTCTACTTAAATTTCCTTTGGTGTGTAAAATAACGGCCATTTTTTTGCTGGCAAAAGGAAGGACTGATAGGTATGTGTGTTGTTGACCGTGGTAATGACAAGATATAAGGTTACTACAGTTCATAGAAACTCATGGAATTCTTGAGTAATTTTTTAATTAAAATATAGACACAAAAGTCTTTAGTTAAATATAACAATAATAAATACCCATTCAAAAAAATCCTGTTGTGTCCAGAATGTCACAGAGAAATTTACTCATTAATGAAGTACCTGAGAGTATATTTGTAACAGGGTGGAAGTAAGGAGGAGAGCAGAAACAGAAATATTTTTAAGGTGCCTATTTTTTACATCTTCCTCTTTTTCTAACAGTATTTCATCCTCAGCTTTTTTTTCCTTCACATCTATTTCCTTATATAAGTTTTCTCAATGCCAGCCCAGAAGATAAGCAGTAACTAGCTTTCTTGCAACAGGAATGTTGTTCATAATTTATAAAGTATTGACACTGAAAGATACGGGAGGAAAGAGAAGAGGAAGAGAAGAGACAAAAAGAAGAGAAACACAGAAAAGTGAATGGTAGCCTCAATAAAACAGCCATTCTTCTTAAGCTAATGCAAAAAACATGGCCATGAAATAATGATGGTTCTTGTAGCCCACTTGTTGACATTTTTGAAATAAGACATAGTAAGCATTAGCTGGCTAATTTAAAGTATTAATTGTAAATTGGGGCTTGAAGCAGAGAAGAGGATGGAGAGGAGAGAGAGGCTCAGGACCGACTGGTGCTACTGACAGCTCAGATGGGGACTGGGAACTACCCAAACCACGTCAGTGCAGCCAACTCCAAAATGAAACTCCTGTCAACTTCACTTCATCTCCACCACTGTCAGCACTGTGCTCCCTCCATTATACAGTAGCCTCCTATTCTCTCTCTCTTTTCTGATTGCTATCGGAGTTTATACCTCAGGGAATAATGCCACATTATTTTTCACTTTGTGGGTAATCACCTGTCTCTTTAAATCAGCATCAGTTGACAGCTCAGGACCTTCACACCAAAAAACCTCTTACTGATCTGGTGGAAAGTAAGACTTATATCCCAGTGCTTCATCAGGTTTTTTAGCAGCTGCTTTATGAGAGCAGCCTCACAGAAGGCTCCTGTTTTCACCTGTTTTCCTTGCCCTGACACCATTGTTTTCTGGATGGAAGCATGCTCCTCTGGCTTAATTTTCTTTACTAGCACACAGTGCATTGGGGCTTTTACAGTTGTTGCTGACTTGTGAAACAACTACTTGCAATGGCAGCAGTGCCATATTTCTGTGGGGTTTATTTCCCTGTAGAATGTATGGATAATTCACGTTGGGAAAATTCAAGATCTTATTATGCAGTATGTCCAATCAGAAAAAAAAATACAATAAGGTCAGACACAAATCATGTCATTCCATTAAAAAAGTACTTACAGGGCTATTACTCCATCTCAGTAGAAGGGAAGACAAGGAAGTTCAAATCTGACCATTGAGGAAACACAAAATGAAACACTGTAGATGCAGCTAGGTAATTAGCGGGCAGACAGGAACCAGGTTCTGCTGGTTGGAGCGTGTTAGGCTTCATGCACTGCCCCTGCCCAGGGCAACTTAGTGAGTCCTAGGAACTAGCCACAGCAACAAAAGGTCAGCCAAGAAGACACGTATTCATGCCTAGCAACTAATAATGGGCAAAACGTTTATTTTCTCCCAGCAGACAGTGGAACCTTCTCTAGATCTGTACTGCATGTCCTTTTCCCATCTGATGTCACTGGTTAACTGGTATTTTACATATTAAGACTCTTCTAGTCAACCTCCAGACAGGTAATAAAGGTGAAAGAGGGTGATTTCTGCCTTTATTTCTTTAGAAATCCCAGAGATCCTCTAGACAATGAAAAAGAAGGAGAAAGAAGCAGGAGTAAGAAGCGAGACAAATTATTAAGAGCAGGTTCAGCAATCACTGCATCCCTTTTGAACGGCTCATGATGAGGTGTACCTGTTCTGTTTTCAGCTAAGGCTTATTTGATGTGTCGGAGAAGATGAAAGGATTGAGAATGAAGGTAACTTAACAACAGAAAAATAGTAGCATCATTTCTGCAGATAAGAGAGAGAGGAACTGGTGGTAGAGCTGTGAAAGGAGGGAACGGAAGGGTCATAGCTGGTATAGATCAAGAGGAAGAAATCTGCAGGTAGAGAACAGAATCAAGGATAAAAAACCATGGAAAGTAAGAAGTGCCAGAGGAAATCAGCTAAGTGGTGAAAGATGAGAAAGAAGTAGCAAAACGGGAGGATTATGGCACAACATTCATTTGCTGGAGAGGGAAACATCTGTTGCGTTAATCAGAGCAGTCATTGGCCTGCAGATACCTTGTTCTGTCGGAGGTGCTGGGCTGGGTCCATGGGGTCTGTGGTGACACAAAAGAGGCTGGTGAGGGTCAAAGTGCAGTGCTTCCAGAAAGAACACTAGATTCTGCTTCATTGCATGGGGACAGTTAAACTGAGTACTTATGCTGGTTTTATGGAGAGATTATTGGCATCTTTTGTGGCCTCCTTTCTTTGGGCCTATCTTCTCTTTTTTTTTTTTTTTTTTTTAGGAGGTTGGTGTTGTGGCCAAAAGAGTACCAACTTAGGGAATTGTAGTTAATTGAATTTGCTGATGGTTAAAACAAACTTTTGACGACTGATTTGGGTATTGAGAAAAAACAACCACCAAAACATAAGCAGTTAAACAAACACTTAAGGAAACACCTACTGCTCATCTTCCCCATTAATCCAACGCCTCTCCTTCCCCCTCCCTGTTCTCACCTCCCCTTGTTTTTGCCTCTTGTTACACTCAGTCCCTCCCAAGCCCTTTGGTGAGGCAAGGACCGGAGCAGGAGGTAGGGGCTATGCTCAACATGGTTTCTTTTTGCCACTTTTTGCTTCATTTTCCTTCACCACTCATGGCTTCTTCCTTGTTTCCCTTGCCCCCGGTGTGGGTTGACTATGGCTGCAGTCCCTTGGGAGTGTCCCCTCCCCAGTGTGGGTCACCCACAGCCGTGGTCCCTCAACAGTCCCTCCTCTGGCAGGGAGAACATCCTTCAGAGAGCGTGTCTCCAGCCATGGGCCCAGCCATTTCTCCTCACCTCTTTCCTCCTATGTCCCCTCCCCACAGCTGCTGCAGCTCTTCCTTAAATATGTCAGGGTCAGGGCCCTGGGGATCCCTGATGGCCTGTTCCCATTGGCATCGGAGCTGTTTGGGGCCGTTCACAAGTGGCACATGGGGATTGTGGCCTCCCACGCAGGACACCTGCCCAAACCCTGCCAGGTGTGCCCCGTGCGGGACTGGCCCAGAGCAGCACACAGAATAACAAGGATATTCACTCAAGGACAGACCTTTGCTAGCATTAAGAGGCATTCACAGGTAACTCAACTGATCTCCAAAGATATTTATAAACAAGAGCTCATATTCATGAGGAATAAAACCAAGGAAGAATGATTAACTGAGCCTCCCAAAGCCAGGAGTCATTACAAAAAAACCCTACACTTCACAGTCAAGTTTGAAATCCAGAAGTCTTTTATATTCCTATACAGTCTGCTGTTAATTACAGGCCTAAAATTGTTATCAATGAAAGGACTCATTCATTTCAACAATAAATAAAGACTAAATTGCAGGTTTTGCTGCATAAACAGTAAATACATATTGTTGCAGTCTCAACCTACCTCTGTCCTATGTTTAACCTGCCAACTAACTACAGTAATTATGATTGATTTCAGCACCTACCTTTCCTCTACAGCTAGAACTAATCCTTCCACTCTATGTTCCTTAGTGAATAACCAGTGTGCTTGAAAAGATTTCCCTGTTTGCTTACATGTATCTGTCTTGACAGTGAAGAAGGAGATTCCCTGTACTATTTTTTTCAATGTAACGCTATACATTTGCCCATATAGGTCAACATCACAGGTGTTGCTCTGGAGGATTAAGACACTGTCATTAAACTCCACTGGAAACAAACGGCCTCGAAGATAGCTTAGATCTCTCACCTCAGAATTTAATTCTCAGCATTTTAGGACCAGATACTGAAGCAATGAGAAACTAGAGGTTTATCTAAGATATACTTAAGAAACAAATGGCCAAACTACTGGCTTTAATTTGTACACTTACTAAATAGTTGAAGAGGAAAAAGAAGCTAATACAATTCCCACGAGAGTATTTCCCCTGAGAAGAAATAAAGAGATTGTTTTGGTAGTATTACAGGAGCATGAAAGCCTTTAAAAGAACAAAATGTCACCCAAACAGGTGACACACTGCCTTCAAACCAGCCTTGACCACAGGACAGCTAATGTAAGCAGGGGTCGAGATGCTGTGCTCTCCAAATTTCAGATGAAATGTTGCATTTCACTGAATTAGTTTAACTTCTTTCTACTTTCTGAATTTATTTCCCTAGGTGTTTGTGTGTAACATGAGGGGGCAGGGGTGAAAGGGAAGAGCACACTCTGCAAAAGTCAATTCTGAAGGAAGATTTTAAAATCTAATTGTTTATGCTGTGCAGTGCAGTTTGGTGTAATTTACATGCTTGTTTTCTTACCCAGGAAGATAAAAGGCATCTGAATAGTAACACAAAAGTAGAAAATCAAAGGAAAACAGACAAACAAGAAACAAACCTACACCCTGCTGCCATGGGGCATTGCTAAGGTTTGGAAGAAATAGATTTCCATGCAAAAAATGGTGATGAGCTTCCTTGGAAACACATCTGATCTGACAGGGAAAGAATTATACAGAAAACAGAGCAAAGGAGCTGAAGGAGAAGGAATATCAGAACTAAGCGTAACTTCAGGGGTGCGTCTTATCCTTTGGTTGTCTGAAACAAGTTACCCCTTACTGGATTTACTTTGAGCTACTTAGGAGAGAAACATTATTGTACGAACATCTGAGCCTTAAAGAGACAAGGTGCACTTTTAAGTTAAAACACGGTATAGACGCACTTAAACTCCTGTTTGTCAAACTACTGCTGTTTAACCAGTTTGTTCACAAAATCACACACTGAAAGTGAAAGAACTGACTGAAATATGTACTCTGTTAAGAGCGCTGCCAGACATTCTCCAGATGTAACCAACAGAAAACATAACCCTGGTTATAGAACCATATTAGTATTGTCTTTTGGTACATAGCTTCTAATAATAGTAGTCTTTTCAGTAGCAGAGTTATTCCTTGATTCACTGTTTTGAAAAGGCACATTTATCCACAGACAGAACATAGAGTTTAAAAAAAAAAATTGCTTTAAAAGGTTCATGATGTCCTGCTGACAAACAGTACAAGTCATCGTTACTTGCTAAATGACTAGGTTGTTTGCTGAATGACCAGGTGATGGAATTAGTTATAATTTTGCTTTAAAACCTGACATGCAACCATTGCCCTTTAATCGTCTTGACACAAATTGCAGATCTTTTAATTACAAATTTCTTAACAGCTGTCCTTCCCCTTGGCTGCCCTACACTACAGATTCATTCCACAAATGTATATTGCATGTCCTGAGAGATATGCAAGTTAACATTACTTTGCTTGAACATCTGCAGTCACCCAGTAGTGAAATTCCTCACAGCACTCATTGATTTCCTCATTCTTACAGTTTGCTCCAGTCCTCCAGTTCTCCATTAACAGTCCCTTTGACTACCTTAAAATGAGTCCAAGTTCTGCATATTCATACGGAACAACTTATTTATAATAACATGTCCCTTTCTGCATGAGTTAAAGCCTTCTCTTTCCTCTTAGAGTATGATTAACAAAGCTAAACACATAATCTTCAGTATTTACAAGCAGGACAAAAAGGAGACAAATCAGAAGAACTTTCTTTTTTTTTGGTGGGGGGAGATACACTGTACCAGCTGTTTATTACCCAAAAACTGATGAACAAGAAAACTGAAAGCAGATGCAAAACATCACACATACACACACACACAGAATCACACCCAGTTTTAATAACATTTGCCTCCTGTCCCCACCCACTGCCCCCGGCTTTTTTTAATGCACAACATTGACTGTCCATCTTAAGTCATTCAGAGGAAGAAATAATAGAGCTTCTTTTTATTTGGCGCAGAAGGTCTTGCAAAATGAAAGTGGAAAGAACATTTGAAAGGCTTTCAGAGTCTGCAGTGCTATTTTCAGAGAGCCTTTGTTAGTGTTTTCAGAGACGACGACAACAATCTAGGCTCTGATTCCTCGTCCTTCCCCCAGGGAAATTCATAACTTTGTTCTCAGGCTTCCTGACCACCTGCATGCCTGGCTTTCACAAAACATGGTATATTTTTGAAATTTCAACAGTTAAAAAAAAGTGACACCACATAAAGCTATATTGTGTTCTAGGTCTGCCCACTGAGGTGCCTTCAGTCCACTATGCCCAATTCTGACAAAGTTTAAAGTTACTGCATTACGTTACTTTCAAAGAATACTGGAGAAGTTTTTAGATATATTATTTTTTCAGCTCAGCTTTTCTTAATGTTAGGAAGACTTGGTGCATCCACACTTGTGATAAACACTGAAATCTAGATTTTCAAACAGCTAATGCCTCTGATTTAAGATTATCAACTTGAGGATCAGGAAATGTACATTTAAATTTCTGACTTTAAAATATTTTCTTAAAGTTGTTTAAAGATAGGTAGTCAACTATTTGGAGCTACAGATGGGCTTGTGAAAATTTAAGCTCCAAAATTTTGTATGGTATAATACACAATATTACACTTCAGCACTGTTTTTTTCTGCTATAATATACCTTTATATTTCAAAATGGTGAAATGCTATCTGTTATCATGGTATGAATATCCTTTAAGCCCATGTATTGACAGAAATAATGGAGTTCTGAGAGGAACTCATGGAACATAGACTTTTCTCCATTTTTAAAAATAAAAAAAATATTCTGCTTAGTATACTGTTTGTTGATTAGCTTTTAAAAAAACTCTAAGGGTGAAACTATGTATGTATTTTTATATGGCTTGTTTTTCTAAGGCTTTTCTTATTCAGCCCAGGCAGAATATTTTGTTTCCCAAACTTGGTTCTTCTGATTTGGTCTATAAAACAGAGAAATAGAATAGAATAGAAAATTTTCTTTAATTTTGTTCTCTGCATGCCTGCTTAAAGGTATGCTGTATTTTATTTATCTTAACACAGTTCTTTAAAGAACAGCAGTTTGCATATAACTTTCATAGTCACTTACTATAAAGAGACAAAAATTACATAAACCTCCTTCTCAAGAGAATTACAAATAATGTATGTAAAATACTTTTGTTATCTGTTGGTGTTTTATTTTTTCAAAGGCTTATACCTACCTACTTTGCATGTGGTGTCTTCTGCTGAAGCTTGGTTTCTGCAGGAAACATTAGAGTTAAACCAAGCACATATACATTCACAAAATTCAGTAACTGTCAAAGTTTTGCCTCATTACAAAGGACCATCCAGATGCCAAAGCAATGGAACATAGTCTACTAGAGGCAGCATCTGGCACTTTGGCAAACTCAGCTGGCAGATGGTTTTACATTTGCTTCTCCTGCTCTTCCTTTTACTGCCATATTCTCAGGTTTTTTTCCTGACACAACTTCATTCTAGAAAACTAGCCGCTGTTCGTGTAACTGTTCTGTTTTATACAAATATTTTATTACTTTTAAATAAATACTAAAAATAAAAGAATAGACTAAAATAAATTCTTGCGTTTCTACAACTGTATTGCATTTATTTATGTGTAGACATTGAATTCTGAATTCAGACATCCTGCTGTTTTTTTTAAGCATAAGTTATATGTGTGTCTTCTTACACACAGTTCACACTCCACCTCACAATAAGTTTGTATCTGAGAAGCACAAGGCAAGTTCTAAAATGAGGAAAGTTTATAAAGTTCTAAGTTTTCATACACTTCTAATAAAAAAAACCACTCCTACCTTCATTTTTAAGAATAAGCTCATTTATAGCTATGATGAACAACTCTAAAGCAATGAGTTTGCTTTTGCCCAGCATTTTAGAGTGAAAGCACTACATAGCTGATACTTCTGTTACTGATGTTCCTGAGCAAAAAGCTCAGGCCTTGCCACTCACTATGAAAAGAGGAAAATAGTGGGTCTGGATTTCAAATCCAAAGCTTCGTAATCAAGTTCTACCTCTTCCAAGGAAGGAACACCTATGACAGAGCCCAGTGATGGAACAAGTCTATATACAGTTTAAATGATTCCAGGTCTACCTCAATATCCAAACTAAATAGCTGAACACTGAGGTTTGCGAGCACCTTTAATAGTAACCAAAAACTAACAGTGGTTTGCATCTGCAAAGTGGTGTGGCATTTGCTGATCTACATTGATTCATCAAATGTCATTTCATGACACCTGAACAGGCAACCTTACTACTTAAATAGCACTGTTATGTGATCTACCATCTATGTCATTATATGTATGTGTCTCTACTGCCACCTACTTGTGCTAGCACTAGGAAAGTTTTCTTTCCACCTTTGAAAAGCTGTAAAGAGTGTATCATGAATTACAGATGGCTTTTCTAAACTTTCTATTTAAGCTTCATCTCTATTCTCTATTAAAAACAAATCTTAACAAAACCTATAGAACCTATGGAGGCAGAAATAAAAGAAATGTCAGAGATTTTCGAAAACTGTACAAAAAGGTGATGTTTTTTTTACTTTCTGCCAGGCAGAAAGGACCTGCATCTAATTGCATTGTTGCACAAAGGTAAAATTATCTGCCCTGGCTTCCCATAAGCCTTCAATGGTACATCTCATCTACTTCTCACTCTTTCAGCAAAATCCATGTCTGTACACATAGAAAAGGTGAGTTACTTCTACATGTATTAATATATACATATGAGTAAAAGGTGATCTCAAATAGGAATGTAAAATAAAAATTAATTTTAAAAAAGCTCTGCAATGAATGATGAATCAGGTGAAAGGAGTAGACAATTCTTATCCTTTCTTAAAAACAGAGAGCCCGAAAGAACGTAGTGAACTATTATAGCAAGGGCAACACTGAGAAGGAAGCAATGTGAGAAGATAAAGTAAAATTCAGGAGACAATTTGGCACACAAGTGGGGAAAACAAGTGAGGAAGCCCTCCAGACTTGAGAGTAATTATTGCTATGATAATCATATCACTTAGATTCACACAAGAGTTGTCAAATACACACCAATTCACTTTGACTCATGAAATCACTGGCATGAGGCTAAGCACTTGAGAAGCACAGTCTGAATTACGTGGTCAGGTAGACAAATACAATGTGGTCATTTGTCAAGGCCAGTGCCAGGACATTATGTTTGTTCAATGTGTTTACAGCATAGACATTTGATTGCCTTCAGAATTTTAGCTTTTCTGTACACAGATGAGCTCTGGGTCCTGAAAAGTTGAGTATCTTTGAGAGTTTTGCCATCACTGTACAAAGATGATGACTACTATACTGAGGCTTCTGGTAATACCTTTCTTGTAAATAGCTGACAGAAGATGTGTAATTTCAAAACACAGCAAGAACACCAACTGCAGTAAATAAAAGGTTCTTTCTGCACAAAGCTTTTTTTCAGGGTTTTCCCATTTCAGTGGGGAATGAATTAAATGACTGTACTAAAGAATAAAGAAAACATAAAAGAGAAACCATAATAGGTCCTGAGAACATTGTGGCTGGCTGCAGACATTTCTATGCATCTATGAGACCCTCCACAGTCTTTATGTCATTAGATAGGTGTTACATTTAAAATAATATTTCTATATTACTTAACATATTATTATAAAGTTGGCTGTAATTTACTTCCCAATGCACTTGTAATGCTGGTGTGAAAGGCTGGACTCCTAGCAACTGCTGTTTGACAGATTTTCACATAATACCATGTTCTCACACAGAGTATTTGTATGTGTGAGCTAACGTTACTGTCCAAATCTTGTCTGAGAAGACCCTGATGAGGAAGGGGACGAAAGCCTCTTGTTTTCACACCTGGAACATGTTGACAGGGAATACCACTGACACAGTCAGAGCTGTGGGCTTTTATTGCCACAGATTAATGACCAAGACACAAACGACCTCCATTAGCCAAGAGAACACCACTGCTTGGCAAGGACCACCAGCCAGACACTTTAAGAGGGCAAATCAGCCAACATGGATCTGAAATGGAGCCCTGAAAATCCACACAGAAGAAAGCCACCGTCAGAAAGAGGGTGGCTGGTCCCTGTGTGGAGCTGAGTGGCTGCCAGACATTATCCCTAGGGGCTGTAGGCAGTCCGCGTCTCAGCCGACCTGGAGGAAGAGAAATAAGTACTCCCTTTCCAGGAGACATGCTCCCAGATCAAGGCCAGAGCTGACCCATCGCCAGGGAAAGTATTTGAGGAGTGGGAAAACAGCACAAGTGCATGAGAGCAACCGCCTCACCTCAGGGTAGACAGGGTTTGGCTGATGTATTGCAGGCTGGGCTCCAGGACAACTGTCTGGGACATTGACTTCACAAAACCAAACAGGGCATGGGAATGTTCCTGAGGCCTGAATACCATTTGTCCCTCCTATAGGTACTGTAGGTTTCCAGCTCCCCAGCCTGACAACCGTGAATGCGGAGAAGAAAGGTCACTTTGCTGAACGGTAGGGTGCCAGGGAGCAGCAAGGGTGGGCGGCTCTGCAAGGGAAGGTGAAGAGGGAGCCAAGGGGGACAGCAGGGCTAGCAGGGCTGGCTGGGCAGGGACCTCACTTGCAGAGGCACCAGATGAGGCTTCCCACAGCTCTTTCTCCCAAATTGGGTGTTTTCACAGCAATATGAAGCTCCGAGGTCACAGCTGCAACACCTCTGAGGAGAGCTTGTGCACAGGCTGGGGAGGAAATTGCAGAGGGGGTACTACAAAAAAAGGACATTACAGACCAAGCAGGGCAATTATTAGAGCCTGTCGTTGCCTCCAGAACCCTGAAAGTTTGGGTAGTGCCTTATATATTTACAAGAAAGTGCAGGGAGGTAGGTGGAAGTTACGAGATGGGTGTACCACAGACAAGGTGGGGTGAACCGATTGCTGTGAGAGCTTTGGTGACACAAGTAGGTCTCTGTACAGTTAGGCACCAGGTGACACCCTGTCTAGGGTGGACACTGTTAGGATATTTAGTATGTTGCAGTTTGGACACAAAAGCATTTTCTGGAATGAGCTGCCACTGACAGAACCATTTGGGAAACACACAGTGGCATAACAGGCAAATCAGAGCAGTTAATTACACAGGAGTAAAAGGTAAACTAGTTATCTTATTCTCTTCTTCCTAGGAAAAAACCCAAAACAAAACATAAAACACCACACAGAGCTATGTCTCCCTGTTGTCTAAAAGCTCTCATTTGAAATACAGCATATGAATTCATAAAAGTTTATTTGGATTATGTCTATTCCTCAAGGGTATTTCTGTAGTTTTTCAGCAAACTGGTGTTCAAAAGCTATCACTGAAATAAATGAAAAACAATTTTACTTTCTGCAGTCCTGGGTGGCCAAGTGTTGTTGACTGCAAAAGTCAGACACCATATTTGTGGTTCCCCATTTATGGGCTACACTGTGTGGCAATCTCAGCCTCGAAGAGCAGCATCCAAGGCTGACTGAGGAAAAGGTTTACCTCTGTTCTCACTCCTTTACCTCATGGGGACACACTGGCACCAGCAGGGACACTACAAACATGGCCATCTGTTATAAGTGAACATTACAATTCATCTCTAAGGGAAAAAGTCAAGTAGCCCAAATAACAGTATCCCTCCAGCAAGTTATATGCAGTACAATGTTTATCTTTTTTAAAAAATTCAGAAACTAAGTGTTGTATGAACAGAATGTAAGATTTTTAGACCATCTTAAAATGTGTTTAGGGTGATGTCCATCTCCACCTTTAATACACCACTATTAAAGGAACATACTCTTGAATGTCGCATCTCTAAAAAAAAATAATCTGAGCATCTTACAAGGTTTGAAAATCCAGTTAGCTTTGACTTTCAGTTATTCTCTTAGCTGTGACTTGGCTTCCCCACCCCACTTAAGCTGATTACTAAAGTACACAGAAAAGACAGAATAACAAAGGATCAAATATTCCAACTTCAGGATTCTATATCAAATACAACAGTAGCTTAAACAATAGTATTACTCAGTACAAAACAAAAACTCTTGCTTACTATACTACATTATACAGCCAACAGGGTCAGAAATTCTAACTTGCAAGATCTGTTAAGACTTCCACAAACCACGGTATCATAAAACCACCATGTGTCATATATGTTAAATCAGCCATTTCAACTTCATTTGTAGTTATAATGTTCCACCAAAACATCCCACTCACATAAAATGTGCAGAAATCCCCATACAGTGAACACTAGGGCTATCTTTCTTTGAAAAACTTAACTAAACATTGAATAAACAACTGAGCAGATGTTCTTGTTTATTCCACAGTATTTTACTGGTCTAAAGCTGCACAGGGCTAGAAATCGGTTGATTAAGGCAGCTGTGAGTGCCCCCAGCAAGAGGGGGAATCTTAACAGATGCAGAATAACCCATCTGACCTCCTCAATACAAGGGATGCATGGTTGATACTGCAAGTGTATCAGAGAATGCAAGCACCGAATTCAGGCTGTCTCTAGCTGCTGAACAGTCCCTTGCAGAAGCTGCCAGCTGGCATGAGCTATAGGAATCGGAGCCTGAACTGTCCTAAACAACACTGCAGATTTGTTGTCAGAACTGGGGAACCACAATGGACTCCCTGAAGACCTTCTGCTGGATTTTGTTTTTTGATCCTAATTAAATGTTTTCAGGATACAAACCCAGAACTTCCAGTATTTCTCAGAATCCTTTTTATTTTCCCCATCTGCAATAATTTGTTTGTACATTTGTCCTACATTTGGCGAATTGTGCAATTTTTGGCCGAGAATGGCATGGCAGCTGTAGCTAAAAATAAATGAAAAAAACTCCCCTATACTAACCCTGCAGAATAGAAAGCATACAGACATTATAGAGGAAAGGGTGATGTCATATCACCCAATCCAAGTCAGGTGTCTAAGCTAATATAAGCCAATATGCAGCAAAAAAAAGTTCCTGCCTAGTGTCAAGAGGAGTGCGTCCTCCCACCCTGTTGAACTGTTAGACATGGAAAGATGGTACAGATGGTAGGGAAACATCTGTCCTGATGCCTTCCCTACTGCTTGTCCCAGCTGAGCCACTCTTTTCCTTTCTGTGCACATAGCAGCATTTGTCAGCATGCCAAGATAAAGTGTACAGAAGGAAAGGGCTGCAGAAGTAAGTTTGGTCTGTTCTTTCCTCAGAGAAAAAGGAAATTTTAAGAAGCAAAATTACAAGAGGGATGACTGCAAGCTTCCACAGCAAGAAGCTGTATGTTTATACACTGACATTTGGAGGGATCTGTCAGTTACAGAACTCAGTAAGTCTTTCTGATCTCAGCTAACAGACTTGGCTAACCTTATGTTAAAATCAGATTTACACTTTTCCATTATTAGGTAAACTGAAAGATTAAGTTCTGTATGTTTACTAGGTGGAGTTGCTTTTCAATATTAGCATATATGCTTAAAATGAATCCAATTTATAGCACCACAAAATGGACACATACAGATTGCATGTAGCTCGCACGCTGTGTGATATGTAAACCCCATTTCTCAGGCACCGCAAGAGAGAAGCCAATTCCAGAGCTCCCAGCTGGGTCCCCGGTCCCTCGGGTGACCTTGTTAGCAGCCTCCCTGCTGACTCCGTCCCTCACCCTATGCTCCCCAGTCCCTCTCTCTCTGATAAATACCAGCTATCCTAACAAAACACCGATTGACCGTCAGCAGGGAATGTGAAACATTGCTTGTCTTCATTTTTATGCTTTAAACACATCGTTTGTTTCGTTGTTTTCCTTCTCCTTCCCAGCCATTACCTGCTGTCATGTCATCTTGTCTCTACTCTTCCCTGGTGCTTTATGTTTCATTGCTCTCCTTTCACCCTCTCTCCATGCTCTGCTAAGCACCTTGGCTGCAGGTAGCTTAAGGAGGTGCTCTCCCCTCTTTTCTAGC
The DNA here is from genome assembly GCF_964188355.1 of Buteo buteo. Taxonomy (NCBI): domain Eukaryota; kingdom Metazoa; phylum Chordata; class Aves; order Accipitriformes; family Accipitridae; genus Buteo; species Buteo buteo. The sequence goes on along the minus strand of NC_134173.1, from coordinate 15,724,855 downwards.
TTAATAACCATTATGCCAATCCCTGTTCAGTTGCACTGGGTGCGCTGGGATTAATAAACATTTGTTGTCTCCACACCTTTTTACTCTAGCACTGATTTCATGGAGAAAAAAATATTTGCTCCTGGAAGATAAAAACTACAGTAAATTACATAATTTTTTAGGTATATCAAATGCATTTTACTCCATTAACTGCAAAACATATTTTCATGTAATTTCACATCTGTGCAAAATACTCTGTGTAAATGTGCCTTTAAATCTGCTTTGGTCTTAGGTTGAAATATGTGGAAAATCAGGGATGAACAAGATAAATGTGGACACCATTTTGAAAGCATAGGATGTAGATTTTGCCTATATACATGGAGAGGCAAAAAATGAGGCAATAGCTTGTTTACCACTTTTTTTCTTTCCACCGTGCTTCCACCTTCACCTTCTCTTGGCAGTCCCTCGCACTCAAAACAGGACATGCAGCAGGTTCGGTTTCTCTGCAGCTGTTGCTGATCTCCTGTTTGATGACTCAACTCAGCTACCAGTCTCTTCTCAGTGGCATTTACATTCCAAAATAGAAGACTCTTAATGTATGTCATGTCCATAAAATGAAAATATTTAGGGTGATGCTACACCCCGTACTTCCTGATGCTTATAAACTTGCCTGGGAAAGAACTGTTAACTTCAGCTGTGCCTTGCTGCTGGAGCAGGCAGGGAATTTTGGCATGGCTTTTTTATGTGTTGGCAGGGTGTTCCCAGTGGCTTAGATATCCAGTCTTGACACTGAATAGTTTCTTGACCTAATTGTATAGGTTTAAATGGTTCAAAAACTATAAGCCATATGGTTTTTTTCAAGTTTGCAGCAAAATGATGTATCTATGAAAGAACTTGAAATAGTCTAGGTATTTCATATATACACCAAGTTCTTTCTCTTAAAAAGCAGTTAGAGTAAGGAATTAATCCTGACAAAAAACATACAGGCTCGTGTGACTCAGGAATTATTGTGACTGATAGGCCCTTAACTTGACTGAAATCATCTTCTCTTACTGGAGTATGAGTTCAATGTACGGCATATGCAGTGTTTCCAGCTGGTGAATGAATATGTTTGTAGCATTTCTCAATGGTATGCTGACAGGACGCAGCATGACATAGTCTGCTATGTGAAGGATTGATAAGGAAAAATCATGCCTATTCAAGCAGCCACAAACAATCGCTTCTGCAATTGCAGTCAGAGGAAGAACCTAGAAAGCATTCATGGAAAGATATATTTCATTCACCTAATATTTTAACATGACGTAAAGGTGACAGTGAAACCAAGTTCGGACAAAGAACTGCCCAACTGACTACAGGCAGAGGCCTTAGGGACTGCATTGCACGGTCATGAATACAATGCCCAGTAGTGCAAGATCACTGTGTGATACGTACATGTTTACAGTATTTTGGGTGCATTTATGCTAGAATTATAGGACAGAGATGTGCTTTTAAAGCTAATCCCTCAAATTTCAATTATGAGCTTTGGTTTATGTTTCAGAGTCATCTTAGAACACATGAACAACATTTCTCTTGGGTGAACTGACCTGGTAGATCAGCTCCACCCACTTACGTGCACTCCTGAAGAACATATTCTTGGGTGACTGGCTCCTCAACATCAACTGTTCTGCTTTACAAATTCACTTCTATTCACTTGCATTGTTATGTAGACATACCTTTTAGAGCCCAGGGGAAAGTTAGTGAGCGCAAACAATGATCTACATAGACTGTACTCAGTGAAGCTTCTTCAGTACCCAGGGAGGTTAGTGTACTTCTTAGAAGGCATCTCCTATTTCTTGATACCCAGGTACAGCTCTACCTGGAATAGGAAGAATGCAAAGCATCAGTTGCTTTATACTACTTTTCTTAATTCAGAATTGCATGGACATGTTTCAGTAGAATCATTCATTTTGAGTCATTTTTAACTTACTGTTATGTGTGCTCTTCATCTGTCCTAACTAAATAGCATTTTTCCTGTACTGAATGACTGCAATTTTTATAAGCAGAGGAAGGACCCTGGAAAGGTTCAGAGATGCACACACAGACTTCTGGACTAAATTCTTAACAGCATGGACGTTCACAAACCAATCCCTTCTTAAATATTCTGAGGATTAAAAATTGCTTGTACTGTTGGGTTTTTTCTGTATTTAAGAAAAATGGTCGCAAATGTTATCCAAGTGACTCAGACTCACTTATTCAAATCAACATTTGCAAATACTTCCTGCTCTCACTTGCCCTACACATTTTATTAGAGAAAGCATTCAGATTATTCAGACTACTTGCTTGCACACAGAAAAACTAAGCATTTCTGAGGAACATTCTTTGATGGTTTTATATATTCTACACAGTAAAACAGACACATAAGTTTATAATTACATACTCGTATTTGCAATGAAAACTCTTACTCCTTGAGGGAGAGTATGAGTTTGTCCTTATTTTTTGTAAAGAAATCTCCTATACTATTCAGGTAAAAGCCAAGAAAATGAGTCAGACTCAGAGGAATGTTCAAATAGATGTTAAGGTGGTAAACAAACCCATCAAACTCCCCAAAGCACAGAGCAGGCACTACCACCAAAATGGTCTTCATGAAGAGGGACAGTTACTAACTCCATAGGTATCATGCTGGAAAAAAATTAAAGCTCTAAGTTTGAATGAGATCTATTATAGTTACAGATATTCTGAGAAAACGTAAGAGTACAATTATGTGCCTGCTGAGCTTCATGTCATGCTTCTTATGTATATATGTCTATTTACTAAAATCCATTCAGAAATAAATAATACTGGGATCATTTTAGTGGCAACTATGTTAATCTAACTACATTCCTCTACTATTCCTGGTTTTGCTCATTGCAATTGTGTAAATTATAGAATTTATAGAATTCTATAAATTACAGAAACAGACCCTGACTATCACATTCAAATGGATCAGCTTTACGCTGCAGTATCATAACCAGTTTAATATGACATAAGCCAGCTCAACCATAAGAGAGTCATCCCACCACCCCCTCATTCCTGGGTGCTTATTTCTCCACCCATAACATGCAGTCATACAGCCGTGCAATGAACTACCTCAGGGAAGTAATCTGAGATAATTAACCTGGGGGAAAAAAAAAAAAACAAAACCAATTGGGTGTTTTCTCAAAGAACCCTCTTCAGCTGTCTGTTGTTTTTGTTTTTTTTTTCTTTTCTATTTTTGACAGCACAAGGGAAAATGTTTTGGGCAAGAAAAAACTGCCAAGAATTTCCAGTAGTAGTGCCACCTTATGCAGATTTAAACTAACCTAGAATGATGACATCATCATCCAGTCAATTCTGTGCACTCCAAAGAGCTATTAACTAAATAAAATGAATACAATGCTACTTCAAAACAAAGAGAAAATAACCTGGCTTAAAGTAAACCAATAAAATCTGAAGTAAAAAAAATGTATCACATAGACTGCTTGCCATATAAAATGGTAAAAATGCAATGCCAGCATATATATCTATGGTTCAAAAATGCAGCAGGAAATCTGAAAAAATTTAATATATGAAAAAGAAAATTAGCTGTGTGATTTCACAATCCAGCTTCTGTTTCCTGCATAAGTGCCGAAATAGAGTCAGGTATCGTCCATCATAAGAATTATCCTTAGCATTGGTTATTTTTTCCTGAAATAAATGTGAATTTCACAATGGGTTTAAGCTCTTAAAGTGAGTTATTGACAAACGCAGGAACCTACATGCAGAGTTCCGAGAACTTTATCTTGGAGGCACTGTAATTCTGTATGTGCCTAGTTTGTTGCTTTACTTCTGCCAAACCTTGCAGCTTGCACATCCCACTCTTGCTAGCTGAGCAGCATAAGCAGCTCGCTTGTGCCAAACCAGGTCAAGATCCGCAAGCTAAGCATTCTTTAGCACACTTGGCACTGGTAGGGTTGATCTTCCTCTAAGTGCAGCTACTGCTTTCCTTTAAGGGGGAGGAGATGACGTTAGTTCTTTTGTTCCATAGGCTATTGGTTAGCTCATCCTCATGGGAGATGGAATTATCCTTAACCAGCAGAATGATATAGCACTTCATCACAGGCTATTTTGTGCAACATACCTTTCACTTCTCAATTTGAAACCCAGCTACTGAACTGAAAGAAATGCAAGAGCTATGAAATTTCCGAGCTATAAAGTGGCAATGAACATGACTCAGTAACCAAATGTTTAGGATATTAACCTGCGAACAGAGAAGCTTTGTTTTCCTGTCCCCACTCCAAAATCATTTTCTGTTTTTCCTTTTCTTATATACTTTAGGGGCTACTGGATAAAATATAGAGGTGGTGCTGAGGACCAAATGTCCCCTCCACCTTAACCTCTACACTGTAAAATCATAGTGTGTCTCAGTCTGAGTTCCCTACAGTCCCCCATAATTTGTTCTGTTGCTCAGTATTTCCTACTAGACTGTTCCAGAGTCCAGGTACGCTGAGTTTGATGGGATAATTTTGAGACAAGCAATTTCCATTGTTTATTGTGTGGGAACTTATGTTATTGGTTTGGGTGTTTGGTTCCATTTGGGGAATTAAATCATTAAAAAGTCAGTACTGAGGCAGTCTGTCTATCTGGGAAGGGTCCATCCTTATTCTTGCTGGTTTCTGTAAATTATCCGTATTATACATCGGAGGGCCTAAACTACCAGATCATACTAATTAATAATAATAGTTACTAAATAATAATAATAATAACTACTATTATTATAGTCATAATAATGAAAGTAGTAACTGATTCACAATTTAAAAGCCTAATCATTATTACAGAATAAAGTTATAGAGGGAGAGGAAAAAAGATTTCTTCAAGAACTGCTGCCTTTCAAGGAGATAACTATATTTTTCAGCAGAAAATATTTGTTATACAGGTATAGATCATTTCAAGTATAAAATCAGCTTATTATTTTATCTCAGGTTCATTCTTTCAAAAGTTCTTCTACATACATTTTTAGTTTGAGGCACATTTGTTGTCTGAATATTTATTATGAGTAGGGCTGTGACTGATATTTATTTCTCACAGGCAAGCACTAAGGCTGAAAATTTATTGGAGGTAGGGATGTTAACATGTCATTGCAAAAGCTCTATGTTATCCCAGTTTTCCAGGGATTTTGTCAGTAATTAGTATATTTCTGTGTCAATAAATCATTTGTATTTTCATTCTGAAAGATAATTTCAGCCCAGAGAGAGACTGTAATAAATACTTATTATGTACATGATATATTGTTAATGAAGAAGATGATATATTGCTAATGGAAAAAAAAAAAAAAAAAGATGTATTGTGAAAGCCTTGCTGAAATATAGGTAATATTACACTTAGAATACAATTTTTCAGGTGCTCAAACATTATTATTAGATTTCATATAGCCTTCATACAATACCAAGCTCTTCCCGTACAATTCCACACATTTCTTCCTGCTCCACTGAATCTGATGGGACTTTGGACGCTGACGTCTGTAGGAGCCACATCAAGCTGTGAATTAGTGGAGGAAGAAGAACATCTAACACGATTTTACGTGTCGGCAGGTTGTTCTGCATGATGCCTAGTCTGAAATTCAAGAAGATTGTCCAAGGAACATTTGGTAAAATCAGTTCTAGGAGAAAACGGGAAGAATTAAAATTCTGTATGGAGGTCAGCATGCTCGTCAGGGACAACACGCAAGGGGGGCGAGCCAAGAGCCGAGTGCGACAGCAATGCCAGTAGGTCAGGGACCTCACCAGCATGGGAGCTGGTCCCACAGCTCCCGAGCAAGGGGGGGCAGAGCAGGGCCAGAGCAGGGGTCTCAGCCCCAGGATGGCTGGGCAGGGACGTGCGGATGGGCTGAAGCCGGGCTGGGATGTCAGCCCATGGCGGGTGGTCAGGGTCAGGAATGGGGAGGTGGGAGGCTCAGGAGTACCTGCCACCTAGCGCAGGCAAGACCAAGGGTGAGAGCTGCAGCTTCAAAGCAGGTCCTGAGCGAAGGACCTCACCTCTCTCAGCAGCTTGCACGCAGCTCTGCTTCATGGCTAAGCAGCTGTACCGGGCTGGACCCCAACGCAGGCCAAGCCCCTACAAGTGGGTGGGTGAAGGGAGATTTGCACGCAGGAAGGCTGTGAAATGTTATGCTATTATCTCTTGGGCTTTTAGTCCTATGGTCGTAAACTGTGAGATAACATTTCCAGAGTGAAAAACCAGATGCCAAAGCCAAAGGTATTGTCAGCCAAAGGCCAGACAACTAGCATCATCACTTATATATTACACAAATTAAAATTTCTTAGAATCTTAAAAAGGAGAAGTATTCCCAGTGGACAAAGGAAGAGTTTGACAGTCAGTTCAATAATCTTGGAAATAAATAATATAAAATGAAGTAAGACTCACTTTTAATGCAAAATCCTTTATCCAGCAAACTTAAAACCATGGATTTTAGCATCAACAGATATTAGCCAAGGTCAAAAATTGGATGACGAGTTCTGCATTCACAAAAAAGCTCAGAGTTTCTTAATGGTAAATCAAGTATTTGCAACCCAAATATTTACTCTCTTGAGAGTATGTACATTCTACCAGCCATTGAAAAGTAGATGTCAAAATTTCTTCATTAAAAGAGGCTATTTGAGCATCATTATGTTCCGATCTTGGAAACTAGGAATGCCCATGACAGGATGTCAATTGTTTCCTCCCTAATAGCTTACTTCTATGTTTTGACGAGGCTTAGTTTTCAGGTCTTTCACAAGCAAGCTGTAAATACTTTGATATTGTAATGTTATCCCTCAAAATGTTTTTTTTAGACAAAAATACCTATCTTGGTCCTGCCTCCCAAGTCCCTTGGACTTCTGAATCAACACAAAGGATGTTTTCTAGTTAGAGCACAATAAAAATACACAGTGCTTATGTTACCTTTTTTCTCTTTAGTAATTATTTCAATCAAACTTTGTGCCATAAAAATTCTCAATACAGGGCATTTTTGTAACATGCTATATTGTTTTTACACAAAACCAAATAATTATTTTCTTCTAATCCAATATCATGAACCACTTGCTAATTTTCTTTCTTTTAATATCTGAGACATATGGTTTTGAATTAAAATGCTCTTACTTCACTCTTTCTGGGTTTTTTTCAGATATAGCATTCACACTTTATTTACTAGGGATTTATTAAGCCATATGGTGAATAGTAGCATTATATCACATAGGACTCAGTCAAATAATTAAGCAGCTGCTGCTTTTTAAATGCACTTTTCAGTCGCAGTGAAATAGATGAAGATAATGCTTACTATCTTACTTATACATTTTCTTACTTAAGTGCAGTTATCACAGATATATGACAGGTATCCTGATTTGTAACAGCAACTCAAATCTAAATAGTTATTTGCCTAATGTCATTATCTTTCAATCATACATAACATTGTGCCAAATAATGAGGCAGTGCTCAGACCTCTCATTAAGGCAGAGTTCCTTTTTTTTCCTGGAATAGTAATATTAGGGTTTTTTCAGCTACAATTTACACTTTAATGGTTTCTGACAAAACTATTGTGCTCACATAAAAGCTTAGCAGAAGTATCTTAAAATTTGTAATCCAAATTAAGTTTGCCTCTTCAATTTTTTTATTAATGCAGAAAAGTCTAGCTATGTTAAGTATAGGTTGTTAAATTTTGTCTTAATTCCTACCTGAGTCCTAAGATGACAAACCATTTGCACTATATCCAATCCATATTGCTGGAAATTTCCATGTTCTTATCTCTGAAGTGCTTTAAAATGAACTGATAATTACAAAAAAAACAAAAACAAAAACAAAAAAAAAAAAACAAACAAAAAAAACCCACTGTCCTTTCCATTACCTGCTTTTATATTATAATAAACCTTTTTTTTAATTCTTATTTTCAGACGTTTGCTGATTCACAAAAAAAATCACATAATTTGGCAATTTAAAATACTCAGTACAATTTTCAGAGATTAACTGTTGAGGCAATACTCCACTTCAGAGACGTCAAATAATTCCTTACACTACAACAGAGATTATAATCTTTTAACATTTAAAAATTTATATGCAAGAGATTTTAGCTCCCACATACCAATATATGTGTGTGTTTATCCTTGTGAAAGGAAGATTATCAGTGCCTTAGCCCTATTATAGTTTATTTTCAAACTGAAGACCAAATTGACTAAAACTAAACTTTTTAACAAAAACTTGGTCAATAAATCACAAGCTCTGAAATTAACAGAAAAATTACCATCCACACATTCAGCAGTTGGTTTACCTTACTTTTATTAGTACTATTAGTATTATTTACTAGTACTTTTAGCACTACTAGTAGTTCTACTGAAACAAAAAGAGGAGAAATAATTTAAAGCTACTTTGCTTTTCTATATAACCAAAATAACATGAATATAAACTAATACTTTCACCACTTGACCTTGAATACAGATTCCCAAATAATTTCAAGTAATTATCCCCCAAATTTGCCTGTTCTCCAGATATGGCACCTCTCTGCCCAGAATACTTGTGCGGGTTCATCCTTCAGCCATGGCAGTGGCAGGACCCATGGACCTGATGGCATCTGTTAACCTTCTGTACACGATTGAGAGACTCTGCTACACTGACTGAATGACTGCGGACTGCTGCTCTGAGGAAATTTTATACACAATTAATATTTTTCTATTGAATTTTACATCTTATGTAGATGGAAGTATATATATATTTTTACTATAAAAGTTACTTCATCTTGAAAGACAGTACCTGGCAGAAATTTTTCACAATGGTTTCCCTCCATCAGCTTTCTAGGGCTCTATCAGGCAAGATAGAGAAACTAAATATTACATCTAAAAGCAACTCAAAGAATGTTCATCTTTACAAACTGAATCTTCTAGTAGACAGCCTCTTGCTAAAAAGCAGCATACAGGCCAAGTTTTGACAGAAAGCAACTGAGAGATGAATGTATTCAGGACAGAAGAGCATTTACACTTATTTATAATTATTATTTTTGTTTGCATGAACACTTCCATTTGCTTGAAAGTCTTTGCTCCTTTCATACTTCATTGACATAAAATCCCTTTCAGACATCAAAGTGGTTGCCATACTCATAAAAGGATAGGTGAAAGCTTCATTATTTCAGGGTAGCTGTGGCTTATAAGGAAAAAAGTTCAGTAGTTAAGCCAATCCACAATGACAGATTTGGACAACCTTCCTCTGTGAACTTCATTTGGTAGAGCGTGAATAGCTGTGTTATCTCATACTACAAGACTAGGATCAACAAAAAACTGTCCTCTTTCTTTTTCCCACCACAAAAAAAATCATACGAACTTACTTTTTGCCCTTCTGAAGAATGCATTTTCTTGGGATTAAGGAAACAGGTTTCAATTCAGTAACTATGGGAAGAATTGAACAGGAAGTTTCTACTGAGCAGGCGATGCCTTTTCTACATAATCACCGTGGTGACTAATATTTAGGAGTTTTCCCCATCATTCAGTCATTTCCCTTTATAATAAATCGAGAATATGATGCCGTGTGGATGGTGAGAGTGTTAGTGGCCCAGACAAGGAGCCAGTGAATGCTGGCAGGTAGCCAGAACAGTTTGCCTTCACCTGTCTAGAGACAGCCAAGAAGAAAACATTTAGTAAACAAGCATGTGGGAAAAAACTTTATAGTATGGGGATTATGCACATAATTAGGAGCAATAGCCACATCCATCCCTCTTGGAATCAGCAGAACAAGGCTAAACCTTTCCTTTAAAGTACAATCAGCATCAAGTGCCTGCAACATTTATATCAAGAAGTAGTTTCCTATTTGATTCTTTGCTTACTGGAACTGAATGTGTCCTTTGTCTCCAGAAATGCCCTCCCATGACAGATAGAGAAATTTACTGTCTCTTTTGTAATGGGGAAGAGAAAGACAGCACCTTTCTGCTCCAGCTGGGGAAAAAAAAAAAAATAAAAAAAAATAGATATATATAGTGGGGAAAAACCAGAAGGAAAGTCCTTTGGCATGTTGATAAGGCACTTAGCTGTGTATGTAATTCCTAGATTTTGGGTCTAGCTTAGAACTGTGCTTGCATTTTGCATTATACTATAGATGCAGAGTAGATAAAATACAAATGACGAAAGCTATTTCTAAACTTTGAGGATATGCTTATGTTATATGCATTCTGACCACCTCAAGGATTAGACCACTAAAGGGAATTTAGGCTGGAAATACCTAGCTTCTGGACCTTGATTTGGCTTAAGAGTAATGAGGAGCACACCAGGATCAATCCAGCTCTGACTGGGGCAAAAAAGTATACATATTGGGACACAAACCTAGGCACCTCAAGATTTTAAAAAGAAATGGTAAAGCTCCTGCAGGGTTTGGATGTTACCAGGATTAAGCAGTATCCATCACAAAATTTTCAGAATTTTAATTTTGGGCATTTAGTGCCTAATTTTTGCCTTATGTGTCAGATAACCCTTCTACATCTTATTTATTTGATCTGTAGTCTTTGAATAAACTTCATACCTAGTTTTATAGGAGCCTATGAAATTTCACTGCGAAGTTGTTATAGACCAGATCTCAATGAATCCTGTTTATCATTCCTTCTGCATTGATATTGTCCTTGGCAAATAGCCTGAGTCAGTGATGCAGAAAAGTGCACATGTTAGTATTCGGCTAATGTGCAGTTGGGACCCCTAATGACTCATGCTATTATATAATTGACTGAGATCACCTAAAGGAAAGAAACAAGATCATTACAAAACCCTCAGTATTCTCTCTGTCTTATAATGTTTGTGCTTCGAAGACAGAATTCCCTATTAGAGACTGAAATGTCTATTGAAGGCTGTTGAAGCAATTTTGATGATATTTGCATTTGGGCAGCCTCTAGCTATTCTAGTTTTTCCCCCTGCGTGGAAAAGAGATGAAGGCCAAAAAAGGTCAAAAAGAAATTAAATGATAAGCAAAAATTAGAAGATGAAGATGCTACGTTTAGCTCAGCCAGAATTATAGAGTATTTTTAGGTCAGGGTTAATATCCAGTGTCTGAGCTCTATACCCAGAAACTGCTGCAGATGATGGATTAGGTTTACTGGTATATTTTAATATATTGGAACAGCAAGGATTCCTGGTAATATTTATCCCAAACATCAGCATTTCTCTATTTCTAGTTAATCTACAGCTAACTTGACATACTGTCATAGCTTTAATAAAATTTGAGGTTTGATATTCAAAAAGAGGAATTGGAGAACATCAGAATCACAGAAGAGATTTTCTAAAAGGAAATGGTGTATAGGGGTGACATTTCTTTGCACCATAAAAATTTTCCCTTCTTTACACGTAACTTCTGGTTTTCTAGACATTATTTAATTTTATTAATTTTTGCAACCAGTTCATATGTATCAATGAACGCTCTTTATTCCAACCCTGTAGCACTGAGATAGCCTGCACTAAACATGCCTTAAGGAGCGAACACACATGCAGCTCAGATGTAGGATGGCTGAATATGAACATACGAAAAAGTGAAGGTTGCTCAAATAGCTAATGCAGTCTACTGAGCACCATCAATGGCAACTTTTCTCAGGAGAGAGGAACAGAAAAAAAAATTATGGTTAGTTGAAAAGTTAGACAGGTGTGGCCAGTTAGTATATCTGAAACAAATAGATTTAAAAACCAAATTAATGTGGTAGCAGAGTAAATTATTACTGTAAACAAGCAACAGAATAGTAACAAGGGCTCAGCTGTGCACGTACACTGTATTTGATCCTTGGGCTGGGAACGCTTTCTGTTTTCAGTCCTGCATTGGTCTCCAGCACAGAACTTTTATTCCAGTGTTAGTCAGAGAGTCGCACAATTACCCAATACAAATGAGCATACGTGCACATTACATAACATACCTTGCAGTTCAAAGACAAAGAATTTAAAAGCTTGAACAAGGTCATCCAGGAAGAGCAAAGGCGTGGAAGAAATTCCTCCCATCTAAGACATCAAAAGAAAGACAGACCTAGGATGCCTGTAAAATATTTGAATAGGATTTCCCTCTACAAATAAGGACCTTCCCTTATAAAAACACTTCTACAAATGCAGTATGAAGAAATCGAGTTTTGAAAGTTCAGATATAATGGAAATGTACAACAGATGACATAAAACTGCTGCATAACAAAGAAAGAAATCCTTGTCATCTTTTGCATTTTGAGTATTTTCACATGTTTTTCTGGTCAGCATATTTCATTTCTTTATTTTTATACACTTCATAGTATGTTCCAAAAGATTTTGTTTGGTTTTAACACTAAGTAAAATGAATATAGCGTTTCCCTAATTTAATCTTATTGTCTGATACAATATATCAAATTTAATTTACCTCTATAACTAAAGCTTGGTAGGAAATTGATTCATTGAGTTATACATTTCAATATTTTTTTTGCAGGTACTGGAATATATAAAAATAAGTCACATTTCACTCAGGCATTTTATGGTATGTCACCAGCAAATGTCCAAACAAACACAAACCTGAAGCATTTCAAGTTTGAAACAGTTAACTTGCAGCTAAAACTCCATAACTTCTCATCTAAAAAAAGATTTGTAAAGGTCTAATGAACTGTTAGGCATGAGAACTGAAAATTATCACATACTAGATTCTTCCTCATCTTTAAAAGAAATACAACCTTATTTTAGTTGCACATGAAAATAAATTCCAGTACTCCCATTTATTATATTAAATCATAGAAAAGGTACCTATAAAAATGCATGAGAAACTGCATTTTTTCACCTTCACTGGCCTAGAAACAAGTGAATATATATTTCCCTTACTTCAATAAAATACATGTCTGAATGGCGATTAAAATTAGAAATGTATTCCCAAACACATAAATATGATAGTACTGTATTCAATATCTGATGACTATAACCGTCATGCTCGAGCTGGCCTCCCATTCTCTAAACTAGACTTCTCTATGTATCACACCACATTACAGAATACTGTTAATCTTCAGTATGTTAAATACACTAGGCCAAAAATCCAACCCCAAAATATTTAATTCTTGTGGGTTCTACTACAAGAAAGTGCATTTAAGACAGCCAAACATGTCACTTTTGAAAAAAAAAAAAAAACAAACAACCCACAACCAAACCAACCCACAACAAAACAAAACAGAACAGAAATTTTGTGGAAATTTAAACAATGCCTCCTCTTGATAGGAGATACCTTAGAAAACATAGGTTGGAACCTTTCACTCAGAAACATTTAAGGAGCTCATTTAAATCCTGTTGTTTGGTGTGGGGGGGGTTGTTGTTACTGGGGGAGGGGGGGAGGGTGTTGTTGTTGTTTAGTTCTCCCCACCCCCTGTCCCCCCCACCCCTCGAATGAACATGAAGCTGTAAAGTGAACTTTGCTGGGAGACTACAACCTAGCTTTTGTTTTTACTAGGATGTATGTGACAACAACACACTCAAGATAATTTCTTTAGTATTAGAAGCATTTTGAATTTTAAAGGATTTCCATTATCCTCTATGGCTCTAATTATAATGAACTTGCTACAGTTTTCAAAACCAATCTGTATTCAGCATATACGGCAAGAAGAGTGGGGAGTAAAGTTTGCACACACTCTCAGCAGCTCCAGTGACATTAATAAGCTGGGACCAAATCTTTGGAGTTTCTGAAATATGGAATCAGGCTCATTCTCAGAAATGGGGAAAATCAGAAAAGTCAAACCACTACTAGGAAAACAAATCTGAAATGTTATTTGGTAACGATGTAGGTGCCATATACTGTTAACACTTTCTCAAAAAAATCATATTTTTTCTTAAGTAGATAGTGTTGGTATCTTTTGTGTCTCTTCCTCTGCCACCCAAAGATTTGTTTGGTTTGTCTTTTCTGTGGATTGTGAGTTTTGCAGCCCATGAAAGCAAAGGAAAAACTCATGCAGCACCTGCAAGTGGAAAGCTTTCTTGTGAGCACAGAGGATGGCTGAATTTTTCCTCTAATACCAAAGGAAGTATTTCAGGTATAGTAGGAAATCTATAGATTTCCCCTAACTTCAGATCTTATTTTGCTTCAGACTTTAGGGAAAGGAAGTGGAAATATAACAGAAATGGAGCAGAGGAAGATTTTACATTCCAGTGCATCTGGAGAGATTTATTCCCTACTTTTGAAGATGTATTACCAAAAAAAGAAACGAAAACAGAATTACAGGTGGTTTTTTTAATTTTCTATTTTTATTGTGAATCAGGCAAAGAAATTTTCAGCAAACACCTAACAGAGACTATTGAAACTGCGTAAAAAACAAGTCACAGCGTTATGACCACTCTACTACAATATCCAGGCAAATATTTCTTCTACCATACTCAGAGTTGCTTTGTAGGTGATAGTGTTGGCATGTTCATAGCTACCATCTGACACCACACCTTTTCAAAATCCCTGGAAATTTACTCAATCTCATCACAGAGCATAGGGGTGTGAACTACAGTGATACTACTGAAATACTATTGCTACGTGACTGAAGATTCTGCAGCACCAGCAAAATTACCTTACCACAAAACCCCACTAACACTTGCTACTAAAAATAACGGAGCACTACGGGAAAATAATGGAGGAATGGAAGGTGTTGTCAGTAAATACAGAATTCTTATGAGCAAATCCAAAATCTGGGGACAGTTCCATTATGACAATGTATTATTTTGATTCCTAAAACACTGGGAGAAGGTTAGCATTGAAACGGTACCAATTATCTAAAGTAGACGTAATACATTTTCATTCACCTTCTTAACCTTTCCGTTGGAAGGGCTGGGTGTTGGAAAGAAAGGATAACGTCATACTTCCTTCTCTAGTTCAGGTCTGGTGACAGAAGTTTTCTAGCTATATCGAATCAAAAAGGCACAGCCTTGGAATTAGAGCTTTTCCCATGAACCTAAATGCATGCAATATATATGAGTAAAGTTTTTGAATATGCTACATGAAAAACATTCAGTTGTGAAAGCCAATGAATTGGTTTTAATTGTTCGAGTTTTATAGCCTTTCTAATCTGACCTTTGGATTCCTGATACTGGACCTGTAATACATCCAGAGTAGTAACACTAAATTTATTATAATTGCCTTTTTTTTGCCTTTTTCTTCTTTTTTTTTTTTTTTAACACTCTTCAGTTGATTTGTAACAATTTAATTACTCCACAACCTCCACACTTTTCATTGCCCATAACTAAGGAGCGCATGCAGAACTGACCTGAGCCACAACAGTACCGGGACTCAGGGGCCCAATGTCTGTTAGGCGAGATGTAAGGCAGGTCTGCTGCCACCTCTTTGCAGCCTCCCAAGGACCGCACATTTCATGCGGTGAGAGAGATTTGCTACAAGTGCTGTAGCCCAGGGAGATCTGAGAAATACGCATTGCAAGAAATCAAGAGAAGAGAGAGTGAAAGCACATCATTTATAAAACAGCTTGACCAAGCAAGTAAGTCCGATTACCTGCACTGTGCAACTATTGTCACGACGGCTCCACGTTCATTTGTCACTTCCACCGTACCGTATCTCAAGACATACAAGTATTACATCAAAGGCATCCCTCGGCAGCCGGCTAGCAGCCTGCTTTCTGGCACATCTCAAACACGTGGATAAATACTCAGGACTACGTACGCTGCTCTCCATCACCCCATTTCTAACTTCTTTCAAAGCGTCTGCGCACGGGCTTTAATTCACTGGCTTTGGCTTTTCCCCGGGTTACTCTCCGCTACAGGTATTTGCGTTTGAAGTAGGTGAGAGTGCTCCTGCTGGGGCTCCAGGGCGTGCGGGACCCTGCGTGGGGCGCAGAGGGGCGCGACCCGGAGCGGGGCAAGGTGGCGTAGGCAGAGGGAGAGGTGGAGCGGGGTAGGGTGGTGTAGGCAGAGCGGGACAAGTTGTAGGAGGAGCGGGACAAGGAGCTGTACGGAGGGCGCGTGAGCGTGCCGTAGGCGGTGCGGGACAAGGGGGAGTAGCCCGAGCGCCCAGTGGAACTCCACGCTGAGCGGGAAGCGGGAGCCCACGTGGAGAGGGCACCCGAGCGAGCGGTGGTGTCGCAGGAGGGGCCCCACTGAGGGCCGCACACCGAGCGAGACCCCGGGGTGCCCACGAGCCGGGACACCGAGCGGGAGGTGGGGGCGCAGAGGGAGCGGGCCGTGGCGGCTGCCAGGGGGCGGGGGGCTGGGGGGCAGGGGAGGCAGGCTGCCGACGAGTCCTCGGGGCGAGGGGCGGGCGAGCCGGCGGGGCGGGCCCCCGCAGCCCCCAGAGAGACGGAGGTAGGGGAGCACAACGAGTGGGCCGCGGGGGGTCCCACCGGCCGGGGGGCCGGAGAGCACAGCGAGTGGGCCGCCGGGGGTCCCACGGGGCGGGGGCCCGGGGAGCACAGCGAGTGGGCCGGCGGGGCGCTCCCCACCTGCAGCCCTGCCGGGGTGGCGCTACGGGCGGCGGAGCGCGGCACCGGGGAAGCCGCTGGGCAGGGGCCTGGGGAACAGACGCCGCGGGCTGCCGGGGCGCTCGGGGGCTGGCAGGGCAGGGTGGCCGTCGGGCCACACGGAGGCTGGGCGGTGGGAGAGGGCGCGGAGCCGCAGACGACGTGCGAGATGGAGGCGGCGGGCACCGAAAGGGGAGCTGGCGGCGGCACGGGACCGCCGACGGCGTGAGCTACCGGAGAGCACGCCGGGTGGGATGGCGGAGCAGACATATGGGTAGGGACCGCCTGGGTTGCCACAGTGGGACCGGAGCCAGCCATGAAGTGGGTCAGCAGGGCACTCACCGCGTTATTCGCGGGGACAGAGACAGAGTAGGACATCGGCCCCCCTCCGCCTCCGGGCTGGTGCACGGGAGCAGGACCGGTCTCGAACATCACGTGAGGCATAGGGGGGCACACGGGGTTGGACGTTGGGGCAGGCATGGAGCCGTACACGGTCGGAGGCATCGGGGCGCACGTAGCGGGAGGCACGGTCTCGCATACGACACGGAAGCCAGGATCGCATCCCAGGTTGAAACCAGGATTGACGCTTGGATTGAAGCCTTGGTTGCAGATGGAGTTGCATAAGGGATGGCCTGCAGGGAGGTACACGAAGTCGTACACAGGCTGGCCCCCTGCACTGCAGTTTGGGTTGCACATTGGGATACATATATATTCACACATGGAGTTGAACGCAGGGTCCGCCACGGGGACGGGCCCAGAGCCATTCATGGGGAGGGAGCCGTTCTCGCACACCGGGAGCGACCCATTCTGGCTGACGGGCAGGCCGCCGTTCTGGCCTGTGGGGCAACACACTTCGGCCTTGGCGCATCCCTTGCAGTAGGCAAACTTGTGGCATCCGAAGTTGGCCAGGAGCCGGTGGCTGCCAAGCCTGTAAGGTGTGAACTCCACGATGGTCCGTGCCTGTTGATTGGATGCCAGCGTTCCCAAACTGGACCGAGAGAAGGAAAAGAATTAGGACCCTGGGTAGCTCAGAGACCTGAAGCGCTACAAGATGAGTGCACACGATTAGGTTTGATTTGCTATGGCATGTTTTCAGAGACAAACTGTTATGACAACTCTGTTATTCTTGCCTTCCTTCAAAAAAACCCACATTCTGTATTGTGAAAAGCATGGTAACAACTTTTGTCCCAAAATAAGATTTGGAAGTCTCCCATAGCTGGTTCTGTAATTGGAACTGGAAACTCTTTCATGATACTCTCTTGAATTCTTCAAAAATGTAGCACCCTTCTGCCTCAAAGATGTATTTACTGCTTCCCATTTCCAGTAGTCTTTGGATCGGGCAGCTTTGTGGAATCAAGTTCATTATTATTCAGCAAGAACAATTCCTAAATGCTTCCCCTCAAAATTAGTCATACTTCTGTTGGTTCTCCTTGTCATGAAGAACAGCAATGCATATTAATGAACAGCTACTTTTCCTAGGAAGTTATAGCATCCTGGAAGTTTCCAGCTTCCTGTGATTAACATGTTATGATTTTACAATGCATATTGCTTTTTCTCACTGTCTTTTTCTAATGTTTCACATATGTGGTGCCAGTTCATGAATATTTAGAGGAATTCTATTATAAACTCAATAGGATTATAAAGGGATGGGGGACCCAGCTAGAATTTCTTGTAAAGAAACAGTGCATTCCCTTTCAGACAGAAATTTGAAACACACACTTCAATTAAATCTTGAGAAAAATGAAGCAGCAACATATCTTGGCAGCTGTAAATGATCCATCAGTTTCAAGAGGAGTGAGGCTTTTAATGGAGTCTCAAAGTAATAAGGGGTAAAAAGTCCTGTTCAGGTCCTAACCACCAAAAATATCAGAACTATTGTCTTCCTCAAAACCTGCTCTGATCTAGCACACCTTAGTGAACCCCCAATATTATCCCCATTTAAATAATTGATGATCTTACTCAATGGTCATCGGCTCTTTGAATAAACCACAGCCTTCTAATGTCATTACACAGTTTTTCATATCTTCCTGGAGAGGATTGCAGAAGGAGATCTCTGCAGTACATGGTACTTTCAGCCTGGGCTGGCTTAGTAGCTAGTCAGAAAATAAACAAACACATTTTATGTTTTGTAACCCTTACAAAATTAACAATGCAGTAAATAAATGTAAGAAAGGAAAAAAAAAAGGATTATTCATACACGTGTTTCTTTCTGATTTACTTCTGTGATCTCTATACATCATTCTAAGTCAACTGTTATACATCTAAAATCACATAATCTTGCTAAAATAAAAGATACAATAAAAGAAAAGAAAAAAAGAAAGAATTTAAATTTTTTCATCATTGTACCTAGGAATTGGCCAATAAGAGTCCCTAAGTCTGTTCCTTAGGTCACAAATCCCACAATTAAAGTTCCTTACCTTTACAATAACAGGTGGCCTGTTGATCACAATATCCCTGCTCACCATCAGAACTTCTCCACACTCTGGGTCTGAGACAGCAACTACTTTCATAATGTTGTGATCACAGAGATAAGGTCCATATTGACTATATGATATACACAGTGGAATTTTTTTCACTGTAAAACAAATTAATTTTAATTATTTTTTCTGATTTTTTGGCTAATATTTCCACTTCCCTTCCTCCTAAAGTTTAACCGGTACTTAAAATGGCTTAATTAAATATTAAGTTATCACAGCATCTTTGACAACAGACATGACTTTTCCTGGCTTAGAGTGATATCTTGCTACCTTCAACAACAAGCTTCACAGTTTTCAGTTAATGTAACTATACCAGTGCATTTACAAGGAGTTTGGTTTATTATTTTTATTATTCAAAATTTGGAAACTTTCATTCCAGTGTAACTCTTAAAGCAATAATTCAAATGTAGGCAAATTCAAGCTTGGTAAACCAGAATGTTAATATCAGGTATGAAATTTCATCTCATAGTGATGTGTTTTAATTAAAGGGATCATTTTTCTTTCAGAAAAAGATATTAACCATGAAAACAAGTGTTTATGATCTGATACACCTTTGCACTTCCCAGCATGTGATATATCTAGAAATAATTACTTTAGTGCTCAAAACAAACGTTTTACACTGGCTAATATCTTCTGGCCAAAGGAAACAAATTGCTCTTCTGATAGACAGCTGCAACTTTATCTTTGTATTGAATATAGAATCCAGAATTGAACTTTTAGGAGAAACAAGTTTTTAAATGATCATAAGAATCTCTAAGCCTTGAGAAATTAGGGAAAGGCTACAATTTACCCATCACTATACATATAGTATTGACACTGTTGATTTTTGAGTGATCACCCTACAGCGAATTCAGCTGTCAACATTTAACGTTGTATTTATTTCGCTTCCCACCACTATTAGGAAGTCTCCACTAATCCTAAAAAAAAACAATCTCCTGAAAAGAACAGTGGACAAAAGGGTATTAGACAAATTCACCTTCTTACCTTCCCTTGGACCCAATGTGACATTCACACTGTCTTTCCAAAATTGATCCATTGGGCAACCACTGTAGGTTATTATTTGTGCACATAAATTAAACTTCAGGTTTTTGTTTTCACTACGCAAATTTTCAAGCAGCCAGTGCAGTTGGACATCTTCACCGTACATTGGGCAGTTAGCCATCTTTAACCTCATGTTAATACCAGAGTCACTCAAAAACGGGTTTTTCAGAGATGATAACTCTCTCTCAATATGACAGTTGGAAGCATTGCAGTACCCTGGGTGAATTCTTCTGTAAGCCCGATAATAAGCTTCTTTGTTTTTCACAGAACCTGTTGAAGAAGATACATGATAATGATCCTGCTGGAGGCACAAGGATCCATATCTACCCAAGTAATAAAGGTGAGTAAACTTCTTCCTCGTCCTCCCTGAAACCTAATGTAGTGGCTTGGTGTAGAACAAATCCACCAGGTAATCAAACGCAAGATATGGTAGTCTGAATGCATAGAAGAAAATAAATACCTTGGAAAAACACTCAAAAAAATTATTTTACTTTGATTAGTTAAATTTAAAAATGGTCATGTAAATCTCAAAATGTGTAGTTAGTCCAAAACTCAAAATATAACTCTTTATAAGGGTTTGGGTGAATACGAAATGCTACCATATGTCTCAAAGGGCAAGATACACCATTCAAAGAAAGAAACTATCAATCGTTTTCTTTTTTGTTCCCATTCCAAAAAAACCCAGAGCTTGCAATTTTACAATCATCTGTGATCCACTCTTCATTCCTTTAGGCAATTTTGCTGGTTGAACTCCTCCCTACTACTGAAAGATGAAAATCAGTAATCAGTAGACCAAAGTAAGAATGGCAGAATATCCTAATATTACATGAATTCAGGAAGTAAGCATATTTTCTGACAGACCTTGTACAAGAAGCAACAAGCAAGAAGTTAATCCTGGGTTTAAAAAAATTTAAGGTGTTTTAGATTGCCTAAAGTCTGCTAATATTTTAAACTACTGTACAGGTGAGACCAAAACATGTACATACATAAAAGGGCTGGAAAGCATGTCCAGGCAGACCAAGGACACTGGCTTTGCCTAGTTTGGAGAGAAGGAGGCTGAAGGGCAACCTCATTGCTCTCTACAGCTTCCTGAGAAGGGCATGTGGAGAGGGAGGTGCTGAGCTTTTCTCCCTGGGATCCACTGGTAGGATGCATGGGAATAGTTCAAAACTGTGCCAGGGGAGGTTTAGACTGGACATGAGGAAGCATTTCTTTACCGAGAGGGTGGTCAAACACTGGAAGAGGCTTCCTAGAGAGGTGGTTGATGCCCCAAGCCTGTCAAGTGCCTTAAAAAGAGGCATTTGGACAATGCCCTTAGTAATATGCTTTAAACTTTTAGTCAGCCCTGAAGTGGTCAGGCAGTTGGACTAGATGATCATTGTAGGTCCCTTCCAACTGAAATATCCTATCCTATCCTATATGGATGTAATTACTGTGTGTTTTGTTTAAATCATCTAAATATATTTAGAAGTTTAAGAATCAAGATCTTTGAATAGAAAGGCATCTTTCTCAAAAAGAGACAACTTCAGATTGTTCTACTCAATTTAACACAGGACAGATTACATTGATAATTTTATATGATTAGCATTTAAAATTTCCTCTACCCATTTAATGACTTTTCATCATACCTAGTTCATACTTGTAAGCCCCAGTGATATCTTCAAATTGCTCACTGCCAACACTCTTGGTGATTAGATGTTGTCCACATGGCCAAGCGTCACAGAAAAATTTTATTTTTTTGGCATTGTTTTGGGAGAGCCAGCCAACATAGTTCGAATTTACTCGAGAAAACATATGATGACCGTCATAGTCCAAGTCCAGTTCCCCTTCTCTGATGCTTCGAACCCAGGTAGGACCGCTGCAAGTTGAACCTAAGCCAGGCAACAAAAATATTATAATATGTTGTAACCTAAGTAGTAGAGAAACTCAACAACATAAGCTGAGGAAAACAGCTACAGTCACCTCTGCCCGTTTCCAAAGGTGTTGGATCCAGACACTGCCAATCACCACAGCATTGATTTAGGTCTCTGCGAGCCATCCAAGATTCATTCCAGCAGTGATATCGCCTGTAGGATGCAGGAATATAGGATTAAAGACATCTCTTGGATCATCAAGTTCAATGCCTTATGATGAAGGAAAAACATGTCAGAGATAACCTTTTAATCAACTGAAGACTCTCCATTTTTTAACACAGTTAATGATGTCTGGGGACAGGAGCTGTTTGTTTTGCTTTATATCACTCAGACTGGAAATTTGTTCCAGAACCCTGCAGACCTGATTACAAAACATTCTTCTTATAGCCCCCTTTTTATTTTATTTGATAAACAAAATAATTGTGTTGGCACATTGAGTAGTTTATTTTCCTAACATTTTCCTCCTGGTTCTTTAAAGGAAAATCACATACTGTCTTAGTCTTCTTTTTAATGGCTTAACAAAGAATAAACTCTTAAGTCTTTTGTGCTAAAATAAGATCCTCATTCCCATAGTATTTCAGTTTGACCTCATCTTTTTGACATGTGAAAGGGCAGAAAATTCATTAAAAGCTTTCGCAGATGAGACCTGGATGCAAACAAAATTCTGGTGCAGTAAAACTATGAACATACAGGTCAAGGGTGAAAACACGAAATTCTGCTATGATGAGTGATAATGTCATAGTTATATGAACATGAATTGAGGGGTTTACAAGAATGAAGCAATCCATGATAAGGAACCTCAGGAAGACAACATAATTATCAACCAAGTGTTTATGACTGAAGATAATAGTCCTAGTCTGTGATAAATTTTCCCTTACATTTCATGACCTACTTCATATTTTTACAGCTACTAAGATTGATGGCCTTATTCTTTCCACTGAAAAGGATAAGCAGGTAGTGTCAATTCTCACAAGTGTTTTTTTTTTTTCTTTTTTGAAAATGTAGACTGAGCAGACTGTGTCCATCTGCATGTTTTCAAAAACACTGCATGTTTTTGAAATGCATTATTAGGAAACTGAACAGTCTTGCCACACCAAAGAAAGAGATACACTGATCTGCTAGATTTATACTAGTCTTTCTATCATTTAGTTTTTGACAAAACCAAAAGAGGTTGTTTATTTCTTATTTACCATAGTTTGTCTTTACCACACAGGTTTTTTCCAGTACAGTCAAAAATCTCATTGATACCAAGGGGATTCTCAATTGAGCATGGAAAACAGAAGTTCGTGACAACACGGCTTGGAATTCCCAAACACCTCATCACTGTAAGGAAAAAATATAATGACTCATTACAAATAGTAATTAATCAAGAAAATCCTTCATTTATTTTATGAATAATTCTCCCATATTCTACTTTGCAATTATATAAACACAGCGGATAGGAGGCAATATTTGGGATGCAGTGATTCTGTCTTCAAAACTTATTTTTAGTGGTTGAAAAGTAGTCTGAAAAGAGCCTGGCATGAAGGAATGGCTTATTACTCTTCCAACTTTAAAAAAAAAACCCCAAAACCAGATCTGTTTTAAGTTCAGAAATAATGAACCTAATCTTGCATTAATAAAACACTATAATGTTTTTTGTAAACAGAGTGTAGTACATATAAATTCATCTATAGAATATCAATTTAATTTTCTTCAATGTAGTAGCAGGTTCAGTAAGTAAATGGTATAAAGTTGGAACTCTGTTTTTTTGTCTGTTCTGTTTAGTTCACTATTATCTCATCCTTTGCAGTAAAAGAAGATAGTAGCCTGCTGCTTTTATGTTTTGGAGGAGACATTGCTAGAGGTCTTCTTCCTGTTCATAACTTAGCTTTTTTTCTCATCCTTCAAACCTCACCCAAAGGATAAGTTTTGGCTCCACAAAGCTGCACTTGCTCTGTGTTTTAATAAAAGCTGCAGTATCAATAGCTGCATGGTATAAAGGTCACAGAAAAGACAGTACTGCTTTTCTTCTTGGTCTTCATGCTGTATAGGAAAGCAATAGGTTGATGATAAACACTACGTTAGGAACCATGCCATATCATAACAAGATAAAAATATTCCATTTCTTTTCTAGTAAAATGCTTATGAGTAATATTATTCCAGTAGGCTTTAGGGTCAGAGTTTTTTGATCCTGGTTTTCTATCTTCCTTTTTGGATAACTAGGTAAGGGCAGACTGAAATGTCATACCTGTGCACATTACTGAAGCAAGAGACCCACAGTACCCATATCTGACTGGCCTGCATCTGCCATTGTACCACTGCTGAAGAATAGGAACACTTCCATTCCAGGAAAATGGTTTTGTTCCTTTCAGGTAATCATTGTTTTCTGGAATCTTCATGATGCTGTTAGTGGTATGGCTGCTTATCTAGAAAGAGAAAAGAAAAACAACCTTTCCAAATAGCTGACCATGTCTTCACATCCTAAGCATATCACAAAATCATCAGAGCTTAGTGTTACAAGTTTTTCCTGTGTATTTGAGCACAGAAAGGATTTTCCCTGCTACTCATACTGTGCTAGATTACAGTGCAATTTGTCCCTCTATAATACAATGAAGTGACCCGATTTATTCAGAGGTCACACACCACCAGCGGTCTTACCATGTGATTTACCACCATGCTGACGTGCACGGGGTCATTGCGCCAACAATGGTCACGATCGGAGCCGTGATGGTAACTCGCACCCATGTCTAGGATCTTCAAGCAGATATCCAGAATCCCATCTTCAAACTGTGGCAAGAGAAGTTAACACAGGCATTGTGGTACTCTGACATTGATAAAGTTCCTTTCTTGTCAATAATCCAGTCTTTTTCATTTGTATGAGCTGCCCTCTCTCCTTCCCTGAACTTTTTTTTTTTTTTTCTTCCTTAATCAAGCACAGCTCCTAGTGGTCTGCATGGTTTTGTCTATCTGCCTGAAGGAAAACCAAAGACATTTTCGCTTATGTTTGACCAATGGAATAATTCTCCTTCAGAAGCAATACCCTGTTTCACCTTTTCCAAGAACATTCTGTAGTTTCCTTAATTTTACTACAGATCTTTCTTCCAGTTGCTTGGGCTACAGTGAGGTGCTCAAACATTTTGTTCTGTGCATGCATAATCTGGACTGGTCCTAAAAATCTTTTGCACTCCATAACATAGCATGCATTTCTGAAAAAATATTGATAACACTTCATTTATCCGTATATGGGTGACATATACTTCCGAACAAGACTTCAAAAAGTACCTGTCCAAAGTGCCATGGTCGAGAGGTAATATGCTTGTGAACTCCTTCATACAGTATCCCATGTTCATTCAGAACATATTCTTCTCTATGGGCCTGACTGTCCATATATACAGGGTCATCTGGAAAAGATGCAGAGCTATCAGTCAGACAATATGTACATTTCTAGCACTTCTTTATCTTCTACTTCACTGGATCCCTCTTTCTTTTCCTACCTATTTTTGGTTTATACTTTTAAACATGTTCAAGGGTGTGGGCTCTTTCAACATTCACAGACAATTCTTTTCTACTTAGAGCTAGATATTATCTTTATTAAGCCTCTCCCTGCTGTAGTACACCTGAATTACAGAGCTTGCAGTTTATCTTCACACTAAGCTGTTCTAGGAGTCAAACAATGCACACTTAGAGTTGGATATCTGATTTTGACCAAGTCAAAAGCACAGCCAATGTGAATATTTGCCATGCAATGATTTTGGCAAGGTCCTACAGACTCCAGAATTGCATGCTACCAGAACCAGGTTCACAGAATTCCATTTGTATTTGTACTATATTATTTCATGGTGATACCACAGAATTCACAGAATCACATAATCATTGAGGTTGGAAGGGACCTCTGGAGGTCATCTGGTCCAACCACCCTGCTCATGCAGGGACACCTGGAGACGGTTGCTCAGGACCATGTTCAGGCAGCTTTTGAATATCTCCAAGGATGGAGATGCCATGACGTCTCTGGGCAACCTGTGCCAGTGCTCAGTCACCCTCACACTAAAGCAGTGTTTCCTGACGTTCAGAGGGAACCTCCTGTATTTCAGTTTGTGCCTATTGCTTCTTGTCCTGCCAAGCCATTGTAAAAGTGGGGGTAAAAAATTACACTACATCCCTACTACCATTAAGAAACCAAATCAAAACACTGGCTTAAGACAGTCTTGAAGTCAGAGAAAAAAAATTAAAAAGTAACAAAACAAAATCCATTCCTGTTTCTCATTATTTCTGTGACTCCATCCTTCCCCAACTAAGTAATAAATATGTTCAGTTTTACTCATCACTACCATTTTTCTTAAAACTACCTGATCATCACTTGAGTTCTTACCTGCACACCAAGGGTTAAAAAGGACATAAAAATCTCCGAGGCATCGCTGATATGTGTGACCACAAGATGTGATTTGCATATTGAGAATATAACGGCCAATGCAGGCACTGGAGGGAGGAAACACGCTGATATTGATGCATTTTGGCTGATGAATTTTGTAGGAAGCGCTCCAGCAGGTTTGATCTAGACATCTGCCCATTGGGAAGGTACATTTTGTCTCATTTGATTCGCAGGGTCTGAGGCCTTTTCGGGAAAATAAATACAGCTTTAATCAGACTAAACAAAGCACATGTAAAGGGCAAGTAATTTGCTTAGCCATCATTTGCAATGCAAAGCTCCCAAGGGTGGATTTCTTTTTCACTTGTCACTTCTGTAGCAGAGTGAGAAAATTTTACATGTTAGCAGAACTGCCTGAGTGAGGGGAAGGTAGACCCTTCACACAGAAGATTAATTAGTAGATACTATTTGCCACTGAGACTACGGGAAATTTTACTTACCAGCAAAGGACTAGGAAAGACTACACAATGTTTGGGAGTTACTACCTGTCTCCACGGTGAAAATAGCCTGGTCCACGGAGTCATCCCATTCCCGATTTTGGAAGCGAGCATAAAAGCTGAAGGCTTGCCCTCTCCTTATTATCTGTCTGTCAGTTCCAAAGAAATGGGTATTATGAATTTGGCAGTTGGAAGGACAGTTCAAGTCGACTTCTCCCAGCTCAATGACTGCAGGATGGAGAAAGGCACACAAAGTTAAAAACAGATAATTGAGTTCCCATTATTGGCTGAGGTCAAGATTACATGAAAGTGTAGATAATGATGAAAGACAGAGATAAATGTTTCAAAAAAATTCATTCAGGAATTTGTTCAAAATCCAGCAACACTGAGATTGAGACATACATCCATAAAAGTATCCTTACAAGTTCACCACTTCCCCAACTTGCAGGTGGAAACTTGTATAACGCTTTGATTTATAAAGCTGTGCTACAAGTTTCACATCTTTTATATAGTGCCTTCTTGCTTTATAAATATCTGATGCCAAGGCACAATATTAGTATCTCTACTTGAAAAATTGATTTTGTGTTGTAATATTCTCTCCACATTACAGCATGCTGTCTACAGTTACTTTTCAAACGCAGTTAGACAGCAAACGTTTTGCACATGCTATCAGTGGAGAGTTTTTTATACAAGTAATAAAATAATAAAGTAAATTGAATAAATAAAAGATTTAATAACAAATGTAGGTGTTGGAAAGCTTAAGTGGCACTCCAAATGAGTTATGAAAAAAATCAGATATGAATAAATATCCCCCCAAAATTGTAAATACTGTTAAATATGCATGCAAATCAAATGTCTCGGTCTGCATTTCCCAAAGTCATAAAAGGTTTGCAGACATCTTTGAGGAACTTAATGAAGAAGGAAATATTCACAAATTGCGATATTTAAAAAAATGCTGACAATCTATCCCAAGTGCTATGATTAGCTTGACAAAAATCTTAGCTGATCCCCGCCCTTAGGCATCCTGCCTGAATATCAGTCATTTCATAGGGGTAATTATGATCCTGGTGCCAGAAGGATGGGTGGCAACACTCATTTTTACTTATTTGCATACAACTTTTTATTTTCAAAAGTGCTTCACTCTAATTGAAGACAATGGGAGCCACAGATTCTCAGCAGTTTTGAAAATTGGACTTGCTGAACTACAAAGTCTTGTATATTATTTTAATTCTAAAGGGTTAAATTTAGTCCTGCTAAGCCTACAGAACAACCAAACAATGCAACTTTTCTAACTATATTGGTACTAAGTTGAATACAGAGTTGGTATTTAGGGGAAACTAATTTTTTCCCATCAGAAGCAAGGGTGCATTCACAAGAAAGGAGACTCATAGCTAAGCACATGGGACCAGGACACTTTTAACACAAACCAGTGGAGTTTCCCAGGATCACATCCTGAAGTAAATCGTAATTGAAATAAAGTGGGAGGGGAAGGAAGGGGATTGGGGGGGGGGGGGGCGGACACCCAAAACAAAACAAACAGCTTTTTCTGATTTCTTTCCTTGAACCAAAATAATTTCTTTTTTCATCTAACCATTTAAATTTGGTCATTCAGCTCTTCAGCAAAGCTCAGCAGATAAATGCAGACCTGGGTGTTACCCATGTTAAAAACATGCACACTATCAACAACAACCAAAAAATACAGCAATGCATTACATCATTATTGCTCATGAATGCATCATACCTGCTGACAAGAAAGAGTAAGAGAATTGAACTGAAAATCTCATATCTTAATGAGAGCTGTCAAACATAACGCAAAGTGTTCTGGTTGAACAGAAAGGATTAGAAGTGTTTATAGCACACATGACAAATTCCTGTGGTCAAGAACACTGAAAGAACCTGATAGATCCTCACCCATCCTCTGGAGGCGTTTACAAACCAAGACAACTACACTTCATCCACTCATTAATCCAGCTGAACCAGAACATCAGGGTGTTGAGATATTACATGTTTCTCAGGGAAGTTCTCTAATGTCAGCCCACAGTTTGCTTATCAGAGTTAATTAGCACAACTGGATCACAAAGGAGCTAACAATTGCCTTCTTAAGCAAAGGCAGCTCAGAGAAAATACTAAAGGCCAATCAATTTCACATCTCTTACTGGTTTTCTCTCTCTGGTAGAAACCTGACATTCAATACTAGTCAATGGGTTTTCTCTATCAATTCACATTTTGCCTTCATTCCAGAGAGAATACTTCAGGTATCCATTGTGAAATAATTGCTTCTAGCACGAGAATACTGAAAACTAGAACTTTGTAGTTTATGCTGAAAATACAATGTATTCTTTTTCATGTTCTTTCTTATTCTCAGAATTAGCTGGTTTTTCACCAATTCTTCTCTGTAACTCTCTTTTTCCTTTATAAAAAGAAAGGGTTTTTTTCAAGTTGGGTTTTTTCCCCTCCTTTCTCCCTAAGTCCACAAATAAAATCTAAATCATAGAACTAATCCCTAGACTTTATTCCACACAGCAATATGTACAGGTTTTTTTGTCCCTACACCTGACCATTTATTTCCACTTTCAGTACTGAGTCAAGTGATAATAAAGTTTCAAGACACTCACCTTCCATTTTTCTTCTACATGTACTAGTATCTGAAGCACAGTACTGGTGGAGGTCCTGCTCCTCAGCAAGACGCACTGCAAGGTCTGGCTGATCTCCTCTGTGAACCAACCTAATTTCCTCTCAGTAACATTTATATTCAGAACTAAAAGGCTGTCACACATATTGCGTCAACAAAATACCAGTTTACAAAGAGGCCCCACCCATGTGTCTACTGATGCTCATAAATGATTCATTTTAACTTCCAGCATTATTAGGGAGAGTCCTGCAGCCGAAGGGAGGGAGAATCTTGCTACCTCACCTATAGCATAGTACTCTCCATGTCCCACAACTTGCCATGTCTCAAAAATATTTTAAGACCAGGATGAATCTAAAGTCATTTCAGCGTAAGCCATTATTTTTAGCCTTTTAAAGTTCCCATAAATCCCAGCACCTATAGTTCCTTTCTGGCTAGACATCTTCAGTCACCTATAGGAAAACAATAAAGAACACTAGACTTAAGCTGACTATAGACTCTCTGAATAGGATCACCAGTGGACATTTTTATTATAATATAAGCAGAAATCCCAGCTTTCAGAAAGTCTGCACAGCAATCCCTCCAAGTGGAGGTCAGAGTAAAATGAACAGTTACAAACTTTCCCAGCTAAATTGTAAAATAAACAGAGGACATGCATTAAGTTGAAGTTTTTGAAGTTGACAGTAAAATTTAATTTAAAAATTACATAATTTATTTATACTTTGTGTGCATTTACGTTCTAGCACACAATCAGTTTTGCAGCTTCTTAGCTTGCTCCACCTCCCTTTCCCCAAAATTATGAAAACCATTTGAGATTTTTTCTGTTAACAGAAAACTTTTAAATATTTTGACACAAAAATGTATTATTTTATTTAGGTTCCAGGCATGTTTAATAAAATAAACCAAAACAACTACAACAGCTTTCTCTCTGCACACTCAGTGATGAGAACATTGGCCTGCAAATAGGAGAGATGGATTGCAATTTTCTCTATCAAAACCAGAATGAATATTTGCTACAGTTGCCTCCTATCCTTCTTGCTCTATGCCAAGCTTTACTCCATAAGATACCCTTTAAATCCCTCCAAGTTATTCTACTTTGGGTTAAAAAAACCCTAAATCTAAAAAAAAAAAAAACCCCAAAACCAAACTCCACCTCCCCCCCAAAAAAACCCCAAACCAACCCCCAAAATATCATTCATTGATATAGAAAAAACATGATGACTGAAGTTCAGTTATTTGCGTAACTGCCTGGATTAAAATGGAACAGCTTAACTAACAGTGAAATAACCTAGTAAGCATAACTTAACAGCTCAGGTATTGTGAAATAACTTTACAGAACTTAAAGAAGAAAAATATCAGCACATCAACAGTTGGTTTGGAAGAGAGTGGTTAAAACAGTTGTATGACAGATGCATATGAAAGTGAACATAATAGTAAATGTGTTCATATTTGAAATTTGTAAACGTTTGACTAGTCAGTAGGCAGACATGAAAAAAATATGTGCATCCTAAATATTTCATTCATTTCTCATATATCTGAAAACTTTCTTTTTCTTAATATTGGTCATTTGACTATTAAACTTCAACTCATTGAGAAATGAAAAATTAAAACCAATACTATTCCATAAGAAATAATTTAGCAGCCATAAACACATAATCAACTTTAAATCAACCTGTAAAATGGGAATGGCAGTGGTCTAGTCACCCATCGGACACCTGCCTACAAACATATGCCCATACTAGCATCCTGAGAACAAACAGAAAAGTACCAAAGTGGGTGATAGTTTCCAAGAACAGATTAAACTCCCCTCAAATACCTCTAGTTTAATCATCTGCCTAAAATATTTTGGTAAATGAAAGCCTGTGACAAATAAAAGAAAACAAATAAGCATCAGTAAGTGGCTGCACCTGTGGGTTCAAAGAGACTTAATTAAGAGTTTAAAATAATAAAGGCCTGAATCAGGAGCGGAACACTTTCTGTATGGATGTGAGTCACTGACTTCAGTAAGTATGCTTGCTTAGATCCTTGAAGGTGCTTTGGTGCCTATCTGTCTCTGTAGGATCACCACATAGATACCCAGCCCCAAAGCAAAGCCTCCCAGATACCCAAGGTCCTGCCTATCAGTGTTTGCAAAGCCACCCAGCTGCTGTTGCCAGCTCACAGCTATCAGACTGGTTGGTCCTCTCACTCAAGCCCAAGTCCCAAGCGCCTCAAGTAAGAAGCTTCAACAAGGTAGAAAATCACAGCATACTCACTCTCTGGGTGTACTCGGTCTATTCTTACCCCTCTCGCCTTCCAAGCCCTGCGCCATGTGAGTTGACTCAGGTAGTCCGTGCAACAGGGCCACCACCCTAAAGAAAGAGGCATGGGAGGCTGAGAACCAACATAAAATAGAGATACGGTTCAAAGAAAGGTTCTGTCTCTCAGCTTATGGCCTGTCTAAACAACTCCTGTGTCCCCATTGCTGACCTCCAAGTCAGGTTGCTACCCTCTATCGAAGGAGTCTTCTCCTGGACAGAAACAGTTGCCTTCCCTGCCTGACAGCGAGGTATGCCAAGTTAAGGTTGATAGTCCCTTGGTCCCAGCTGGGGATGCTTTTCCCCTCTGTCTCCATTCTTCTTCCCCAAGACTTCACTCATTGTCCACTCAAGCTGTCCTCTCCACGTTACTACAGCATCTTACTTACACATCCACCATTCCCTGAAATGTACAAAGAAGCTGGTATACCTGATGCAGGCCTGAAAATTCTGCAGGACAGCATATTTTTGAGGATTTAGGCACTTCCATTTAGGTTATGAAGTTTCTTTAAAGACCTTGACTTTGGCCCTTACTGCCCAAGCATCTATGCACTAACAGTTTAGAGAGGATTTTTTAATTTGTGGAGTAATTGGTACTTACAATAGTACAGACTACATTTACCTTTTAGAACTTTTTTTTTTTTTCCAAAAATATTGCTTGCATTACAATAGACTGACATATGGTGAGCATTGACAAAGTCAAGTGGCATGCCTGCTAAGGCTTTGAAATCTTCATAGTTTTCAATTGCCCATTATGCCACTAAGAAAGGGCAAGGATTGAAGAACAGGGCATCGCAATCACAGAAAGAACACCTGTGATCGGCGCTGATGCAGTTCCACAGCATCACTAATATATTCGGGAACAATAGAGAAGTCACAGTAATCAAGCATCCAAGGAATCCTTTCAAGAAAAAGGAACACAAAATGACAGCTCAACAGGGGATAAAGGAAAGAATCAGAAAATATATGAATTGAGATTAAAGTGTTTTGGTGAAAGTGTCATCTAGTGGAAAGCTATGGTAACTACAGTGCCTAAAAAACATTTTAGCTACTCAACTTCAGCATGTGTCAATAGGCAGCCCTAAAGTTCGCTTTTTGCACTTGGTCATATAATTGTATTCCTTTGATCACTGGACCTGGAGTTCACCTTATTAACGAACTTACAATTTTGTAAAAATAGCAATGAGTGACAGAGTAAAAAGTTACCTGTTAAGTTGGGATATTTGAAGTTGTTAACTGGCATTACTATCTGCTCCCAAGAGTTCAGGAGTATTCATGTCTAACAAGAAAAGGGCACAGAGAAGAAAAAAATTGGATGCCATAGGTTAACTCTAAAATAAACACATGTTTTTAGGAATTCACATCCGATTTTTAGAAGCTTCATATTACAAGGGCAATAGGCTGGCAAACCAACATGAACTCTGTCACAGAACACACCCAGAAGTTTCTTAAAATTCATAAATCAATTTGCAATAAGGGTGCCTTTCATTAAAGAACCTGAAAGCACTGGCAGCTACTCTGTTGAGTGTAAGCAAGTATTACAACACCCTATTTACAGACAAATTAGAACAAAGAAATGCTTCAAATGAAATCTTAAACAAGAAGCCTATGTCTTTTAAGAAGTACATGGCAGCTTTGTCTTTCTAGAAGCTGGAGGAAATTAGTAGCATTAAATAATTGTAGGTGGTTTCTGACACAATAAAACCACCAGTCTTCATACAAAGAAGCCAAAAACCCCTTCAAGGCAGCTCCCATCCAAGCCAGTCCATAGGATTTGCTTTGCGTTCTGATGGAGCTACTTGCTCTCTTGTCTCTTAGCCTTTTACTGAGTTTCCATTAACTGTGTAAGCCACTTTTTTTCTCCATTTAATAGGATGTTTTTTCCCAATATCCACAGTGCCAATGAGAAAGACAGACACCTATAATGTTGCAGTATATGCAGAATGCAGAAAGGTCAAACAATTACAGGATGTGTACCTCATAAGAGCAAGCAACAACATCATTTGGGCTTAAGGCATATTGTCATCACATTTAGAACAGAACCCAGGTAAAATGCTAACCTGAGTCATACTTTAGGCCTTACTTCTGTACTTCACCTTTGCTCTATAGCACTTCCATAGGTTTGGTTTGGTGTTTGTGTTGGTTTTTTTGTGGGGTTTTTTTGTTTGTTTTTAATTGGTTCTTTTTTCATGTATCTTAATAACAGTAGCAATGGTGATCAGGTTAACACAATAGACTAAAACTATAAACATTGCATAAATTGCAATTAAGAAGTTTCAATAAAAAGAAAAATTTTATTTGTCTACCAAAAAAACCCCCAACCAACCCCTTTCCACAAACTGAAGCTAGAATTTATAGCTGAGTAATTTACCAGGTAACCTACTGAGTAACCATAAGTTCACTTTCAAATGAGTTTTTTCACAACTGTATTTAAAAATGGAAGGGGAATAAGGTAGCAGTACTGTAAATTCAAACCTCAGCTCACTGAGCAGTAGCTTTCCCACATAGAGAAACCTATAAATCAGCAGGCCCATGATTACAACCCACCAGTCTAACTACCCATGCCACGGAGTAGATACCATGGATCTTTTACCTAGACAGGCAATACTCATTGGAAAATATTCAGTCTGAGCAGTGTGAGTTGAAAGAATAAGACAAGGAGACACATTTACTGGGTTGGATCACAGGAGGTTTGAGGCTTTGTAGAAGAATGCAAGTAGGCTCCAATTCTGTTCCTTAATTTAAGGTGTCAACTTCTAATGAAGACTGCTTGTTTAAAAAAAAAAAAAAAAAAAGCATTTTCTCCGCTAATGCTTTTTTGTAGGTGTCAATTTAAAATTTCTTTATATAAGAGTAGGATTCAACATCTTGAGGTAGAGGTCTAAAATACAGATCTCCATCCCAGCAAAAAAGTCAGAGTCTTGAGTACTGACATTTACAATATAAAGAGCTCTTGCTTTTACCTGGGAACTACCTAATGTTAAAAACAGAGATGAGGAAATATTTTGGTTCAGACAAACTGCGTTCAGTACCCACCTGATGTAACTTTTTCAAGATTTCTAAAATGTCCCATGCATTGCTTATTTTGAAATTAAAAAATATGTAGTTATGTTCTGTTTTTATTTTAAGCAGTTGGGAGTAGAAGACTCCTAAGTTAAAATTGACAGGGACAGACTCTTAAAATTCCTGGCCACGTCAGATCTCCATAGTGGGTATCTTGGACATATACATAACATGGTATATAAAGAAGATAGTACTGTGTACAAAGAGTAAGGAAGATGCCATGGATCAGAAATGCAAACACCAATTTTTATTCTTTTTTAAATATATATACAGACATATACTTTGTTCAATGAGAAATAGCATAGTAACTCACTTGTAGGCTCCGATGTCACATATTTTGGGGGGGGAGGGAAGGGGGAAGAAAGAAATACATTTCAACTTTTTAAATTTTTTTAGATTATCAGGCCTGACAGCTACTGATTTCTCTGCTCATTCAGGAATGATTAGACAGCAGGTTTGTGCAGACAAACTAACATATTTGCTGGAACACCAGACAATGACATTGCCCTATTGGTATTTGCCTCAGCTTTCAGAGCCTTCCCAATAGTAGGGGATTAGGAATTGATTTCAGTGAAACATGGAGCTCTGTTTCCAGCAGTATAAATACAGCACAAGACATAGAATGAAAAGTGTCAAAGAAGGATAGGGAGCTGGAAGCACTGGTTTAGATGGAGGCAGGCAGTAGTGCAAGTCAAAGCGATAGCTACTGTTCCCCCATGTTGAAACCATCTTCCATGGATTGGTTTTAGACATGTAATAGGCTGCATTCCACTTCTGATTGCTCATCCAACTCAAACTCTGCTCCTTCAACAGACTTTTACCTCTAGTTCATTATTGTGTCAGGAAGGACAGGCAGCTCAACTCAAACACTAATGGCAAGGTATGAAAGGAGGTCAAAACATAGGCCAGGACTAGTATGAAGACAGCTTATGTCTCTCAACATGAAGCAGTAAATACTTCCAGCTCCTGTACAAGCATAAGCATGGTGCACAAACATAATCTTAGAATGATGCAGCAAATACTTTCAACTCTTTTACAAACACAGCTGTACAAACACAGGTATAAATGCCAACACCTTTCTTTGAAGGCCCTTGTCTCCCTTTACTAGAAGTTCCTGAGTCAGTAGCCTTTCCTAACTTAATAAATATTCTTGGCTTGCTTTGAGATCTCTGCCTTTTGGCAAGATGACTCTTGATGCGTCATTTAGCACCTTATATATATAGTGGCCACAATCAGGTTTTTAACAAGACCATTTCATAGTATTTTATCTTTTCTACAATAGCTTCTGATACACACTTCTGTCTATATTTTTAAAGCTTTACTAAGCAAAATACCCATTAACATATTCTGTAAAAGCTATATAGGTGCTACCATCTTCAAAATAAAAAGATATCATAACAAAATGAACTACCTTAGCTTAACTTGGATTCAATATACAGCTTTTATTCAGTAAGCATTAGTCATAGAAAAGCTGTAGTACACACAGTGCAAATGTTTTGGCAAAACATTGTGTAGTTATTCTTGATTCAGCATCAGTTTATACTGTCAAAAGATATTAGAAAGTTCCAAAGAAGATGGTTTGGTTGGTTGGTTGGGTTTTTTTTTAGCAGGATGCTGTATGCAAAGTCATTATGCTCACTGGACTGAATTTTAAGTTAAAGATCTAAGTTAAGACAAGTGTGAGGTGCTAGTTTCATCTAGCCGTGCTTTGCTTTGTCCTGAAAACTGGCACGGACAACTTGTTTTTGCAACTCTTAATGAAATTCCTTTACACATTATAGAAAAAAATAGCATAGGACTGAACATGCATCCTTATACCAAGATGACCAGTAATTCAGATACGATTGGCTTAGTACTGTTTCCCTTTATACATAGGCAGCTTCTTCACCTAACACATCTGAGCAAAAATTCATGATGCTGAATTTTTCACATATTGAATTATATTCAGTAGAAAATCCAGAGTAAGATTCTACTTTCAGTTACTTTTATAGTTGTTTTAATACATTCCTAAATGCACAATCCTTCCAAATTTCAGCTGATACACAGGAAGAAAATCCAGCTCATGCCTTTCCTCTTGGCACTTCGCTATCAGAACAGCAAAAATACTTCATTAACCCAGTAAAAAAAAAGTAGAATGACAACTTAATTGCATCATGAAAATAAGCAGGGAGACATCTACACACCCAGGTATCACATATTTTAAGCAGCACCTTCCAGTTTTTCTAGTTAGCTTTTAAATAGGACTATATTTTAAGGACATACTAAAATGCTTTGGGCTGGTTTACTACATACAGGCATGGATTCTCTGCATGTTGAAGTTACAGTAGCTGTCACCTTGGTTTGCTGCCTTTTAAATTAATCTAGCTGTCTTCAGTGATGTCTTTGTCTAATCCTGCTTTCAATTATGTTTTAAAGCTTTTTTTTTTTTTAACATCAACTTTCTCAGTTTCTGTGCAAAGAAAATGAATGTTCACAAGATCTATTGCAAATAATTTTGCTACACTTAGAAATCAATAATAATATCAAGTCTATTCTTTGCTGGTTTCAAACACCACACATTAGAGAGTGCCATCCTAACATCCTATACAATAATCTGAAATGAGTTCTTTTTTTCATAAGCACACATCCAGCTGAGCAATAATTACAGTGAAATGTGCTGTCATCTTTCCCAAGAATAGCAATTAGGGATATGAGCCTGGATGTCTTGTATGCTTATGGAAACATTTTTTCTTTCCAGCTAATGATCATCCAAATAGTAAATCATTAAAAGGAAAATGGCAAAGGGTGTGGACAGTGGCTGCCATCAGCCTTGTGCACCAGCTCCAAACTCTGTCATCTTCCTTTGGAAGGGAAAGCATGATGATGTAATAGTTAAAATTCTTCACGCTTCTTTGGAGAAGAAAACAAGTACAGGTAATTAATCTTGTTATTTATTATTGGTAATATTTAAAGACAAATCTCCCATGTTTTTCTCCCTTTATTGATCTGGGAAAACATCTTTAGATTAGACTATCCTTATTATGTGGGGCAAAGAGAGTCAAAGACCATCTCATGCAAAAAATAGCCATGTATCTATGATTATTATAATAATTTAAATCAACATCTAAGAGCACAGGCATCTAAGTACCTCTCATCACCAGAGAATCACCAGCTTTCCTTTTTCTAATCAGAACAATTTTTAACATTCACATACTAGTGTGAATGGATCGCCAAGAGGAATGAAAAAGACCTCCTGGGATCTATCACTGCTCCACTGCACTGGAAACAGGAATCTGGAGCTCTTTTTTGTTTAACATCTCAATGTCAAATAAATATTTAAACAAAAGTAATTACTGCCAACTCTTGGTATTATTTTTATTATTTTTCAATTAACACTACAAGGGTAACTGGTACCTTATTTGCACTTTTTCGAGTGATACACGCCAATCTGTTATACAACCAATGCACCAATAATAACAACATTTTCTTGAGACTTAGAAGATCCAGCTTCCAGAGATAAAGGAGAAGCTACTTCAAACCAAACAGCGTAGGTGTGACTTCAACTCTTATCTCCCAAATTGTATGTGATCTAATCCCAAAGCCCTAACGGCAAAATTTTCTCCTCTCCAGCACTTAGGTGAAAAATCATAGTGTTAATTAAACAAACACACACACCCCCTTTTTTTAAAAAAAACAACCCTCAAGTACAGCAAATTTCTGTGAATTTCCCCCTCAATGAGTGAGCACATTCCAATGAAAACCATTTTTTTAATCTACTGCCAATTTTGAACTTGTTCAGAAAAATATATTTTAGAACATAGGACATGTCAGCACTGAAAGAAAGCTTGATAAAAATAGTGAAGGAGGAGACAGCAAAGCAGGACTGAGACACTATTGTTTAATTAAAAAATGCTTCCCTCTTTTCCAAATACTTTGACCAATCTTTTTTTTTTTTAGAACAAATAAGTGTCATCAAATCTATTAAAAATTATTCCCCTTCCAAGTATTTGTTTTAATTCCTCCAAGCAATAATGCATTTCAGGTTTTGCATTTGTTAACCAATATACTGCTTACAGACCACAGGCATGTTCAGACACAAAGCAACACATTATATTTCGTCAACCTCAACGTGATGAAGCCAGTTTGTACATATTGCTGAAGCATGTTATTGCCCACTTTGAAGAAATTCCAAAATTGTGATGGCTGCTACTCATGCTCAGGATATAAAAAGTTTTAAAACTGATAACACTCCACAGCAATATAATTTAAACAAACCCCCAGTAAAATATTATAAAAGATAGGACACAAGATTTGAACAATAATGTGTTAGGGCATTATGCAAGATTTACAAACACCTTAGTTACAACCTGCATTAAGCACTACAAGCAAACTAATAACACACAGCTCATGGTTTAATCCCAACACAATAACCAGAGATAAGTATTTTTTTAAATGTTTGATGTTTGACATACAAAACTGTAATTATAGGGATATTCCCATTTAGCTGTGCGTAAGTAATAGCAAACACTTTATAAAAGCCTCATGCACAGAAAGAACAGGCCTAGCAGCACCTCAAAGAGCATGTCTATCGAACATTTGTTATTTTCCACTGTCAACAAATCACTCCTGCAGAACAGGTTACACATATGTACTGAAATTCCACTGCCTTCATTATGACATCAAAGAGCTTCCAATCTAGGAAAACATCAGGGCCGATCTGGATCTCAGAACTGGTTTATCATTATGACAGTTGTTGGTTTTGGTTTTTTTTTGCGGGGGGGTAACCATTTTTATTTTTATGGACAAATTTGTATCATAAATTACATATTATATGTTATACTAGGATAGATATAAACTTTACCAGATTTTTTTAATACTGACTGTATGCTTAACTCCCCCATTGCCCTTTTTTCCCCCTTTTCTGTAAAAAAAGATTTTGTGTAAAAAATAGATTTTCCATATTGAAAAACAGAGATTTATTAGATCTTTTAGTTAAGTAAATCCAACACATCCTTTATATTCTGCCTATATCCCTGACCAAAATATATTCTTCCCATGATTTTCCCCATACACTTTCTATTCATATTTATGATTTGGGGGAAACCATGATGAAGTTATGAACCATAGTCATTTGTTTTGGAGTCATTTATAATCTGCTGAAAATTAGACAATGCTTTCCTGTGCTTTGGTGTTTATTGATACAAATTAATCTTGCTTATATATCAATCCTTGTTTATACCACGAAAAACCTGTATTTAAATCTGTATTCTGCTACTGTACTGACCTTTGAAAAGTGTCTGTTCCAACAATCCATCAGTACAATATAAAACTTAGAAAAGTTTGGCTATACCTGGCATGTTAAACACTTGACTTTCTGAAACACTCAGCTGACACAGAGTGTCTTTCAAGTTCATTTTAAAAAATATATTCAGAAAATCTTGGAGTAATAAGAGTAAGTAAAAAAGACAGACCATAACAGAAAAGTAGCATTAGTCCTTACCAGACATATTATTAACCTGACTGTGACTTTTCCTTCCCACACTTAAGAAAAGAGAAATTTAAATAGATTAAGCAATTTTCTAAAAATGAAAGCTTTTCCATTAAACAAAAAAAACACCTACATGACTTTAATGATTATCAAGAGATTTAATGCTAACTGTACTCTAAATTAGAATCTAAGTCTAACTTCTCATTTTTTATTAAAAATCACTATAAAACACCGGGTTTAAAAGGTAATCTAAAACCAACTGGAGTAAAATACCTTTTTTTTTAAATGTCTTGATACAATAAAAAGCATTAATTATAACCAGAAGTGCAAAAAAGTAGCCAAGTAAGGTATATATGGCACATTGTTGAATCTTTTACTGACTTCTGTCCACCATTAATTAGTTAATTTACTATTAATTTCAAAAGAAATAGATGAAGAGTAATCATAACTCAGCAAGTGCTTTATCAAACACCTGAGTTTTTTTTCTTTTCTTTTTGCTATTAGTGAAACTGGCACAGAAAATAAGCATTAGAAATAGAAAATATTGGGGTGGGTGGGAAAGACCTACTGTAAAAGTTTTTATTGTCTTTCCAGCAGTTCCTACATGAAAATCATACACAGCTTATGGTTAGACTGCTAAATTATCTAACTTTTATGTATTATAAGCACGATGCAGACATAAAACATGTTGTATGAACAGCATTCAAGCACCTAAGCAGCTGAGACTGTTGGCTTCCTTTACATTGGCATTCCCATTTTTTTTGGTGAAGAAAGTTGGCGTAAAGATCTTACATATTGCTCTACTGAGTTCTCAGAAAAGGAATTTAAAAGTACTGTAGGGGTAAGAAAGGGGTAAGAAAAATGGGTAAGAAGTAGCTCACACTCCATTCTCTTGAAGTATATATATATAAAAAAAAATTAGTATGCAGCTCTAAAAGTTACATTTCAGTAGAAAACATGATGTAAGAGTCCCAGAAGTTCAGTTATGGGACACTTTCATAGTGCATCATATTAGAAATGTTTCTAGAACAGGACAGAGTATCTTCATACTAGAAATGCATACATTGACCAACTACAGGTGAGTAGAACAGTATGAGGAGAAAGATACTGAAACTAATAGACATCTAAATACAACAGACTTTGTTTTGCTGTCTCTATCCTAAAGACAGACAATTGAAGAGTATCCCAGCATGGAGAAAAATAGCATATTCATGGATGGGCCACAACAGTAAAAACAAATGCATTGAGTTACAGTAGTCGAATGCTCCAGAAAAAAAATTAGAGTTGGTTTGGGTTTCTTTTTTTTTTGTTTGGAAATGGCATCATCCTCAACATTCTGTAACCCCACTTAGAACAGCACAGCAGAGTAATTTTCAAGCAAATTCACCATTTTAGGTGCATGCATTCATTACCTCTCTAAAGTAAGGTATTATTTTGGATTACTCAAAAGACAGCTCAAGATGGTAATCAGAGCATTTTAGAAAACTCATTCATATAAACCAAACAAATGGTTTGCAGCAGATAACTTAGCTTTACAACTAATATTACAACTTTAACTTAAACCTCTAACAGTTAAAACACAGAATGCACAAAACTCTTTTGGAGACGAGTCAAACCCATGATTCATTGTAGCAATGTAGTCTCTCTTTTGATTAGTAGGAGGTTTTAACTGGCAATCATCTTTGTCTCAAATATATATGTTAGAATTTTAAACTGTGTTGACCAGTTATTTTCAAATATAAAGCATTAAAATCCACTTCTGGGTTTTATCAGTCAGTTGTAACTAATGAGTCACAAAGCGCTCTGAGTGGTGGGGATCATGAGTGAAACATGTTAGAACATTTGCAAAGAGAAAACATTAAAGGAAGATTCATTAAAACATTATTTTTGAAAATTCTTTTGAAAAACACTATGCTTTTTTCCACTGAATTATTTCTAAATATGTAATTATATTTCAGAGACTTCCAGTGGCCTTGCACTAGGAGGACTGGATTAGGCTGCTAATTATTAAGATCCCACATTAACAGACGGAGTTAGATTCAGAGACTTGGCATTTACTAATATTACCATATTAACAGAGAGGCACTGCTGGAAGATTATGACTGGAAATCCCAATTAAATTCTATGGTCTGTTTTCACAAGCAACTGTCCAGAACTGTCTTGATTTTTGTTGAAAAATGCATAGTGTTAACTACAGAGATGTTCTTTTAATTTTCTGTGGAACAGACCACCCATGGTATTGTAAATCTATTTTTCAGGGAAGACAATCTACATTTTCTCTATTAACCTCCCTAGTAATTGAGTCACATGCTGTTTAAAAATTGAATTATACAAATGATTGACAGTTATAATCTTTTTCTCTTTTTATTCATCAGTGTGATTTTTTTCCTGAATCTCAGAAGACTTAAAGGATGGATAATTAAACAATCCTTTAATATTGCCCTTGTGTGAATATATGAAACTGAAAAGACATAGATATTAATTTAATTAAGCATATTATCATTGTTACCTGTGTGATCTAGTAACACCTGTGTGATCTAGGTATGAAATTTTACTAAAGATGAATGTATTTTGATGTCTTTCATTGGGATTTAGAGTTTTAGAGAGACT
The DNA here is from genome assembly GCF_964188355.1 of Buteo buteo. NCBI lineage: Eukaryota > Metazoa > Chordata > Aves > Accipitriformes > Accipitridae > Buteo > Buteo buteo. The sequence continues at coordinate 15,682,138 of NC_134173.1, read as the reverse complement.
TCAATTGTTTCTATACTTACACTATCCGCATTTAAAGACATTTCATAGCGACTGTGTAGATACATGTAGTCTATAAAATTATAAATTTAGGTTATTTACCATTAGGCAGCAAGTTACTCTAGAACAGCATAAAGGTGCTGAACAACCTGATGGTCAACAGAACACAGAAGCAAAGAGACAGAAGTAAATTACCTTAGAATTCTGTTTCTTACAGCTGTGTTTCAGACAGTTGACAGGGAGAGGTTATTTTGCTTTGAACAATCTGTAGACGGACTTCTGTTAAAGTTAAGTATTACCTTAGTCTTTCATCTCCACAGCCCATGGTTCAAATATTTCAATGAACCACAGTTTACCAGACATCAACTACAGTGCTGCAGGACCAGACTAATACAATTTTTTCTGGGAGACCTGAACTGTGGCATAGCCTAAACAGCACCATATAGAAATCAAACATTTCAGCTCATTGCAGCAGACACAGATAGTAGAAATTATACTAACCAGCAACTTAATGCCTAAGCTTTAATAAACACAGGCAAATTGCCTTTTAATTTGTGATGTTTGGGGTTGCGTTGTACAAGAGAGAGAGTTTGCCGAATCATCATTTTTCCTGTTCCATTTCTTTAGGCTGCACAGAAATTTAGAACTTGCACATCTAGAAGTTTGCTAACATAATGCCATTGACAAACAAGCAATTCACAGAAAAAATTACCTTGCAAAAAGGTAATAAAGTACAGTGGGAGAAAGTTTTGAAGAATCCACAGAGAACTTATAGTTCTGCTCAAGCATAAAATATTTGCACTAATTGGGAATTATTCTTGTGAATATTACAGAAACACTGGTCATGTCTAAAACAAGCAAAATGAGATATTTTCATTATGAGAACACAGCTTGTCAACTCCACAGGACCCAGTAGTTTGTTTCTATGTTGACACTTATGTTAACAAAGAAAGGGAAGGAGAAAGATACACCTTGGCTAGATGAAAATCAGAACGCCATTATGGTATTCTGGAAAAACAAAGACCATTAGTTATGCTCAGTTAAAACAGTTTTGCCAAGAGAACAAACACATATCAACTGCTCTTTGACAGTAACCAGTGTGTTTTCCACAGACATTGTGCCATTGCATTATAATGACTCGCTTCTAGATCACATTATTATCTGCTTTCTCTAGATTTCACTCAAAACTATAAAAACAGGAGACAGGGAGGAAAGAAAAGGCCTCTGAAAAAAAGCATTGGTTTTTTTCAATCTGAAAAATATATGCTCTGCATCCATATTCTAATTAACTAGACATCAACTGCTGATCCAAAGATTAACTATATGAACAACAAGAGTAGCAGATAAGTTTGTATCTACAGTATTTTAATCACAGAAATTAATAATGGGCTAGAGGGAAAGTAGTAATTTGCAAGACCATGTTTATCATCTGAGGTCAAGACAAAATTAATCAGCTAATGCTTATCTGTATGGTCTTCACTGAAAGGAAGGCTTAAATTCTTCATTAACTGTAGTAAAAATTCAAGAGAGGCAAATCTAAAATTGCCTTGTTTTCTAAATATAGGAGTGAAATGTGACAACTCCCAAGAGGAAGGCTCAAAGGCAAGATATCTACTGCATACAAATGTGTTAAATCTCAAATCTGTAAGTTACCTGTAACAAGCTTTTCCCTTATTTTAATAATAAAATATCCTATTAATTTCAACTCAGCCAGTCAAAATTAATGAACAAACCTATGTAAGATACCAGAATATTGAGCATGTTGGGCCACCAAGGAAACAACATCATTATGAAACAGCCTGAGAGGTCACGCAGTAGCCTGAATGAAGATTTTTAACTACAGACTGTTTCATCATTATCTGATATTTTCTGTATCTTTCTGACTGCTAATATATATGGAGGGAAAGAAAGGAGAATCAAAAAAAGCTTGGAAAAGGGCAGGGGAAAATGACATGGTAAAAGAGTTAGAGGGTACAATACAAAAGGAAAAGAGACAAAGAAAATTAGATGAAAGGGGAAAAGAAGGGAAACAGAACAAGTTAATAGAGATAATAGGCAAGTGACCAACTGGTTGAAGAGAGCAGTCTTTTCAGCCAAGAGGAATGGTCAAGGCTGTCACTAGTCATCAGCATACATCTCTGGCCACTGCTGGGTAAAGGTGTCTTTTGCTTTTCTGTCAAGTTACTAGGAACATAATATATATAGCCTTTGGGACTGTATCCTCTGTTTCTCCAAGGTTACAACCACAATGTTCTCATCTAACTTGGGAAAAGTGCTTCCAAAATAAAGCATTGCAGACATTTGAGATTTTCATTTGACCTTCTTTTGCAACAGTTCTTAAATCTATCCACCTGATAAAGCTCTTAAATTCTCATACAGAAAACTCTACCAAAAAACCTGCAACTGCTACGTGCCAGACAGATTAGTCTAAAATTTGTGTAGTTATCTTTCTCTATACATGAAGGAAATTTCTCTCCTAAAATGCAAGTCTGAAAACCCTGTCCCATCTAGCTCCAGTTTCTCTCGGATATTTGCACAGGTAGTCATGCACAAATGAAAAGGATTGCTGAGTCTGGACTCGGACTTCAAGCATTCTGTGGTTTTAAATGTACATGCAGAACTGCAAAGCAGAATTTATCTACAAATGTATAACCTAGTGAGTCATCCTATCACTATGACAGCGATTGTCCACAGTTACATTCTGTGAAGTGCATCCTTCCTACTCTTACCTAGTTATATCCTCTGCAAGGTGCATTTTGCCTAAAATGACAAGACTTGAGATTTTTCCTTTTCCATTTTAACTGTCTCCTAGCAAGGAGAGGTTAAGGTACATTACAAACAATATTACTGCACTACTGAAAGAGGGATCACGGGATAGCAACCCACAGGGTCTTCACAGTAATGACTCGGCCAAATCACCTCTGTTTTCTGGAAGAAGCAAGCAAGGACGAAATAAAAACCTAAGTCAGCATAGCCAGCTTGTCATGAAATATCCTTAAAAAGTTTCCCACTTTGCTGCTGCCTTCAAACCCTTGGTGCTCTCTCATACCCTGGCATGCTGTTCTGTCCAAGGAGTTGTATTCACCTGGATCAGTTCATTTATCCACTTACAGTGCTGCTCTTCCAACAGCTTGCACGGCCGTAATTTGAAGGGCAGCGTACAAAGGCACAAGGCTAGAAAGTCCTTAAGCCAGCACTGTCATTGAAGTGGCAGCGTAATGAAACTATGGCCTAAGCGCCTAAAACGGCATTCCACGTCAAAGGAAGATGGCCAGAAACTGAACTTAATGCTCCATGGCATGTCTACACTCTAATTTAAACATGACAGGGCAAGTTCACAGCCCAAGGACCAAGAGACACAGACCAACCGGCACAGACCAACCTACATCTGTGATCATGAACTCACTGTCCCCAAAGCGGAGCGGCCTTCTCCTAGCTTCAAACGAGCATGCACGGGCCCAAGCAGAGGAAATACCCCGCAGGTGTTTGTGTCTGCTCACCTCTATACCTCACGTATTCTTCCTCGCCTTATGAAACATCATCACAGCGATGCAAGGATGACTTGAAAGTGTTTAGAAAGAGTCCTTTCCCCTGTGTCTTCAGACGGTCATTAAAACTCCTTACAGCAGCACACGTCCTGCATGTCAAAGCTGAGGCTCCCCAAGTCTCTGCTACTGCCACTTTTCAGGCTCACGTTCATTGCGGCCAACATCCAACTCTTTCTGAAAACCACTGGGGCTAACCCACGCGTGTGCAACAGAGGCTACCGGAGCCGCTGCTCACTGGAGACACTGCTCCATGCAGTCGAGCTCCTGCTTCTGGGAAACGATGTGGGACAAGAAACCGGTGTTGGAGCTCAGCCTTGCTAGGTCACACCAAGGGTCTGCACCAAGGTATTTTTTATTCTACAGGGAAGAAGTGAAAAGAACTGCCAATGCTATGGAAACTTTTCACTTTTTCTTGCCAACGTGGTGCATCATATCCTGATATAACCTCAGGCTTATTAACACTCTTTGAAGACAACTGGCATGATAGAGTAGCATATTATCTGAATGTGAATATTACAAGCATCGTTATTTTATTATGCACTTTCTTTATAACTCTTTCCCAGCCTCCATTGCACCTTAACATGAGGAAGAGTCTTACTTTAAGATCATCCTGCCATTATAGCCCTCATTGCGAACTTCATTCCCCTATGAGCCTTGCTGCACGTTTCTAGCCAAGATCACACCTTTTGGATGCAACAGTTAAGGATGTCAGTAAGAAAAATTCCTCCCACCTCATAACCACTATTTACAAAACTAAAGGCAGGCTTGCAACTTCTTCCTTGGGATTAAGCCATAGATAATCATTCTCCATTAGCTAACACACAACACCCATGCCTGATTAATTTTCCGTACACAGCTTGAGCCTTTGCAAAGCTAAGTGAGAAACTCAAGGTCTTATTTCTAGTATGTCTTAACATTTAATTTCTGACAACTGAAGTTGACACAGAGTTAGGGCCCACTGAAAGAACCCCATGTTTCTGCATTATGCCTGAACTCCAGGTGCTCTCTGGAAACTAAAATCCAACACAGATTCATATGAATGCACTGACAGCTTTCCTTTTGAAGACAGACCACTTAAATTAAAACACATGATGCAAAGTGTAAAACTAGAAATACACTATGTTCAGGTAAAGATTCATATCTGCATTTAAATACTGTTCTGAAAATCAAGTATTACTTACTCTCACTCTGCTAAAAATCCTTCTATTTTAAATCATGACAATATGATATGAGAAGCTCCCAGCTACTTAAAAGATCTGTTCCAAAGAGTATTTTTTATATTCCAGTACATCTGTCTGTCAGAGGCACTCAACATCGAACAATACTTCTGTTTACCTTTTAGAAAATACTTCTTCTCCTTCAACCCATTCTGAAAGCCTTTTGATACTTCTTACTTCACAGTAGGATCAGATAAATCTTAAAAAGTTAACACCGCGATGTATCACATCATCTCTTGCAACCTCTGCATTTGGGATGTGATTGAAGCATTTTGGGATTTCATAAATAAGCCACAAAGAACAAAAATATGCATTCCTTCTGCATTTGTTTTTTTAAAAAGTATGTATTTTTAAAAGATGGGGAAGAAAAGGGAGAAGATATGCACCATAGTATTGCCATCTCAAGGTTTAACTCAATTCTCAAGTGTTTTTTATTTGCATAGAGCATAATTTTGCACGAAGGCACAGCATAATTTATAATTATTTTCTCCACTGAGACTCTTGACATAGCTACTAAATGATAAATCTGCTAAAGGCAATTAATCTCTTTGTCCAACTCAAGAGCAACTAAGGCACTGTCAAGGACTTCTCTGGGCCAACAAGTATTTCTCCCATCTTCTACAGGAAATACCTTCAAATTTAATTTTTGTAGTGACTGAAAAGAAGGAAGCCTTAGCTTTTTTCCACTTTACATAAAAGGAGATCTCTTACTTCAAGGGGAATTCTGTTCCTAGAAACTTTGTTTCTGTATAGACCATCTACATGCCTTCCGCTACTTGAGATGCGGTCTGCCATAGGACCACCTTGTTTGTGTAATTCCTCCTGTTTAAGACAGAGAAGTTATTCTGATACTTTAAGATTTAAAGATTTAAATGTTTGTTGACAAAAAAAAAATTCCCAAAATGTTGAACAAAACCACTCTGATATTTTGATAGCTTCTAAGTGGTATCTTTTTTTTTTTTTTTTTTTTTAAGTCTCCTTTTAGAAAATATTAACTAATAAATTTTGGTTTAGTTGTGTGATCCTACAGGAAGTGTTAAGCAGAAGCAGCTCAACTGGCTCGATATACAAACGTAAGATCAGAAAAAGACATATTTTACAAAAGCAAAGAGGAAATAAAATTAGCCAGTAGCCATCCAGAACATCAGTCTGCATTTTAATTTTTAATGTACAGTGTACTGTCAGGATATTCAGAAAAATTCTTTTAGAGAAGCATACTAAGAAAAAAATTGAAGATTAACTAAAAAGTTACAGTCAATTCTAAGTCAAAATGACTCAAGGATAAAAGAAAAGAAAAACCAATGAACCCTACTTTGGGAGGGGACTAAAAAAACTTAAGTACCTAAGTCCCAAAGTCTTTTTGTTTTCTTTTGAATCAGTTAAAGTTTTTACAGTCTATGAACAGTACATTATCTGCTTTGGATTAAGAATCAACATTTACTATTCAGGTAAAGAGAATGAAATTGCAGCAACTGTTGCAATATTTTATTTTTTTAAATTATTAAAAAAAACACCCCAACAACACTTCTTTAGGATGAAAATACAAATCCTACATTTTTTATTAGATCTCTAATTCCTGAAAGCATTAAGACTACAAGCTGCCACCTTTGCAAGAATTTAAATTTTCTCTAAGTTATCTTTCCTTTAAAGTAGCAGTGTAGCAACCTAAGACGAGAATTAGGTTTTGGGTTTGGTTTTGGTGGTTTTTGGTTTTTTTTAAACAAACACTGAACATTAAAGTATGTTATTTTGAGTGATTTGGAGTGTATGTTTCTGCTGAGAAACAGCAAAAAAACATCCATAAGTAATCCTGACTGGGTAGTAATGCTACTCACTCTCTGTCAGGCAAACTTATCCAGCCAAAGGCCCTCTGTAAAGTAAACGGAGATACAAGATTTCTTTTGGAAGGGCTTAAACTCCCAATAGCTATGCACGCATGTTAAACGTAGCTAATCCATATCAAAACATAAGACACAGACACAAGAATACATGGCCCTGATCTATTCCTTTCTCCCATTCCCATTTCTTCCGTCTATGCATTTTCATCCCCTCATGTGTCAGCCTTAGTGCTTACCAAAGTTTCAATCTCCTAAGACAGCCTAAAACCACACATCATTTTGGTCAAAACAGTCATTAACCCAGCTGAAGACTATGCCAACTTTGCAACAGGGGCTGCTGAGTACTACAACCGATGCAATGGAAGTGAAGTGACAGAAGCGCACACGAGAAAAGCAAAACTGTTTTCAGTACAAACTGGCTGTCAAGTCATACACTCATTCAGTGATGTTTTCCTCTTTTCTCCAGTCTAAACTTACAGGGAAACTGACCTAGAAAGCAATACTATTCCTCACATTAGTAAAAGTCTTAAAGGTTTCCTTGCTCCTCCTCAAAGGACCTTCTAGATCTTTCAGGTTTTATTGTTAAAAGCCACAATACTCCATTCAAAAATGTTTTATGTTAAATACTTGTAGTCTATTTATCCTTGCTAAGCAACTGCAAACATTTCTATACTCCTTGGTGTATAAGCAGAAGGAAGTTTGCTAGCAACAGGAGAGTTCACATCAGCTGCTAAATGGTGCTTTATGTCAGTAAATTGATACACAGGATAGTAGCAGTAATCCTTTAAAACGTTTAAAATTTCAGAAAAGAGAGAAAGAATTGTTTTGGGAATGCACACACTGCCTAGGCAGTCTACAAAAACCTTGCAAGTTAAGAGTTCAACAAAGCATTCAACACAATATTGTCAAAATTGTCTTCGTGGGTTACAGCAATATAACGTGCAACAGCTTCCTATGATTCAATTTGTTAGCAATGTACTCAGCAATGACAAAACAGCAGAAAGTTGCCTTCTTTCCCGAGGGGATTGAGAGCCAGTACCACTCTCTCACAACCTGTAACATCTGTAGTCTCACAAGATTTTAACAGCTTAAGGGAAGTACGTTCTGGTTTTGCATGCTTTTCACCGACTTGAGCTTTTGGCTATCATCAGAACAACTCTCCACCCTCCCACTCCTCCACCTACAACCACGTCTTCAAACATGCTGACAAAAGAGAAACAGGGTAAATTAGTTCTGGGCTAAAACAGAGCAAGCTAAACCTTTTACTTAAATACTTCATGAAAATTAAGCACTTTGCCATCTTCAACACATCAGGTCTACCAGAGTGTAATCATTCCATTCTTTAAGCAGTGAGCACCACAGCGTGGACAGTATCTGTTAAAACAGCCTAGGTAAATAATAAAGCACTAAGAGACTGCGCACATCCAAGTGTCAAGGCTACTCAAATTCTTCCAGAAGCAGATGTACACTATAACAGCCTGCCTCAGGTTCCCTTTGCTACTGAAACTCTTGTAAGAATTTGAGAGTATGCTAATGGAACTAACCGGTATTTTAGAATTTCTTTTTCAGAAATGCATTCATTTTATACTGCTAGGATGCTCCTACATTTAGAGAGTATTTTCAAAATATTGTCAAGAAGGTATCGGACAGGATGAACTCATTTTTCCTTTTAAAAGCTACCAGCTGCATTTCTGTACTGCGTTACTCCAGGCCTAAAGTACACTTATAACGACTGTCCCAGGAAACACGGCCTCCTACACAATGTGTAATATCTAAGCTTAACACAGTGTAAATTAAGCAAAGGAAACAAGTTCTTTTAAATGTTTTTATTACAGAAAAAAAAAAAGGCTTACACTTGACTTAAAAAAGCAGCATTATTTCATGAATTTAAAGTTATTATAGTGAAGTTGCTTTAGGAAACCTTTAAAGACTGAATCAAAAAAAAAGCCACACCAGATCCCCCCTCAGACAGCATTCTAGATTACTTGCATGACCACACCAAACTCCTTAATTTCACAACACTTCTGACACCCTGCATATGATTTGTATGCTTTTCTTCTCCCGATGCCTTGTTGACTATGGCTGGAAGAAGGATTTGGCAAAAACAGCGGTATGTTTCAAGTTTAATTTTCAACAGTTCAGTACACATCTGATTGATATTACAGTTCAGAAGTGACTGAGATACATGCTTTCCTCCTAACTCTAGCAGTTAAGTTTTGCAGTTTTAACAGACCCTAGTGAGATCTGTTTCTTGCACAGTATTTATCATATTCAGGTCCGTATCTTGGAAGGTTTCTCAGCAAGTTATTTGGCTATTACTGATTATAAACACAAACAAAAATAACCACAAAAGTTAAGGCTCACAGCTGAAACGGTTCTTAACGGTGCAGCAGAATTCAGAATTATTTTTTTTTAATTACACACCATAGAAGGAACAGCAGTGTTCCAGTGACCACCTTAGGTTTTTTATTAAGTCAAAAGCTGCAGGTTTCCAGCCTGAGCCAAAATTAAATATGTAATTGATCTGTATTTGAAATCTTGAGAAAGGAGACAAACCAAGAAAACATATTACTGCCTTAATAGTCCTATATTTTGACTCTCAGCACTGAGTCGTGCTAAAGTCCAAAGAAATTTACAGGCTTGTCATTAAGAGCTTTTTTTTTTTTTTTCAAAAACAACTCAAGAGCTCTACATGATGTTAAAAAAAACCTTTCTAAACACATTTTTAAGCAACTCACTCTTCACATATATGCTACTACACCTCAAAGATTCTGCCAAAACAATAAAATAAAATCAAAAAGCAAGAAAACTCAAGTCACTATGTACAACTAGCTATAACGATAAAAAAATTAAAAAGGCCATTCACAGAAGGAAAAAGGAGAAAACAGAAAAGGAAAAAAACCCCTGTATCGGAAATCTGCTGCTCAGTAATCTATGAATTCTCCCCCCCCCCAAAAAGGTTAGACTTAGAAACAGATATGAAATTTTTCTGAAAAAATTCCTGATCTCCTTAGATATTGTTTATACCATTAGATAACAAGAATCTTTGAAGTCAGGCATCTACTTACTGTACTCTGCACTGCAACATGAAGCCAGCTGTTACCAAGCTACTTAAACAGAAGAAACAAGTTTCTTTCCTACAAGGAAAAAGGATGCAATACATTTTCCCTGGTTATGATTTATATCATTATCAGGTTTACTGAAACACAGAACTTGTCTATTTAAGCTTACCCATGTTTTTCATTTAAAATTCCTTAATTTAGTGGTATAGCATAGTAGTTTCTTATGTGATCAAGCTGCTTCATAAGTAGGGCATTATAATATTTACAATACAGTAATATAGCCTTAAAAAAAAAAACCAAAAACCAAAACCAAAAAACCCACCCCCACCCCCCCCAAACAAAACCCCCCAAAATCCAAACACAGCATGAATACTAAGAGGAAGAGCAATGTATGTTTTGTTTCTGTGGTACTCTCCATGACATCAATGCCAAAGGCTGCTTTATAGCTTATCCTTGGAGATTTTAACCCAGGACACAAACTAGTCCTTTTCACAGTCATAGGGTTGTATTCAAAGTAAATTTTATGATTAAACAGGTAAAAAAATGCATTATACTGACCAATCTCCATGAATGTTAATATTATGCTCTTAACTCTCTCCTTCAGAGTAGGTAACAGTCTCAAACAAAAGTATCAATACCAACTACCTCAAAGATATATAACAACCTGAATTAAACACTGTAGAACAAATTTACACCATTCCAAAAGCTTGTCATTAAAGATTTATGCAAAATAGTCAGAGGGTGTTTATATTTTTGTCTTCCTTTATCACGTTGTACTGTGGATTCAGAAAACAAAGATCATTTGCACTGTAAGTTTGTGTAAGCACTCATACAAAACAATTTAACAGGCAATCATTTTAAAAGGGTTATAATATAGTTTTCCAATATTTTTAGCTGCTAAAGCACTAATAAAGACTTAATTTAGCATAAAACTCCCACATCCTATATCAAGTAAACATTCTTGACCGCCAAGAATTATATTATTACATAGTAAAACAGTCCTCTAATCACTAAAAATTTACATTTAACTTGAGAAAATAGAAAAGTTTGGGGTGGGGTTTTTTTTTTCCAAAATAATGTGCAACAGGTAGAACACGTGAATTCTTGGAAAACTCTAAGTTGTCTTTAGCTATCAGGCTCTGAGAGACTTTAAAAATCTCTTAATCTTTCTTAGTTTTCAGCCTTAATTTTGTATGAATGAGTGTTTTGCTGGGCTATATTAGTAGTAGTTCATCACATACACTAAGGTCAAGTAGTATTATCTTTATCTCACTGTTCTGGAAATTAACAATTCAAAGATCTTAAAAAAAAACAAACAAAAAACAAAAAACAAAACCAGTGTAGAATTGTACCTGCAAAATTCTTCAGTTTAAATTGTTCTTTGTTAATCTATTAAAGACAATTAAGAGAACATCCATTTTTTTCCATCAATTTCTCAGAAAATTTGAATACATGCAAGTCAAAACTACCATAATGCAGACAAAAAGGTCCTCTTTCATGAAGATCATCAATAAATGACTGCCTTCAATAAATAAGTCTATTTGGAAATTCTAGAGAATTCTTTTGCTAAAGAAGTTAGTCTTTTTTCTTTTCCATTATGTCTTTCTGTTTAAGCTCTCCATCTGAAAGTTCTGTATATTTTCCGTTCTTTTCCTCATCTTGTTCTTCCTCACTGCCTTCGTCCGTGAGCTCCCGATCACCATTCTCCTTCTTAGCTGCCTCATGTTCATCTACCCCTCCATCTGTATCAGCTGTGCAGATTCCGTAACACATAATGCTGATGACCCCCAGGGGCAACCCAAAGAGAAAGCATCCCAGAAGTGGTGAACTCTTGAACACAGACTGTTGAAACACAAATTTGAAGTAAAAACACTTTCAGTGAATATAAAAAATTACCACATTGCTTCTCTTATTACTCTGTGTATTTATTCAGAAACATCCAAAATGACAGATTTTTTAGCTTGGTTTTATTTTGGTTGGTTGGTTTTTGTTTTGGTTTTTTGGGGGTTGGGGTTTTTTTTGTTTGTTTGTTTTTCAGAAAGGAGGAGAAGTCCTCATTTTAACAATTCCTACTATAAGTTCATAAAAAAAGACTTGGAAGTTCAAATATCACAATGTTGCATTGGGATAGTTAATGTTAAAATGCCAGCTGTATATCCTATTCATTGTTTGAAGCTTGAGAAACAGTTGTTCCAACAGTGTTAAAAATGACACTTTGAAGCAACCAGTTTCATCTCTTATTTGTGTCTCATTCTCAAAAATTAGTTTGAGTAATAAGGGATCTTCAGAAACATTCTGTTATTAGACAGCTTCCTACTGCAGAGTAGTTTAATGGCACAGGAGGAAGGACATTTAGCCATCAGTTTCTGAAACCAAATGTTGCACATTCACAGAAGTTTGGAAGCCGCTCATACAGAAACATGTGAGTTTCAATTTAAACTCACAGCACAGGTTTTTTTGCTTGTGTAGGACAAGTGAAGAAATGGGTTTGTGTACATCTTCCAAACAAAATTCTGTTAAGCATAATTAACCTACAAGAAAGATAAAAATATTTGCTTTAAAACTACACCAAGTGTAGTATTTAATCCCCTTATGCGTTAACTAATTAGATTGAAACCATAACATTTCTCAGAACATGAAAATGCCATCAATTTCAGTGAAAGGATGTCAAAAGGGTCAAGGAAAAGATTTCAATTTTCCTTGTTCTATCCCTTAAAGTACATGTCAGACTAATACAGAAAAGGAATGAAAAATGAAGAAGTTAATGTATATGGAATATTTAGCCCACTGGAAAATATTAAAAACTTGTAATCAAGGCTTAAACCTAATGTATACATACCTATAATATATACACAATATATATAATATAAACAAACTTACATAAAAATATTTCTAAACCCTTTGAAAATAATTGCATCTTAATTGACAAGGGCACCATCTAATTTAATGAAAAATAAAACTTACCACTACAGTAGACTTGGCATCATAGATGATTCTCTTGATTCGTTGCAGAAGTCCATCACCACCCTGTGCCTGAAATTTCAAATGGAACCATGTCAAAACTGCTGACACTTTTCAGTTATGATTCCAAAAGTTCATTCTTCAGACCTTGCAATCTTAAGTCCCTTTAGAAGGAAATGAAAAGTAATTATTCTTGCATCTCATGACGCCCAGACACTCCAACTTCTTAAGCATGGATAAACATTTCAATAGTCTCACAAAAAATTCTCTCACAATTGTTTTAAACAATCAGTGCAAACTTCAACAGTGGACTGGCACTCCACTCTCTTACCATAGAGCAACACTAACAGAAACTACCAACTGTCCTGATGTAACAATTACAAAACTGCAGAGATCATCAGAACTTTCCTGCAGCTGATGGATATCTATTTATGGATTACGACAGAAGCAGTTAGAAAAATCTAAGAACTAAGTAACAAGAAGGTATGAATGTGTAATAAAGAAAACTTGTGTCAAGCAATGACAGACTATATACCTACATTGCCATAGCAGTCTTCAAAATAATTACATGAATCCAAAGGCAATTTGTCTGTTGAACAGGACCAATTTTCCTGTGTCTTGAGTTGCCAGAGAAACAAACCTACATTTTGGAAGCCAACTGATCAGCACTTGACCCTGACCAAAACCCCTCAAATTACAAAAAAAAGTCCTCAAAAATGAAACAGACTCATAGAAGGCTACCTATGGGGCCTTACAGAAAACAAGACAGTCAAGATGAATAATCCAACACTTCCCAAGGAAGGGAAGGGGTGAATGTTATACTTCTCAGAAATTTAACTCTGGTTCAGAAAGTCTGTATCCTATTGCTTGTTTACCAGCATACTTTGGAGACTGTCATTCCTCAACAGCTGCACAATTTCTTGGGCCTGAATATAGCCAAATTAGTGCCATTTTATGTCTATAAACACCATTTAGCTTAAATGAAATCACATTCTGTATTGTCTGTCTTGTATTAGCACTCTCACATACATATAGGGATATGAATTTAGCCAAACCTTTAATCATTCTAGCTGAAACACTGTGAACAAAAGGTAGAAAGACCTAAGTGATACTATGGCAAAAACCACAAGGCATCACAAACGAATCTCCTCACAGTTAAAAAACAGACAGAAACCAATTTCATTTGTTGTTTCAACCAGAAGGATATACTTAAATAGAGTTGAAGAGATGTTGATAACATAATTCAAGGCAGTTAACAAAGCATTAAAAGAGTGAGAATTGAAGAACAAAGAACCACCAAATAAGTTAAAGGAATACCCCTCACCTTGCAGCTGGAAGCATGGACAGTAAAGTCATGAACAGCAAGCAAACCCACCTATATTATGTTGCTACATCAATTTGTCAGATTAAATAAACTAAAGTACCCCATATGACTGAAACAATCTACATCATTACTTGTCATTACCATCCGATGACCTAAAACCGCTGGCATAATGTAAAGTGGGATTCAGCTAACGCAGTAAGCATTCAATATACAGTGAATTCATGCTTAAACCAACACAGGCTTCTCCCAGGAGGCAGTCAAATGATTTGTTAGCACTGCCCCCTTCGTGGCAAAACCTTCTTGCCCCATAACCGCAAATGAAACCTCTGATCCATGGTCTCTTCCTTCATCCACACAACATAGCCTTCTGTCCAACTTACAGTACACTGGGGGAATAAGCAAACCTGAGTTTGTTTTGCCAATGTTAAAAAATTGTCTAAGCCATCAATTCCAGATGGATTTATTAATTTTGTCGTTTTAACAAAAGACAGCTCATTTCTAGTTTTAGAGCAGAGAGGGGTAAGCTTGTGTCTGTTTGTAATATGCAAAGCAAGTATACCACTGTTTTTTGAATCTGAACCTATCATTCATCAAGCTATTGGATTTATTAATTTACCACCCAAAAGAAAGGGTAGAGTTGAATTATACACTACAAAGAAAATTTTAAACAAATGCATTTAAAACAAACCAGGAGATGAATAAAATGCTTTCAATTTACCAATGACACCAGTAAAAGGAATATCAAGAGAAGTCAGCTAACATTATTCTATAAACAAAAAAAAAAAAGCTTGCTTTCTACAAGAGGTTCTGCAGTCATAACAGCGAGCAACAGCACACCTCAAGAATTCACAATCACATATTCACTGACAGCACCCAAGACAGGAAGACAGGCAGGACAGGCAGATAAAACACATGGTGTTAACAGTCAGAACAACCAATTTTTTTCCCTACTTTAGCATCTAAGGAAATAAACACCAACCAACATATTCCAAGTCACATTGAAGACTTACTTCAGCTGTACCATCCAAGATATTGTTAATAAACTGAACCATGTCTTCTGTGTTCTCAATGTGCCTATCTGGTAGAAAATACTGCTGATTGGAGGTATTCAATACAACAACAGTAGGGATTGTCAAGTCACTGGAAACATAAAACAGATAGTTTATACATTTAAAGAACTACTGTGTAAAACAACGCAAATAATTCCTACATCATATAAAAGGGTATCCATTAATCTTCACTTCGTGTGTGTTCCTTATAGCAGTTCCTTAAAGGCAAGAGGGAAGGGAGAAGAGAGTCACCTGAAGGGTACGAGCATGTTCCTCATTAATATCTTTTCCTTCACATCTGTGTCAGTGACACTACTGAAGCTTATTGCATTTTACATACCCATAGTGACTGCAAATCAGGTAACTTACAACTTGCCAATTAATAAGAGATCACAAATAATAGCCTTGCATATGAAAAGTACTATTAGCATAACATGTTAAGTGTTTTAGTGCACAAAGACAAATGTATAGTCCAAAAATTCGGCCCCATACAGTCATGGTCCAACTGATTAGCTCTATCAACCTCTACCTGACAAGTCAAAAGAATAAGCTATACCAACCAAAGTTTTTCTACATCTCTTTTAGACATGGCAGATGAGCTACAGAGTTTTTAATTATTACGCAGCAGTTGACCTTCACATGCATAAGCATTATTTAGTAACACAGAATCAGAAAGAAAGAAAAAAGAAAAAAAAAGAAAAAAGAAAAAAGGTTAGAAATTATCTTTGGAGATAAACCAGTATAATCTACTGTTCAAAGTAGCCCTAAATTCAAAATTAGATTAGGTTTAGGAAAATGCAATACTGCACAAATACATTGTTCAACAGGAAAGACTTAAAATACATTAAATAAGTAATGTGAAAAGTCTCCTGTACTCTTTGCCAGTTATCTACACTTCTGTCAATAATGAACTTAAATGCTAGGTAGCTTTTCTTCACAGCAGAAGATGCAAACCATTTTCATTCTTGTCTAATAGTGCCCCACCCATGTACATTTGTAATCCATGCAATATTGATGACGATTTCAGCCTTAACTGTGGCTATCAATCCATAATCAATTATTTCATGAAAATATTGTTTAGCATTTACTCAAGATTCCCATTTTTCTTTGAAGTCATAGAAATTCTAATTTTTCTCACACATTTTAGGTGGTTTGTTTGTTTAATTTAAGTTCAATTCCAAACCTAGAAGTGAACAAGTTTAATACTTATACATGAAAATTTTCTAAACTCCTAGAAATCTGAATACTCTTAACACTTAAGGTGCAGACCACGTTCCTAGTACTCAAGTTGAAAGCACGGTGGCACCTCAAAAAATATAAGGCCAACTACAGAGATAACAAAATAATTTTATCCTTTCAAAGGAACTTTAAAAAAAAAAACCAACCAAACAGCAAAGCTTTGTCAACAGTGACAACCTGCAACATAAGATTCTCCAAATACAATTTTTCCCTTGACATTTTTATTCTCTGTTTATTATGAACAAACAAGAAATGTAAGTAGGAGGCAATCAAACTAAATCAGATGTTTCTGCAAGTGCCTGGTAACAAGTTATCAACCTCTGCCAAAACACCTCATCCCAGCCAAAACAGAACAAGTTTTATTACTTGGGTGCAGAAAAGATCCCCCTCTGCCCCCACCAAAAAAGTGCTTCTATTACATTTAACAGTCTGGTAACTGAGGTTCTTGGAGTTGGTTGTAGAGCAGTTGAAAGATAAAACTCCATATACAAATTTTATATGCTACAGAGAAATTCATAAAAAACACATTTAATAATGTTTTAATGTTTCTTCCAAGAGCTGGGGAATTAATACTTTACACATACCTATAGCTGACATTCCAATAACGCTATATGCCCTAGCTTACACAAAGGTATCTTTGCTTTCAGTAAAATACATAATATTCTGTTTTCTTCTTTTGTGCATAGCTTTAACTATACCATTTTTAATCCAAGAAAAGCATGTTCATCCACTGCTGAAGAAACAGAGAAATTATAATGTCTACTAATGGAGTTACAGTCAGGTTCATAAGTGCTTCTATCAGGGACTACTACTTCTATCCCCATGAATCATACAATATTTTGTCCTTTGTGAAGAAACAGAATTTGTTCCTATGTGCATCTAGCACAGTAAAAAAAGTATTCTGCAATACATTTCTCACGATTCAGGAGGCTTTTTCTATTTCCACTTGCTGCCATCTCGTGGAAAACTAAAGCACTTGCAATACGGTTTTACTCGAATTATTCAAGTAGCCACATGAAGAGCAGCTACTTAGAACACTGAACATATTTTGCTGCATTCTTTTGCTGCTTTCCACTTATGCTGGAAATATATATGCTCTGTTTAGAAAATAATTAAAAGCCTGTGAGCACTTTAACAGCCATTTCCCATATACTACAAATTATAAAATCAGGCATTTTGCAGATTAAGTTAAACAATCTAGCTGAACAGATCTTGCCACTAGATCACTTCCACTGTAAGTGGCCGTTCTGTCGTCTTCCCCTTCGTTTTCTTCCTCCCAGGGACCTCATCTCCCTCCCCTGCTTCTTTGTACATCAGTTCTGGTACTCAGCAGAATACGAGGGAAGACATTTAAGGGTTTTATTGGATCAACAAAATAACTCCCCTACTCTCCTAGCCAAAAAAGTAAACACTTTTCTGCCAGATAAACAGGCTGAACCAGCTCAGCAGACAATCAGACATAAGAACCTGCATAGGAGAAGCAATTAACAAAGTGAGGAAGGTCTCACTTTAGGCAACTATAACTCACTAGATCAATCACATCACTTCAACTGAGAGACAGCTGGTTTTAAATTAATTGTATTCATGTGTTGATCCACAAACATTCCACAGAAAAACAGATCTTGTACCTCCTGAGTCCCCATGAAGCTCCCAGAAACTTTAGGGGCACAAATACATGCCTTGTTCATGCTTTGATCCCCAAGAAAGGTGTTTGGAAAACTTACAGGGCTGGCATATTGACCCGTTTTTCTCTTCTTTCACTCAAAAGTCCAGAGGAGAACAAGTAGACAACTGTAAATGCCGAGCAACTTAACTTTCTAATTAGGCATTTTTAGACAAGGATCACAATACAGGCAAATGTCAAGCATCTTGTTAAACTACTGAGATATTTCAAAATGTACCATGTACATATCAAGTGCAGACAGCATCTTCCATGCATTTTATGCTTCTCTGCAGAAGTGTATTTCTATGCATGTCTTAAAAATGTATCAAGAATTAAGTGTGCCTCTCCACAAATAAAAACCATAGATAATGCATAACCATTATTTACATCTCCTGTTACAAATTGACATAATTTTTGTCTAGTGCCCTGTACATTTAAGGAAGGAAAAAAACCCAACACAGTTCTAAGAGTAATTAATTTAACAAAGCAGACCTAAAAAATAAGCTTTGTCAATCAGCATTATCAGTAAGCCAAACTTCCAACATTAAATTATGCAGTTTAATTTAACAAACAATGGACACTATGTTACATGCTGAATTCTGAGGACAATGATTATTTTTTTTTAACCCATGAAAATCAAGAATACTTCATAAGATTGTTTGCAATTAAATATACTTAGCAACAAATACAAGAGAAGAAAGAATATTCAAATAAGAATTTACTTACTCCATTAGTAAACTATTAATGTAATCATTTCCATCCATATGGCCAAACTGGAAATCCCTGTAAGAGAATCAGTGAAAAACAGAATGAGAAAAAAGAAAACAGAATAGTGGGTTTCAGCAAAAGTTCTTCCTTAAACATTTTTCCTATAACTGAAGATGAGAGCACACACTCAGCAACATAATTCAAAAATTGACAACCTATAAGACAGTCAGCATCCCAAAACACACTCAGTTAATGGAATGGTCTTATTGAATGTCAGTATATGAATATAAAAGCAGGCACTATAACATTTTTCATGTAGGAAAAAATAACTGCTGCCTTAGAAAGGTTAATGCAGAAGTTCATTTAAGATATCATAGTACCATATGTACCTACCTGTGAAAGTGATCCCGATAATCTCTAGCAACTTCCTGAATAATAGATTTTAGCCTGGGGGGGGAGAAGAAATTGTTAATCCAGGATATAGTCTGTCAAAATACAACCAATAAGCATTGAGATTTCCCCAGTAAACAGCAAATAGTACCTCATCAGCAATAAGGATTCCCTATTCCATTAACAAAACCCACCTCATTCATGTTTCTTGGTTTCTAAGGGTTGAAAGGCTATCTACCATATAGACTCAACACAAGAAAAATACACAGACAGTCAGGCTGCTTCACTCCATCTATTGCCTTCTCAAGATGCAGCACTGTGACTCTGAAGAAAATCCAAAGACATCTGGGAAAATACCACACAGAGTACTTGAACAATATTTCTTAGTCTAATTATGTATGCAATCAGAAAGGGACAGGGGAAGGTTTCGTTCCTCTCAGACTCTTCAGCAAACTCCAGCCCAACTGAAAACACCCCTTCTTAATCTAAGTTCCACAGACAACTAATATATAAGCATCACTAAATTCATTTTTAATGCAA
This sequence comes from Buteo buteo, assembly GCF_964188355.1. Lineage (NCBI taxonomy): Eukaryota > Metazoa > Chordata > Aves > Accipitriformes > Accipitridae > Buteo > Buteo buteo. The sequence goes on along the minus strand of NC_134173.1, from coordinate 15,662,602 downwards.
CCAAGCTAAAGAACAGTCATTTGCTTAAACTTACTAAGTTCATCTCAAAGTCATCTGAACTCAAGTACTGTTGTCTAAGTTTAAAAGGTGAAGCAATAGCTTTAAAAAGCTATGCAATCTGTGTTTGCTCCTGTGCTCTCATTACCAAATGGCAGAAGACTGATACAGGAACTCTCATCATCTCATTGAACTCACATGCGTTTCAACAGAGCCATAAAAAATTAAGTCAATCCAGTAGACTGAAGTCAAAAATTGGAGAACATCCACAAGTTAAAACCATTCATTTAACCTAGTATTTTTTAATACTAAAGAAACTTCCAAAGTTCTCTGTGTGATACCAGCACATTTTTCCCATAGTGTCAACAATATTCAATTCCGTACCTGGTATGTTCCACTGAAGAGTTTTTATCATCGATGACTGCAATAGCGACAAGTTTTCCTAAAATAAGTAATAAAATGCTTGAAAATATTTATAAAGAAAGACACATTCACAGATGGAAAATACTCCAAGCTACTAGATCAGATACTCTCCAGGGACAGGAATTATTTTAAGTATAAACCAATCTCGATGCTAAATAGCCTCTTTTAGCTGACCAAATTGTGGTTTTCTTAAAGCTACTGAAAATAAATTAAGACGTGGCTTAATGCCACACTACTACCATTCTAGGAAAAGACTATCTATAGAAAGAAGTTAAAAGGGGAAAAACATAGATAAAAATTAATTCTCTACTCAAGCTGCATATTTGCATATACCTAAATAGGAGGCTATGGAAACCTTTATTATAGAATGGCAATTACAAGCTGATTCTAAGCGATTGAATCACGATTGTATGGATTCAGTAATGACTATTTTTCACACTGTTGAAAATCTGGAGTATTATCCTCACAAAAAAAACCATGGAAAAATTACTAGCAGAGCCCAGAATTCATTATGTCAGAAAAACAACTTAGTTCACAGACCTCTGTCAGAAGAGCTGAAAGACCAAACACCAGAATATACTGATCTTTTCAGGATTCACTTTGTGAAGTTTTTCTGATTAAAATAAAAAAATCCAAAGCCTCCTAAGGTAAACTAGATCAAAATATGTTAGAAAGCTGGCCAAAGGTTCTCCAGATCAAGTACTTCCTATTAGGAAAGCAGATCTGTCATCAGCTGGATTAACTAAAGCCTCTGGAGTGCAAAAAATTTTACTAGAGAAAAGCTGAAGTATTCCAGGACAGGTCCACTTTGGTACATACTCTCCTTCTTTCCTTACCATATCTAGTTTAAAGATACCCAAATCTAGTAGATGTAAGACATGTCTAAACCCATCCACATTTGATACTTCTAATTCCAGCCATAAAATTCCCTGTAGGTATTGCAAGAGCTAATATATAATTTATACAAAACCTAAACTGCTCCTAAATTAAAAGTCCTACTAATTTTCTGAGAATACTACAGGATTACATATACTAATTTTTATGTTTTGAGGAAAGGACTAGTGTAGGCTTTGGATGAAGCCTCTAGTCAATAGAACAGGTCTGACCAACATCAGAAAAAAGACTGGCACTATCAACTCTAACTCTGAGATTAATTAATTTTTGAGGTTTAAAAAACACATTCATAGTGTTTTTTAATTTTTCTTAGGGTTAAGAACAAGAGATGCCGAAGAGTTTAGTGGTAGCAGCATCTTACCTGTATCTCCAAGTTCATACAGCGTAAAGCCATCTACATTAAGATAACCTTGAAACCTTTCTCTATTTATCCAGGATGACAAATCACCATCTTCATACTCTAAAAAAAAGGAAAAAAAAAAAAGAATGCATTAAAAAATATTTTTTTTTTTTTTTTGGTAAGGTGGGCAATCAGATTTACTTATTTCAGTACTATAGAGGCAAACACTATTTTTTTCCCTTTTTTCCTTTTTTTGTTGTTAGACAAGACATCCAGAAATATGTGACATTTCTCTTCAGTTTTAAAACTTCTAAAGCTATTTTCAATTGTTGAACAAGAAGTGTATCATAGCAAAGCATGAAAAACTGATTTGATAATTATTTTTTCCCAAATCAAGGATAAACAATACTATTCTAGAAGATAACTGTGACCCACTGCAGCAAGAACAGTTTCAATCCCTGTTTTTAAAGGGGGGGGGACAGGGACGACAAGTTTCAAAGTAAAGAGATATAAAAATACAGAATGCAGTATTTGTGAGAGTCCTTAAAATGAAATGGAAAGAAATCAAGAAAAAGTAGTTGCATTAACAGCATTGTGAATGTAAATGAAAAAATATTTACATATGATTCAGAATCAGTTATACTGAAGGCTACAGTTTCAGATGCTAGATGTTTTAACCCATAAGGAATCAAATTCTAACACATACCACCAACACCATTAGAATTAGATCACAATCACAAGTAAAAAAGAAAAATGTGTATAAACATATATATGATGTGTATATATAAACACAGAAATATAAATGCATATTAAATAAATAAATTTAGGTTAAATCCTATAGTATAGAGTGAAGTATCAATAACTTCAGGTTAACAACTAATTGTCGTAAGATTGCAGCAATCAATTCCACGCATAAAGCTTCCCATAGATCTGTGTCCCATTCGCCTACTGGGGGGGAAGAAAAAAATGAAAAAAACCACCAGATAATGCCAGAGTATTGAAATGGATTTTGCTAAACCATTTTCTTATAGTGAGCTCTTCGAATTTCTGCCCAATATAACCTTATCCAGCCTCTTACACTGCATCTTTGTAACTTCCTTGACTTACAATAATGTTTCTAGTACATTATAAAAGAGTAAAATTTTTACAAAGTAAATTAGAAGCCTGGATTATTACGAGTTTGTGTTTCTTCTGAAAGGTATGGAAAAAGCAAGTGGGCCATGCAGCAAAAAGTAGTTCAGAAGCGTTTCTCTTTGACAAGCTTGCCTTCTCCAAGCACATTTAAAAAATAAAAAAATAAAATGCAAATCAAGGAGGCTGTAGGGTGAATTTTTATCTGGATAATGATTGGTAAGGCAACAGACTGAAAAGGAAGACAAGTACAGCCACTCCATGAAATTGCAAAGAATATCCTTGATGGCCCATCTGGAGTATTTTGCTGTGGTACTACTGATCTTCAGAAATTAAAACAGGAAACTAATCTTCCAAGTGATAAGTTTTCAACTTAAAGTAAAAACCTGCATTTAAAACAATCTAAATCAAGAGTAGACGTTTTTGTAAATAAGCGGTGTACCTGTAAGCCAACCCATGATATCTAACATAAGTACGTGTGCGTACATGCACCTAACAGACTATAAAGCATGGGCTTTACAGTATAGCCCGAGTATAATCTAGTACTTATATATGGATATGCACACACATGGATACACATTTTTTTATTTAAATGGCAGGTGTACTGCTATCAGTGGTGTTATGAAACACTACTAGTCTCAGGTGGCCTACAGCCTACAGGCTCAACAAGCCAGTTAAAGTAATTTATCCAGCCTAAAATTGCATATCAACAGTCCATGTCTCCTTAATCTCTTTTTGTGAGAGACACTTTCAGGAAGAGAAAAACAGGCTGAATGGTCAACCATTCTATGTATGCATAGTACGCTCCATCAGTTATATAAGGAGAGGTTATGCTGTCTGATCCTTTCCCACTACCAATATCCAAGTAACACAAATGTGAAAGTCACATATGCTCAAAGCTATCAGTTAAGGCCCTCCAAATTTTAATATTGGGAATAAAGGCAGAATTAGTTTCCTCTTCCTTCACAGTGTTTGAAGGAAGACATGCTGTACTAAGAAAGTATGCAGCCTGTCTTGCCAAGGCACAACAAGCTCAAACTGGACCCTTTTATGCAATCTCAGAGCAGAGTACACATCTATAAAAACCTCAAGTTAACTTCGAGAGATCTGACTGTCAGGAAGAGCACTTACGAGAAAAATCTGATTAAATATTTGGAACTGTAAATTCATCTTACGTGTGACTCATCTTCAGCAAGAGTTTTCTTCTGTTTTGTATATGATGAATTTGGACAGTGAGTGAAGAGACAACTTAAAGTGCATTAATGCCAGCAAAGCAGTAATACTATCAGTAACATGTAGCTTCTAACACAAAGCAAACATCATCACTTCTACATCAGTATTACTAAAATGAATTTCTTCTCAAGTGCATTTGTTCTATAAGAACTAGTTAGTTTTTTCTCTTCTCCTTCATGAAGGAGCTGTTATTTATTATAAAACTGGGGAATTTCCCAGCACCCCAACACAACCTTCAAAAAAATCCCAACTGTTCCAGTTTCTCCATATATACTTGAAGTATCTTGTTTTAAGGTAATGTCCACTTTTACTTACCATCATAAACAAAGTAAGTTCCATCTTTGAAGACTACAACAGCAGGTAATTCAGGCAACGTCACATACTGAAAGGGGTGGTTTTCAGTTAATCCATGGAAGATTAAAAGATTTTTAAACAAACAAACAAAAAAAATCTTAAAATATGGAAATGTAGCCCATGGGGAAAATCTCAAAGTACATTAAAGTGTTTTCTGTCTACATTTACTAAAATAAATTTATCAGCTTCCACGTATTAAAAAGTAACACAACATAAACATATTTTTGAGAGGTAGGTCTCAGAAACTGTAAGTGAAGCAGGATTTTTACTAGTAGCACAGTTTACAGTAGCACAAAGAATATTTTATTGGTTGGACATGAACATTAGATAGGAGTTCATAACTTGAAGGTTTTATCAATCATGCTTTCTGTTCCCAAGTTGTGCTGTTGTCACCATACCTGTCATACTGTTACTTCTACTAAAAGGAGAGTTAATACTGTAGAGTAAAATAGTAACACTGACAACATGCCCCACTAAATCGGGGCTATTTCCCGTAGTTCAGGCTAATGGGAATATAAAGACACAGGTTCAGCAGACAGGGCTGCAAATAGCCCTAATTTAGGCAAACAACAATGAATGCCTGCATTACCACCCTAAACATGGTATTCAGGATGGTCAGCAACATACTCAAAAAAACCTACAAGGTGTAGAACCTTTCCCTTGGAACTTAAAAGAATCTTATTCAGCTCATGTTTTCAGTAAACTGTCACAGAAGAAATACTGCCTCTATGCCGTACTGCTTGCTACCATTCTAAGTTAAAATTCTAATAGTGTTTGTGGTTAAGAAAGGACTGTATCATCAGCTTAGTTTGGATGATGACATTGGCTGAATTGTCTAATTTACAGATATGTTTGGGAAACATAAGAACAGTATCATAAGCACTTTTGCAAATTACATGCCTTCTGTAATCATTCTGCATTATCCTCCTTGGAAATGAAAGTAAAAGCAGTAGGTTTATAATGTAACACCTTATATGAATGAGCAAGAAGGTGGTAATTCTAGGTGATGTGTTATTCTCTTATCTGCCCAAAACACAGTTTAGCAACTTTAAAGGGCAAATCAGTCTATATACAGCTTATGGCTTGCAAAAGATGCCTGAAGCTTGGAACAAGATTACATAAGGTGATGAAACAAAGTCTAACAGTGAATACTGTCATGCAAAGCCTCATTACAACTAGCAACCAGTGATTTTGTAACATTTTTATTTCTTTCCATAGAATATTGCATACCATCACTACTTCGGTTTAAATGACATTTGTGTGAAATCATATCCAGTGGGAAAAACAGCTCACTGCTTACATCACTATGATCACAGAATCTGAGAGGGTTCCAGTCTTTTACACTCTTCCACTGCACAAGTGAACAGTACTTTTCTTGCTTAGCTGGGGCTGAAGTGCAAATAGCAATATTCAAATTGAGGTAGCTTTTGGTACAAGGCTTCTGGAAATCTAACAATATACTATTTATAATGAGGCCTGTACTATTTATGATGTTGGAAAATGCAGGAGCCTAAAAAAAATAAGTTATGCTAGTTCTCACCCTGCTAGTCCCAAACTAATTTCAAAGTCACGCATTATCAGGCATGGAGTAGACTTGGGTCCCACTTGGAGATAACAATAAATTAAAAAGCCTCTTAATTTTGCTTCAACACATAAGCAACAACAGTTAGACTAACAATAGTAGTAGCAATTTTTTCCACCCTTGTGACTTAACTGTAAATAACGTTCTTGTTACAGAATCCTCCAAAGAGCCACAGGAGAATTCTGCAGCCAGTAGATTGGATCAGTTGATCCCTAGGCAGACTAATGTTTTGATCAGCTGTATTGCACAAGGTGAAAATAACTTACCTTTTCACTTACTTCTCTATTAGGGTACCAGTGGTACCCCATGCCACAGAGCCCCAAACTAGTTATAAAAGTGGCTGGTGAAAGGGCTATCAGGAGCAATAAGAGCTTTGCATTGCCTAAAAATCAAAGTATCTACCTTCTTGAGCAGGTTGTACTGTACACATTGAGTTCTGCATATCTTCTCTTTAATTTTATTAATATGACTGAACAAATAATTTGGCTAATACAAAACAATGACAGACTGAAACTTTGTTTGTATTCTTTCCCCAAATACTCAAAAATGAAATGTTTCAGTGTAATTAGACTGAAATTTATCAAAGCCAAATATATTGTAAGAAGCAATTTCTGTGCCATCAAAACAGCAGATTACATATATGAGGAGAACTATACCATTTCTGTGGAAATAGTAGGAACTGAAACAGCTTACCTCAGGCAGCACATCTTCTGAGGCAGAAAAAAAGTACGTATAAACTATTAGTTCTGAAGCAACTTCAATGTATTTTTCCTGCAAAAATACAAACAATGTTTTTTAATTTCTGAACTTCTAGTATGTTTCACACGGAAGTTTTGTGACATACATTATCTTCAAAGAGTAATTACAAAATATAGTTATGACACAAGATTGTAAGAACACTTCAATAAACATAAAAAAAGATGAGTATTTATTACAAGCATGCACTTCAGTCTTTTAGAAGATATTTTAAACTACATCTGTGACTAGCCAAAAAAAGTAACTTTATTTAATCAAACTTCAAACCTTTAAAGGAGATTCACCACCAACATACACAAAAAGTACACGATGTCTCTTTTGCACATGCTCAAACATATGCTGGCTAGGAAGTGGCCTGATAAGAGGTCTGGGAGGGGGGAAAAAAGAGAAAGAAAAATCTCAGTTTCTGCAAGCTGCAAAACCCAAACAAACTAAAATCCTCAACAAAATGCCATACAGTTTTTTGTGTTTTTCTTTTTTTAAAAAAACTAAATTCCCCAATGCAAATTCATTTAGTTTCTCAATTTATTATTTCAGTTTCAGCTAAAAGCAATAAAACTAAAAATCCCCCTAAAATAAACCTGTTATGTTCCTCAAACAGCACACTTAAGTTTGAAATTAATATCTTAGTACAAAATGCTGCTATGATGTAAACATGCACGTCATTTACTGGCCACAGAATCACAGATTGGGTTGCATTAGAAGATACCTTCAAAGATCATCTAGTCCAACCCCCCTGCCACGGGCAGGGACATCTTTCACTAGACCAGGTTGCTCAAAGCCCCACCCAACCTGACCTTGAACGCTTCCAGGGATGGGGCATCCACAGCTTCTCTGGGCAACCTGTACCAGTGCCTCACCACCCTTACAGCAAAAAATTGTCTTCCTTATGCCCAATCTGAATCTACCCTCTTTTAAGTTTAAAATCTTTGCCCCTTATCCTCTCAGTACAGGCCCTGATAAAAAGTCTCTCTCCGTCTTTCTTATAAGCCCTTTTTATATAGTGAAAGGCCACAACGAGGTCTTCCCAGCCACAGTAAGGTATTAGTCATTTGGGAGAGAGGATTCTGAATGTAAGCACAACAGTTAGAAAATGTGGTCTTAGAAATAAATAATCCTACAACATTCTGGTAAATTATTAGAGATCACTGATATTCCTAAACTACAGAATTCTGAACAATGATTAATATTATGTACCTATATGAATGCTTCTTAATTATATTTAAGAATGAAGGACAGAAACGTGATTCTTTTTTCTCTCCAAAGACTACCATCTATAACATTTTGAAGCCACAGGCCACTGTAGAGAAGGAGGAAAAAGCCAACAGAAATTGTTATGAACAATTCTGTAAAAGCAATTTCCTTATGTTGCCAATTGCCGCAACTTTTCAGGTGGATAAGAATATATTAAACTAATATTTATAAGATAACTTTTGAGTATTAAACAGATTCTGCCTTAGTAATGATGTCTATCTATCTGCCAACATTTAGGTCAGTATTCTTGTTTCTGGCTTCCATCAGTTTCATTTGTTCATAGTTTCCACTACTTTGAAAAGCCCTTAGTTCTTGCACTGTAAAGAAGGGATTGTGACTAGCCAGTCTCTACTTACTTTCTCTGTGCCACTCACCACCAGTCTCACATGTAACCACACATATAGTACATATTCTAGTTTTTAACTTTGTGTCAATGTCTTGTTCTTTTTTAAATAGATTTAATTTTTGGCCAACCTCAAAACCATTCAGAATTATTAAGTCACGAGAACCAGTCTCACAGAAGAGTAGACTTACCCTGCCACTCTATTAGCAAATTCAATTATATCATCTTTGGTTCTAGGTCCTCTATAGTTGTATGCCAAGTCACCTTTTAAGCTAAAGAAATAGGGAAAACAAAAAAAGAACAGAATTGAAAACAACTAAACTATATCTGCAAATGTAGAATTACTCAATCTTCATGTTTATTACAGTCGCCTTTTAGCAAGTGATAAGCAAGATCATTTTTCAAATAGTCAGATAAAAGAAGTGGTCAGCAGAATGTAAAACTCAATAATACAATCCAATCCAATTAGGGACTAAAAACTTATTTACACATCATCTGATTTACTGACTTTTAAAAATAATTAAACCTCTTTTACAATTACTTTTTCCTAGTGCACGGAAGTAATTTACTTTGTAAACACACAGATCATTTGGAACATTTGCTTATGACCACATAAAAAACCCCACACGCCCAAACCAAACTCCAAACATTCAGCATTTATGCCGCTTAGGGATTAGTCCTTTTAAAAGACAAACATATAAACTTCTTTAATGCTTTTTTATCATTGAAAAGTATCAGATGACCTGCAAAACCTTCTGAATTTATGTTTTAAATTAAGCTTCCATGAACTTTTGGTCAGTTCACTGTACTCTGCTGACAGGGGATGTAGCACGCTTGCACTATAAGAATACTCAAGGAAGTTTTACTAATTCTAACAGGCTTTTTCTAAATCCATATAGGTTTAGGAAACTCACAGGAAAAAAGTAATCATAACCCCAATTTTCTATGCCTCTATATGCCAATAAAGTTTTTCATCCTTAGAGATTAATAAGCTGAACATCTCTGCCATCTTTTTGAGAAAACTAACTTGACAAGATTTATTATATATTATGAATACTCTTTGCTTAAGCAATAACCTGCTAACAAACCCAGTATGTTCACAGTAAAAAGTACATAAGCAAGTACATATAGTATCATTATGGACTGGTATTTTCCTATAAATTTTGTCCTCCATTGATTTTTCTTTTTTAATTACATGAAGAAAAAAATCTACATACACTTCTCTTGTCAAACAACTGCTCTCACACTTCACCCTATATAGTAACCACTACTGTCATTTACATAAGATTTTCAGGCACACTGAAGAGAAGAGAGAAGTAATTAAAAACAAGGAAATGCAATCAGCAACTCACAAAAACTTAACAGGAAGACTCAAGTATGCACTTACTGCCTGAATCACTCTACAGGTGTCAGATCAATTGGTGCATGAAATTCCTTTTTCTAGTAATAATTTAAAATATATATATTTATATACATACACTTTTACAAAGTTGCATAGAAAACTGCAGTTAAATGAATTCCAAATTTGCTAACCTGCCTTTAAGAATTGCTTCTAAATAAGATGCTTGATATTACTGAATTTCAAAGCAAAACAGTCCAGCAGAAATCAAAGATAATGTCAGAACAAGATGGTGGAGTGCTTTTGTTTGTTTTGGGTTTTAGGGCTTTTTTGTGGTTCATTTGTTTGGGATTTTTAAGTAGAGAGGACTATTTTTTTTACTGTCATAAAATCAGTGGTAGGATACATAACTGTTCAAAACTCAGCAGGAAGCATCAACTTACAGCTTAATTGTTGGATAGCCTCGCACTCCAAATTCAGATGCAATACCTGAAAGAAATGTGTCAATGCCAAAGTGAACCACGACTTTCTTGCTCTCCTACCTTAATCTTTAAACATAGTTTACTATTCAAGCCACATAAATAAATGAAAAACCTACCACTTAGTTCAGTATGAATTATTTTACTTGCTTTCAAGCAGCTACTGTTACGAAGCTATATCATTAAATTTTGGACCTCTTTCAGAGGTACTGCAGAGTCCCTTCGTAGGCTCTCAATTCATATGCCACAAGTCAAATGGCATGCGAATCCTCTAAATAGACATGCTTGGTCAGTTTTCACCAAAAGGTAGTATGCATTTAATATGCATATACAATTGGCTGAAAATATCAAAGGTAAGAATTAAGCATCATGCATGTAGAGTTGTAAACACTAATGCTTAAAAGAAATATAAAAGACAATTATCTACTTGTGCTACAGTAATGGGTAACAACAGAAGTGCAGTATCATACTGGAGTAGTTACAAAAAAGTCAGTTTTTAAAGCATATTCTGTGGAGGTAAATGTCTACAGTCATCAACTTCATCAGAAATAAACACTTTCTACGCAATCAGTTACTTACCTGCTGCTTACTGAAGTGGTAAAAAGTAAGACAATTGCAGAACTTTTTTCCCCTACCTCATGTTTGTTTAAAACCTTATATTTTGCTCCCATCAACTGGAGTACAATTTGCAATCACCCTTCCAGTTGTGAGCATAGCAACTGCCACCTTAAACTACACTTTCCAGTTAATTCAGTGTTTTCCAAAAGTTAAACTAAGTAGTCTTCAAAAAAGGCTAAAATTCTGACAATGCTTGTGCAGTTCCCTACTGAAAAATAACCCCTGCACTCAAAATGCACCAAGAGTCAATACTTTTAACATAAACATTCTGAAGCTACCAACCACATGCCAGAGCAGCAGATGTGGGAGAACTTGTGTGCAGGGATCTGAATAACAGTTTAGAAATTGTGACCCTAAGGCTGTTTGCCTGGATCAAAACCGTAATTGCACAGAACTACAAATAAATCTACCAGCATCTTAGTCAAAGGAGATTGATCTAAGAAATATGCATACTAGGATGAATTTGATACTGATCCTTTTCTCTCATAGCTGTACTACATAGAACTAGAATGCATTAAAATGTGTATTAGAACATTCAATCACAAGACCTATTGACAGGCAGTTAATTTCTCTTTGTACAGCTCTTGAGCACAGTCAGGAGAGCTACAAAATAGACATTCTTTCATTTTATTTTTTTTAAATATCCCAAAAATGGAGATTACTAAAATCCTCTCAACATCATGGAAGTGACTTATTTACATCATCACCTCCACTTGTTGATATGAAGAATGCAGAATAGGCAAACAGCAGCAATTATGCTAGCCCCCAGGTGTGACGTATTTCTACTTTGATCACATTCAGTGGACTTCTGAGGCTAAACCCCATGAAAATTCAACTGATACCACACCAGGTGACTGTTCTGTTGATGTAACTGCTGTATCCTCTTTCCACACAGCTACCAGAGGCAACGCTTATTGGATGCTTTATATGTTCAGCTGTGATCTCAACTCTTTGATGACAAGCTACCCAAAGTTCTGATTTTTCACACTACTTCATATTCCTATTAGGAACACAAACTGTGCAGAGTCCACTATTCATGTTCCTTCCCAGTTACATGCATGTGCCCAGCTGCATTTTCTTCTGATGTTCTCAAGATTGAATTACTTTGATTTCAGAGAATCTTTAGATTGGGAAGACATTAAGCAGAGTTAACTGAACTTTTCATACTCAGATATTGTAAAATTTCCATTTTCAAAATAAAAGCATGAAACTATTTCAAAAGATTTATCAGACTCTATTCTTCATAAAACTAGTAACAAATCTGAGAAGAAAAATATTTCCAGGGCACAAAGGTACCCTTGCAGTTTGTAGTAATTTTTAAAAATGCAAAGCTGAATTTTAGAACAAAACCAACATGCCAATTCTGTTCTAGGTAGCAAATACAAAAATTAGTATCAGGATGCCAGAATATTTCAGGGTAAGAGTTTATACAATTTGTATGATTTAAAATTTTATATAGATGACTGGAATGTTAGAGATCTACCAAATGTATTCCTAAATTTGAAGTTACCTGGTTGCATGATCTTGAAACTTTTCATTCGCCAGACTTATTTTGCTTTAGCAAATAAGTATCTTTAAGATAAAACATGAGGTCAAATTTATGTGGTTTTACAAAAACAACTACATACAATAAATTGGTGTTTGAGACAAGATCATTTTGATCTCAAAAGACCAAACTCTGCCATATGTAGGCACAGAAAAACTGGAATATCACAGAAAAAAAGTATTCTGCATAATATTTTATGCAAGTATAACAATCCTGAATAATCAGGTTTAATGGTTATTAACTAAAAACATTACATGTATTAACAGAGTTTCATTACATACAGATCTCACTTGGGCCCCACTGCTCCCTATGCCTTCCCTCTTAAATATCCTCCTGGTTCTACATACTTTTAAGTGAAATGACGATAAACAAGCACACTAAAACTAAGAAAATACTGTTAAGCATGCAAAAATCCTCTCATGTCTACCCAAACCACTTCTCTAAATACCTAAAGTTTTGGGTTTTCTCCAAAAGGTCAGTACTTATGAAAGGCATCATCAAAAAAGAGAGCATTAAAATAGTTGAAGTTGGTTCTTCAAGAAGACATTTACAGAGAAACACTGGGAGAAATTGGTTCAACACTGATGTAATGACTTCAGTGATTTCAGCAGGCTTTTGGTGTAACGTCTTAAGGACTGATTACCTGAAAAGAATAATAGCAAGAACACAAGCACTTGTACAACAATTATACAAGGAACCTAAAATTGGATGCTGTCAAGACACGGACCACAAAGATGCTTGTATAATGATACTCTAAGAAGCCTATCAAAAGTGGATCTTTGAAAAGCTTTTACCTTCCATTTGTCAGGAAGAATTCCCTACATAAGCAGAAACAAGTGTGATAAAAAATGCATACTACAGCATGTTGTCACTTTTAGACAGAAAAAGATCAGGAAATTGTTCTCCAATGACTGCGTACACTTGTTATGATACAGAAGAGAAGAATGACTTAATGAAAAAAATTAAGAACAGTTTCAAAACAGAGGCTGTCATGAAATTACCGCTAACCAAACCATACTTACTAGAAAAGGAAGTTGCATCCATCTTCCCAACTTTTACTGGAGAGCCCATGTTTTTCATTTCTATACCCACTTCATTCCAGACAGGCTCCAGTTTCTTGCAGTGGCCACACCAAGGTGCATAAAACTGAGAAGCAAATGCATTTGAATTAAAAAAAAAAAAAAAAAAGAGAAGTTAATGAAGAGAAATAATTAAGAGAAGTTGATTCTATGATTAACTCTCAAATACATCAGCAAGGCTTATTTTCCAGTCATGGTGCAATTTAAGTCTTAATAAAACTGCAAGTTAATTACAATGCTGGAGTGACAGAGCTTTTATGATTTGGTGCTACTTTTAATGTGAAAGCACAAGTTCGAAAAGAATACATTCAACTGCTGTACTATTATACCATTTCTTATTTAAAAATAGACTGTGTGGTAACTTTTTTTTTTTTAATCTCTTTTGGAATATTTTCCTCCTTTTTTAAAAGTTAAAAGATCACGTAATTGATCTACCCAGGAATATGAATTTATTTGCCAATAGGGGAACACTATTCTTCGAAAGGAAAGGCTATATATATATATATATATATATATATGGATTCCAGTTCTTCAGCAACTACTTTTATATACAAGCACACTGTAAAATTGATCTCATTTTCTCAGGGCCAACAACACCTCAGGGCTGCAACACCTCAGTGAAATTAATAGGGAAGATAACAATATTTTGGTATAACAAGATCAGGTTGCAACTTGACAAAGTTGGATTTTGTTTTCCTATACATTACTGATCAATTCTGAATCTGCATATATAGTTTCCCCCATTCAAAAATCACAAATCTGAATTATACAATTTGGGAATTACAGTTCATATTTGGGTGAGCTAAAAAGAATTTTATCTCATTCTCAAACAAGCTCAATCTTTTAAATAATTCCTTGAAATAAGAAGCACTGAATCTTTCCATATATGTTAGAAAAGCAAAAGAAACCTCTCATGTATTTGATGTTGTAGTGCTAAATGTCTAGAACACAAATTAGCTGGTGTAAGTAAAGAATGGAACTAAAAATTCTGAACAGAGATTATCACCTCCTGACTCTAAGTGTTAGGTAATCTGCTTTCCTTTTTTAAGGACTGTAAAACACAGGAAGAAGCATCCTGTCTGCATCCAGTACTCAGTCTAATTCCTGGTTCATCCTGAACACAGACAGATTGCTTATCCACCCTGTCAGAAGAATTACTGTCATGTAATTTTTCAGCACCATGTACAAGCAATTTTCCAAATGATGAAGCAGCCTTACTACAGAGCGTAGCATTGTACATTTTGTGTTTTGATTTCTACTAGCAGGTCTTCCCATTTTTCTCATATACTCACATCTACGAGCCAAATATCATCTTTACGGTTTTCTTTAAACCTAGGAGGGGGAAAAAAAAATGAAATCAGTATACGATATATTTGAAAATAAGTGAAGCGCATGTACGAAACAGGCAAAGTCTACAATTAAGTTGGTATAAACTATAGATACAAGAATTCTGTTTTGTTTCTTTCTTTGAGGGTGGGGAGAAGGAGGAAATAGTTATTTTTCAGTATTAAGATTGCCCCCGCACATGAAATTACATACTCAGTTGTACCAATTAGGTTTCTATAACTATTTGCCAAGACAAAAAAAAAAAACAAACCAGAAAAACAGTAAGAAATCAGAAAACACACCAAACCACACAAAAGTTATTTCATTAGGATATGTAATCTAAGGGGAAGAAGTATTTTGCAGCTGTTCTAGTTATATTAAATACTGTTGCTGACTGTTTAGAAAATCAGATCAGCTGATACAGACTCTTAGAGCATTGGTTTACACTGTTAATCTTAGCTTTACTGAACGTAGACTAACTAAATTATCTTTAATGTTAACATGCAAAGCAATTTTAATTCAACCTCCTTTAACATTTTACATTTAGGTGTGTCAGTTTTTGTTTTTATCAAAGGTGCACACAAGAAACCAACTTATTGGAATAAAAATGTTCAAGTTATTGATAAAAACCAGAGATATGCAGGTACTACTGAATACTCTTAATGCTAGAAAAACAACATCTTAATGAACTGACTAGCTTTATTAACTGTAAATTTGTCACTAAATACTAAAACCTCTAAAACAGAACATGATAAATCAAAGTTCCTCATTACCTCTTGAAATGTTCCCTACACATTTCACTGAACTGTTGTCACTACAAGATCATAGAAATTATCAAATTACTTCACTATTTCTAGGTTGAGAATTAAATAAGCCAGAATTTTAATCTAAGGTTTAGTTTTGTAAAAGATAGGTTTCGTAAAAGTGACTAGAACTGGGAGTAATGTAACGTGCTATAAAATACATTCTACACATTCTTACTGTACCACTCTTATTGTGAAAGAAGATGAATATATATATATAATTACTCAATAAGTGTGTGATCTACACTCCAAGTTAAGATCCAATTAATAGAAATTATAGCCCAACTTGTCAACTCCCAATATGCAGCATGCCTATAAATGGCTCATAGGTGGCAAGCAGAATCAGAGAACATTTATTATATTTCATTTAAAGTTGAACAGACCTGTAATGGTCCATAATGGTTTTGAAGAAATATTAATGCTGATGCTGGCCTACTCTTTGAAAGAAATAATTCAGAAATCATGAATATAATCTAATTACAGCACTGAGTATTTTAAACTTAGAATTGCAGCATTTCACTGGTAATTTCAAGCCTGTTTTGTTTTATTGACGGCATACCAAGGTTGCAATTCTTGTACAGCAGAAAAGGTATTTGCAGTGACTAACATAAAACTGCTACAGGAAAGCAGCATTTTTAAGTCACAAAATTGCTTAGTTGACCACCTCATTAAAAATTTACTTCACCACCCTAACTGCTACAGAGCTAATGAAAGAACTAGCTAGAGTCTAGTGTCTCTTGAGAATGCTAATGAAGCTCCAGCTAACTTCCAATTACAATGTCAAATAATCGTTATGATGCAAAAGGCAGAAAGCAGCTACTGAATCATCAGATCCTGGGCCGTGCTTCAATTTAGAGTACCACCTTTGGCTTGTAAAAGAAGAATGTACAATGAAATGTTCTCCTCCCCCTGCCACAGTATGACTGTTACGGGAGATTGCAGAGAGTGTTAAAGCACTGAGAAAGGTAGACTGAAATCTTACAAAACCAGTAGACATCAAGGAAAAGAGGGAGAGAAAGGAAATGTCTGGAGGCAGAACATTTTTCAATGGAATTTAACAACTTTAGCCTAAGATACTGTAAAAAATATTGTAGTTCTTACAATAACAAATTTCAATCTTTACCACTCATTTACAAGCGCCTATTTAATCAACTTCCACAGAAACCAATATATGAAGTGTGACAAAAACCATCTGAACTCATTCTAGTTTTGGTAATGTCAATGACTGAACTATTAGACAGTTTTAAGAAAGTTCAACATACTGTTGAAGAAAAATGGAAATCTCTGTACAAATGGGTATTTAAGCATTTTCTGAAGGTGCTGTTTCTAGGCCCTGTAAATACATTTCCAAGCGCAAAATTTCAGTCTTTTTTTAACCGTCCTACGCAATCCTCTCTCTGTCAGCTGACACAGGCACAATCATACTGGTGGAAAAATGACATAGGTGTTGCATATCCTTGAATCAAAATTATTTGCTCAAATACATACAATTTCCCAACATTTGGCACTACATGATCAAATGTTGCCTCAACCTCCACTTAATCCATGTACCCCACTTAACCGTTAATGGTTAAAAGAAACCGGTGTGAAGCAAAACTGAAGACCAAGGCCACAATTCCAATGGCCTTAAACTAATCCAGCTGCTGTTTCTGTTCCTTTCCATCTCCATTCTCACCCCCCAGCACTATTTCTGATGCTTCTGTTCCTGAGTTGAGCTACCAATGCAACCTTGCAGACAGAGGTTACTTATCTGCTTCATTATCACACTGGAACAAGTCACCAAATATTGCAAGATGAGTACTGATCTGAGGCAGCCAGCAGTTCGATCAGCATAAGCTGATAGGAACCATAGCTCTTATTCTGCATCCCTTCTACAGCCCAGTTGGGTGATGCTCGGTAACTTGGATCTCTGTTAGTTCTTCTCTGCTACTTGTTTTCCTATATCCTGTAAGCTTGGGAAAGGGACCTGCACCTTGTGCTAGTAGGCATTGTTTGCAACTACCAAAATTCAAATAAACCCCAAAGTTTTCAGCAACAGTGAAAACTCCATGATGTTTAGGCATCTATAAAATAGAAAACTTGAAACTTTCACCAGTCACTGCTCCCAATTTTTTTAAACTGTTTTCCTGACTTTCTTCACCATTTGCCAATTAGCTAAAAAGAAAAAAAAAACTAACCCACAACCTATCCTGAACAAATCCCCATTTAACTTTTACTCCCAACTACAAATACAGACTTCTGTAGTTTTGTAGTTGAAAAATCCAAGTATTCTAAAACAGGATTTTATCAGCTACTTCAAAAAAGTTATGTGACTACAAAATTATGCTTCTTCACTCCAAAACAGCAATTACGTTTAAATTTATACCTGTGGAAACATAATAAGGGAACATGACAGGGGAGCACAGATACACACTATTTTATTCACTTAGCCTCTTTATCTTCAGTTCTGAAAATATGAGGCATGCTTCAAAAATAAGCTTTGAAAATCAAGTCCAAGCAGTTTCTGTGCTTTGGTTGTTTTTTTACAACACTGTAAACACCAGTCAGAGATGCTGATGTATCTCTCTTCAGTACCCCTTCCATACATTCTCATTCTCTCCCCCATAATTCCACTGTACCTCATTTGATCCTATGATTATCTGGTCTAGCTGAATAAGCAATATGGTAAAAAAGTGAATGGTTTTCTGACTTTTTAGCTCTATGATGCAACTTATCATGGATTGAACCCTCATGAAAACATCACCTTCGACTGGCTTAAATTTATCATAAAGCAGCCATCTAACACCACCTTCTCCTCCTCTACCAGCTAGTATTTTCTATACCTTCTATTTCAATTATAATAATTGTTCTGCTTTGTAGCACTTTAGATCAACCAGCTGATCTGACAAAAACAAAAATAATTTCATTTTTGGAAAGCTAGTTTTTATTAGAAACAGCAAGTATGTAGCCATCAAACTGCTAAAGCAAGGCAGTACATGAACAATGACACTACATAACCAAGTTCAGGGCAGAACTACCCATTTCAACACCTCCAGAGTCTCAGGGCTAAATCTGTTGTAAAAGCACATTTTTACACCGGATTGGGACTTCAAGCAGCCATGAACTCGTCCTGCAGGCCTCCTTCTCTCTTCCATTTCTGGCCATGCATGAATGCACTTATACTCGTTCTCTAGCTACACAGCAAACCCTACTGAAGAATTTGGTCAAGCACAATCAGCTTTTAATTGGGGCAGGCATCAATCTACCAATACGTTTACTGAAAAGAAAGAAAGAGCAAGGAAGCCTCAGAACATTTTTGGCAACAGCACCTATAATAACAGCTTTAAAAAGAATTGCAAAATTAAAGTGTTCCTCAGCTTCATTAAATTGCACCTACTTAATACAGGCCACAGTCTTTCTGCTATTCCTGCTAAGAAAAAGACAAACTTTTCCAGTGTAGTTTTCTTGACAACCACACTCTGCACGAAGCTGTGTGTCCTGGATCACCCCCCCCCCCGCAAAAAGAAAAACAATACTTAAGTTAATAAGGCAAGGCACCCCAGTACTTACGACTCATCTAGATCCTCCACAAAACCGGCACCTGATGCCACCGCATGTGCAACCACTGCGAGGTAAGAAAAAGCGTACCGTGGCTGATCTCCAAACCAAACCCGGGGTGCTCACCCACGCCAGCTGACAGGCTCACCGCCAGCGCACCTTTCCCCCCCCTTCCCCGCCCTCCAACCCTCTCCCACAGCCCCAGCCTTCCCCGCTGCCCCGCACCGCCCGCGGCAGCGCTGCCCGCTGCTCCCCTCGACCCTTCTCCCGCCTCCCAACCGCTTTTCCTCCCCTCCGCCCGACCAGGCCGCAGCCGGCAGCCCGAAGCGGCTGGCGGCCGCCCGGCCGCTACCTGCCGCCCAGAGGAGCCACCGCCGCCGCCCGCCCGCCGCTGCCATCTTGACAGGAGCCGCGGCGAGGCCGGAAGGGGAAGCGGCGCGCGGCGGCGCCGACCTCTCCCCCAGCTGCGCAGGCGCGGGGGCCGCGGGCGGCCGTTGCGGGTCGGTTCCCGCGCGCGAGAATGCGGAGGCGGCGGTTCTGCCTGAGGGGAGTAACGGCAGCCACGGGCCGGCCCGGCGGCGGCGGCGGCGTGCCCCCCGCTCACCCCCGGGTCTCCGCGCCGCCGAAAGGCGCCCTCGGAGGCGGGGGGGGGCCGTTGTGACACCCTGACACGGTGGCGGGACGCGGCGTGGCTGGACGTTGTCATCTTCCCGCTGGTTTCCAGAGTTGGGGCCCACCAGACTCTCATTCAGTAAAATCAATGCTCTTGATTCCTTGGAAAGTGAGTTTCGGCAGAAAAAACGTGTACCACCTGTCTCGTTGCCAGCTGTCTTCCATGGATAGAGCTCATCCCGTACCACTTGATGCTGCTGCTGTATCAGCAACCCTCCTTCAGCACGTTTATGAAAAACAGGGGCTTGTTCCTTGCTGCTTAACGTCCGTATCATTCTCTTCAGCTTTCCTCATTCTTTCAAACCTGTTGCAGTCTTTCCTATCTTCAACTAGCTTGTCTTTCTTCCAGTACAGATCTGCAGGTCCTGGAAGGGCAAGTAATCCAGCTGAGAAACCTTTTTTTAAAAAGTTCGGTTAAAGCAGGTCTGGGACTATTCAGCCTGGAGAAGAGAAGGCTCAGGGGGATCTTACTAAGGTGTACAAGTACCTGAAGGGAGAGTGTAAGGAAGATGAAGCCAGGCTCTTTTCAGTGGTACCAGGTGATAGGACCAGAGGCAATGGCCACACGCTGAAACACAGGAGGTTCCCGCTGAACTTTAGGAACACTGCTTTAGTGTGAGGGTGACCAAGCACTGCCCACTGCCCACCTTGGAGATAATTCAAAAGCCACTTGGACGCAGTCCTGAACAACCAGCTGTGGGTGACCCTGCTTGAGCAGGGAGTTGGACCAGATGACCTCCGGAGGTCCCTTCCAACCTCAACCATTCTGTGATTCCGTAATCTGTTCCTTTTCAGTTTTGATTCCTTCAGTATAAGTTCTTACATACATCTTTCTGCCCTATACTGGAGTTACTTTCCTCAGCTGTACTTGCAAATGTTTGAGGCCTTTGTTGGAGAAGGATAGATTCTTTCCAGTGACAATTCAGTTCCTCTGACTTCAGTGTTCAAGTCTCTTCTAACAATAGGGTGTGCAAGCAGCAAACATTGCAGTTGCCTCGCTTTTGGGCTGCTCTCTGTGTGTGCATGCATGTGTGTATCTATATGTATGTAGATACATGTTCTCCTTCTCTAGCAATAAAAATGAACTGGCTATTCATTACCTTCCTCACTAGCCCATACCTGGCCTGGTGAGGACCTCCCCTTCACTTAATGCTTTTTGGGTATATATGTTGGATTCATCAAATAATCCCCAGAGTTGTCCAGCACTTTGAAAAAGCCAACCACCATATAACAGGTTTATTGGCTGAGAAATAGGTCAAAACCTGAGAGTGTGTGCCATGGCTCACATTAGAATTCAAAAGTATCTGACTCTGGCCTCTGGTAGATGCATCTTTTTCTTACCTGTGTTTCACAGAAAGATTATGCAGTATTACACATCTTGATAAGACTATTTAACTTTTTTTTTTCCCCTCCCCCTGCCCCCATCAATAGGAGAGCTAATAAGTTGCAAACATCTGTATTGGATAAACTATGAGAACTATTCACTGATTACAGAGAATTTGTTCCACAGCATTTCACTTTCTGTATACCACCGTTAGCTAAGTGGTATCTGTATGCCTGACCAAATGAGAGCTGGCATCTGTTTTGATCCTAATCTAGCTGCTGTCTAGACTGAGACAATGAAAACAATTTACCCCATCAATCCTTTAGTGGAAAATCCATACTGGAGAAAATGGGAATAGACAAGTAACTGTTAAATTGGTATAATCCTCTTCTCTTACTCAGACAGTTCATGGTGGGCGTTAAATAACTTTTAAAGTGAAAGGAACATTTTATATAGTTTTGTATAGATTTGAATAAAGCTATTTGTACATCCTTTAAGTCCTGTTAGTCAACGCTGAAGTTTATTCTCTCAGCAAATAATGGAATATGATTGTTCTAACTTTTGCATTTTGCGAGCCAGAGTCATCTTCTGCAAACCTGTACACTATTCTTGAACGATATTATTTTGAAATTGAAGGAGTCAGTGCTTATTTACACCTTTGTAACTAAATTTATGTACACCCACATACACAACACTGCTATATTTATTTATACAATTTATAGTGCAACTTTACTGCCTAAAATGCGATATGCATGTAAAAGATAGCTCTTGCACTGAAGCCAGGCGACAAAGTATTGTGGGAAAAGCACGTGGCATGCTAAAGACATAAATAAAATAATGATAGATGAGGTCTAGGGAAATCTCATGGGGGTTTTGTGTTATTTCTGCTATGAACATTTCATTTAAAAAAAATGGGATTAATAGATTACTACTAATAGATTACTAAACTCACTGGAGTTTAGTGTAAGAAAGATAATTAGAGAAGAAAAGGGATGACTTTGATAAATGAACTGAGCAGGAGGTATGAAAAAAAAATGACAGAGAAGGGTAAGAAGCAAACAGCACAGAGAATACTGTTGAAATCCTGGGAGGGACTGCAGGAAAAAGTGGGAATTGCAGGGAGATCAGTAATCAGTGAAACATTGTAAATTTAAAGGACAAATTCACGTATAAGGTTTCAAAGGCTCCTTCCAATCCATATTGTGTAGGAAGATTTCATGGTCCTGCTGTTTCAGATAGTTCTTGTTTTGAACCTGATAGATGGGGAGGTTCAACAAGGACAAGATACAAGCTTTGCCTCGTAGCCTGCTGAAGGCTGCTTTTCAGAGCTTTTTTGCTGTTACAAGATTTCCAGTCTGTGCAGTTTGTCTGCTCTTCTTGCCCTGTGTAAAAGGCTGGGAAAAGGACTTATCTGTAACTCTGTCTAAATTGTACAGTGTGGACTTATTTTTACTGGAATGTGTGGAATTTTGCCTCAACAGAAATAATCTCTTCCACATAATTTCCTGTCTAAGATTTGTTAACATTGTAAACAGAATAGCAGGTTGGTTTTGATACACATAGGCGTAAATAAAACACTTAGAATATTAAAGTTCATTGTGCACATCTTTATTATTATACAGTGAACAGTGTGTCTGTGACACCATGCTGAAGGAGACTTCCCAGCGCTGACCAGCCAGGCATGAAACGTCGTAGGGAAAGGTCAGCCTAAAAGTGCAGAGAGAGGATGGAAGAGTGGAAAGAAAGAAAAGAAAGATGGGGAAAAAAAAGAGGAAAGAACACAAAATGAGAGCTTGGACAAGAAAAAAGAGGCATAGAAGAGGGTGGAAGAGCATGGACGAAGTTCTGGAGCTGGATTTGTCCGTGAGATGATAAGGCAACCTACATCTAGAGCTTATGACAGGGAGGAAAGAAGTTACAAGTTATGAAAAACCAAGAAGCTGAGGTGCTGAAGAGAGAACGGGTTCTATCTAATGAAGAAGGCAAACCAAGAAATTCACGTGCCTTCTAATTTTGCCACCAGTAGTATCTCTCAATGATGCTACTATTTGGGGGCATATTTTACTACTTGTCTTATATAAATTTTACTGTATATTTTGACTTCATTGTATATTATTTACTAAATATATTTGCTATTATAGAACATGAAACGTAAAAATCAAAATGAAGTTTACAAAATGCTATTTCTGAACATTTACACAAAGATTTTATACAAAATGTTTTCCAGCTATTCATGTTTTTTCTTGCTGTTACGTGAAATCTGAGAATGTCTGGAAAAATATATATTTTAATTCTAGTAGAATTAGTCCCAGAATTACCTTAGTAATTTCAAAATTAGGAGAGATTTCTTTTTGAAAGTATAGAAGAATATGTTTGTATTACTTAATAAGGTACAGGTGTTCCATAGATTGAGAATATTCACCTCCTTGGTATTTATCTTTTATCAAACAGTTAAGATTACAGTGCTCGCAGTTAAGAACTGCTGTCAAAGACACATTAAGCAAAACAAAAATCTAAATAAATACTACTCAAGTAGCTTTTCGCATAAACCAGATAGACTGTAGCAGTGAAGGGGGAGGGAGGATGTGTACTTTAGTTTGAAAGTGGTAAGTGCACATTTGTGAGCAAACACTTCTTTTGTTAGTACGTTTTTACAGAACACACCCATGCACTCTCAAAACTACATGCCAGCTACACAAGTGTTTGCCTTCATGTGTAATAGAAGTACTATTACAAACAAGAATATCAGTCACTGTATCATTCAGTATTGAATTTTGCAATAGGCACTATGCAAAGTTATGCTGCTGTAAATAGTTTATATTAGTGCTGTTTATTGCTCGTACATTACAGGAATAAGCTGTACTGATACGTAGTATCTTCCTGTAGTGACTGCACCTGTGATAGCGGGCTTGTACCACTTGAACTGTGTCAGTACCTTCCTATAGATACAGCCTAAGCCTGTGTCATAAAATGAACTAAACCAGTTATAGGGTTGTCATTAATCATAGTTAAATTCAAAGTAGTGATAAACTTGTAGTGAAATAACTTCATGTCTAATTAGAAGAACAGATAATTGCATGTGTTCTGGTACCCTTTGGGGATTTTTTCACATACTTTGCATGAGAATGCTTGCAGTTTTTGCAAGGTGCAACATGATGTAGAATCTGAATTAAAAACATAATTGTGATGGCATCAATACTGTTGACACTGGCAGCAGAATTTGGCTGATCTTGTATTAACATTTCACCTTTCCATATAATTTTAGTTTTTAGAACAGCTTGAACTCATCCTTAGAGGGCTTTGAATTTTTTTTAAACATTACATTTTTACATTCCTTTTACTACAGAGACACCTGGTGGTCTTTGGGTGTATTTACAAAAATATCATTTTCCTTTTTTTTGTCTGGGTTTACTTTAAAGCTTGCTTTATCATTTATGATATATCACTTATATTTATACCCTCCTACATTATGGTACCACATCATTTGAAAATTAAATTGAGAACATTTACATATTATCCAGTATGTACCAGATATTGATTCTCATGGTTGATCGTGGGTATTTTTCTTGCATCTTTCCTATCAGACCTATATGGAGGAGAGATTTGTGCATATTATAGGCTAAGTGAAGTAAAAATACATTTCTTCCAAAATTTAATGTTAGAATAATCAGTATTTGGTTTTCATGTTTTCGGTATTCAGTTTATGTGTTTTGTTTCTGATTTGTCTGTTTTAAGAGATTGAAATGATGACCAAAAAGTTACATCAGAAGCAGTTTAGTGTCCAGATCAACATGTTAGTACATAAAGGAGGTGGTTTCTGCACTAGAAGTGGAAGAATAGGACTATGCTACCATAGAAAAGTTTTAATAATACTCCATGCATATCACATTTTATAAATCATAGGTAATTACAGGTAATTGCACAGCATAATAGGTAATTACACGGGATACTAATGTTAGATCTCTTCTCACACCATGCCCAGACTGTCAGGCAGACAGCGTCAATCAGATCCTGAAGCAACAGCCTCTGATGTTACAGCAGCTTCTTCCAGTTTCCATCCCTGTATCCGTCCTGCCACAGCAGCTCTCAACACCCACCCACAGCAGGGACCTGTTTGCACAGCTCCAGCAGATTCATGACCTCCTCGTAACACAGCTGGGCATAACCATAAGCAACTGCAAGCAGGTGGACAGGCGCTGTTGTCCAGCCATGGCCTTAACCAGCAGCAAGGTTTGGCTTTTAGGTAAAAAAAATCCCCATCCTCTCTTTCTCTGTGGCATGTACTGCAAAGCAAGTTTTAAATGATAGGTATCTATATTTTACACAGGGTGGGGGTGGGTGGGAGTCAAACTGAATTTTTGCAGCTAAAATGAATGCTATTCACTTCAAGGAATACAAGTAACATAGGAACATTCTTACACAAATTTAGAATGCGGTTTTACAGCTTTTACCTTAGTGAAACAAAATTGGCATTGCAGTTATTTTTATTGGAAATTATCTTTGTGGGTTGGTTTTGGTTTTTTTTTTCATTTGGCAGTTATCAGACCTGTGCCCATGATGTCATTTGTCAGTCTTTAAGGGCTAATTAACACAGGTTTGTTGTTTAGGTTTTTTTTTTTAATTAAGAAAAGTTTACAGACACTTTGAAGTGATTTTTTTGCAATGCTTACAATTGCACTTCAGTTGAGGAGTGGTTTTCACATATGAATTTCTATTATGCTTAGTACAGTGATTTTCTGTATGTTGCAACACTGATTTGATATAGTTAGAAACTCCAAGAGAATAATTCAGGCAAAAGAAATGTATGCAACTCTAGGGAGCTGTCCTATGCAAGATTTGTATTTAGTTTTATTATACTTTAATTTTCACTCCTCTGCTGGCTGCCAGAAAACTTGCCCATCACTCTGACTATAGGAACCAGAATAGATTCATGGTATTTTTGGGAGATCCAGAGGAAATGTAAAGAGTTACTCAACAGTATTTTCTCCCCAACTTAGCCACATCATTTCCTAGCAAAATTATTCAGCATATAGGAGGAAAGAACAAGAAAACAAAAGAAAATATGCTTTAAATTAATGTTAGTTGACAAGCTGGTGGTGTAATTTAAGTCAAAACACATTAGTAATAGTGTAGTCAGATAAATTTAGAAGTATTCTTGGTGTGCAGCAGATGCTACCTTGCGAATAGGAACCTTGTAGTTGGAGTCAGCAGACAAGCAGAAAGTTGAAATGAAAGTTATTAGTGAATTCTTAAGGACCTAATTCAGAGTAATTAAAACAAAGATTACTTGTACATCTTGGTGATTCTTAGACCTGGCCTAGAAAACTGAATGCCTGTATTTGCAAATTTTGTTTTTCTTTAACAAAGACAGTTGCAGCCAAAGAAATAATGCTTTTGGAATTTACATCAACTTGTTTGGCAAGAAGTTCTTCTTTAACTTGATGGAACTGTGCAGAATCCAGGATCTGAAAGCAATCTTTCATTATTGTCATTCACTTATTAAGGGAAAGGCTCCCAATGGCACGGAGTGAATGACTTATATGTCTCACATGTTCTGAACCCACACCAGATGTAAAGTTGAACTAGAATACACTTTCCTGTTAGGTTTTATCAGTTTAAAAAAAAATAAAATTCATTGTTTCTTAGCACTAGTAAGTAGAGTTATCTTTCCTATTTCAGACTCTTCAGTTATGTTGGTGTTTGACATGATAGAGTTACTAAAGCAACAGTTCCTTGCTGATAAACAATGTTACATAGCTTTTTTCTGTCATCCTGATGACTACCTGATTCGGTAGTGTCATGTAAGTGATAACACTTGCATGTCAAAAAGTTGCAAATCTGGAGGTGGAGCAGGAGCCATCCTTGAGTGCCAGAAGTCATCAGCTTCCAGTCTTCACCTTCATGGGAGGCTCCATTTTCACACTCTGTAAGCACAGACTCTGCCTGCACCCCCTTCATTACTGTTGAAGGTTCAGACTCTTGAAGCTACAGGGTCTTGGAGAAGATCCGGTTGTTAAGGGATGTTATAAGTGACCATCACCTCTAGGCACAGGGGTTCCTCCTGCATGGCCACTGGAGCCCAGCTTAGTGTGCCCAGACAGATGGGGATCTCCATCCCAGCTCAATGGGTTTGGCTGCTGCTTTCCTGTTTGCATGTTCAGCCAGCAGCAAAGTTGAATGTGTATCCCAGAGACACAGATGCACAAGGGACACTGACATGGCAGGCTACACAGACTGACATAGGCAAGGTGCTGCCTTCAACAGCACCTACATACAGGACTCACATAAAATATAAATATAGATGGGCTAGTCTCCTTCCTTTTCTTTGGCTGGTAGAGGTAGAAATTCATTAATGAGAGCACACACCACTCTATATTCAGAACCATATGTACAGTCATAGATCCCTTAAGTGTCAGCACAGCCCCTCTGTCTGTCCGATACCACTGTCCAGATCCCAGGTCCTCTTGCCTGCTCCACAGGTCTCGTACTCTCTGGGTTGTCCAGCTCTGTGCTCACTAGTAAACATGCATGTGCTCACAGAGGCATCTCACAGGCTTCCCAAACTCATGGGTCCCCCCCCAGCACAGACCCTGTGCCCAAACCCAGGGCCTCCTACTCACCCTCCAGTCCGGCTTGAAGTTTGCTAGTGCATTACACACACATACTCCCACGTACACCAGGTTTGGGGAAGATGCAGACTCTGGTAACCCCCAGCAGCCGGCACCAGCCACGTGGGCTGTGACTGACAGTCCTGCTCCAACTGCTGTCGCTGAGCCTCTCACTCGCTTTGCTCACCCCAGTCCCTGCCAGTAGCTGTGTCTGGGACACCCACCAGTCCCATCCCAGTGGCTGGAGTGGAGACCCCCATTCACACCAGCTGCTGACACCACAGGCCAGGGGTGCCTGCACCCTCAGTCTGACTCCAGTCGCCAGCTCTGTCTGCACTCACTGGTCCTTCCAGTAGCTGGCACACCAAACACAAAGTCTGTGGGACCCATAGAGATGTTCCCAACAGCTATGCCCCCCCTCAGCTACTGATGCCTGCTCCTCCTGCTCCTCCTGCTCCAGTAGCTGGGAACAAACCCACTGACACCTGTCTCACCTGTAGCTGTCACCTAGCCCTTACAGCATTCACACACATGAGGTAGAGAGTGAGATTCCATAGAAAGATAGTTAAGAAAGGATTTAATGAAAGGATAGGACAGACTGCAGCCATCAGGCACAGGGCTTGGTCAAAGGGCACTGGCTGGTTGTGTTTTACATGTGACTGGTCCCTTTTATAGCCCTTTGTGTCTGTCTCTTACTTTGTCCCTCCCTGACCCTCTTCCTCTAAACATGCGTTCAACAGTTTTGCATGGTCCCATAGGCTGCCCTCGAATATCCCAAATCCTCATGTTCCTCTTGTTTCCTACTTCCTACCACTTACAAGGTCCAGGTTGGCCCTTTCCAAAACTGTGCCTGCAGTTTCTTGATGGTCCATCAGTTAGCAACTGGAGGCTTCTGGTCCTTGGCATTGTCTCTGTTATCCCTTGTTTGTGACCAGGTTTGTGCCTCTGTGGGCTCTTGTTTATGGTTTCCCCCTTTACTCATTACTGAGTAAAGAGTGATCAATGCATTGGAAATGTCCTTGATCAGATGATGACCTTAACGAAGCAGGTGCTCTCCTCTTCCATGTGCACCCTTACACCAACCTATTTGTCATCATCTCTGATGCTGCACAGCCTGGTGACCTCCTCCTGCAGCTCCTTTGCTCAGTGACAAAATGAGCAGGCAGGCAAGGAGCCCATCTGCCCCCACCCCAGCCTCAGCAAGAGACCCCAGGCATCCCTGCAGCCGCATCCCTGCAGAGCTGCAGCTCATTCGGGAGCTCGCTCTGGGTCGAGGCCTCTGCTGCGCAGGGTTAATTCCTCCAGTGGAGGTTGGGGACTGTGCCCTGTGGGACATCACCACTGCTGCTGAGCACAGGGACGCTCTCGGCAGAGCATCTGTCCCTTTCTGTGCACCCTTCTGTGCCAACTGCTGAGCCTGTCAGCTGCCTCCGTGGGCAGTGCCCTGTGTCGGAGAGGGCAGAGCCCTGTCCCTCACCACTCACACCGGGCTGGATCTGTAACTGCTGATCGTGAGGGCAAGAAGCACATACACCAGATTTGGTGCACTGCAGATTACATAAAGATGCCAGTCATGCCCTAGGGACAAATCAAGTAGGCAGAGAGGGTTACCATCACTAGTGCCATCAAGGGACTAAGAATTCCTTCTGGGATAAATCATGTTCCAGCCAGCTGACACATGGCAATACAGTAACAGGCAGGTAGTGTTGAGATACAGCCTTTACAGAAGAGGAGTGCTCTGTCTGGACATGCTGCAGACCATCCTTGTTTGTTTATTTTTAGGACCTCTGTATAACAGTTTCATTAATCAAAACATAGCTGCCCTCTGATGATAAAATAAAGTTTACATGTTTACCTGATTCTTTAGAAACAGAGAATATTTCAGATTTTCAAGTTTCTTGCTTCCCCCCACTCCTTGTTCCCATATAAGTAACAATAAGTAGATTCTATAAAGCAAAATTCTCAGAAAATCTTACAGCATTTTCCTGTTTTGAAGATTGGGAAACCGAGACACACGAAAAAGAGAAAGTAAGTGAGGTGTCTATGCACTGCAGCTTTAAGAGATAACCCAGAGTCCTGTAATAAAACCATGACAAAAGACAAAACTAGCACCTGGAGTGCAAAATCACTAATTCTAACAAGTAGCCATTCAGCTATACGTCTGGGAAATAAAACTGCATTGGCCAAGGAAAGATAAATGCAAAGGAACCAGGGGTGTCTTACATGAAAGGGACAATCTACAAAAATTATGCCAAGGATCTTTTCTCCTGTGATAACTACACAGCCTTGAGAATAGTCACAGTATATTATATTATATATATATTATATCTCAAAATTAGTGCCAAATATATCTGAAATATAAAGACTACATTTTCTAGTTTGAAATACAGCGTTTTGCTATATATGACTTCATCCTGATTGCACCTACTCTGTAACCCGGACATTTTGCTTGTGAAGGTTCCAGCTAATAATAATGTTATTTTATATAATTTTCATCCAAAGAAATTACTTATGCCTGTGCAATCAAGGAGACAGCTTTAGTAGCTAAGTAGCTAGTAGAATTTTCTAATTATTCAATTGTTAATTATTATATTCACTACAGGGTGAATAATGAGATGCTAATAGTTTTCTTCAATTTGCTTAAAATATACTTCTACCAATTTTGAATTATTTTATGTGCCCGATTTAATTTTCATAATTAGTCATCAGTAAGCAAATCTACATAAATATCACAGCTATGGACATAAAGTATAATAAACAAGCATTTGTATTAGAGCTTGGATTTTAATTGTATTTGATCCTAGCAGCCAAAGCAGTCAGTTACTATTCACAATTAACTGTATGCTCAGAATGCAGGCTAGAAATTGCATAGATATAATTTTCCAGTTATGTAAAGGATAAATGGATGGAAATATTTTGAAGGAAACAACTGCAAACAAAAGCAAAGAAAGAAAAAAAGAATTTATTTTATTTAAATAGTTTACTATAAGTTATTATCCGGATACTGTGAAAAATCACCCCTCA
Organism: Buteo buteo; assembly: GCF_964188355.1. Taxonomy (NCBI): domain Eukaryota; kingdom Metazoa; phylum Chordata; class Aves; order Accipitriformes; family Accipitridae; genus Buteo; species Buteo buteo. Next base: position 15,631,940 of record NC_134173.1, on the reverse strand, counting down.
CTAGGCCATATTTAGCATATGTGGAAAACGTATTGTCAACAAGACACTATGCAACATCTGCAGGAGGAATTGGGACAAAACATAAGTATAGTTGTTCTGTATCTTCCTTATTCTTTCTTTGGCAACTCCACAGTTAGAATTTTATAAAATTAAAATAGAAAATTATTTTGCAGTTTCAGATTAAAGTGCCATATCAGATGAAATGTGAGTAAAATAACTTCTTAATACCGACCACTGTAATTGTAGTACCTATAGATCTCATTAACCACACAAGAATAATCCCATGTAGTTTATGCAAGTTATGTGTCACTATGTGTATGATGATGACTACCCTTCTTCAATTTGAATAAGTTAATTTGTTACTCTTGGGCTGCACATGTCTATGTATCACTGGATACCTAAGTATTTTCTTTCTCCTCCTTCTAATGGAGTGTTTTTATAGACATACTGTAGCATGGGCTGTAATATGCGTGCATGGTGGGAAAAAAAAGATAAAAAAATAATTTTCATTTAATAAGAACAATGTTATATTGTTTTAGATGGACATGCAAGCACATTTTTGTTTTCAATGGTTCTGACATTTTTGCTTGTTCAAGGGCCCTTTGACAAAGAGGGTAATTAATTCCCAGGGTTTTTTTCTTTGGTGAAATAGTTTCAAAATTGTGGGTAATAGCAAACATCTGCAGAGCTCTATTTGTAGAGCCAACAGGATGCAAGTAGATTGTGGGGTGCTAATGTAATAGCTGTGATAAAAACCAGACCCTGTATTAAAGAAAACCAACCTCTTTGGCTGGTAACTATTACTATTTCTGTATTGTATCTCTCTCTCTATGCTTTCCGCATAAGAAAAGTCATCTTCTTTTGAAAGAGAGTCGCCGCAGTATGTTACGCAGAACTCAAACCACGTTACATTCACAATCTTCCACGCAGGACGTCTTTCCGTGGTTGCACATGCCAGAAGAGCTGAAGACCACCGGGGCGATCATCAACAGCCCGAGCCTCTGAGACTGCCTAGCACCAAGGGAGAAGCCCTCAGGCTCCTGCGAGGGCTGGTGGCCCCGGGAGGGGGGGCAGGAGGACAGCGGGGGCTCCCTATGGGCCGTCGGGGCCCTTTCCACCCCCCAGCCAGGAGCAGGGCAGCCAGGGGGGGCACTGGGGCAGCCCCAACCCCAGGCAGCAGGCAATTCCCTGGGCCCATGGGTGGGCAGGACAGGGCTGTGGGAGCTGGAGACCAGCCCAGCTGGGGCTGACTGCTGCAGAGCGCAAGTGAGATTGTTCTGCTTGAATAGAAGGATACGGCAGAACCCACAAAGATCGTTGTTGGTATTTTAAACATCCAAGTGAATAACAGTCCTGTGAATTTTCTTTTAGAGCTAGACAATTTCTGTCACTAGACATCCAGTGCTGCGCTGTGATGACCTTTGCTCTGTCCTAGCTTTGTAATCTCCCATTGTCCTGAGGTTAGAGGCTTAGAATTAAGGTTAATGTTTTCCCATGGTTCAAAAGTAAGATTTATTTTTCTTTAAAGTAATCTGAAAGCATTAACATATTATCCATCCTTTTTGGGTTTTGAGACACAATTACACATGCAAAAATTCAGCATTTGCCAGACAAGAGTTTCAATAACAACTAGAGACATTTTTAGGATTCCAACCTCATGTAATTGACAGAAGTATAATTACAGAAGAACTTTCTAAATGCTGTCCCAAAATACCAAAATTTCAAAAGGACACACTCATCTCATCAGGAAAGTACCTGCACAAGGTACAGAATTAGACAGACAATACAATATACATGAATAAAACATTACTGCTTTCCATAACTGGTAGTGCACAAATAGACACACAGCTGGACACCAGGCTGAGGCCCCTAAGAAAAACTTTCTCAGCCTATTTTTTACAGCCTGTGTAGAAAACAACCCTATTGCCAGATGTTTTCTTGAAGTTAGATCTGTGATATCCCCTCTGGAATGATGGCCAGCATCTTTGTAACAAACAGTTTAGCTTACGCCTTAGCTTTCCAGCATCCCACTGATTTTCACAGAACTCTATGTCCTCCTTTTGGGCTTTGAAGCTGCAAAAGAAAGTAATGTTTTGTTGGCTTGTGAACCAGTCTGTCAACATCTCCGGACTGTAAATTACGGCATGCTTGCTACAGTTTGCTTGGTTTGGCAGAAACTAGTTGTACACATGTCAGTATCCTGTGATTATTAGCAGCAGCAGAAACTGGAAGAGCTAACATAATAAGTGACTAAATGAGATATCTGGTAAAAATATTTTTGAGGGTTGCTGTTATTTTGTTCTGATTCTTCCATTCATGTGAGAAATTATTCTGCTTTTATTGACCTGAAAACATTATGTTCTGGTAGGCAATCATACAATCTTGTTTGAATTTACAAAAAAAACCCAAAAAAACCTCCCAGCATTTTTATTTATACTCTTTCAAATTTATTTGCTTGTTTTGGCACTGTCTTTTTCTCCTATATCTAAGAATTGGGTTTCTGCCCATTTTTTTAAAGATTCTAATCTGGCAGAGTCTACGAGTCTGAATTCCATATCATCTTTCATTTACTTCCTGTGTGACATACATTGTATTAATTTACTTCATCTGCAAAGACACAAAAAAATATTATCTTAAGGTTGTTGTGGGATCTAATGTTTGTAAAGCACACTAATCCCTTCCATTGAGAAGTCTCATAAGAGAAAATTTATGCTGTTCAGAACATTATCTCTGAAGAATATGAACATATAAACTACACATATAATTAAAAATCTCACTCTAGGAAGATTTACTTTGACTTCAAGTTAAATAAGTCAATATTATGTATGATCCATAGATATTCCCTGCATTATACCAATACCAATATGAAAAAAAGGATTAAGGAGTTTAAGTTCTTATACAGTGAAAAGGCAATGTGGGAGAAGTTGACACATTACATGAAATAAAGTTTTTGTAATTTCTGTCATTCCTTTATCCCAGATATTAAATTGCCCCTGATATCATTGCTTATAAAGTATAGTTTAACATTATTTTTTTTTTATTTGTAGTAGCATCTGTTTTTATAAGAATAGTTTTAACATTAAACCTCATAATACAATATGGATGAATTTGAAATATCCATGAACATCAAGGAAAATGTGAGAGGCACGAGTCCCAGGTAAAGTCTGCAGTAGGATTTAAAGGACAGAATTTAATAACCTGCTATGCCAGAGACTTTCTTTCTGAGAAGTCACTGTGTCTTAGGGTCTTAGTTTCAAGAAAGGGAAATAGTGTGCTAACAAAAATTTCCAAGAATTTAGATATTCTGAGAATCTTCTGTTTCCAGATACCTGCAGAAATTTCTTAACAGGATTTCATCAGAAGGGTGTGTGTCACTCCATGCATGCTGATTTAGATGTACTTTTATTAGTTGCTTACACTAAGAACATGGGTGCCAGTAACTGAAAATTAGTTTCTATAGGGATTGTTCCATAGTGGTGTTAGATGAATACATGGTGTCTAAAAACTTCAGTTTTCTAGAGATATCATGCCTTAGTCTGCTTTATTTTAATGGAAGACCCACACCAAATCCAAAGAAATGTTTTTCAGCAAAATGTTTTTCACTGAAAATGCATATCAGAAACAAAACTGTTGATGCAAAAGTGTTGTCTTCAATTAACATTTCACGGGTACAAAGAAAAGGGGGGCTTAAATTCTAAAAAAGGCACTATTTTGAAAATGAATAAAATGTCTTTACTTTTTCAGTCACTAATTTTGAATTTTGAGATGACTACATAAAGACATTAAGTGCTCTCATTTTATCCTTTCTAAATTTTTCCTCTATATTTTTACAGTTGATTGTTAGAGATTTCTGGATAATAATCACTTTTTAGTCTAATGTCTCACAGGACAGGAAAACATCTTGCTAGCCGTGAAATGGACAGGGCACCCTTTCTTAGAAGCTGAAAACCCTGATCTGTCTTCCCTTCGTTTGGGCAGCTTTCACCACCAGCAGAGACTGTAGCAAGGTACAACCGAGGGGTACGAAGGGGTTGTTTGTTGGATAATAGATGTGATGACAGGCTAGAACCAGCAAGCTCCTAGGTTAGGTATTAATGTGCTTGCAACCCCTTTGAGAGCGGCTGAGTCCTCGCGAGCCAGACGAGCTGGGGAAGGGCCAGACTCTTCCAAGCGGGCTGACCTGCCCTGCTGCTGCTGAGTTACTGTCTTCCAGTTCCCTGGGGCTGGCAGGATGGAAAGGTCTTACAGTTTTACGTCAGTACTTTTCCCTTTGAGCCCTGGAGCTGTTAATGGTTGCTGCTTCAACGGTTGCACTTCCATCTGTTTTTACTTTCCTTATCTTGCCTAATTTTAGCTGGCCTGTTTTCTCACACCTAAACAAGAATTTTCTCAGTGAACTGGAGCCAAGGTCAGGCAGAAGGGCCGTACAAACTAGGGCCGTGGGTCTCAGACAGCTGAACCCCACAGCAGAGGGTCACACAGCAATTAAAGAGAGGTTACTGTGAGAAAAGCACTGGTACAGAAGCCAAGAAGGCAGTGAAACAAAAAATCAAAGTCAGAGATGGGAAGAATGGGCAAAGGAGCATAGCATAAATGGTTTAAGACACTGGTTTCATTGTACAAGTATGATCTATTCAAAGTCTAGCTTCGAATTTCATGTCCCTGCATGCAGGTATGAAGTCATGGCCAAGTGTCAAGGTACGATGATGAAAGATAACATCAAAGGTATCAAAGACAATTACATCTTTTTAAATTCATATAGTAATTAAGTTGACTTCTGTAATACGGTTTTATTTTATATTGATTTGTTTTAAAATATCTGATATTGACTGAATTGGAAAAAAAGACACAATGAGATGCCTTGTGTCGTGGCCCTGAGGTGCGGCCAGCCCTGCCTCTTCCCGCCCACCCCCAGGGCTCCCCCCACCCTGCCCACAGCCCAGCACCCCACTGCAACACCTGCCCCAGTGACGCCCCGGCCAGCCCCATCTCCAGCTCCCCACAGCCCTGCCCTGCCCAGCCATGGGCCTCGCTGAGCCGGGCCTACCCACAGGCCCACCTCCCTTCCTGGCCTCGGCCCATCACCTCATCCCCAGGGAGGTGCCCGCTGCCCCGGGCTGGGGCTGCCCCGGTGTCCCCCCGGCTGCCCTGCTCCTGGCTGGGGCGCTGGGACGGGCCCTGGCTGCCAGGCCCTGCCCTGAGGGAGCCCAGGGGAGCCCCTGCCTCCATCCTGGCCCCCACAGTGCCCTGACACCTTGCACGAAACTGTGTTCGGAGAATATTAGAGGTAAAAAGTCCTACGCACAGGACTATTCATCAAGGCACAGGATGTCTAGAAGAAATGTTACAGTCTCATAATGAATATATTAGCACCGATTCAAGGAGCAGGTGAAATTTAACGACGAGGGAGGTAATATAGAGCGGTTAGTACTACTGCATTGATGCTCAGGACGTTATTTTCTTTCCTTCATGGTTCTGCTGCTGAGGTGCTTGTAAGTATGATAAAGTCAGATAACTTTCCACCTAATTTCTCCACGGGAAGATGAGAATAATGATAGCTTTGCTTTTGTTGAAATCTGCTTTGTAGAGATTTGGGGTTTTTTGCTGAGATCTGTGGATGAAGAACTGAGATAGACTATTTCATACGTATGCATGATATACCCCAGCCAAAATCTGCTGAAACAGTTTCCATAACTATTGTGCTTTACAACACACAGGTTGAATTATTATTCAAATACCTCTATATTGCCACAGTCTCACGGCAGGTTCAGGCTGGGTGGAATTTGATGAATAAGACTGTTCATCTTCACTCTTCAGTGCCCTCTCACAGTGTTCATTTCTGGAAACGAACCAGGCAAGAGTTGTGGCTTATTCATTATACATTATTTGATTTTTAAGCTTATTTTGATAGTACAAATGCTTTGTATGATCATATAGTTGAGTTTGGATACTATAGTCTGAGTCACAGTGCATAAGGTACATAGCGTTCCACAGAACAGCAAAACATTGTTTCTTACTAATTTTCAAGGCTTGTAAACATCATTATGGATAAATAATTTACAAAGTTACTTAACTGTTTATCAATATTTCCTTGGTACCCTTCATTTGAAACAGATTATTCTTAAGCCCAAGTTCCTGTACCATTGTCTCAGCTTCACTAGTCAGCTCCAACCAGGACTCTCTTAACTAAACCATAAAAAGTTTTAATAAAACTGACATAGGAGCTGATTTAATCTTTTCCCATGCAGGAGCCACACAGAGTCAAGTTGAGACAGAATGTGTTTCTAACTACCTGGAAACATGTATCCCTTCCAGAATGTAGCCATATAATTGTGAAAAAAAAATCTGAAAACACTAATACATGTATGTCCAATCTTTAAAAGGTGGCAGAGCTGATGTTTTTCACATGTTTGGAAATGATAGCACATGTGCTGAGAATTGTCCCAGAACATTTTTGCTGCTGACTCAGTTTTATTAAGAAGTTAAAAAAATTTCCATTTAAAACATTTTTTTCTCATTGTATTTTGCCATGGTGACAAGAGCGATCATTTCAGTGTAACTATAGCTAAGGTTTCTTTGTCAGAATTTGAATCTGTAGTTTCATACCTTATTAGATTTATAAACAATGCCTTCTGCAGCACAACTATTGCTCCAGAAGCAAATATTTCCTAGAGAATGTTTGATTACTATCAGAACAAAGACAAATAGAAGGAAATTAGTTATTTTAGATATTATATAAGCAATAATATATACAAATATATTCTCAAAAATTCTATTTGTTACCATAAGTCAAGACAGTTCAGTTTTGCAAGCTTGCAAATCATTTGTATCATAGTATATGCAGAAGATTTTATTTAAGCAAAGATTTTCTTGATTTCAGCACAATTTCATAGAGATAACATAAATACACTTTAATAGAAACAGGTAATAAAGCATTTTAAAATTCTCCATTTCTCCTATTCTAGAATATTAATATTATTAGCAGAAAAAAACCTGAGCTAAGTATAGTTATATGCTTGCAGGGAAAAAAGAGATACCAGAATAACTTCTAACTTTAGCTGTAGTCTACTTCAGGAAACACATACAGAAAGCCTGATTGTAACTTCACCCTGTTTAGTACTAGATAACCTATTCTCTTTCTTAGCTGTATTCGGTTGACATTTACCAATGTCAATTTGTTTGTGTATTTAGTTATGTCAGTATGGCAATTGACATATCATAGATATATTAGGAGAATTATAAAATACATAAATGCATAAATATTGAGTAAGAAAGACAATACTTGCACAGGTAGTTAACATTTTGTATTAGACATTTTTACACTGTGGCAGTAAAAAGTCATCTTTTGAGGCAAGCTGTTCTAAGATATGTTACCTCTCCCAAAGATCTTACTTCTTTCATACATTTAGGTGATCCTGCATCTAACAATGGGTTTAGGAGAACTTGAACAGGACATCTAATCAGCAGAATGCAAAATTGTTCATTGCCTTGAAACATGAAAAATACTATCTTTGGTAAGGTAGGAGCAAGCTACCACCACTTCTTTGGTTCTGTACATTATCCACTTTCCTCAAATAAAGAGGAGTATGTTAAGATGAAAAACTGCATCAGGTCTACTTTTCAAGTTGCAGCTGTTGGCACTGGTTGACAGTAATTCCTTTGTAGCATAAAATATCAGCATAATCATAATCTTTTCTGATTTTTAGCCTCAGTTAGAATTTGAAAGGTTCCTACTGATGTTCTTTGTCTTCTAGTCTTCATCCGGCAAAGAAAATATTTTTAGTTTAATCAAGCATACCTCCAATGAAATAGCTCGTAAACCATACTAGTACAAATTAACTTACATAAAAAAACATGGAATGAATTTTAGGAGAGGAAATTTTGCCATGCATCTCCTTGGTTTCATCTAGAGATATTGCACAAGTCAGAGAGAACTAAGGGGATGTATGAAGTGACTGGGAGAGGATTGGAAGGAATTAATTTTCTATCCTCGTGGAGAAACCTAGGGCTCTAGGGCAAGGCACTCAGGCCAAGGCACCTTTGGCAGTTCTACCTTCCCTGCCAGAAAGAATCTACAGTTGGCTGAGTGTTCCCACAGCTGCCCAGGGACAGCCGCAGCAGGAAATGGAGTAAAAGCTAGTACCAATGCAGGTGTTCTCACTCAGCATGAAAGTCCAACAGCTACAGGATAACAATCTGGTGAAAGCAGTTTTTCCAGTTTCTCTATCTTTCTGCTTGTTAATTAAATCTTGTTGAGCCATTTCCAAATATTGCTCAGAATTTCAAGCTTTGGAAGATAATAATCTTTTAGATGAGATAAAGTAAGGTACGTGTGCTCTGAAAATGGTATCCTATATTTAATATGGAAATGGTAGAACTTGGCCTTGGAGGCCACAAGCCACCTGTGTGCATATAAGATATGTTCTAACAATATGTCATGTTGAATCTGGAAAAATTAATAATTAAGGACTAACAGGTCAAAATACAATTTCATTAGATTTATAAAACAGAATTCATTAATTATTAGCCAGATATCAGATCTTGGTGCACATAAAGAAGAACAGTATAAAGCCACAAGCATGTGGTTGATTTTAAATAACCACGTCATGTGTCTCCTCTTAGGATTTAATATTTGCTAAAACCAGTAAGGAAGGAAAAACTGTCAAAGGTGTTTTTCTTATTTCATGAGTGCTTTTTTGAGCATGAAGGCATATTAGTATCAGGATTACGAATCTTTTTGATTTATTTGTATTGTCTCCACCTTATATACTTGTATATTCTCCTTTTATTTATACACACAACCTTCAGGAATGGTAATCAGGTAGTAGTAGGTTTCATCTCCTATTTCAGTGAATATCAGCTTGCCATCTAATTTATCTTTTCATATAAATTAAAATACTTTGTAGCCAGACTATAAAATTCATTTGAACTAAAATATATCCATGGTCATATGCATGAATGTGGGTGGGTGGGTGCATTGGACAGATAATTTGGTCACAAAATACATAACAGAACACTGCACTTATTTGTGAATAAAGACAAGGCTAAACCCACACATAATTAAAACTAACAAGTTAACTTCTTCAGATTGACCTCAGTGGGTTCAAATCAGCCACGGGTATAGGAAAAAAAATGTAATCCCATTGCACAGAAAATATGTGCAGATGAAAAACATCAATAGAAAAAGAAATTATCTATCTGTCTTTTAAATCTGTTCTTTTAGTCATGGGACTGTTGACAACTAGATCACTCAAGTTCAGAGTTGCCAACAGGGTTGCCTGTTTAGTCAAAAGGAAACAGTGGAACTTTTACCACTTACCTTCATCAGCTGTAATTCTTACTGCGAGCTGAATAAAAGTAAGTACTGATAATTTAACAGAAAGTGGCATTGTTTCTTTTTCTTAAGAAAAAGGTTATTATATCCAGTGTTCTGAGAGCAGGATTGTAGTTGCTTTTCTAAATGTCACGTACATTAGACAAAATAACACTTACTTGGAATGTTTCTTGTTTTGCTTATTTGAGAAGTCAAACAATGATTTCCACTTCACTTGATGCCATCATCCCTTCACAATACTGTCTACATTTCAATTTATCTACTTTAGCTTAAAGAGATAAATACTTGCATAGTTTTGATTTGTAATCAATAAGGCATTCCTACTGTCACTAAACCTTTTCATTGTGGTAAATTAAATTGTTACAATATATCACATTATACAGCAAAATATCAGACAGGTGAAATGGTAATTTTTTGTTTTTAAAATTTCTTGTGTTTTCCTTTCTTACCACCTTTCTGTCTTTAATAGCTGTCTTGGAGGGTGGGCAGAGAGGAGAAAAAGAAACAATAAAGGTGCAATAGAAGTTGTATGTTGAATTCCTCTGCCTCTTCAGAGACATATCACCAGCAAAATTCTATAACATTTTTTATACAGATCCTTTGATCTTTGTAGATAAAAGCTTTAGATGTACAGATACAATTAAAGATGTCCTTTGATATTTCCATAAGATTTTTTGCAATTAATTTATTTCAACATTTTTCAAGACTATATTAGCTAGAAAATTTCAACTATACCTTAAACTTCTAAACACTAGGTAAATTCATACTTGGCTAAGGCGATCAGTCAAAATGATGCTGATCCTAGCCAAACTCTGACAAGTGAAAAGCAGATCACCTGTTCAGGTATTAGGCAGGCTGTAATTCTCAGTTCCTGTTTGTAGAACAGTAGAACTCATCAGGCACTAAAAGATTTAAGGCCTATCACTGTGACAGACTGATAGTAGCCACCACCCATCTAAAAAAAAAATAAATTATCATTAATCTAAGTATGCTTGTATTACTAAATTAGTTTATTGATGGTTTCTGTTTCCAATTCTGAATTTCCATGCATATTTCTTCTCATTGCAAATCCATATTTTTTAAACATGTTTTTAATTTACAGCAACACAGGTTTTAGTGATTATTAAAGCTGAGTCTTCATAGCTAAATTATGAGAGGTGGAGGACAGAACTCCTTTCGTGTTAGAAAGTGATCTCTCTCCACTTTAGCACGGATTTTCTTTTGGCAAGGAATGTAGCGGAGATTTAGCAGAACAAGGAATGGAAAAGTCTCACTGAAGTTCACTTTCCAAGTGGATGCTTGCAGTGTAGGACAAAACTATTTTTATTAGAATTCAAATTAACATGCTGCTGTAAGGGTGGAAAGATCCTTGCTTATAGATACTTTCATAGACAATTTGGTTGGCTTGCTTTAGTTTCATCCTGCACACACACACTTTCCATATATTATTCCCACCTTCGTTTATCTACCCCAAATAACAGAATGAGGGATTAAGTTATTTTAGATTTTTGAAAATTATCCTCGGAGCTGCTCACATTATCTGTCTGAATTGCATTAATGAGTGAAGTTTCCACAGAACAGTTTTTATTCTGTTTCTTTCTTGCTTTCCTGCCCTTTTCTTCTTGTTCAGAAGAAATGCTAGCCATCAGCTTGGGTTGAGTTAAACAGTACAGAATGTATTTCTTTGGCTTATCTGTGATAGGATCTTGAATATTGGGAAAGTTCATCCTTTCATTTCTGCTGGGCGTTCCTGTGCTTAAGTATAATGGAAAGCCACTAAGAATAGAAGGAAAGAATTAGATTAAGCAGAATACATTAGTGAGAGGATACTCTGAAGCAGTACAAGGTTGTGCTGAGCACTTTGCTACTGAAAAAGGTGAAGAAGTTAAAATGTAAAAGAAAGTGTTAAATGAGAGAGTAAATATTTTTAATGCATACACATCTCTCTGTAGTACTCCTTTAGAAATGACAAACACATGTAAGTCCCTGAGAAGCCCAGAACGCAGGTAATAAGCAGTGTCCTTTTCCATTACAATAAAAAAATCATAAAACAAGATGGCCAAAGCTCTAGTCTCATTATTATGGAAAATAAATTTTAAACGGGACTCAGGATTCCCATTGATATGTTCCCATTGAACATAACCATTCAAAATAAAAATCAATCAATTCAGTCGTAATCTTAATAATTTCCTGGGAAATGGATGTACTTCTCAGGCTAACCCATAGCAGTTCCATATATGTTAGCTTTACGCCTCTCAAGGGTACAGTTAGAATGGCTTAGTTTACCAAGGGGCTCCTCATTACTGAGGGGTTATGTGGAAGAGTTTTTTAAAAAAGATGTACTGCAAGAACTGTGCGTTATCTTAGATGCAAGACATGTATGACAATCTTGACCATCAGCTGCATCATGCTGTCTTCATGGGTATGCATCCATTCAGACCATTGCTGACAGGTAAACTTTGAAATGTGAATAAAGATGGCTCTGAGACTATATGGAAAAAGCCAGATAAATTGTGCATAGTACTTTTAATAAGGGGGTATTTTTGAACTATAGTAAAGATTCCTGTCTTTAGATTAATGTCAGCTCTCTTTTACAAGCACTTGTAGTACATGGTATGATGTAGTACTTGCAGCTTATTTGTAATATACAAGTACATCTACAGATACTGTTCCTGCTGTCATAACTGAGAATTGATTTGCACCACAGCTTTAATTCAAGACATTTGCCTGACACTCTGCCCAGACCAATGCATTCTTTTATTTTTTGCTCTTCAGTAATACTGTAGGAAGTAGTTTGTGTATCTCTCCATGGTATGGTCTTATGCCATATATAGTAGTCCTGGGTGATTAATAATATTTGTTTTGAAGCTGTGATTAATTTTTACAACAATAACAGGTATGTTAATGAACAATAGAGTAAAAGCTTGCAAGGGAGATCCCTGTTTTTCTCATTAGGCTGCTGAGAAATTCCCTACTAACTAAAATTAATTATTGAATTATACAAAAGTAGTACATCTTTATAATGTTTTAGTGGTGCAGAATAGCCTTGAGTAAAGAAAACTGCAGAAAGATAAAAGTATTCTATTGTTGTAAGTATTATTTGTGTATGAAAAACAAACATAATTACATTGATCCAAACCCAAAAAACAGACTCATGCTTGGCTTTCTACATAGAAATGTGATCTGGATTCTAATTCTGATTTAAGTGTGGGTAAGGACAACTGACCTAATCAAAGTCATCACAGGAGTGTGGAGCAAGATCTTAAATACGTTCAAGCTTTTCATGGCCTTTTTTACTGCCGTTGACTTATAAGCAGTGCTAAGACACTAAATTTCAACATCTGTACACTGCTGATGTTCATCTTCATTTTGGACTACAGGAAAAAAGTCAGGAGCACATCTTTACTCGGTTATTTATAATCTGCTGATTTAAAGAACTAATTGTGATAGCTTCTTTTCTGAAATAGATACAAATGAAGTCCAGATATTCCAAAAACTAAATGAAAACATTCTTTTTATTAATAACATAGAACCTTCAATCTTGCCAAATTTTGTCGCTTAAAATGCTGAAGATACAAGATGTTTTCATAATTGAGAATGGCAGCCCTACAGCCAGAGAGGTACTGTTGCTTGTAAAAGTGAATAAACCATAACTTTCTAACTCAGTAACTGTATTTACAGTGATTAAAGTTTTTATGGCAGTCACTGTTGCTGTTTGAATATTGAGTACCTGCAGTAATGCTATCCTAGTAAAAGAAATAACTACTTTTAGATCAAAAAGTAAAATTATGAGTTTTCATTTACTGTGAAATATTGGAAATAATTGGGTTTTCAGAATGGGTTACGTGGTGTTTATAATGCAAATTTAGATATCTTCCCTGCTTTAGGTGTGGTCTGATGAAACACTAATCACATCACGTTGCTGTTACAATCCCATCTAGAGCAGAGGTATTCATGTGGAAGATACTATTATTCTTAGGTTACAGGAGGAGGAAAAAGAAAAGGATGTTTCTAAAGCTGTACTTATAAATAGCAGTCACATTCTAAGGATGAAAAGTAGTATCTCATCCTGCAGCCTTCCCAATGTGATGTTGGAAGATACACATAATTCTTGTACACTTCATTACGGTATTTGTCAACCTTTTCTGAAAAAATACATTTATTTTAAAATTGATATCTGAGGAAAACAAACCAAGATATCTGAGCATACGAATGATTCATCAAGAAATACATTTTCCATAAAAATGTGAGTCTTCATAATTCTTGTTACAATGGGGGTCCTTTCACATTTTTCACCTGAAATACATGTAGAGATTACTTGATTTCTTTGACAGGAATGTGTTGATTAGTACTGATTCAAAGTCAGAATTTTGGTTTTGATTGAAGGTGATGAAATGAAAAATTTTGCTAAGTCTCCATCTTCTTTGCACCCACATATGCATATCTTTTAATCAGTGCATCAGGGAACAAATCTAGAACTCACAGCAGCATCACACCCGTGTGCAGTTAATGAAAGGTTTGGCAAGGCAGCCTCTCTGTACACTCTGGTTACACTGAAGAGCAAGAATAACCATATCTGTTTGACTCAACTCCTTCTAGTTTTTCATATTGAAATTTCAGACTAGAAACAATCTTTTTTCCTTCATAAAAAAAGAAAGTGCTTCATTTAGTCTTAATTTGATTCCATTTAAAATTCTTCTAAAGTATGTTGCTTCTATTTCAACATTACATAACTTCAACAGTAAATTGCAGTCATAAATTATGAAGTTATATTAGTGTTTTCTCCATCAGATGTACCAGAAATTTTTAATGATATTTTTATTGAGGTTTTATTTAGAAACTATTTGTTGAGTTATTTAAAATGTATTGAGAGGGGGAACATTTCTGTAGGCATTCAGTAGAAAATAATACAAATATCACAAACGAAGAACAATTCTTTTTGCATTTTTGTTTCTATTTTTCACCTTAAAATTGCTGGAGTGTTGTCGTCTTGCAAATTCCATAGTTTCTTGTAAAAATAACCATCAAACAGTCAGGAGATACCTGGAATAAAATGAGGAACAGTTGAAATAACTGAGCTGGCTTCTCCTAGGGGTTTTTTGTGTGTTTGTTTCTTTTTTAACATAAAATGCTCAAATTCTGCTACCATGTGAGAATAATTTCTAGTGTACAGGAATCTTCAAATTTAAAGCCTACTTTATAACCTGCTCTGTTTATATTTCTGGATGTTGGGAATCAGTGGTAGTTCTGCCAAGCTGAGGCCTGTTGAAGTATACTTAGCTATAATGAGCAATCCAGTTTCAGGTGTTACATGTTAGTTTTCACTGAAGAGTGTAATGAACAACAGAAAGTGAAGATTATATTTACAGTGAATCTTTAAGAACAAAAGTAATTTTACCACAACTTCACTATACGTGCTGTGAAGTAATGAATAGCCCAACACCAGTCAAAAGTAATATGTAGTTTTTCTTGTCTCACTTCTAATAAGCAAAGAAGAACTTCAATCAGCAACACAGACTTGTACAAGATAAATTGTCTACATTTATCTGTTGTAACTCTTTGCACTTGTGAATCAATGTAACTTGCACAGGTGAAGTCAGAACTGGACTAACAAGCTAGGCAAAGTATTACCTCTAGATAAGCTTCTTCCTGGTGTGCTTTACTGTTAGAACAAAACTGAGAGGCTTTCTTAAGATGTTGTTGTTTGATGTTGCTCGTAAGTTTTATGTTCTGTTTTAAAGTTACTTAGGTAGGAGAGAGGTGTTAAATGCATAAGTGGTTTTATTCATGTAATCCTGTTATGCCTGTGTGTAGCCTATTGTTGCCTGCTTTGAAGGTTTTATGACAAATACCCCGGTTATGTGATGATAACTTTGTTCAAAGATCACTACTTAAGTTTTTAGGTTAGTATTGTTAATGGGTGATGTTATATTAATACTACTGAATTGAAAAAATAGAAGTAAAGCTTTGCTACCATTGCTTGTTTAGTATATGCTAGAACTTAGAAGAAAGTGGGGGAAAAAATTATCCCTCTTTTCAATTTCTAATTTTAGAGAGAGATTCTAGAAAACAAGTACACTAAGTGTGTCTTCTTCCTAGTCTGTGTATCAAAGAAACAGAATTACAGCATGTTTTTCCACACTGATTAGTCTATACACAAGGTTTTGTGGTGTCTCATTTCTGGTGTTTTTTGTTACCGACTTATCTCTTCTGTAACTAACTATATCTTCCTAGGTTTGATTTATTATGTAAGTTTGGTCTTTGCTGTTGCTGCAGAGTTGAGATTAAAAACTATATGATTTTTTTGCCCTTTTCTTCTTCTTCTTCTTCATGCTTTGAAGGTACCTTCTACTGTCAATTTGTCTTCTATTTATTTTCATCATCTAAGGGAGCATGTCTGGGGTTGAGGTACAGTAAAGGATGACCTTCTATCCTTATATTTTCAAATGCATTGTGATGTTTGTTTCTTCACTTGTATGAAATTGTGTGGAATACTATGAAATAATAGCAAGATTAAAAACAAGTTTCATCAACAAAAAAGAACTGACCTATTTATGTGGTTTTTGAGAATGCTTCAGGAAGCCCAACTTTCAAAGGTTCCAATTTTAGCATTTTATACCCCTTGCTATTTTCCTATTTAGCTAATAGGAATGTTCTGATTTATTACTATTTGTGCTTGAAGTGCTTTATTGGTTTGGGCTTGAACAGTAATGTGGTTTAATTTCTTATATCTGCTAAGGAAATTGCATCAATATAGTAAATATTATTAACTTCTATGTTTTGAAAAAGATTTGCTCTAACTTTCTCCTTTGAGACAAATTAAATAATCTTCTTCATTGGCTCAATAATCCTGAAAAGGATCAGGTCTTTTCCTTTGTGACCCCAAAGGGATGGGTCTTGACATTTAAAAAGTCAAAATTTAACTTTCATGTTCTGTTAATGCTTCTCTGTGGATCTTGGAAAAAGCAGGTCAGGCATACTGCCAATGTTCAAATGTACTCAAAGGGAAGGGAGTCTATCCCACACTAGTCAGGGATGCAACAGTCCAGTTGACAGCTAAAGCCAAACATATCAAAACATATCTTCTAGATTATTGATGCTGCCTACAGTCTTTATCATATTTTCACTGTACAATTTTCTTACAAAAATAATGATCACAGTCTCATTCTCTTGATGAGCGTATGAATGTTCTTAGTATGTACTTAGTAAGAATAGTTTACATACCCAGAGACTTCTAGGAAGACAATTCAGTTCCTTATGTGAAGGTCATGTGTTAGCAAGCTTGCATGTTGGCAAAATCTGTTCTGTAATTATTACAGAGATAGGCCTACATCAAGGTCAATGGTCATATGAGACTGAAAAGGAAGGATGTATTTGCAAGTAAAAGTATAAAAATAGCTGGCTATTCCACTTATTTTTTTCAATAAACATGTAAAAATGCTTATCAAATCTAGCACCGTAGGTGTGTCGGGTTCCTTGCTACCTTTCCCTGATAGTACCTCATAGTACTTTCTCTAGTAGTTCCCTAGTATCATGAAGAGTTGCAATCCACAAGCTTATTTAGTGCAAAAATTTTTGGTTTTGTTGGGGTTTTGTTTTGTTTCTTAAATTTGATTCTCTTATCCAAGTTGATGATATATTTCATCAAAGCTTATAAAAGCTGTCATCTGCACAGTTTGGTCCACACAATTTCACATGGTAATTTCCTAAATTTACAGTATAATTTTTTAAATTAAATTTGAATGCATCTTTAACAATGGTGTAAAATCAAGATTCCTCAAGGAATTGGCGATTACTATAGAATATAACAGAATACAACCTGAGTTTTGGTTATAGCATTACTGTTGGTCTATTATGCATAATTCTTTTTTGGGCCTTTTTTCCTGAAGAGTAGTCTTCCTTCCCAAAAAGTAGTTAATGACAATGATTGGTTTTGTTTTGTTTTGTTTTTAAATGGATGTCCAGGAGAAAAGAACTGAAAAAGAGGTTCTAAGGATTTTTAAGACATCCATGGCAAAGAATTCGAAATATATTTAGCAGTACTCCCAATAGTACTACTTTTTTTCACATGGTGTACTGACACATTTGGGGTTTTGGGGTTTTTTTGGGTTTTTTTATTATTATTTTTGAATGATAAATTCTCTGTTACAAATTTTCACTTCTGAAAGTATTTTCAGTTGTGATCAGTTACTTAATTTCCTCTCAGATAAAATGAATGTGCATCAATTTCTTCAGAAACTGAGAATTTGTTTGAGGTATGGGCAATGGAACAGGCTCCTTGGATGCATTCAGAGATTGCAGGAAGTGGAGAAAGGTGACAAGTGAGTTCTGTATCTCATGAATGGGTTGAAAAGTGATTAGTTACAAAGGAATAATATACCATGTAAGTTACAATGTGTATATAACTTGATTTTTAAAATGTGAATTGATTTCCTACAGTAGGAATAATGGAATGTAGCCAGAGATTATCCTAGTGGGAGGTAAGATATATGTAGTTGCTAAAGAAACCACGAAAGGTACATAAAGTAGCTTTTGTCTTACTATTTTATTGTTTGGATTTCGGTTTTGTTGGGGTTTTTGTTGTTTTTAACTTGATACAGACTTAGGGTTTGGTTTTGTGTGGTGTTTTGTGGTATGGGTTTTTTTAGCTTTGGTTTGGGGTTGTTTTGTGGTATAGGTTTTTTAGCTTTAGTTTGGGGTTGTTTTGTGGTATGGGGGGGGTTCTGTGGGTTTGGGGTTTTTTTTTTTGCTTTGGTTTGGGTTTTGGTTGGGTTTTTTTCTTTGTTTTTGTTGTTTGGTTGTGGATTTTTTGTTGTGTTTTTGTGTTGAGTTTGGTTTTTTTTTAATAGAAATGTCTAGGGGTTTTTTTTCACCTTTTTTTACTGAGCGTCTTTTGTCTCCTGGCAGTGGAATAGATTTCTTCAGTCACAGAAGTCACATAATGCCCATGTAATTGATAGGAGTGGGAGGTTTTGCTTGTTCATGTCCTTAAAATAAATTAAAAAAAAAAGTAATCCTAGTATCAGACAATCCCCTTATTAAGTGAAGAGTCCTACAGCTGTAGCTGCTGTTCATGGTGAAAAGACTACCTGCTATACTGCTGTTAACAGGTGGTGGAATGTTAGTAAGGAAGGTTCCTTAAAGCTATGAGTAAAGAAATCTGGCTTCTCAGTCTGAGATCATGACATAGGAATTCTCAGTATTCTGTACATGATCAGGTTTTTTGAATTGGAAATATTTAGCTTTTCAGAGCTATGGCAAATCATTTTAGCTGTGTCTGTCTATATCAGTTTTATGCCTTAAGGAGCTGCCATCTAGATGACCTGTGATATCAGTCTTGGGACAGTGGTGTCATGCTCTGTCGCATGTCAGTTACAAAACTGTTTGAGCTTATATTCTTTAAAGAAATACTTCTTACCTCCGATTTTAATACTGTAAATTTTAATGTAAAGGTATTTCATTATTCAGAAATGAGCTTTTCAAAATCCATTTTTTTTTTTACCTTTCTTCACCATGTTCTTTTCATATCTCTGATAATATAAAATACTACAATTTTTCATAATAGTGTTGAACAGGCTCTGGCTAATTACTGAGAAAATTATGAAAATATATGTATTAGCTACATGATATACAGTCATGCAGAGGGAAAAACTGGTCTTATTATAAGGTATTTAAAACTCAGGAGGTATACTAAAAGCAAGTAGTAGCATTAAGAATCCACCCAACCTGGAAAAGACTGGTACCTGTGCTTTAACTGCTGTGATTAGAATAATCAATTCAAGCTTATACCTAATATTTGGGGGTCACAATCTTCAGTTTAGAAAGGGAGGGAGAAATAAAAACTGAATAAAACAATACTTAGTGAAAAATATGGCAGAAAGTTTTATTTTGGATAAATTACTTGCGCTTAAAAATGTGGTTCTAGTTTTGATAAAGCCTGACCAATGAGAATCTTGTTCAAGTTACTGTGGAGTGGCCCTAATGCTGTAAATAATCCCGTTGGCCAAGTCCCAGTACTGTGCAGATGAGAAAAGGATGCAGGAAATTCTGTTGTTTACACATGTGTCTGTAACACTGAGAAGCAAGAGGAGCCCAGCAAATCCAGAGGGTAAGGGGTCTTAAGCTTGTGGGTTTACTGTTTAATTCTTGTATTTCTCTTCGGGGACAAAGTATGGGTTACTGTCATGCTGATGGTAAGGAAGAAAATAATCTTAAATATCCAGCAAAAGCATTAAAGATCAGAAAACAGATAGTATTTGAAATATGTGGCTAAGTTAGAACTAGATAGATTTTTCTCTTCTGTCCTTTTCATTACTATTGGGTAGTACTAATTCTAACACCCCATTAAACATAGCTTGTTTTTCAGATGTAGTAAGATCTTTACTTACCATAACCAAGTAAGTTTTCAAAATTTTCGAAGTGGTAGTTTATTAAATGATTATTTCTTATTTTTGATTTAGAAATCAGTATAAATGCAGAAAGTTGAAAGATTATACTGTTTCAGTACTGAAAACTTTTTTTAAATCATTATGTGAAATGCATCTGCAATAGGATAAACTGGTAAAGCTTTGGTAAATTTTAATCATTATTGGTATTATGAACAGAAGTGTCATGGGAGTAGTTACAAGTTTGGAGCAGTTCATATTGCATTTTTTTTTTGTTGGAAAGCAGTGTTTTCACAGTGTTTCTATTTCCATAAATTCCACTAATGAGTTGTATAATCGTAACTTCCTTCAGAAAATATCTGGTGATAGGATAAGAAAAGTGTGTTGTTATATCTATACAATATTATTCTAATGCAATGAAATATAATTTATTGATACTATGATTTGTTGAAGCTGGAGAAAGATATTTAGTTTGTCAGTATTTCAAAGGCAAATATCCCAGATGGTATGAGACTGTATGGATGATCCATCACCAATGAGAACCAAGGGCCAAATGTCAAAAGTAATATTGATGAGTTTAATAAGTATATTTAACAAGTGCTACTAACAGGCCTCCTATGGACTATCGAGATAGCTGCATTTTGTGTGTCTTGGTTGTAATAATCAGTGAGAACTGTGTTGTGAAGCAGACTTTGCTATGAATAATCCAATTGCTAGAAGCCTAGTTTTTGGTTTAGATTACCTATGTTAGAAAATCTACTTTTTTTTTTTTTGAGTTTCTGAATGCAATTCCTTGCATAGTATAATGAAGATAAAAGGATTTTTGTAATATGTTGGGTATGATTAATAGAACTAGTCATATTGCTCTGTCATGAAACCTCCCGAAGTATTCTACAGAAAACTTAGTGAAAAATGTGAAATAAGATGTCTGTCATTTATGTATTTGCATGTAGCCGGTTTGGAATTGAGGCCACTCTTTCACCTTAAATATAAGGTTTTAACGTTAACTTCATGTACATCTGAAAAATAAATCATTAGAACATGAATACTCTAAAGCAGCTGGTAATGAACACACTTGAAATGCTGTCATTGACTTTAGCACCAAGAGGGGTAAATCTTGGAATCATTTAAAGTGTACAAATTTGATATTCTACTGGTTGACTCTTCTGTGGATTGAAGAGACTAGCAAATGTTACCCATAATAATAATTCCATATTGATAACATTATTCCATTAGAATCTGCTAAATTTAACAAACAGAAAAATAAAATTTTATGTTCCCAATTGCTTTTCATAAAGCATTCAGAATAAAGAAACATGTCTACTACCACTTTTATTAAATAAGTTTTGTTTTACCCTTTTCCTCTGAAGTATAATTGGCAAGAACATATGGACATTTAAGGCAGTATTCTGTCAGGAAAAACTACTAGTGCAAATTTTAGTTCAACTAGCTATATTTTTGCAGCCTATGAAATATTCTTACAATGAAGTATTTGCTATTTTTATTTAAATACTGCTTTCTACTTCTTTTTTTGCCTTTTTTTCTATATCAAATACTTATACCACTTGCTAAAAAATGAAGAAGCCACTACAATAATACAGCTACAGAAAAAAGTATAAGCAGAATTCCAAGGGAAAAGCAATTTTAACATTGACATTCAGGCTACAATTATTGGACCTGTAAACAGGCATATGTAGCATGTTTTCTGAAGTGCATACTACAGCTTTTCATTGTTGGGCTTGATTTTGTCCACTTGTGTCGTGGTTTAACCCCAGCCAGCAACTAAGCACCACACAGCCGCTCACTCACTCCCCCTCACCCAGTGGGATGCAGGAGAAAATTGGGAAAAGAAGTAAAACTCCTGGCTTGAGATAAGAATGGTTTAATAGAACAGAAAAGAAGAAACTAATAATGATAACACTAATAAAATGATAACAGTAGTAATAAAAGGATTGGAATGTACAAATGATGCACAGTGCAATTGTTCACCACCCGCCGACCGACACCCAGCCAGTCCCCGAGCGGCGATTCCCTGCCCCCACCTCCCAGTTCCTAAACTAGATGGGACGTCCCATGGTATGGAATACACCGTTGGCCAGTTTGGGTCAGGTGCCCTGGTTGTGTCCTGTGCCAACTTCTTGTGCCCTGGCTGGGCATGAGAAGCAGAAAAATCCTTGACTATAGTCTAAGCACTACTGAGCAACAACTGAAAACATCAGTGTTATCAACATTCTTCTCATACTGAACTCAAAACACAGCACTGTACCAGCTACTAGGAAGACAGTTAACTCTATCCCAGCTGAAACTGTAAACAACCCACTGAATGCTCCAGCATCAAGAAAAGGAATATAGGGCACCATGGTGCATGCAAGCTTTCCAGGCTGCTGAGTAGACACGTCCTGCTGTCCATCGCTAACAGTTTTATCAAGGTATTAAAATACAAAAAAAAAATAAAAAAAAAAAAAATCACACAAGCATGAACTTTCCTGTTCCAAGGGTCCTTGTTTGTGCAATGCAAGGTACTTCAGAGAGAGACATGAAATTTGGCTCCCCAGAGGAGGTAGGAAACAGTTCCTTCTATGCCATTTATATACATGTGAAAGGTGCTGTTTCTAATGTCATTATTGTTACTTTAATTGAGAAGACTGTGGATGTGGTTATGGTGCATTGTGAACTCCATAAACATGACCTATCTTATAAGTAGTCGCCAGCGAGTCTAAAGGCAATTACCTTTCTATGATGGAGGTATCCCAAGCAAACTGCATTTGGAAGCAGCAGTTTTAGGGGAAGTCCTATGGAAAACAGATAAGTACTTTATTTGCATTTATATTAAAATATGTTTTAGTAAAATGGAGAAAAGGGAAGAAAGAATAACAACAAATCTTTGAGTAATATCGAAATCCTCAATTTAATTTTCTGTGTTTTGTTTTCCTAATGCAGATTGATGTATAACTTGTTTTCTTAGAAATTCTGTGTCCATCCTCTTTAATGACTGTCTGTTCTTTAGCTTCCTTGTTTCTACTTTTCACTTCTTTCTCAGCTTTGAGTCTTCCACTATACATAACTCAGTAAGTTACAGTGGTAACTGAAAACTGAACATTAATCTCACAATTTTGTAGGGGCTGCTTTAATGTACAAGATTTTTCCTGCATTCCCAAAATAGGAGATCTTTATTGCAGTTACAATTATGTCTGGTAACTATATAAGTGATAAAATAGGTAAATTGGCTTCTAAATGACGCTATTATTGTTATTAATAGTCCGTTCCATTTGTAGGGACCCTTACTGGGCTTTTCTTTTCCAAGCTGTTAGAAAACCCTTTTTTCCCCACCTGTGTGTTTCAATAAGGTGTTAACAGGATTGTACAACAGACATTTACTTTTTGTTTAACTGACATCACATGAAGGTGTATCTATATATATAAACTGCATTATCTTGGTATTAATTTCTTCTTAGGGCTCCCAGAAACCATATTCTACATTCCTTTGGAAAAGCAGGTTTCTAATCAAAGCACGCTTTTGCTCGTATTCCCTTTGTAGTCTGTACAATAATCTTTCATTGACTGGTTTATTGTGAAAATGATCTTCCCTGAACAGCTTGATTATCTGCTCATGCTGATTTGAGTAATCTAGGTCTGATTTAGACTGGGTTAAATGGGACAGGTTTTATGCCAAATCCATTCTTATTTAATGTCAATCACATTACTGGAGGAATACCAGGGAGGAAGTTCCATAAAAGCTCTTATTTTGATTTATTTTTTTTAAATGTATTTTCAGGTGACTTGAAGGTTTCTTCATAAATTTTGTAGGTATCCGTGTTGGAAAAAGAATGCCAACTTCCCCTCTGTCTGAAGGACAATATTCAAAAGAAAGTATGCTGAGTAACCATTACTTATACAATTAATTTCTTATCTTCTGGTGGGACTACTCATTGGCCTGCTGTGGGCACTGAGAGAATAAATAGAGGTGCTTCTCTATGCATTTAAGTGATATCTAGGATGCAAAACATGGTACTTTGTGGATTATTTTGTGACAACTCTAGTAACTGTAGAACCATGGCTTATGTGACAATATGAATTTTTTCTTAAGTACATTTGCCTCAAAGAAGACTCAATGGAGTTGGAGTCATCACAGGACACTATCTTACAGCATTAAATCCCACAAAGGACTCCTTGAACAGTTGAAAGACATAAGATGGTGTTTAAATACTAAAATGGTTAGGGACAAGTAAGAATAATTACATATAAATGTCCA
The DNA here is from genome assembly GCF_964188355.1 of Buteo buteo. NCBI lineage: Eukaryota > Metazoa > Chordata > Aves > Accipitriformes > Accipitridae > Buteo > Buteo buteo. Next base: position 15,607,969 of record NC_134173.1, on the reverse strand, counting down.
AAAAGTAATTTTCTTTAAAGAATATTCTTTAAAGACTTAATTATAGAAAAAAATGGCTTCTAAAACTATTCTGACAAAACTGAGTGCATCTCTGCAAAGCAGAGTTGTTAATTCTGATGCAACTATATCAAAGTAGTTGAACAAGCTAAAGGGACAGGCTCTGACCCAAAGAAAACAAAAAATTCATGAGCATTCTTACTTGTCTACTTATGTGGTGGGAAAATCACTTGTTTCCAGATTAACTCTGAGTAGTGTTTCGAAGAAAAATTGTTTTGTGTCCTAATAAGCATTGGAATGTTTTACATCTTGGTGTGAAACAATGCATCGGATACCTGTGATTAATTTTCCCCATTCCCAGTGTTATGAAATTGCTTGTGAAAGTAGGTCATGTTTTGAATAGAAAAAGATCATAAATTATTTCAACTATAACGACAATATCTCATATCATAAAGCATATGATTTTAAGATATTGCCAAGAATTTAAAAAAATTGAAGAATCTCTCAGACTATGTGTTGTTTTGTTAGTGAGCAAAACCAGGCTGTAAATGAAAGTGAAGCTATCCAGTTCAAAGTCACTTTCCACCTGAGTAACACAAAAAGTTGTTAGAAATGTGGCATAAACTATAGAAGATAAACCTGTGATGATACTATACATTTAAGTGCTACTGCTTGGATGGACAGGTTTTAGCATTGTGTCTGACCTAATTAGTGTTCAATAAAGTGCTCTTCAGAATGGTTAAAGAAGTCCATCTTCAGTTGCCTTTTTCAACTTACTTTTAAAATTGAAAGGAGCCCAGCTGGCCTAATCTATAGCCCAATATGAAAAATGGAGGTGGGGGGAACCACCAACCCAAACAAAAACACAGATCTTTGAAGTCCCAGTGCCATTTGGGAGTAGCTGAACATCTTAAATTTTGTCTGTATCCAATAAGAACTCTACAGAGGTACTCACAAAGAGATTAATTTGGCTTTAAAAATAAATAAATAAATAAAACATTAAATAGTAGTAGAATACTAATGTTAGCAATGACTGGGAAAGGAATCTAACCATTGAGAACCTGACATGATACAATGGTCTTTGGTCTAAATAGTGTACTGTAAGCTTGTTTGCAAGTAAGCTTTAAATATATATGTTTCAGATATCTTAGACTGATTAACAAACAGCCTGGATGAAAATGAACAGCAGAATGAAATATTGTCAGTTTTCTTTTCTTCTTTGACTTTAAGTTACAACTGGCTCTAATGCTTGCAAATTTTAAGACTTCTAAAACCAATTATGACTGACATACTCAAAGGCAGATCTAACCTTGTGGATGATGTGTGTCTTGGTTATTATTCCCATACATTTTCGGAGTCTTCCCTCTTTCTGGAAAGTTCAGAGCAAAGCCATGAAAGATATTTTTTGTCATGTCAAAGGGCTGTCTGTCAGTATAAGCAAAATAGTGCATGTGTGTACTGGCTGAGCTGCATGTCCTGTATTAACACACTGACAACTCTGATTGTGTGGAGTCTTTTGACATTCTCCGTTATTGACTGACAACTGGTTCTATCACAACTGAGCTGAGCAACCTGCTTCACCTACTCGTCTCCCGTAAAGGGGCTGTGACACCTTTAGCACTGCTGTTCATTTCAATGTGGGGTAAAAAATGTTTGTCACATTAAATACTCACTGAAACTAACTTACTCTGCTTTCTGTGCAAACAGAAGAGGAAGACTTATGCACTTGATTATTCTTTGCCTCAGCTGTGGAACTGCTGAAAAAAAAAATCAGAAACCATTTTAATGGGATTAAGAGCAAATATCGTTGTGTCTGAAGAACAAGATGCTTATATGTTTTCATAAATTGCACAAAGTGTTCATTTGCATCTTTAGCCATAATTGACTGAACCAATATTAACTAATGTGAACCCTATTACTCCAAAACAATTACCTGCTTCAAGTTTGAGAACAGATTACTATTGTTCTAAAAAAATCTTTCTATGCTATTCAGGAGATGCCCATTAGATCAGACCGTTAACTGATATGAATTCATTTGTATGAATTACCCTTGTTTAGTTTAAATACATACTGAATTTGGCATGAATTGAAGTTATTATTCAGATTATTATTCATAGCCTGTCTTTCCTAACAATTATACAGAGCATCATTCAGACAATAAAGGTATTCCATGGTAGATTACCCTACATAGAATCAATGAGATCAGATTAAAACTCTGGCGAGTCAGCTACTTGCTTAGTCTAGAAGTTTACACGGGGTTTTGTAGAACTATTTGTAAGTATGTTACCCTGAAAAGATCTAAAACTTTGACAGTTCAGTTACCCCTAATTACCTAGGAAGTTGACTTTGTCTCTTTTCTTCTTGATCATATCCTAATAAAAAGTGATAGGCAACCTCAAAGGAGAGCTAGCCAAGCAAACTTGTGTTTCAAAGGCTACAGTTAGTTAAATTGGGTTAAGCTTGTCTTGGCTTCTGCTTAATACTTAGTTCTGTCGGAGATGTCTGGGAAAGTTGTACATTTCACACTTGCCCCCCTTCCCCCCCCCCCCCCAGCATGATCTGATTAAACAACTTATTTTTTCAAGTGCAGTGGCTGAGAAATGAGTATCAGTTCTACAGACTCAAATGTATTAAAAATTATGGTTGATATATTGTGAAGGTTTGTAATCAAAACATTCTTGGGGAAATGAAGTTACTGTAAATTATATTTAAAGCAGTACTTCAGAGCTGCTTTTGGCCTTATGGGTTGTAAATGACAACATCTGTATGTACAAATATTTATGTTACCTATATTTAACCCCAAGGATTTGAATACAGCTTCAAATACATGCGAAGAAACATCAGCTTGTCAATGTGAAAGATCTTGGAAGATATTGCAATGATATGTAATGACTCGTGTTAACCATTAGACCTAAATCACAATGAGTATATAATACTGATTCTTATCTTGAAGAAGTAGTATCCAAACTGCTTAGAGTTTATTGAAAGTGGCAGCCAAAAAAGAAGAAAAAAAAAAAAAGAGTAGAATGTTTAGTCTTTAAATTTATTGTAATCTGTGACTACCTTCCAAGTTGTCTTCTTTATGAATGTGTATGCGTACAGTATGTATATAACCTGTATAATATTATATAAAATATATTCATGTGTTTAAAAAGAAATTAAAACAGTGAAGAGGATTTTACTTTAAAAGGGAGATTTAGACATGGGGAGAAAATGGTAAAAGGAAAAGCAGTATGTAGGACCACAGAGAAGTGGACCAAATTCTCTTCTGGTGCACCCTTTCACAAACAGAATTACAGCATTTCATTTTGAGCAGGAACTTCTAAGACCACAATTGGCAAAAACAATGTAAGATATGCTGTGAAAGAATTCTTGTCCTTAGTTACTGCTTTTAATTGTTGGCACCTTATGTCTTACTGTAACTTAAAAGACCAAAATCTCTTTTACCTAGGTGTGCTTTTGTTCCATGGAAAGAAAAAAAATATGCTCTGTTCTTAAAAGCTTTTAGCCATGCTGGTTTGGCTGCTGCTGTGGTCAAATTGTCCTATTGGCACAGAAAATTTCCACTGTAGTTTACAGAAGCTATTCACACATTGAGAGAAATATATTATCTCATGGTTACAGGAATCACAGTAAAGTTAATAGTTTCAATAAAAGCATCAGTCCAAATATGAAATTTTGTGGAACTTTATGGAGTATTAAATATTTCCTGCAAGTTGCTAATTGTTACTGTTACAGATATATCTGTTTCTGGATTATTTCCACCTGTGCTTAGAATTGACTTTCAGATTGGGAAGTATCTGGGAATGCTTGATTTTCTCGTGCACCACTTTTTTCACACACAGTGCTCTGAATAGTCATGGTTTCTGTTGGCAGAACAGGTTTATGGGGATAAAGTCAAGGTTTATACATGTTCTTCTTTTTTCTTTTTTCTTGTGCCTTACAGCTGTGCCTTTCCACATTGCTGTATCAGTGCCCACCCCATAGTGGAAATAAGACTATTGGTTTGCTTCTAATTCAATTAGCTTAGAAAGTGATGAAGAGAGACAGAAGAAAATTGTGTGGCATCTTATCTCTATAAGAAGCCAAGTGCATCCCTGAGAATAGTAAGTATTAGGCATGCACCATAGCTCTTTTCTCAGAAAGGAAGAGAAGTATCTAAAGATGAAAAAGGGTAATCTTTCATAGGGATTTGTCTTCCAGATTTTAACAATCTGGCTACCCTTCCACCACAAGAAAAAGTTAGTTATGTGAAATATAATGTAACAGTCCTTATTTTCCGAGTAGTTCTGTACTGTGGTATTTCTTTGGATTTAACTTTCTTAAAATTTTTCTCATACTTAACTAATTAAATCTCTGGTTTTGCATATATCCAGTGTTTGTCTTGCTAGGTGCTGCTTGGTTCTAAATTAGCCAAGTATTAAATTATTCCAAACTTCAAATACTTAAACTCATTTACAGATTCAAGCATTGTCTGGTGTGTGAGGAGTAGATGTACTTTTGAGTGTCTCTTGCTTTCTGCAAACTTATTTTAAGAACAAACCTTTTCTTTGTATATCAGCATTTCTATTCTATCTCCTGGAAACAAGCAGCAGAGACTTATGATAAATCAAGTAGAAAAGTTACCCGGTTGAATTGTATGTTGTTAATATGCAATCAGGTTTCACATCAAGATATTTTAAAACTGCATTTCTTTCTAGAATATTTGTGTTTGATGCATGGATGAGAGTGTGTAGACCATGGTATCTATTACAGAAGCAAGATAAATATAATCCCATAAAATTATCCAGTTCTTAGCAAATTAGAGATTTTCAAGAGTGGATTGTAGCAGTCTTAAATATGTAAGTGTTAACTGTAGCATGCTTTGTGGCTTTTTTTATTTGGTTTTGTGTTGTTTTTTTAGTTTGGAATGGAAGCAATAAAATTCCAAGAAAACACATTACTCCCCTTAAACCATAAGATAAATTGGCAGGTGTTTTGAAGCAGATAGTCTGGGTTTACCTTTCAATTGTTATAGTGAAAATGGATTAAGTGGGAATGTAGTTAAGAGAAAATCTTTCCCATATGTCACTGAATTCTTAAGGAGACACAATGTGTTTATTTTTTCTGTAACTCTGTGAGAGAATTCTGATGCTAACGTGTATAATAGAATATCAAGATTTTGCTATTTAGAAGTATGTAAATAACAAATCATTACTTATAATATGCAACACTGAAAACAAAATGCCTCCCCCCACCCATCATAATCTGCTGGTGTTTTTTAAAAGTTCAAGAATAAAGTTGGTTAGAACAAAGTTCTGGAGCATGAATATGTTCACATGAAAATCAATAACTCAAGGTATTCCTATAGTCTTCCTATTAAATGTTATTTACATTCTAAAATTACTTGATTTTTAAAAAGAAATTAGCTGGAAGAGTTGCAGAAGTAAAAAACATGGATATACCATATGGTTCTTGACAACAATGCAGAACTGCTGCTCCTAAGGCAGTGTTGTCACAAAATGGACCTATTATGACAGTTCTCTACTTACATGGTGTTTTGTGAACCATTTGGCTAAAAGTTACATATTTAGAGGTTCAAAATTTGTGGTCTTGATATTTTTTTTTACCTCCTGTTTCCTAGCTGTTATGGTAATGTTATTAAAACTGGGAGAAGCAGGCAAGCACAGCTCCTCAGAAATCGCACTGCTTGGAGAATGATGGAACGGCTGAGGTTAGAGTGGACCTCTAGAGATCATAGAATCCAGCCCCCCTACTCAGAGCAGATTACTCAGGACTTCTGTATAGCATGCCTTTGTTTCAAAAGAACTGCTGTTAGACTAGAGATTTTATTTTCTCTAAAATGGGCAGGACCACTTCCACTTGGAACTGTAAATCTTATTTCAAAGGATTGGAGTAGGTTATGGGGAAAGATAGCAAATGAGGATAAACTGGCAATGTGACTGGTGTGGCCAGCCTGAGGGCCACTCAGGGCTACTTAATGTTTCTTTTCATGAAGTTATAAATTATATATATATATATATACACACATATATATATAAAATATATATATACACACATGTAAAATTTTACCCTACTACATATCTTCATGTGAATTCTGAAAACCTTCAGGAGAAGCAAGCTACTATTAACAATAGAAAGAATTCCTCCTCTCGAGTCAGAGAATTTTTGTTTCTTACCATGAATACTGGAATATTGAGGAGCAGTATACTTTATATTGTTGTACAGTGTAAAATGCTTATTTCAGCATTACAGTGATTGCTTTATTTTCCTTTGGTTTTTGGATTATCCTGTCTTGCTTCTGACTAAATCAGAAAAAGATTCAGCTATTTCCCAAGTACTCCTTTCACTTAAATCCCTCTGTGGTTTATAGCCTTTCAGTCACTATCTTTAATGTGCTTGTCCTTTAACTTTTCTCCTGGGAATTTAGCTATACATGGACTGCTAATATAATAATACACTTTCTGATGGTACTTCAGAAACACCTTGTCTGTCACAATATTTTATATGGTAGTAAAATGCAATTTTCCCTGCAGAGCTACCATTTTCCTGAAGTTACTTTCTGGTTTTGAACTTTTTTAGGCTTGATAGAGTAGTTAACAAAATTTGTTTCTGTTTTTTTTTCAGTAGAAGGCCACGCTGAAACTTGGGTTTCTCTTTTTTTTTTTTTTTTTCCCCTTCTCTCTCTGTCATATTATTCTCTCTCATCATCTAGTGGTGATCAGCTTGGAAGTGGGATCTGACTCCAGTTTTGCACAGTTTCTACTAACAAGTACGTACTTATATTTGGTCCTACTACTTTTACTGCCTCTGGAATTTTTTTAACTTCTCCTGGGATTAAATTTATCAATTTATTTTCAAGGCAAAGGTATTTATACCGTAAGGAAGTAGTGAGGAAAATAGTGATATTCAGTTTTCCCAAGAATATATTTGGCCAGACCTATAGGAAATGTATGAGACTTTACTCAGTACTTCTGTCTTTACTCCTTCTCAGCCAGTCTAAATATTTTGGGTATTTTTTCCCTCAGTTTTATCTTTAGGGTTGATTTGGGGGGATTTTGGTTGTGGGTTTTTTTTTTTTGGGGGGGGAAGAGGTGATAAAACATTGAGTTTTAATCCTGTCCTTCAAGAACTTTGAAAATTAAGGAACTTTGCAGTTAAGGTTTAGGCCTGATGTTGTCTTATACTTCTAAAGTTTAGGCTGAGGGTAGGTTACAGAAGGAAGATGAGGTTGCATAATTTTTATCTTATGTGTCAGGACATTAATGAATTGTGTCTGTGATTTCATTTGATCTCAAAGACACACTTAACAAACCACACTTTCTAAACTGATGCAGTGAGAAAACCTGTTTCTTTCAGGTACTTTGCGGATTTCATAACTGAACAAAAAAAACCCAACAAACTTACAAACCCACAAATGTTTCTCTTTGTGAAGAGAAACATAACTTTATATTTTATGGCTTTCATAGCATAAATGCTTTTAGTTACTGGACATAAGTAGTAAATAAAGCAGGTTTTGGAAATAAATTAGATTTGTATTGATATTTTGATATTAGAAGGAATGTAGATAGAGAAGTGTAAGCATGGAAGAAAAATGATAATGTAACTCCTAACAGGAAGTAAATAATTTGCATTGTTTGTCTCTTCAGGACATTTTTTGGCTGATTTTTAGCGATGACAAATGTAAGGAATATAATGTTTGGAAACAAAAATATACCATATGGTTTAATATTTTTGTGTTTTATAGCTGTAGAAAAAAAACCCAGAATGCTCATTGGCTGTGCACTGAAAAGTCTTGAAATCACCATCTTCTAATTTTCAGTTCTAAAATGCCAATTTTCTTGACTTGCTAACAGAGATCATGATCAGACCCAGACTGTGGAAGTGTGATAATCTACATATGTTGTTATGGTCTGTTTGGATCTCTCAAATTTACAGCACAATGCACTCTGTAAATTAAACTTTATTTTATGAGCTCATTTACAAACAAAAAAACAAACAACAACAAAAAAAACCCCACCACCCAAAAAACCCTCCCCTCCAAAAAAATCCTGCCCCCCCCAAACATATAAAGACATCAAACAATGGCTGAATCATCTTTATACAGACTAGTCCAACACATTAATTCACTAATTCATTATTTCATTAATTCATGAACTCTCTAACTCACAAGTTCTCTAATTTGTAACATGTCTAAGCAAAATAGTTACCGAGCTGTTGGTGAGTGTGGTCATTCTTTATCCTCCAACATGGTGTGGGTGTCCCCTGTATCGCACTGGCAAGCACAAAAGCCTCAGCAGTCTGGCTGCTGTCGGATCTGCTTCAAAAACTTTAGGGGTAAGCTGAGGTATTTAAACTTTTCAGCTCAGAAGTTTGGTCTATAGCATTTCCATGAGTGAGTGGATTCTGAAGAAACTGCCAGGCAGTTACTTTGCAAAGATGCAGAGGTGATGGCTGTGGGTGACATCAGCCCCCATCTCTGCCCGTCCACTCTGTCCTATGTATGTGTTGCTCTCGCTTTGACCTAATGGTGCTGCTCCCAGCATACATCAGGCTTTAGCATGAGCTGTGTGTTCATTGTTATTATATTTTTACTTCTCTTGCCTCTAAACATTTTCCAGGTCATTCTGGTTACCCTAGCTTCAGTTTCTCCTAATACTGACAACTTGTTTGCTAGGGTTTCAGTATCAAATTAATTCAATTCTTATACCAATTTCACCCAAAAGAGTTTGAACAATATCTCTTTTAGTTCTATGTCCTATTCTTCTATAACTTTGTAGCCACGAGTCATAGAGATGGTCACTGTAATCAGTACAAGTCTTATTCCATGCAGGAGTGTATATATCAGTTAAGTTCAAAAGTACATTCATTGTCGTTAATTTTGAAGCTATAATCATAGGCTCTTGTCCATCATGCAATTGCATTAATTGAAGGGTACTTTTATTAAGAAGTTGTCTGGACTGTTTTTTAAGATACACAATCAGGAACAAATGGTATCTTAATTTTGTCCTTTTGCTTGCCCAGTGATTATTAGGAGAGTTTATGAAAAAAGTGCCATGTGTTATTTTCTCATTGTGTACAGTTAGTGTAAGTATTGTGGGCCACTAGTGTATGACTAGCTGCCTTACATGTCTGTAGTACCCATTTCACTCTGTCACAACCATGTACAGCTTCACATCTAGTGACACCACATATAGTTAAATTCAGGTTAACTTTAGACCTTAGGGTTAATGTAACATTATCACCTAATGTCAGTACTTGTCCTTGTGGTATTACAGATTACATTAGGCCTGTAACTAGTTTTAAAGGTGGGTTATGACTGATCTGCAATACTTGAGTTGTTCCACGGGCAATGTTAAAAGGCAGAACCTGTTAGGGACAAGTTTTGGATATGTGTTCCAGTTATCAGTGTTGCTACGGTGATGTGGTAAACCCACATATTCTGCAAAAGAAGACACTCAGGTCTTGGACATAATCCAAACCTCAGTTATTGTTAACTCATTCCCCTTAGCGTCTACAGCATCCTGTACTCCTTTTATCATTGTAAAAGGAGAGTCACCCAGATAACCCCTGAGGTGGATGTTTAACTGTAATCTCATTTTATGGACTTCAGGAGGGTTTTACTTTCATTTTAACAGGGATTTTGGGCAGCTACTCATGAATCCCTTATCTTTGGTACTTCCCAAGGGGGTTTGTCTTTTGTGTAGCCAACTTGCAAGTTCTCACAGATAGGATCCCCACTTAGAGTATTAATAGATTCACTCTTGTGTAGCTGCTGGCTTAGTAATCTATTCCATCAGTCTACCATTCCTTTACTTTGAGGTTGATACAGTGGGTGGAAAATCCATTGTACAACATTTGAACCACACCAAGCTTGTACTACTTTGTTCTTAAAATTTTATCCATTACAAGATTGTATTTCTCTGGGTAAGGGAAAAGTAGCAAAACACTCACTTAAAGCAGCAACAGTTGTGAGACCAGTAGTACCTTAGACAGGGTGCGCATTCCCTATGCCACTATTTCTACTCCTGTAAGGATGTCTTTCCACTCTCCAGGTGTGTGTTCTAAGGGATCAGTATAATCTACATGCAAAGTTTCCCAAATTAGTTTACCTTCCCTGAAGTTGGTAAAATGATGGTGATGTGCTGTACCATTGTTTGTCAAAAATGGCATGAATCTACCATGTGTTTTACCAGAGCTTTTGCCACCATGCATCCTCTCCTCACAGCCTGTTGAAATAAATCATATGTTCCAGTGTGTCCACGCCATCCCTGTAACCAGGTACTCATTCTGTCTCAGAGTTTTGTGCTACTTTTATTCTAGACAAATGATCAGCTACCTGACTCTGTGTTGCCTCAGGATTTTTAGGGTTTTGGTGACTAGATACATGTTCTGTGGATGTGTTCTTAGACTGAGCTATATCGTAAATCATTTTCCAGTGTGGTGGTTTTTCCCCCATGCGTTTCTGCTATTTACTTGCCAATATTTTTCCCCATCTAGCCACCGGGTGGAACCCCTAAGGGTAACGGCTTACTAGTTAAAATCAGTTTTACAATAGAAATAGGCACCCATAATTTGATGTCCTTTTCTCCACTTGATGGCTTGGTAGTTAGCAGCCCCTTGTAAACAGTCTTCAGGGAGCATTCAGTAAAGAGTTTTCAGGGAGTGGTAGTCAGTCATTCTTCCCATAATGTGCTCATCACCCCTGCCCATCTTCGCTAAGCCTTCTTCCTTTATAGGATGTTCTGGGTTTGTGTGGTGGGGTTTTGGTAGCGGGGGAGGGGCCACAGGGCCGGCTCCTGTGAGAAGCTGCTGGAAGCTTCCGCGGCTCCAAGTCGGACCCGCCGCTGGCCCAGGCCGAGCCCGTCAGCGACGGCGGTAGCGCCTCTGGGAGAACAGATTTCGGAAGGGGAACCTGCAGGGAGTGGGGGGAGTGGGATGTGAGAGGAACCCCTCTGCAGACACCGAGGTCAGTGAGGAAGGAGGGGAGGAGGGGATGCCCCTGCAGTTCATGGAGGTGAGCGGGGGAGCAGATGCCCACCTGCAGTCTGTGGAGGACCCCACACCAGAGCAGGTGAATGCCCCTGAAGACGGCTGTGACTCCTTGGGAAAAGCCCACGCTGGAGCAGCCTTTGACTGAAGGACTGCAGCCCATGGAAAGCACCCATGCCGGAGAAGTTCATGAAGGACTGTCTCCTGTGGGAGGGACCCCATGCTGGAGCAGGGGATGAGCAAGGAGTCCTCCCCCTGAGGGAGGAAGAAGCGGCAGAGACAACATGTGGGCATGGATGATGGTTGTACTCGATGATCTTGAAGGTCTTTTTGCACCTAAATGATTCTATGATTCTATGGGATGAACTGATCCCAACCCCCATTCCCTGTCACTCTGCACCACTGGGAGGAAGGAGGGAGAGAAAACTGGGAGTGGAGTTGAGCTGGGAAGGAGGGAGGGGTGAGGGGAAGAGATTTTTAATATTTGATTTTATTTCTCATTAACCTACTCTGATTTGATTGGCAATAAATTAAAGTATTTTTTTTCTAAGCTGAGCCTGTCTTTTGCCAGTGACCATAAGAAGTGAGTGATCCCTCCCCGTCCTTGTTTTGACCCACAAGCATTTCTTTACATTTTCTCCTCCCCATCCCACCGCGGGGGGGAAGCAGTGAGCGAGAGGCTTTGTGGTGCTTTGTTACCAGCTGGGCTTAAACCAGGACATAGGGGTCTGCTGATTGAAGAAGTAGCTGCAGCAATATGAGAAGTTCTGACTTTCCAGTAGCACTTACAAAAGTGCTTACCAAAAATTGTTCATTTTGTCCTATTACATTGGTAGATGATACAAAAGAAGAATTAACTGGCTTAATCTGAAGCAGACATTTTCTGTAAAGACATAGAATCCCTTTAAAAAAAAAAAGTTTGGCTGAGGTCCTCAAAATTAAGAGGCATGTAAGTAAGGATTAAGTCATGCAATTAGTAAAAGGGTGTTGAAATATTATGCTCAAGTTGCTGACCTAGCTACTGAACTCACTGGAAAAACTGAGTTTAGTCAGCAGGTATTAACATGGGGGAAGTGTAGTAGTTCTCTCCTGGTGATTTTGTTAATTGTGCCAGCAAGGGTTAATACATTTCTCTTTGCCCATAACAGTTATAGCCTGCAATAATAAATCAAGAGCTTTTCTTTTTCTTACTAGTGTTTGTGACCATTAGGTAAGTAAATAAAGGTTACAATGTGATGAAATGTGGTTCAGACCTATATTCCTTGTAGTGTTTGCCGAATATTTGCACCTGTTTTTTTTCTCTGAGAACTGTCAATTCTCCCTCTCGTACTGTCTCCACCTGCCTCACAATACAATGAATATTGCTTCCTATATTTTGTGCATACTTACTTTAGATTATTCAGTTAAGAAAAGCTACTCTTAAAGAGATTCTGTGTTCGTTCTCATTCCTGAATTGTAAAGAGTGGAATTATCAGAAGGTTTCACTGGACAGAAAATCCCCACTTTCATCCAGTTTTCTAACTTTATCTTATCTTTCCTTCCAATTATCTATTAGGTAATTATGCTCACAGAGCTCCATATGCTGTGAAAGCTAGTCTGCTGCTGCAAACTCAAGCTAGCAAATTTAAAACTAGCTGCAGACAGTGGGGATTTTTTCTCAATTTTCAGACTTGTGAAATTTCTGTTGTTTAGAGGTCTGTGTCAAACAATATTAACACATAGCTTTCTTCTCTTAGTTATCTTTGACATACACCTTAGAAATTATTCTTATTCCCCCCTGGAACAGATTGGTAATGCTTTATAGATGAGAGTTTTCAAATTTCAGTGTAGATCTGTGATGTTTTACAGTGAATTACTTTTCTATGTCTAGCTGGGAATGCTGCATCTGTTTAATCTGATTATTTCACTAGTTTTACTAAGGGGTAAAACTAACTAATCAAAAACATGCAGGTACATGTGCGAGAAAGGAGAGGCTATCTTTTCAGCAGCAGTGCATTTGTGCTGGGTTACACTGGTCATAAAAGTACAGCAATTGCGCAAAGCAGAAAATCCTGCTTTCATTAATGCCAATGGCAAAACACCCTTTTACTTCAGTTAAACCAGGGCTGTATGCAGAAGACCTGTGTATATTTCACTGTAAAATGAAATGGAAATTCAACAATGTAGTAGTGTGATTAACATTTTTCTTGAGGTTGTTATTAAATTAATAAAATCAGAATAAGTCATGAATCATGCTTCCCACAGTCTACGTACTCATGTTGTCTTTTGTGTTAAAAGTAATGTTAAATTATAAGGTATTTATAGTGAGCACCTTGCTCACTGAACAAAAAAAAAAAATCTAAAAGACTTCAAAGAAACATAGCATTTTTGTACACTTCACTTGTTTTTTGTAAGTAAGTGATAAAACTGCTAAGATAAATTGCATGGAAAAAAAATCCCATGGATGAAGTAGAGCTCTGAAAAGCCTTCAGTGGATCATGGGCTCTAGTTAGCTTTCATTCTTGTTATTTTTGAGAATTTGGCTTCACCGCTTCCTTTGTGCTTCCATGCTATTTGATTGTCTGCATTGTGTACAAAGGGGACAGAGTGACACGATCTGGCTGCAAGCAATGAAATTTTTGTGCATATAGCAGGGTGAAAACAGACTACCTGACCAAAGAAAGTTTGCATGGATTTCTACATAGTGAAACAGCCAGATATTTCAAAGATGTATTTTCAGTACAATAATTATGGATTCAGGTGTGAACCCTTCAGTGCTGTCTTTCTATTTGAAAAGAAAACCATTTGCACACCTAGCAGTAACAACATTTCATTCTTTGAGCAGTGCTTCTCAATAACTGTTTCAAACAGTAAATTATCCTCATTTTACAGGTGGAAATGTAAGCATGTATTGATGACTTGCTATTTGGCTTCTGCTAAAGAGGAGACCAAAGACAAGGTCTATTGTGCTTGTCGTTAACCTACTGTATCTACTTCATCAATGTTTAAGATTATTCATGGTCAGATATCAGTTAAATGATATTTTTTACCAATATAAATATAATATGTGTTCGTAGGTATCGGTTTGTCTTCAGGAAGTTACACTAGCTGCTGAACAAAAGTGCTGCTCAGTGGTGCAGTTCTAGCTGCTTTCCTTAAGGATTTTTTTGTTGTTTTGTTTGGTTGGTTTTTTGTTTCTTTTGCTTTGGTTCATTTTGGTTTTTTTGCTCTTCTTTTTTTTTTCCTCCTAAGACATTTTCCCACAGACTTGACAAGAATGTTCTTAGTTTATTCAACCTGTTCTACAAGTCCCTATTTATTTGACTTACATTTTAAGCACTAATAAGAAAAATTACAGGGATGATTCTACAAACCAGGTCTTGAATGGTTTTGCAGGTTTTTATCATTTTGCAATTTGGTGGGGTTTTCTTCTTTTCAAATTAAGCAATTATATTAAAAAAAAAAATCCTCTTTGCTGAAGACTTTACTTGAAGATTAAAGAACAAATAATTCTTCAATAGTAAAAAAATCTCCTTTGACTGTCTTCCAGTTTAAAAATGTCCTCTTTTCACCTGAAATAAGTTTAATTTAGAGGTCTATGGAAAAATCAAAACCTTGGGCAAGCATAATGTGTGTTTTGTTGAAAGAAGTGTGTTTCAAAAATTTTTGAGAGCACTATGACTATTTAATGACATTTAACAATTCCTATCAAGTAATAGGTATGTCTGTTTATGCTGTACTTAAAGTATTACATAAAATATTTTTTAATAGCTATTTCTTGTTGATGAATCACATTTCTAAAACATCGACAGCCTTATTAAGATTATCTCATTATTATAGCAGTAAAATAAACTACTGTTTGAGGTTATTCATATAATTTAATTGAGGGAAGATAAATTATTGTCTCTGTCTTTTTTTAGGATTGAAATTAGATGATGAATCAAAACATGAATTTAGGCTCTGTTCAGAAATTAATGGAAGAGACACAGCTTTTTGAGACCCAACCAAGACAACCTTATAAATTAGCTGGAGATTGTCAACCAGGTGGCCATCTCTGTAATTTAAATCTGCCATCTCAAAGTTTCTACCCATATTCATCTCATTATCCATATATGCATATGAATTACAGCAGCGATTGGGAAATTTTTGAAGCAGTAAAAATTCGGGAACTGGAAGAAGTCAAAGACAGAGCAGCCCAAATGGAGAAGACCATGCGCTGGTGGTCTGATTGTACCGCTAACTGGAGGGAGAAATGGAGCAAAGTTAGAGGAGAAAGAAATAAAGCCCGAGAGGAAGCAAGACAATTGAGAATCAAATTAGACAGTGTTGTAAAAGAACTGAGTATGCTTAAAAAAATAAATCAAGATCTAGTGAATGAGAAGGAAAACTTGGAAAATGTACCTGCTTGGAAAACAGAATTCAGTTGCTCAGAAATATCTTCTATTAAAAAAGACCTAAACCAGTTAACATTTCTGGAACAAGAACCTGTGAAAGAACTGAGCAAACCCAAGAAGATTCCTGGGGCAGAAGGTATAAAGAAGGTAAAGAATGGGGAATTTTTTTTAGTTCATGAAAAGGTGGGAAGTTATGGATGTGTATCTAGAAATGAGATTTTTTTAAGGATTTTGACCAAAACACTACCTGATCCATTCAATAGCAAAACCACTTTTTTCACTCATCTAATATTCCTAATATAGAGAAATACAGAAAACAATTCATATCCTTCAACTATGGCTAAACATTTAAGTAACAGAGGCAGACTATTATATCCAATAACTTGGAGTATTGTTCTGACTCTGTCATATTTTAAGGTAACAGATTACCTCTGTTATCTGAATTCTCCATGTTTTGTATACTACTCTTTTTTCTTTTTTTTTTTTTTTTTCCCTCCACCTCCAAAAAAGCAACATAGGTTCTTGGCTTCTAAAATAAAATAATTTAATTCTCCCTTAATGCAACTTCTAAGATCTGGGAAAAGTCACAAGGGTTTTTTGTTGGTAAGGAAAGCAATTAAGCTGTTACACAGAAATAAACAATCAAGTATGGACATGGTTTAAAAGAGCTCCTAGTTCTATACAAAAGAACTAGTTACATTGATCAAAATGGAACTATTTCCCATGTTTTACCATTTTTAATTCTGTGCCTTTGCATGCATTAAGTAGTCTTCATAGACAGCACCATGTAAAAACTATACTTGTTATTTGTCTGATAGATAGCAGTCATTGTAGATGTAGGGAATGTTTTTCTACATTTTAGGAAAACACATAGGAAATTTTTTACTTCAGTTCAATGGAAATTCTCAGGATCTTAGGTCTGAATGTATTATGTTTAAAATTTTCACTCTGTAATGCACATGTATTACATTATTTTCCTGTGAAATCTGAAAAAAAAAGAAAAGCCACAGTGTTAGTATTAAGAATAAATTTGCCCCCAAAATGCATGCCTTTCATATTTTTGGGCAGAGAAATGGGCCATAGGAAGGCAATGACACAAAATATATTTTAACTGTTTCTCTTTCTGCTTAGTATAAAATAATGCACTACTTGAAAACTGAAACTTTATATGTGAATGGCAAACAGTCTTACCTTCTCAGCAGCTTCTAGTATTTTCTGATGTAGATTTCAGGCATTCTTTTAAAAACTTGAACAGAGTAGTATGAAATAGGACTGCTGGTAATCTGCTAAAATGATATTAGCTTTTAAACACAATTTGTCAGAAGTGATAAAACTTAAATGCATTTCTAAAGGGAACTATGGTTTATAAGAGATGTTCAGTCTTCCTAATAAATACGTATTTTATTTTTTAATTATTTTTTTCTAATTGTTATTAGTTTTGCTTATGTTCTGTATGCAAAACATGTATCTTCAAAATAGATATTATAGTGCTTTTAGTTTCTGAATGGGATCCAGACTGATATATTATGCAGGTAACTTTGCTCCTTATACAAAGGGAGCTGCTCCTTATAAGTCCATCACTTGCTTCAACGATTTACATTAGAATTTTAAGAGTTCTTAATGTAAAGTTTCTCAATATATTATTTGTATGCAGAAATTGCATTCCTGGTTTTGTTAGTTCCAGCATTCTCTCTTCACCATAGTTAAAGCCAACTAATGATAACTGGAATCTATTTCTTTAGTAAAGATACATCAGAAATATTTTGAATATGAAACTTATCATAACCGAAGGTGTGACATGTCACAAAATGACAGTGATCCAGCTACAATGACTTTTTTTGCACATTTTATCCATATACAGTGCAACTGTATAAGATGTTACTTGTTGCCTTTTATCTCCTACATGACTTAAATGTCTGGAAGAAAGAGGCTTGATATGTCCTGCAGAAGTTATGTTAGAATTTTCCCTTCATTTATGTTTTTCTCAGATGTTGTATTTTTGTTTTCTTAGGATGTAGAGATAATCAAAGGCCGAAGTAATTACAATAAAAAAATCACTCCAAAGCCTCCTGATTCCTTTCCCCATGGAGTTCTCAGCATCTGTTTGGAGGAACCTAAAAAAAGTTTGGACAGTACAACTAAGACAACAGAGAATGATTTAATACATGTTTCGGTCTTGCATTTGCATTTGGCTGAGATGCAGAAAATCTTGCAGAAGGAAAGAGAGTAAGTGCAAAATACATCCTACTGGGAAAATCTCTATTAAAAATTGAGGTTTTTAAGACACTTTCTAAAATAGTTATGGTGATATTTGCATTTATAGCTCATATGTTCTCATTTCTAAGCTTTATGAATTGCTATTTACAAGGCTTTGATAAGAATTTAGAAAGAAAATTCAGCATAGCGTGTTTATTGTTTTCCTTGGCTTGTCTGTCACTTAAGTGCTTTATACAGAACAGTTTAGAATGTACAGTTAATTAAAAAATTATACGTACTAGTAATTTGGTATCAGTGTAGTGGTATCTATGTTATGCTCAGTTATTGGAGTGTTTTGTGCATAATAACAAATTTTCAAATACTCTACCAGCAGACTTTGAAAGGGTCCAACTGCAGAATGACTAAGGCTGGTTTTGAATTAAAAGTACGTGAATACAGCTGTAAAATGTTGTTAATCTTAACCTCTTCACTTCTAGTAAGGTCTATGTCAAAAGCAGATAACAGAGAGAGAATAACAGACTTAGTGTATGCTTATTTTGTCATATTAAATTTACCTCGCATAAATACTAAGAATACATTTTGGTGGCCTAAAAGAAGTCATATGTTGATTACACACTACATGCTAGTATGTGAGTCTGTGTTGGTAGGAATTCCTTGATGTTTTGTATAGATAGTCAGTACTAAGCAAGATTGAATCACACTAAAAAAGGCTTTCCAAGGATACATGCAGTATGTGATGTATGATGGATGTAGTAGGAGACTTCAGGTACTATGTGACTGTAACTTCAAAATCAGATGAAGTTCATTAGAAAATAAAAAGAAAGAAAATTCCCCCTCCATTGCAAATACATTCAACAGTTTCAGTTCAGAGAGTCTATGATGGTAAGCTATGATGAAGAATTTCTTTCCTGTCACATTTGGTTTTGGTTTTTTTTTCCACAATTGTCCTGTAGATAGTACACGTCTGAGTTTAAAAAAAAAAAAAAAAAAAAAAATCAATGTAAATAAATCCTTAATTTCCTTACTAATACTTACTGTGTTTTGTTATATGAATTACCTGTAGAAGACAGGTAATAAAGTATTATGTATTTGAATCATATTGCAGCAGATGACCAGAAGCATGTTCTATCTCATTAAAAGGATTTAGGGTTTTTGTGGAAACAAAAATACCAGAATGCCTAACTATTCCAGCTTGTCATGATATTTATATATGTGACTTAAGAGACTGATGCCTCACATATGCCTTTACTTCTTGTTGAATTATTTAGGGTCCTAGGTACTTAATTTTTCAACAGCAATCACAGTGTACATGCATGCATATATAAAACTTCCCTTTTAGAAAGGGCATAATTTTTCAACTCTTATTTTTTAATCACTTCTTAGACAAAATTTTAATAAACACTGGTTCTACCTCCTGGTTTTGGTTTGTTTGTTCACATGCCTCTCTACCTAATTTGTAACTGTACTTCAGAGTGAGATTTTGCCATCTATGCCTGGATATATACTGACTGCGGTATACACTAATAAATCTACTGGCACACGGTAAGAACTGGGGAATGTCTACGCCATGTTATGGCAGTGCTAACCTCAGGCAGCAAACGCTCACAGAGCAGCGATTTTCACATAACAGTGGGCATTGGTGTAACAACTCCCTCTCTAGGTCACTTCAGGCAACTTTTCCCGTGTGCAAAGGTGTTCTGTAAGCAGAATATATAAAGCTTAGAAGTATGAAACAATTATTTTTGGCAATGCACACAATAAATAGCTAGGAATAATGTTACTAGGATAAGTATTAACATAGTCACCAGTCTCTTGAGACACGCTATGAGTCTTTGTTGGGCAGGCTGTCGTCTGCCAGCTCAGAAAGGGTTGGTCTCTACTGCTTAGTGGAATTGGCTGATTTTGCTGAGTTTCCATCTTCAGATTTCCAGTTTTTCCTCTTACTTGTTCGTGTCAGTATTTTTGCTCCTGGATCCGGGAGCTGCTAATAATGACTATCTTAACAATCTCACCCTTGATTGCATTTTTACTTTTTTTTATCTTGCATGTCTCTAGCTTAAGTACTTTCTCACAGCTTTCTTCTCACAACTTAGCAATTTTCTCAGTAAACTTGAGCCAAGGACTTACAGCTGTGCTGCATCAAATGTAAGCTTGGATCTCAGACAGCTTGAACCCCAAGGCCAAAGGTTACCTTGGCAGTCAGTAGGATGTTACTCATACAGCACAGGACTTCTCAGCAGAGTTTTCTCATTTACATGCAGTACTCCCAAACTGTGGCTGCATTCTTTCCAGAGTCAAGTTTGCTCATGCAGATCCAGTGTTTGTACCTGCCCCTAGTTACCTGACTAATCTCTCCATAAAATGTTTTGCTGCTTCACCCTGAGAGGACCTATGCTTCTTGCATTCTGTTTAGAGCCATCTTCAGTAATGCCAATATACTCTTAAGCCATGGATCAGACTTTGCAAAATATAAAAAGAAAAGATCTCTAAACCAAAAACAATAAGTACAAAAAATAAAGAGCTCAAAGTTTATGTTTTGACTTTCAAAGAACTTCAGTGTTAAGTTTACAAGGTAAAATTGCATACCAAAATCCTCTACTAGGCACTGTGGCTCACATCAAATACACATTTGAGTAATGTGTATTTTGACATGAGTAGGAATTAAAGACCATATGAGTTGTTCAGCACTTTAAAGAATCATTTGCCTAAAATAGCTGTCTTTAGTCATCTTTTGGATTAGTCCATTTTGAACTTAAAAGTGTTTCTTTGTTCTAAAACCAAAAGCCCACCTACTATGCTGGTAGTTGATAATGCTGAAGAGGAATTGCTTAGAGCTGGATGGGTAGACTTAGGCAATGGACGCAGAAGGCTTTGTCTGAGCGTCAAGAAACAAATTTTTTTTCTGTGAGGGTGACCAAACCCTGGCACAGGTTGCCCAGAGAGGTTGCTGAGTCTGCATTCTTGGAGACATTCAAAGGCCATCTGGACATGGTCCTGAGCAGCCAGCTCTAGGTGACCCTGTTTGAGCAGCAAGATTGGACCAGATGACCTCCAGAAGTCCCTTCCAACCTCAACCATTCTGTGTAATGATGTGATTTAAAAAAAAAAAAAAAAGGTGGTTACAAGATCCATTAAAAATGCTCTGATCTTGAACTTTTGTTTAAGTAGTACTAAGCTGCTTCACCCATCTCTGCTATATTCTTTCTTCCACTCTTTGTTTTCTTTCAATAGTAAGCTTTATGTAGTTAGGATCATCTGTTTCATTTAGTAGCATCAGAGAGATCTGATATCACTTAAGAGGTACTGTAACACAAAAATAGTATCTAGTAACAGTAATTTCTAGTAATAGTATCTAGTAAAAACATACTGGATATTCCTCTTTTACTTTTCAGATTAGCCCATTTCTGAGGGCTTTCAGTGCATTCAGTACAGTCAATAGGCTATTATTCAAGTATTAAACTGTCATCTTTCATGCTTTCACTTTCTAATGTATTAAGCATCCTTCTTAATAATTCTTTTAGTTCCCTAATTAAGTCATGATACTGTTCCAATGAGATATCTCATTGCTTTAGAAGAAAAACTATTCAGTTGAAATACATGTCTTTAGGTTCTTTACATGTGATAGAAGTCATCTTGCTCCACTTTGCTTTGTGAGTGATGGTGTATATTTTATTACTATAACGTTACGGGAGCTGTAGGTGTTTACTAAGATAAGCTGTTCTGTGTGCTGTATCAATGCAGAAAAAGGAGATCCCTGATTCAAGAACATTAGGTTTAGTTGTAAAAGAAGAGAGAACAAGAAGGTACTTCACTCAAGTGGATTGCTTCGTTAATGTAGCTAACATCGCTTCCAGTACATGAGCCAGACCAATCAGTGGTAGCTCTTGCTATCTCTGTGCAAGTCTACAGTATGCTGCACAGAAATGCCCCAGACAAATCTCATCCATACACTTTGCTTTAATTTCTTAAAGTTAACAGTGCTGTTGTGGAAGATTAATTTTATACCAAATATTCTCTCAGAATGTAGTTATAGTCAGCCTGGCGATAATATCTTTAGTAAAAAGGTTGATAAACTCCATTAGCCTCAGAATAGAAAGTAACTACTCTGGCATACAACAGTTTCTTTTATTGCCAGTAATAGAATTTTCTTTTCAACTATTTCAATATTTTTCTCTTTTCTGGTATAGTAGCCCTTCATCCCTCCATTTTCATAGAATTTACATAACATAAAATTTTCATCTCCCAACATAATAACACTTGTGGTTTTACTGTTTTTTGGAATTTAGATTGCTTCAGTGTCCTGACTTTATAGGCTTTATTCCTATATTGATGTTTATAGACAATGGAATATTCCAGAATTTTAAACTGTGATTTTATTTCATAGAAATATTAGAAATATAATCTGAAAGCTTTTATTTGTAATTAAGAATTTTTTATTTCACTTTTACTTATGTTCCAAATTCTATTTTGTTAAAAATTTGCAAAATGACACATACGCATTACACAAATATGAAATTATGAAGGAATTTCATAAAATGAAATTATGAAAAGTTCATTTTTGGCTTTGGAACTTGGATAATAGTGTTTCCTGTGAACACAGAAATGAGTTTTTAATTGGTCTCAAAGACAAGAACATCTGTAGTGCCTCTGCTGCTTCATATTTCTTTCATTATTTCCTGAAAGACTGAAAATAATTTAATTGGTTAGAAAAGGGGTAAAAATAAATATCAATGATGTTCATTGTTTCAGTAATACAGTACTTTTCTCCAAGGAATCATCATTTGTTCTTTGTGAATTGTGTATCCTAAATAATTTTCCTGAATGTAGTAATGGACTTATGCTCAAATAACATTCCAGAGGCAAACTCTTAATGAGGGTGTAGTACCTCTGAGCTAAATAATACATTTTCCTAAAATTCTTCTAGTATTTTCTTTCAAGAGCAACTATTTTTTTGAAACATGAAATATACATATTTTAATAATTTTTTTAACATCTAAAGTAGATCATCTTTCATTTCAGCACTGTCTGCATACTGTACATATTCCCCCGTATATATGTGTTTAAAATAATCTTCTGTCTGTACCCAAATAAAAATGATACAGTATCTTTTCTCTGAGGGTTTTTACTAACTCTCCATGTATTAGATGACCTGTATTACTAACTGAAGTCTATTTCCAAATTGCCTTCAGTTTATCCCGAAATTTTATTTCATTTAGAATTTTAATTCTGTACTGCTGGATTTCCTTGTTCTCTTTGGCTGTTATTCTTGGTAAACCTCTTGGAATAATTATGTGATGATAATATAGGTTTTCAATAAGAATCAGGTATACAGTTGACAAAGGCAGCAAAATATAACTCAAGCTATGAAAAGGAAATTCAAAGTAATTGTCTGTTGTCAACTTCAAAAAGATGTAATGCTGACTTTTAAAATACTGTTTCAGAATGAATGTATTTCTGGAAAAAGAAATGGAAAAGATAGAAAATGAATTATTTCTTTGGAAATGGAAATATGAAGAACTGAGACAAACCAAGCTGGAAAGCCTGAAACAGGTATGTTAGCAGTACATTGTTGTCACGCAGAGTAAGACACAGAATTGAGACTTCCGATTTCCTGTGTTGTTAATGAGAGTAAAATCATATCTAGGGTTTATGAATGTGATAAATCAAGCATTTACTAACGATTTATCCCCATAGCCTGGCAGGAAGGGGCCTGCTGAGGGTGTGTGGAGAAGCCCAGCCCTGCACTGTGATGGCGGCCCCAGTGCTGGGGAGCTATGAGGGCAGCACTAGGGTGACCCTGTAGTCTGACAGGAAGGGACTGGCCTGAGGAGGCAGGTGCTGGTGCCCTTGTCCCCGTGTGTGCTGAGGGTGGTGGCCCTGATGTACAGCAAGCCACGGTCGGGGTCCAGCTGGGCTTATGTTTGGGCAGAAGGAGCCCATGTGAGCCAAGGGGGTGCGTGGGGAAGCCCCGCCACCGTGAGGATGTTGCCCCCGGGTTACCAAGTGGGTATAGTGGGGGTAGCAACCTGGCAAGGAGGGGGGCCGCGGCATTCTCAGAGGTGGCGGGGACATGCCGAGATCTAGTCTTTGGCCAAGGAAGGTAACTCCTGGTGAGGCAGAGCTGAGCGCCCACTCAGGCGGCACCAGGGAAAGAGCTGTGTAACTGCCAGGCCCAGCGCATAGGTCCCGGGCTGAGTCTGTGGGGAGCAGAGCGGTGGCTTGTCCAGCAGCTTGCCTGTGGGAAGGGGCTGGAAAGGTGCTAATGGCAGCACGAGGCGCATCAGCAACAGTCGCAGCACCCCCTGGGGCACGGTCCCCAGCACCTGCTGCTGCCACAGGAGAGACCTTGGCTCAGAGTTGCTGAGGGAGGTTGTAGGCCCCCAGGCCCTGGGCTGCAGGCAGTGCCTGGTACCGTCCCTTGAGGCTGGGGCAGTGGAAAGGAGTGCCCATGCCTACAAGAGGTGTACGCTGGTTGAGGAAATGTATTGCCCCTTTTGAGCTGCAGGAGGAAGTGAGCAGGCTGGGCAGGCTCAGAGAAGGCAAAGAGGAGATTAACAGGATCTTCACAGGGTCCCCAGAGGTAAGAAAGTCTGAATCACACAGGAGAGGCAGCCAGAGACTGCGATCAGTTGTGAGGTAACTAGTCCTATAGTAGGAAGGCTGGAAACATGATTTTCAGCAACTGGAGGATGGCTCTTTTTCCACATGCAGATCTGCGGTTGCAGAATAGCTTCAAAAGCCTTGTAGCAGAGTGGGAGAAGAAACTGGGGAGGCATCAGAGCTGCTTTTAACCTGAACCATGCGTTAACATCAGGAGGAAGTAGTGAGTGACAGTAGTAGGAGACTCCCTCCTGTGGGGACAGAAACCCTTGTGTCCCCCACTTGCCTTTTTGAGGGTTATATGGCTTGCTGTGGGCTTGGATCCAGAACACTGCAGAGAGATTGCCAAGGTCTGTCCAGTCCTCAGACTGCTACTGTTCCCTGCTGCTCACGCACATGGGCGCCAGCTGGAGGCATATTGGGAATGATTACACAGCTCTAGGGTTGAGGTCATGGGGGACCAGGTGTTGTCTCCTTGATCCAACAAGCTGACCAACCTAATGAGGAGAGCTTTGAACTAGGAATGGTGGGGATGGGAGATCACAGACCACAGTAAAGTGAAGAAGTGGTGGTCAGGGCTGGAAAGGTCAGGGTGCAGGTTGATAGGAGCAAGAAAGACTTCAGGAATGATAAAACAAGTTGAAGGGACAGCTCTCTCAAGTGCTGGTACAGAAATCCATGCATCCTGGGAAACAAGCAGAAGAATTAGAGCTGTATGTGGTTACAGAACTACAATATTGTTGCAGCAATTAAGATGCTGTGCCAGGTTCATGCCACTGGAGTACTGTGAAGGACTTCAGGAAAGACTGACAAGGAAGGGCTGAGGGGATGGAAGTTGCCCTCAGATCTATAAGCTGCTCAGATCTTTTGAGCTTTCCTGCAGGATGGGTGGCAGTCAGACTTATGGCTCAGGATCAGAGGAGAGGACAGTAAGAGTGACATTGTGGTGGGAGTTTGTTACAGGCAACCTGATGAGGAAGCAAATAAAGTGTTTAAAGAACTCAAGTCTCTGAGTTGTAGACCCTGGTTCTCATGGGGGACTGACTGTACAGCTGCTAGAAAGACAACATGACTGCTGCAATCAAAGACATTTCTGGAGGGTTTCAAGAATAATTTCTTGCTGTAGGTATTACATGGACCAACCAGTGGTGATGCATAGCTGGATCTGCTGTTGACTAATACGAAGGAAACTAGTTAAGGGTTTGATGATGAATAATTGCCTTGACTGTAGTAACTTTTGAAATAGTGGTGTTTGTGGTCCTGAAGGAAGTGAGAAAGGAGCAACAGAGTACAGACCCCAAACCTAAGGAAAGCAGGATGTTGGTTTAGTCAAGGAACTGTTAGGTAGGATCCCATAGAAGGCAGCTCTGACTGGTAAACAAAGGAGTTCACCAAAGCTGTCAGGTCTTGAAGTACAGGATCTTCCAAGTGCAACAAAGGTTTGTCCTAATACTCAGGAGAACAGGTAGATATGTCAGGAGACTGATTTAGCTTAGTAGGGAACTCTTAGTGGAGTTCTGATGCCAGAAAGCGATGTGCTTTTATAAAGGAGATCAGCCTTCAAAGGAGTAATTTAAGAATGTTGCCTGGTTATGTAGGAATGGTGTTAGAAGAGAAGCATTCATTTCAATCCAAGTTCATGAGTAGAAGAATAAGAAATATTTGTGTTGCAGCTTTCAGGATTTAGCTTTCAGAACAATGGGTTGAAGACCTCTTAGATCCAATAAAACTCAAACTGTGTATCTATATAACCAAATATAGATAGAGATTTTAAAATTTCCTATAAATTTAACATTTCAGATTTGGAATAAAGTAGGAAAATTAATCAGCTTTCTTTTCATGTTTTGAAAAAGATTGCAAGCAGTCTATTAAATTCCAAGTTCTAGTTACAAGTTGGTGCATATGTAAATAGAACTTCCTTCATAGATGAACATCCACAGTGACAAATTAACGTCTATCTGCCATATTTGAGTTCCTTCAGATTTTAGTTCTTTTATTTTCTGCTCGCTCATTAAGTAGGATTTTATCTTGTCATACTTCGGCACAACAGCAAAGTCTAGATTTAGTTAATTGTTTTGCTTAAGAAATGTAGTCTTTAAGTTTTATGGCACTGTCAGCAGGAATAGAGCAACAAGAAGTAAAAATGTGCTGAAAATTTGTTGGAGATGGATAGATTTCAATTTTTATGTATGTGCATGCATATACACGTATATATGTGTTGCTGCTTTTTCCTTGGAAACATGCTGATTTGCTTTAATTGTTAACAGGAGGTGATATTTTGAGCATTCTGTTTGTCTTCTGAGATTTTTAAGATTTATACGTCTAGTTTTTAAATTACAGGAAAACATTGGTCTTGATGAATCTGACTAATGTGAATGAAATTACTTACATTTGTGGGTTTTTTTGTAAGTGAAAATTCTTCCTTTATTAAAAAAAACCAAATATTGTGTGTTGGCAATGTGTGTGTGAATTTCACTTACTATATATTACTGTTGAGAAGTGGATGCTGGAACACCCACAAGGTTTTTGACAGTGAAAAATTTGAAAGTGAAATAAAGGAAAATGCAGACACATACTAGGCTAAGCATGGAACCTGATTTGTACACACTTGCAATATTAAATCACAAAGGAATTTCTAGATTAATAACAGATTAATAATTACCTCTGGATTATTTTCATATCCTTGACTAAGGATTTTTTGTTTCAGTAATGCATAAATTAATCTGCTATTTCCTTTGGTAGATCATCTGACAGTCCCACTGGGAATGTGGAAAAATATACTTGGCGTGCAAGTGACAATGCCACTGTAAATTAAACCATTTTTAGGAATAGTTAGCTCTGCTAGCCTTTTGGAAGTCTGAGAGATTTTGTGTAATGTAGAAGCTTCACAGCTGCCAAGATCTGAGTATCAGCACTCCCAATAACTAATTACTTTCTGTTAAAAGATGAGTATTCACTCATCTTGGAACAAATTAAGTATGGAAAGCCTCGGTGACCTTGATAATCACCTGTCCTGGTTTTGGCTATGATAGAGTTAATTTTCTTTCTAGTAGCTGGTACAGTGCTATGTTTTGAGTTCAGTATGTGAAGAATGTTGATAACACACTGGTGGTTTCAGTTATTGCTAAGTAGTGTTTAGACCAAGTCAAGGATTTTTCAGCTTCTCATGCCCAGCCAGCAAGAAGGCTGGAGGGGCACAAGACGGTGGGAGGGGACACAGCCAAGGCAGCTGACCCAAACTGACCAATGGGGTATTCCATACCATGTGACGTCATGCCCAGTATATAAACTGTAGGGAGTGGTGCTGGCAGGGATCGCTGCTTGGGAACTAACTGGGCATCAGTTGGCAGGTTGTGAGCAATTGCATTGTGCATCACTTGTTTTGTATATTCCAATTCTTTTATTATTTTTATCATTATCATTATTATTTTCTTCCTTTCTGTCCTGTTAAACTGTCTTTATCTCAACCCATGAGTTTTAGGTTTTTTTCTAGTTCTCTCCCCTGCCCCACAGAATGGGGCGGGAGCGAGCAAGCGGCTGCCTGGTGCCTAGTTGCTGTCTGGGGTTAAATCACAACACACATTATTTTCCCCAAAAATGATGCATTCTGCATCAATTTGGAAATTGTAAATGAGTTTTCAATGTATTGAGTTAACAAAAAGGTAGTAAAGTGGCAATTTATGTTTATAGTAACTATGAGTACTATATGTGGCTTTGTGTGACACTAGCATTGAACTTGACCTGTTTGGGGTTATAAATTAGACCATTTTAACAGATACAACGGGAAGTTGCCTTTAGTGTTGAAATTGATAATTTATTTTTCTGTTATAAAAATTCTGCTCTCCCATTAAATAGTAAAATAAGAAGTTAATCTAACACTAGGAGGCTTATTGTTCAAATCTTGATTGATGTTTGACAGCACTCTTTCTTTATTTGCAAGCAGTCAAATGTCATCTGTTTTTACTGCACACAATTTGTCTGTTTCTCTAAGGACACTTAGAAGTCCTCATTCATTTAGCTTTCTCTGGCCTTTCCTTAATTTAAAGTATTCTTTCATTATAACACTTTCAAACCAAGTACTAATTGGATATTCTTCTTAAAGATTACCTCCTCACTACAGATTAGGGCTTAAATTTTACCTTACTTGGCTGACTAGATAGTGAAAATTGTGTCTTGGCTTTTTTTAGAGAGCTAGTGAATTAAGGCTTTGTGTCTGCCAAATATTTTTCGAGGAGAAAGGAGGAATGGAAGTGGAGTGTCCCATCCTTCCACTTTGTGTTTATTGCAGGAAAAATGTATTGTACTCTCTGGAGGTCATCTTACAAATTACTGTGAATTTGTGGTTTAACAATGCTATCAGTGTCAGAGATTGTTAGATATGTTTGGTGCTTTTGAAGTGACCTATTTGTGAGCTTGTTACACAATATTCAGTCCATAAGATCACATCTTAAACTAAGATTTATTTGACATTTCTTAGCTGTCAAAAACATTTTTGTATGTACAAAATACATTTAATAAGCTTCAGTTCTCTTTCTAGAAGAGCTTGTAGCTCTCAGTGGGATAATAAATCAATTAATATTTCCTATGCCTGTCTTTTCACATGTATTGCAACTAACCTATTAACAACACTTTGTTATTCTTAAAAAGGGGGAAGCAATTGCTCAGTATAAAATTATACTTGCATTATTGTTGTGTTTGCATAAGAATCCATAGAAGGGCAAAGATCAAGCCTGTAAAAACATTGAATAAATAAAAAGTGTTGATAGTAGATATATATATTTTTAAAGTAATCTTTGTAGTAAAAACTAGGAATCTTTAAGTTCTCTGAAGAACATGAAAATTTTGACATCAGTGACATTCCTGGTTGAATGTCCCTGGAAATGGGCTATCCAATTTTGTCACATACAACTTAGTTTACAGATCAATTAACTAAGAGTCTGAAAAAAAATACAGAAAATTGTACCTCAGTCTGATTAGTTAGGTCTTTGGACTCTTCATAAAACAGAGCAAATCCTTGGTGTGTTGCCCTGACGTTTGTAAACACAGAATTATAGTTAGCAAGACTTTTAAAGTTTTAGGTTTTAGAATGTTCATTTAATCTTATAACATGCACAATAAAACATTCTTGTTTAAACTCTTTGCAAGTCTTCCTCAGCATTTTATATCTGTCTTTATCATTCTGAAGGACATGCTTTTCTGGTGGTTTAAACATTAAATACAGATGGAATATTTACAAAGCAATTTTACATTATACTATAAACTGACAAAATGCACATACTGCTACATTCCACTGGTGTGCACTGTAGACTTACAAATGCCACTATAGGTAGTTACTTCTGAGTTGTTTAAAATAATTTTCTGCTAGCTGAAGTACAGAATGTGCTTTTACTCTACATTGTCTAGTATGTTGGTAATTAATGAGGGAAATTCATGTTCCAGTTTGTGGCATATGAGGCAAAAATTACACTAATTGGTACTTAAAGCCTATTGGAACATCAGTATCAAAAGAAGTATCCTTAGATGAAAACGAGCACAGGCTAAATTAGCATTTTGTATCTTAGGCAGAGACATTTCTGTTCTTCCTCTTTTTTTGTACAGAGTTGAAGGTAAGTCACGAATGCTGCTGATTTTGCACTAAAGCCAATGAAATATCTTTAAAAATCCTTTAAAACAAATGTTTTCTGTTCTCTCTCTCAGTATATAGATGTTTTACACTGTATATTATGGCAATCTATGCATAGGTACATTACTTTCTTTAAAAGAACAGTAACTGTTCCCTACCTGTCATTTCCCAGGTAGAGGAAACTCCACTGAGGCGAGTCAGGCTTCTGGATAAATCTAGTCTTCTACTCTCACTGTAGACATTTAAATGCTGTTTAAAATGGAACAGCCTTTTTGGAGTCTGAGGTTGTTAACAGCTAGTTCTTGTTAAAGATTCTGCATGATTTCTACCTTTTCCAGAAATCTTTCTTCTGAAATTACCTTATAGCATGAAGATGCTGCAGAGCTGCTTACCTATAATTGCTGTTTTCATTCACTTAGTATATACATGAATTAGAAATAGTGATACTCTGATAACCTTACAGGAAATATAGACACCTGTAGTAAGACCATCTATTCTGTCCCATACTCTTTGCTTGACCCCCAAAATGCCTTCTGATTGTCCCCTGAATCCTGAAGAAAACATAATTATTATCAGATGTATAACGGGAGCCTTAATGGCTATAATGGCTACTGTGAATTGGTCTGTTTAATTCTTACCTAAGATGCACAGAAATATTGCATACTATGCACAGCTATCATAGGATTAAAATTATGTCCCCAAAATTAAATTTGTGATGATTTTATATACTATAGAATAGCCAGTAGTCTGTTTTAGTGTGCTAAAGGAGTCTTTATAAAGTTTGATAATAGAATCCTCAAGGCTGAGTTTTAAAATATCGTTAGGCAATTTTCTGAAAACGTCGTCTGAATTATTTGAGAACTCAAATGACTTTATAGAGTGGAAACTCAATGCAGTTAATTTTCCTGTGGTAAAATCTCATTATTTTTAGACTAGGTCTAGAATTTGGAGTGTTCCTTACTAGGCTCAATCCTTCATTTGTCTGAGAGGCTGGTGTGATTTTCAGACTGAATGAAATGGGATGATGATGTTACCACACATCTGATTCATGGTTTGATAAAAGTACTTAAAAAATTACTTTAGATATACACGTTTGGTTTTTTTCCCTGTCTAAATTACAATAGCTTACAGATAGTTTGAGAGTAAGGAAAGAATTCTGGAGCATTGCTTAAGCAAGAATTCTTGTAGAGCCTTAACTATTCTTTCTTCTGTTTTCATAAAACAGGTACTAGTTCAAATTTAGTGTTATCTCCAGAAATTATGTACTTAATGTGAATGTTTTTACTGTCAAACATAAAGTATAGTTTGTGATGGTGCATAATATCAAGGTTCCATCTGATTGCCTCTTTTCCTACAAACGTAATTTAGAAAGTGCTGGAAAAATAGTTTCATTGACTTTTTTCCCCATACTGGCTTCTAACAAGATATTTAAACTGTATTGAGTTGTACTTGCCAGTATTTCCTGGGTCTTCCTTACATGTTTGGCAATGAAAATACAAACCCAAGACCAGGACTTGTTTTATTTAAGGACGTTCTGTTACAACTGAAAGATGAAAACTCATATTTATTTCTGTGAGAAAATATGTTTAGAAGAAACATATGTGTGCATACTGACACATATCTGTGCATATTGATTTTCTGTGAAAGGAATATCATGCCAAAGCTGCATCATTTGTACAGGTTTGTTTTGCCTGTTGGTCTGCCACTGGCAGAAAGTATAACCTGGTGAGGAAATGTTTTGAAGACAAGGGAGGAATATACACACATGCACACTTATATATATGTGTGTGTGTATATGTTTGTGTGTTTATATACAGGAAGCAATCTTTGTCCTAGAGGTCAGCATTGCATTTTTAACAAAAACAGTTTTTCATAGCTTAGACTGACAACTCCAAAATGATGACAAAGTTACTTCTTAGTAATGTATTAGTGTGGTCAGTTCACTACATGGTTCTGTATCAGAAATCAATTTTTTGCAGTGTATAGTTTAAAAAAAAAATCACCCCCAAAAGCTTTATTAAATATGTTTAAATATCCTGAATTTGACTTCAGGATTATGTTTTGGTATTCATTTTAGTTTCTTGTTTAAGTAAATATTTCTGCTAGTAGGCTTACTTGTTATGCATTCACATAAAATCAACTTGTGCTAAAATAAGCTGTTTCTTTTTTAAAAAAAGCCCACTGATAAATCAAATGTAACGACTGGTAGAATGTACAAAATTGAATTTAATGTCTGTCATGTTAAAGACATTGAATTAAAGTTATAAGGATTTTGTACTTGATGATGTAGTTGCTTTTTTTATCCTTATCCAGATAAGGATATTAATGTGTTACTTAAAAAATAAAAACCTAATTTGGGCAGAGGTTTGTTTGGAAAAATAGCCTTAGATAATTCTCTTTCTTAGTTTTTGAAAACAAAATGCTCTTTTTTAGACATGACAAATATTTGGCCTTCCTACTAAAAAAAAAAAGAAAAAAAAAAGCTTTATTTTCTTGGAAAAAAAGAAAAACCCAAACAACAAATTCCTATCTCAGATTTTTTTAATTTTAATTTATTTTTTTCTTTCCCCCCATGGAAAGTAACCCTGTCACCTTGCAAGCTCTTGTCATAATGTTAATAGGAAATGCATATGTGGAACCTTATTTATCCAGGATATAACACCTTTGTACTTATGAACGGTTTCCACTGTGGACTCAGCAGGACTGTTAGGAACACTGCTTATGTTAAGTCACAAGTCTACGCAAGCCTCGAAGGCCTGTGAAATCCATTGCTGTATAGTAATCTAGAGTTTCAGGTTTACTGTATGGTAAATGGTTTAAGTAATTTTTTTGCATGCCTTTGAAAGGAAAACACATGAGGAACTGGAATGAAGTTTCTTGTTTCTAAAGGTTCTTGTCATGTTCTATGAAATAAAGAAGGTGCCTAAACTTTTAGTGTTAGAATTAATGTAGCTTCATGCCTGCCATCCAGGATATAGTTATATTCATACAACTTTCAGGATAGTTAGGTAATTTTGCTTTCCAACTTATGTGTGAGGAATAAAAAATCAGTTTTACTGTTTCATTGTGGCTGCTGAAATGGAATTTTCTTTTTGACTTAGCTATAGTATATACAAGAAAGTTGTATTGCTTCCTGAACAAAGAAGTAGTACTTTAATGGGAGGTAGGAAAGAAAGAGAACCAGCCATGCTTTTTTTTTTTTTTTTTTCCTTTTTTTTCCTCTTTCTTTTTTCTTTGTAATGTGTGATAGAAATTTTCCTTTTTGGTCTTCATGCTTAAAGAGAACTGTCTGGCACTGAAGTAGGTAGGTGCCTCTGCACTGAAGCATTATATTTTCAGATTACTTTCAAACAAAGGATTCAATCTTAGGAAAAATTAATGAGTGCTTTGTTTGGATACAGTCATAAAACTTTTCTTGTTTACATCAGTGGAGTACTGCAAATATGCAGCAAATATGCAAATATGCTCTTTGAGCAACAGCATAAGTGATATCCTGAAATCAATGAGAAATTTGGTGATGTCAATGAACTTTGGAATAGTTCCTAATTTAAACTGTGTAGTAACAGGTGATTAAAAACTGTGCCAGAAGATTCTTCAGGGACCTTTGTAACTTCAAAATACCAAGATAATGTGTTACTATAGGTATGGTTCAGATAAAACAGAAGAGGTGTCATGTAAACCGTACTGGAAACAGTAGAACTACTTCTACAGGCACTTGCAACCAGACCGTAGCACTATAGAAATTATCTTACATAATTTCTTATCTAGATCAAGTGACTAAAGCTGTATATTTCAGGTTCATATGCTGAAAGGAGAGCTGTGCAGAGACAATGCTGTCTACCATATTTAACTGAAGTCTAAGCAACACAACACTTGAAAATTTCTTTGAACAAAGTCAGTTTCTGCATTTCTTGAATCCTGTTGAACTTTCAGTTCAGAAGAGAAAATAAGCTCAAATACTGGCTTAATCTGTCCCTTTTAGCAAAGGCTGTTGTATAACGAGAACGCTCACTGCACCAGAATGTGGCAAATTTTGGAATCTGGTGTATAAAGCAAATTACCTGCAGTTGAAGTAACATTGGTATAATAGTCTGGTATTCATCGAGCAACTTTGATGCAATATTGATTTTCCTGAAAATTTAATGTTATGTCCAATCAGACTTGCAAATTTTTATTAAGTATGTTGGTATGGATTGTTTTGCCTACAGGAAAGTAATGATTACAAATTCTGGTGTGGTTTCACACTATTAAGTATTCTAGTAATCTAAGATGTATTTATTTTTAGAGATCTACAATTACAGCAAACATCCTATTCCCAGCACCGCTTAATTATTAATCTGCAAAGTCAACAATCTTCATCTGTAAGATAAGTGATCTTGCATAGTTCCTAACTTAAATGTAGAGTGCTTTGACTATTGCTGTTGGTTTTGAAGTATTGTTGGTATGATTCATTAGCAGTTACATAGAAAAATGTACTGTAAACTGAGATAATTTTACTTAGTATTTTCTTTTCCTGTCTATCAGTTGTCATTCTTGTTAAATCTTTAATATTATTAATTTAATAATTTCTAGTAAGTTGGGTTGAACAATGTTATGATCTGCAGCACATCATATTGATACCGTCTAGAAAATTCTTGAGACTGATGACAATCTGAACTTGCTTTGAGCGCTTCTAATCGTGCTGACCACTATTGATTTACTGTTTTCTTACAGTTTCTTATTTGTCTACACATTTGGCTCAATTCAGCAATATGAAGTCAGGATGGAAGGTCAGCTTAGAAATCGGTTGGCAGCAGGGAGGTGTTGACCTTCTGTATGGCAAATAAAACTTCAAAAATATATTAAATAAAAAAAAAGAGAGAGAGATTACCCATTGCACTGTTTACTTTTTTTTTGTTTCCCCCAGGTGATTTTCTGCATGCCTACATTCATCTTCTTGTGACAAATCCCTGTATTTTTTTTTTAATAGGGGTTATCATCTTCATTTTACAGTGCTTATTAGAATGGCTCATAGCTTATTTTAGTCCCTGAATTAGTTACTAATAATAACTAATAGTGTTACTAAACACACAGTAATAGATAAGAACTTGAAGCAAAGTGAGGCAGGCTATTATAGTCTGGACTACTATTACATTTGTATGCTGTTTATCAGTAAAAATCCCAAATTTTTAAATTATCTTTGGTAATTATAGATAAATTATCAGTGTTCTGAGAGTTAAGACTAAAAATTTAATCAGTCATACTTTTCCATAGAATAGAAACTTAATTTTACTTCCAATACAGTCTGCGTATGTATTTCTACTCATAGGCATACAAACTGAAAAATCTGTTCTTTATCCTGTTGTTGGAAAAGATTTGCATTAGTCAGGCTCAGCTTTCTAAGGGCGTAGTCTGTGTTCGTTATTTTGGGAAGAAGTTTGTTGTATTAGGTTTGGGGAGGAAAAAAAACAAAAAGCCACACCCCCCCACCCCACCCCCAGTTCTCTCCCCCTGATAAGAGCACTAATAACAAGTAAACTGACTTCAGATCATAACTCTTAAACTTGTTGCAATACTGAGGTTGCCCATACTTAGATGAAAAGGGAAATAAGCAAAGTTTAATAAAAGGTTTCAAGTGCCATTAAAAAAAAAATGGTTCTCAGCAGAGGTCTATTATACCTTCTTTTGAAAAATAAACCAAAATGTCTAGTATTCAACCTTTAAGCACACTGGGAACTAGTGAGTAGGGTTTTTTTGGTTTGGTATTGTTTTTTGTGGGTTTTTTTTTTCATAAAGCCAAGATGTCACTAAGGCAAATTAAGGGATGAAAGCTAATGCTTAGCTTCAGATCTTTTTGGTTAAGAATGCCCCAAACCAGCTGCCCTTTGAGATTTCAAATTAAATTAAGAGAAATAATTGCTATAATCCCTATGCCTAAAACAATCTTTGCCATTTACTTAAGTTTTTTAACACAGTTTGTTTAATCTATTACCACCATCACCCCTGCTGTGTTATGTCATATTACAATCAACTGCAAGAAAAGCATGCTACTGTTTGTAAGGCAAACGAAAAAAACTCTTTTGGTATGAATATTGAGAGCTCCAGTTTTCCCTTGCTTGGTAGTGAGACATAAATATTAAGGTGTGATTTTTATTTTTTTAAAGAAATTAATTTCAGATACATTTCCTAGATCAGTTGATTTTTAGTCAACATGGGAATTTTTACTTGTTTATTCCCTCGATATTCAACCTCTCCATGCATAGTAGCAAAAGCAACTATGCACTTGTTAGCACATTGGAGTTCTCACTCTCCAGATGAATGATGGCTTGTCAAGATTTGAGAGTTTGGTTGATGTGTGTCCCTTATAAATTTCAAGCAGTATTCTCCAAGGGATTAGTTGAAATGTGAATTCTTTCCTTGACTGAGATTAGAGAACACTTTACATTCACCTAAACCACTGTATAATGTTCATTTAGATTAATCTCAGTTGGAAGTATAATTATTTTGTTCAGCTCTAAGCAGAAAAGGAAATGCAGTTTGAGAATTAAGTCATGTTAATCCCATCTCAAATATCACTTGCATTTAGGAATATAGCAAATGGGCATGTTGTACATGCGATTTTTACGTAAGGTCATGCCTGCCTAGGCACCAATATTTTGCTAAACATAACAGAAAATTGATAATTTGAAGAGCTTGCAGTAAAAAGGATGTTAGAAAAAGTTGCCCAGTACCTCCAAAGGAGTTTAGATTCAGTCTCTGTTTCTAATGATGGGAAGCACCTGAGTCTGAGGGGTTTTGTCATTATTCAAAAAACAACCTTAAAGTCAAAGGCTGTTTAGAGGATGCCCAATGTTAAAGTTATGAGTATATAGTTACTGAATTCTGTTGGAACCAAGTTTTCAGCTTTTGTTTCTGCAGTCAGGAATTACTGAGGGCCACCCTCTTCAGATTTGTACAAAGAGGAACAAAAAGTGGTTGACTTATAAGCAGTTTCAAGGAACTGGGAAACCTTTGGAAGTGGCTAATATGAAGAAATAGGCTAGAATGCATCCCAAGTAGCAAGTTGATATTGGATAGTCTGAAAGACCATAGCAAATGGGGACTCTCTTAAGCCATGTAATAAATTTGCAGAGTCAAATTACTGAATTATGCTAGCGTAGCATCTTTTTGGGACAGCCGAGTAAAGCCAATATGACCTTTGATGTAGTTGTTGGTACATTTTTATACCATGAGCATTACTTTTAAAATACAGCAAAGCCATAGAAGTAGGAGGGCAATATTTCTGAACAGTGTTGAACATAAGAAACACAGAGCAGGCGAGGTTGCAAGTGATACTGACAGAAGTTCTGGAGTTAAGGTTCTTTGTCCCAGTCTGAGCCAGAAGCTCAGGTTAGGGTTGAGCAAAAGAGAAAGCTTAAAGGTGTTGTTAGAGTGGAGCTGGAATTAGGGGGCTCAAGGAAAGTTAGGACAGCCAAGAGATCTGTACTGCAAGGGCCTTCATGGTGTCAGCCAGAGGTGAAGGTCTTAGTCCCAGTCAGAGCTGGAAAATAACGTTAGGGTTGAGTAAAAGAGAAAGCCTAGTAATGTCCTTGATGTTGGGGGTGGAGTGAAGAAAAAAAAAAAAGAGAATATTAAATAAAATTTGAATGGAAGTTAGCAGCATGCCTTTGGGGCAAAGAGTTGTAATGGTATCCTGGGCCACATTTGGAGGAGCACTGCAAGCAGGCTGAGGGAAGTGATCCTTACCCTCTGCTCAGCACTGATGAGGCTACATCTGGAGTGCTGGGTCCAGTTCTGGGCTCCCCAGTACAGGAAAGACATGGACATACTGGAAAGAGTCCAGAAGATGGCCAGAGAGATGACGAAGGGACTGGAGCATCTCTCATATGAGGGAAGGCAGAGATACCTGGAGAAAAGAAGGCTCAGGGGTCTCTTAAGAATGTTTGTAAATACCTGAAGAGAAGGTGTGGAGATGATGGAGTCAGGCTCTTTGCAGTGGTGCCCAGTGACGGGATCAGAAGCAGCGGTCACAAACCGAAATACAGGACGTTCCCTCTGAACATCAAGAAACACCTTTATACTGTGAGGTTGACCAATCACTGGCACAGGTTTCCCAGAGAAGTTGCAGAGTCTCCCACCTTGGAGATATTCAAAAGCCATCTGGACATGGTCCTGGGCAACTGGCTCTAGGTGGTGCTGCCTGAGCCAGGGTGTTTGGACAAAATGACTTCCAGATGTCCCTTCCAACCTCAACCGTTCTGTGATTCTAGGATACTACTTGCCGAATGAAAAGGAGGAGATGGGTAATAGCTATTGGTAAGATATCCTTCACTACTTCTTCAAGTAATAAAATCTTTCAGTACGTCTACTGTTGCCTATAATGTAATATAGCTATAAGGTCAACTGATGTGTCTGCATAAAATTATATATGTGTATATAGGTTGCATGTATGTAAAATGAAAAAATCTGAGTATTTTCTTCTAAATAGTATAAGGAACAATGACTTGATGGACCATTTATTATTGGTAATTTAATTATAATTAAATTTTTCAGTAAGTAAATAGGTCTCACTTAATGTGTTCATCTTATGGGGGAAGAGAGGAAAATTTCAGAATGTTTCCCAGTATCTTGACAGATAGGATATTTGTAACTGAGAGATATTATTAAACCAGCTTAAAAGAAGTAAAACATTATGGCAAATTTGTCAAAATGTAGGAGGAACAGGACTCAGACATCCTGTAGAGATTTCTTATCTTTTTTCTAATTTAGAAATCTAGATTTTCAATTTTTTTGTGGGGTGTTCATTCTATCTAAGATACAGCAAACAGCAAGCAGCAAACCCCCCTCTGACAAGTCGCATCAGCAGATGGATGTCCCATTCCCTGCAGCAGGGAGTCTCCTATTGCTATTATTCACCGCTTCCTTCTAGTGATCCTGAGTGGCTCAGGCTCACCCACCAGAGAGGCTTCTCATCAACTGCAAGGCCACTGAACCTTTTCTTAAAGTGAAGGTTATCAAGTTGGGCATAAACCTTCTTCCTAGTGTGAGAAGTCACTAGCTTCCAGCCTTCATCATCATGGGAGTTTCCACTTTCCAGCTTCATAGGCATAGGCTCTTCCTGCCCCTCCCCTACAGCTGACGGTTCAGGCTCTTGAAGCTGCAAGGTCTCAGAGACGATCTAGTCCATCTGTTTCTCATCCTCTCTGATGCTGTGCAGTCTGGTGGCCTCTTCCCGCAGGTCTTTCACAAGGAAGCACAGCCCCTTGACAGCTACACACCTCCTGCAGGCTAGGAGACCATGTGCTCAGCAAGAGGCTCAAGGGACTCCCTGCAGCCTGACACTCCAGAGCTGCATCCTCCTTCTGAAGCCCTGTCTGGGTCCAAGATTCTGACAGTGAAGGGACAGTTATTTCAGTGGCTCCTTATGTGGCAGCAGCAGTACCCACCAGTACCTCAGAGGGTTCCCAAGAGTCCCCCAGTGATCCCTGAGAAAATGCCCAGAAACTCAAGGAGCGACTTAAACCAAAGCACTTTCAACTTCAACCTGGAGAATGTACTCACAGTGATTATTTCATCTAGGCTACTTAGAAACTCAGTGACTATTAATATTGATGATAAAATTCAGGAATAGTTCTTACCCAAATATTTTATTTTGAGGTATGTGTATATATATGGCCTTCTACATTTTGACTGCAAACAGGCATACAAGAGCTCCCCAACCAGGAATGGTGGTAAAATATTGAAATATTTATATTGGCAAATATGAGCTGCATTGAGAATGAAGACAGATGATGCTGATGTTCTGTTTTATTTTGCAAGGTAGATGATATTCATGTTTAGTATTTATTATTTTTATTATTTTTGCTGATTGAATTTCCCCATAGAAAATGCATTAGTGCTCATAATAATCAAGTATACTTTTTATATATATATGTGACCAAGGAATCAGTTTTTTCTGCACTTCTCTCAGCTGAAACACACTTTACTGATAAGAAAAATGACAGGTGTTTGTGTGGACTGGTAATGTATGAGATTTGCATCTTGAACTACAGATTGCTGAGTTCTCTTCTGAAAGATAATAAAGTACATGGTTCATTTTTCATGTGCATTAGTAACTTGGTTGATCAGGACATGTGGACATGTTTGATATATTGCCTGGCTATAAAATGAATAAAGCTTTTATATTTTTGTTCTCTTTAGACTGTGGGTGAAAGCCCCTCAGTTTCCAAGACAGCCTACAAATGGTTTACCATTTGGCTTATATTTCAACAGAACTGTTTTCTTATGTAAGATGACTTCAATATTCTTGTCTGGAAAAATTCTTTATTGTTATGTAGCTATTAGAACACGTGTCATCATCCCTTTTCCCCTGGGTACATTCAGTAAAACAAAGGACAAGAGATGTGCAATTTTTCCATGTAGTGTGAGTGTGAATGTTAATTTCAGTATTTCAAGAATATATTCCTTAGTTTGCTTTTTTTAATATATATATATATGAGAAAGTAAACAAAAAAAACCATTGAATGGGAACCTTTGTTGTTTGGTGGGGTTTTTTGCTTGGCTTTGTTTGAATTTAAATTACGATTGATATCTCCTTTTGATACCACTTGGTCTTCTGGAAAGTTGATTTTCATATTAGTTTAGGGGTAAGTGCACAGGTACTTTGTATAAATTCCTTGTTAATCTGTAGCTTCTGATTATGTATGCTAATGATTTGGCAGCAGCACTTCATAAAGCTTATTTATTTCATTAAAGAAAAGTATATTATTGTTGCATTTGAAAAATGCCTTCTGTTGATACCACGCTGTTTTTTGTACAGTTTATTGCTATACAGACCACCAGCTATTAGAAGACAGACTAAAGAGATGCAATCAGAATTACAAGGACTCTGAATCCTTGTGGCAGAATTTCTTTATTTATTTATTTATTGCTAAAAAAAGAGTAATATATTTCAGGATACTATCCTTCAGACTTTTATAAGTAGAGCTGTAGAATTAAGGACGACAGCTTTATGTGACTACTGTGTCTTGAAGAGATTGTAGATGCTTTTCAGTGGATCTGGTTTTGTCAAGGCTCATTGGTTTTAGCTGCAAAATGAAATATACTTGTAGCAAGTCTCTTTAATCATAAATTGTAATTATTTAAACACTGTAGTGTATTGTCTATGTAAGATGTATTTTCAGTTTCTGATAGGACACCCTTTCAGTCAATCTGTTTACCACCAAGTTTTGGGCACTGGCAAGTATTGTTATTGTAGACCCTTTTTTGGCCTGAAGATAGTACAAGTGCAGACTTCTTTCTCCTGCAGGTGTAACTGAGGCAGATTTTTTTTGTCTTAATTTTATTTGGTGGATGTATATTTCAGAAAGAAACCAACTACTTCCCTTCAGTTTTAAATCCTAAACTTTAATTATCGGCTAGGTCATAGTTTACCTGACAGATTTACTCTTCTCCATCAACAGTAAAATTGGGGGGGGAGGCAGTTGGGGATACAGAATTTTCTGTTTACTTAATATTATACTAAATCAGGAGGAATCTGAGATAGTAGGGCTCTAAGGGGGATCATGTAATTATGTAAATATAAAAATAGACATTATGTGGGAGAAGACAGCTAAAATAGCACAAGATGTATCGGAAAAGATAATCATACTCTTACTTGTTTTTAAATATTCATTCAAACATTCATACTTTTCTGGCAAACCTACAAGAATGTCTGCTTGACAGAATTGTCCTTGCATCTTATGGCTATCAGATATTTATAGCATGTGTTTGTATATCTTTATTCTAACAGTCCTTTCCAGTTCTAATTGGTTTTCTAAATAGTTTTTGCAATAGCTTGTTATTCGCATATGAAAATGTGAAATAACTAAGTAGTACTGTACAACTTGGTAGACACTGAGAGTTTGGATATTCCTCTAGTCTCAATCTTTTTAAGAATTGTCATTACAGTGAAGAAGGTTAGCATACAGCAAGAAGCTTTCAATATTTTAGTCATCTTCCTTATCTTTTCCACCTGAAAAATATAAATATCTCTTTTGTTTAAAATAAGATCCCTTCATAATTTTCCACTAAAAATGAGTGCATGATGTATTGGTATTCTCTTTACTGATCTCAACAGTTTAGATAGGTAAAAGTAGTTACTCTGAAGTTTTTAATTATTTTCAGGTAATTGGTGAAAGTAGAATTTTGGACAAGCATTATGAATAACTTTCTCTGATACTCATTGACAGAATTTTTTTTTTTTTTCTTGAACGCATAGTAGATTCTCCTGAACAGCAGGTGGTTGATGTTAAACAATTCTTCATCTGAATTCGTTGTTTGAAGTGGGGCTCCACCAGTTACATTATAATCCATGCAGATGTACATGTTAACCATGAATGAAGCAAACATCATCTGAAACGTCAGGACTATTATGTCCTGATATGCATGTTAATGTGGACTGTTAAAGCTGCATTAAAGATTATTTAAAATGAGCACCATTCCTAGTTTTTTTAGTGAAGATGGTAAGTTTATTTTAATGTAATACATAGTCCTTATCAACTTGAACTTAAAAGAAACTGATAAAAGCAGTGCCACAATCAACATGGAAAGAAAGATCTGTGAGATGAAGGGTAATTTTCCACACCTCACTCCCAGCATTTTCTTTTCTTGAACTTATTTATGGCTCTCTGCATATATTATTTGTGATTGATGTAAAGTTTCAGCCTTTAGGATTTTTATGTATCTATGGACAACTTATATTCCTGCATAAATCACTTGCTGTAAATTAGTCGTACACACAAAAGTTTTCTCTGTGTGTAGATGGGGAAGAGGAAAACAAATGCGAGCAAATCAGCGACTTTTCTTTTAATGTCAACATAGTGCAATGATATCAGCTTGCAGCAGACTTAAACATTTGAGCAGTACCAGAAGGAAGAAATATTTGATTACTAAACATGCTGGTGCTCAGATACATGCATTGTTATGAATATAAGCATTCATTAAAAAGTTCAATTTGTTGCAGGGCTTGGTATCTCTAGATATTGTCAGGCACAATAACATTTATCATGCTTTCAGTATAGTTTCTGATGGACTAAATGGTGTTCTTGGCAGACTTGCTCACAATAAGAGAAAAAGCAGAGTAAATTTATTTTTTCCTATATTAAATATTGAAGTACTTGTCAAATAAAAAGGTAGCCAACAT
The DNA here is from genome assembly GCF_964188355.1 of Buteo buteo. Lineage (NCBI taxonomy): Eukaryota > Metazoa > Chordata > Aves > Accipitriformes > Accipitridae > Buteo > Buteo buteo. The sequence goes on along the minus strand of NC_134173.1, from coordinate 15,565,005 downwards.
TTGTCTTCCCTTTCCTGTGGAAGGAGTGCTACAGATTCTGGTAGACTTTGATTATTTCTTTTAGATGAAAAAGGAAAAGAATTCTAGAAACAGTCACATACAGTGTAAATAATAATTGCAAAACTGCCTAGTGTCACACATGGTGAGTAATAGTTTTGCTTGCCAGCAAACATCACATCTGTGCACAGCAGTGCTGAGCTTGGAAGCAGGCAGACCTTAGGAGCTTTTGCAGTTGTCACCAAGCTCTTAAAGACTTCTAGCAGTAGAAATCTCAGAACAAATAAAATAAATTTAAAGACCTCAAACTCCCAAACAAAATAAAGGGTATATTGCAGGTAATGAAGATTCTAGAAAATATTTCCTATCTGCTTGGACATGGCAGTCTTGCTTACGTGAAGTCTGTCTTCTTCTTACACTTTTCCCAAAGGGAGGTATGCAGTGGAATGAAGCCATTGTCATCTTCCAAGTTCTCTAGACACTTCTGATCTAAAACCAAAAGGGATTTCAGAGAATCAGATCCAGCAATCTAACTGATCTCTTCTGCTTGTATGTAACATCTCTTTGAAGATGCTTCTGCCTGTATCAGGTTTTTCCTGATCTTCCAGTAAAGACATGTGCTGAGAGAGTATCTTCAACAGTTTGATACCATTCCTTTTAGACCATTGATATAAGAGCTTCAGACTCAGTATTATAATTATCTTACAAATTGTAACTGTGTTTCACAATGCACTCTTAATGAAGAAAGATGATGCTTCTGCTTGATGGTAGACTCCTCAGGCAGAGCTTGGTTCTTAATTCATTTGATCCAATCTACCTAGGTGCCATGTTTAAGGAAATTGCACTTTTGCCATTCCTTCTAGCAGCTGCACCACATTCAATACTTTAGAAGTTGACAACATCTCATAAATAAACAAAATTATCACTGTGAAATGGCAGATTCTCTGTCCTTGCATTTCTTGTCAATGTGCAATAACTTGGAAGATGCTTGGTAAAACTGCATAACTGCCATGTTCTTGGCTCTGGCTTTGAAAAGGTTATTGGATATGAGAGCTAGTATTCCTGTCTGAGTTACAGAAAAGGAACGTTTGCTTCAGAAACAAAGAGCTTTCTTTGCTGAGTTTTGTAAGTAACTGCAGGGAAAAGATCTGTAAGAGTCAAATTCACTAATTTCTTTATGAATCTATGGTTATTTCAATAGGTTTTCTTTTTTAGGAATGTGACATGATCCTTAATTCATAATCAACCTGTGACTTATTAAACTTCCAGTTTAATTTGTCTCTTGCTTTGAGTTTGTAGAATAATTTGCAGCATAGATGAGTGGAAATGACCTCCAAGCACAATATAGTGAGGATATCAAGAATCTTGAAAATGTGTATTTATTCATCCTGTTTTAAAACCCCCAAAAGCCCTGTGCAGTCATTTAAAGCATTAAAAAAAATATTGATTTTAAATTTTCATTTTTGATCTGTGCAAGCTGAAACACATGTTTTACAGTTATTTGAGTGAGGCTGCCAGAGGTTTCTTTTTATTAGTTTAAACAGGAATTCTTGCCTCTACGGGTCACAAGTCTGTAGGCCATATTTGGCTTATATGTAGATTATTAGTATGAAGACAGATAGCATTAGAAGTTAATGTTTTGGTGGGGTTGAGTAAGGTTCAGATTGTAAATAAATAAATGAAACTTCTGTTTTCAGTCAATTCTGCTGTGGAAAAGGACTTGCATGTCATGTGAAGCATCACGTATGGAAAACTTTCATTTAAGATATTTGGAGAATTTTTCTCAGAAAATGTGTTTGTTAAAAAGTGCCAGTTTTGGAAAAGAAAAACCTTTTGCAGAGAGAATTTCTGGTTGAATTGGATTTTTTTGTTTCTTATATCATTGTCAGTCATATGAGTTTGTTATCATTGTCAGTCAGATCATATCAAAACTACAGCTTTTTACCATAATGCTTGTGCTCTGTCCATCTATTTTAAAGGCTTCCCTTAGAAAGCTGGAGGTCATAACTCTCTAAGTATACTTTCCTCCCTTTTTCCCAAGTTTTATAGGAAGCTAACAAAAGTTTGTGCTAAAACCAAACAAAAATTGCTGCTTTCTTAATCCCCTTTTCTCCCGGGGAGTGTGTGGAAAAATTTTCCATTTTCCATCTGAAATAATATTGACTGTTATATCTCTTCTTCATCATACTTCTTTTTGCTGTCATTAGTCCCATTAAAAATGGGCAGGCAGTTTAATTGTTGTCCTCCGTCCTACTCTGTCTTCCCTTGACTAAAGGGAAGGAGAAAAAAACTTGTTTTGATAAAACTTTTTGAGCCTCAACCACTATTGTGCTGCCTTAAACTGAAGTAGAGCATTAAGATTTTCCTGCTAATGAACTGTACCAGGAGGAGTTCCTTTTTCTGTGTCTGTTTTTTCTCAGGGCTCTGTCTTTAATATTAGTCATAAAATGGTGTAGGTTAGCTCTAAGATGTAATTAACCAGTTTCAAAAGGTCAGTACACTGTACTTCATTTCTACCATTCACCTTAGCAATTATCCACTTCACTGACAGTACCTTGACCTCACTCTATGCTTCCACCATTATTCTGGTCATCCTATTGAAAACTTAAATTCAGTGCAAGTTTGTGGAGGTATTTTCTGGAGAGAAAATATTCACATTTGAAGGGAAAATGAAACATCCTGAGGATTTTTTTTTCACACATTGCACATTGTTTCATAAGCTTTCAATTCCTTTATAAATCAGAACCTGTAGCTCTACCTGAGAACATCTAAAATTCTTATTCTCTATACACATATGGCAATATATATTTTCTGTGGAAAACAAACTGTGAAATTCTTTTCACTGAAGATGTGAGATAGGTATCACTGCTATTCAATCAACTTGCATTTTTAATTGAAGTTTCAGTAATAAATTTCAAAATTAAACATAAGTACACCTCTTCCTGTGAAATGTTTTTGTGTGAAAAGTGAAAGGAGATAGACTTCAAGGCAGCAATAGATTCATTTAAAGGCTCTGGTTTTTTATGTAATGAAGGATGGAAAAAATTTTTTAAAAATGCCAGGTTCCCTTTAAAGAAACACAGGAACATGTCTATGTATATACACATATTCATGCACGTATGTATTTTATATACATGTATATGCCCACAAAAATTTCATTAGGTCAGTTCAAAACAGCTAACACTGTTTGAATGTTTGCCTTGCGTTGCATTTTCAATAGCATCTGGCTCAACTTCCTTGGTGAGAAAAGTTAATCTAGCTGCTTTCCTCATCTTGCTGTATTAGGTCTCACAACACTTGTTTTCTCTGGTGGTGTAGTGGAGAGGAAAGCAGGTCTGCACAAGTTACTTACACCATGGATGAGGTTCAGCCTTTTGAAACTGTGTAGCATGGGGTAGATGAAAAGATCCCAGTGCATTCAAGCTCAGTGAGGGGGAATGGGTCCATCTCAGAGCAGCTCTAGTTGTACAGTTATGAAACAGTCTACAGAGCCCATCAGCATATGTAACTACTCTTTTTTTCTCTTTTTTTTTTTTTTTTTGAGTGAAAAAGTTACTTTCTCGAATGGCAGGGAGCTCGTAATTGGAAAATAAGGTTGGTACGCTTTTTCAATTCAAAAAACAAACAACATTCCAAGTCTTGTTTCTAGAGGGAAATGGATCCCTGAAGCTTATTCTGTTTTCTTTTGCTTTGTTTAAATGAGAGGAATACATTCTCAAAATCTGAGTTAACACCTAGCATTGCCTTTAGTCATTGCATTTAATCTTTTCTTTTCCAGAATTTAAAACACCAAGTTATAAAAAGACCCTTCTTACAACATCTCAAAGAGGGATAAGCAGGCTTGGGTGTGTTCTGAAAGACCATAAACCTGCAAGATTTTTTGCACAAAATTACGTTGAAGAGACCATGAAATACTTAATTTTGCTTGTTCTTCCTAACTTAATACCAGACCTGATTTTTTTTTTTTTCCTTTGCTTTAGTCTCCCTATTAATTTTGGAAGAATGACTTGAATGATAAAGAAGAAACTTTCCAAGGTGTTTAAGTTTATATGTTTTATAGGAATTCACCTTCATCTCTTACATAAAAATTAAACTCTTAGAAAAATTTCAATTAGAAAAACAGTAGTGCAATTCTTGAATGGGACGTTACTGCTGTGAATATCTGTTTTTCATCTCTGAAGTAAGGTAAACAGCAAGAGAATATAACATTACAATTTCTAACTCACTTTAAAAAAAAAAAAAAAAAGTAAAATTAACCCAACTTTCTTTTTTTTTATGGATCTAAATGCACCACTAAAAGCTGTAATAATACTGTACTTTCACAGTAGGCCTTTGTAGTGAACATACTGTTGCTTCTATCATGAGCAACCATTAAGCCATTAAGATGTTTTAATTCCTAATTAAATTAAGAGGGTGAAGCTAATTCATGGAACAAGTAGCTGAACTTGCATAGGAAGTACTTCTCACACCTGATACACGCAGTACCCATACTGCTTAAAGAGTTGAGTTGCTTAAATTGTTTTGAAAATACGACCAAGTAACAATTGATAACTAAAACTGGATTCATGTATGCCATTGGAAAAATATTGCAAACAGCAAATATTTTTTCTTTGTTTGAATTTTTATTCTGCAAATATCAACATGTATCTTTACACATGTTCATTATTCTGCATGCCAGAAGTATCCTGCTTAAAGATTGTAATGACTTGATTAGATTATCTATTAATATAGAATACAAAAATTCAGAAAAAGTAATGTAAAATAATATTCTTTAATTCTCAATTAAAATAAACGTGTGCATCCTTCTTTACTTTAGGAAGATTAGCAAAGGCGTTACCAACAAATACTTGGTCAGTAATTTTCAGTTTTCATATATTAAAAAAAAAGGTAAATTCTCCTTCATGGCCTTTTTAATAGCAATATTTCAGTTTTCCACTAAATGAGTTAAAATATAATAATTATTACAATATAATAGATATTATATGTAATTTATAAGTATAATAAAATTAATTTTATTTGGTTCAAGATAAAATATATTGAAAAATTCATATAGAAGGATGAGACTAGTCAGTTCAGGAACACCTGTGTTCGTCATAAAACAATAGGTGTATCAAAACTGTTCTCCGCAATCTGTATCACACTGATATGAACCTTTCCTGTCTGTTTTAAATGCAAATATGTAAATATTTGCAACATAGCTCTGTCAAGGATGGGGTCTGGAATATTCAGGTTAAAAGCAGCCCTGAGGCAAAGAGAGACTTCCCTCTGCGGAGTCTTCTTTCAGCTCTTTACAACAGTTCCCATCAGCTAGCTGGCCTTGAGCGCTGCCAGATGAACTGCTGGAGCTGGAAGGGCCCTGACAGGGGCTTTGGGGTGTGAGTGGGATTGGGAATGCATTGCACAGGTGTGAGAGACAAATTCTGTCTACTCAAAAGAAGGTGTATCTTTTTAGCTGGGAGTGACAAAATTAGACGTGATGACTCTCTGAAGTTGGTGTTCTGACCTGGAAACTAAAAGTTGGGATCTGGCACCTCACTTTTTTTCACATGTTCTTTACCAAAGAAGAAAAAGAGAGCAAATACTTCCTACGAGAGCATCATATGAAAAGTGGTATTTGGCATACGCATAAGGTATATTTTGGGAGAGCTTTAATGCATAACAAACCAACCCTGATTACTAACACTCTGAAAATTAGTATTTCAGACAATATGAGTTCTAGTACTTTGCTGGACAGCAATTTATAGTAAAATCAATTATACCAAAATTGTCTATTCATGATTTTGTACAAGTTAATATTTGTTTCTGACTTTATTATGGAGTTCTTCATCTATATGGTATACTAAATATTTAAATTTATCATTACAGGACCTTGTAGACATCTTGGGTGCAATGAATTGAAATTTTACAGACAGAGAGATAAGTAAATTTATCTTTGACTCAGATCTTGGTTTGGTAGTCATCTCGTGCTTAATTGCCCGACTGAAATTCAACCTTGGATGGCTTTGTGATTTCTCTCTACTTGAAGTCTGCCAAAAATGAATTGGTATTGATTAGTGTCATCGGTGTGAAAAGGTGAACTTTCAGGCTTAGTATTTGAGTTGTGTGTTTTGGCAGATGCTTTGCAAGAACATAGGGCTTTCTTGTGTTCCAGACCTTTCATGGGTACTTGTAAGACATTATGCCTGCATATGATGCCTGCATATTTATTTAGAAAATATACAGGTTTTGTGATTGTAGTCCAGTAGATGGTATTTGAACAACTATAAATCTGCACAATTGGGAGGGGGGTGGTAAAAAGTTTTGGTGCTAAATAGAGGTATGTCATCCCTTCATTTCCAGTTGTTGTACAGAAATTCAGTGGATAGAGTTTAAAGACCTCATTAGAAACATGTGAGCATCTAACATTTTCTCATGCATTGGAGTTAACATCTTGTACTCTATCATCAGTGGGCAGACCATGCCAAAAAATATCAAACCCCAAAACAGGGGTATAAGATTATCTTTCCCTGATTCCCTGTTTAATCTCAGTACAGATGTTTATCACATTCTAAGGAATTTAGCTTGGTAAAAAGCCTCTAAAGACTGTGAGGTAGCATGAACATGAAATATAGGCTTTTCACTCTGTTGTATTTTACCCAGATGGACCATACCCCCTAAAACGAGTAGTTTTGTAGCTGTGTAATCTTTTCATGCAAGAAAAAGTCCATAATGTAAAGACAACTGCTGAATAGCATAATTGTTTAATAAGTTAAAATTAGTTCCCAGTTAGTCTGCAAATATGATACAGAGTGTCAAAGCAATATATTCCTTTCTTACTTGCTAGTTTGCCTAATCTTAGATCAAAGGCCTATTTCAGTTTTAAGAACTGTTTCAGAGTTCTCTCTAAATAATACTCTCCAACAGTGTATTATGATGTGAAGACTGGCCAAGGTTTTAAGAATTCTGTTGGTGTGTGTGGAGGGTTGCTCATTTGTTGTTCTTGTGTTTGCTTTGTTAAGGGGAGCAAATAATCCATGATGAGAAGGAACAGCCTGAGGAATTGTCTTTTGCTGGTGGAATAAAATGTCTTTAAACATAATCCATTCAGTTTTTAACTCTTTGACAGTTAACTTTTCTAAGTGAAGTAGTTGGTATTCATCATCTGTATTTAGAATCATAGAGTATCTCAAGTTGGAAGAGACCCATAAGGATCAAGTCCAACTCCGTGCTCCTCACAGGACTACCTAAAACTAAATTGTACAACTAAAAGCATCGTCCACATGCTCCTTGAACTCTGACAGGCTTGGTGCTGTGACCACTTCCCTGGGAGCCTGTTCCAGTGACCAACCACCCTCTCAGTGAAGAACCTTTTCCTAATGTCCAATCTGAACTTCCCCTGACTCAGCTTCATTCCATTTCCTTGTGTCCTGTCGCTGGTCACCAGAGAGAGGAGATCAGCACCTCCCCCTTGAGGAAGCTGTAGTCTGCCATGAGGTCACCCTCAGCCTTCTCTCCTCCAAGCTGAACAAGCCAGGTGACCTCACCTGCTCCTCAGAAGTCCTGCCCTCGAGACCTCTCACCATCTTGGCTGCCCTCCTCCAGACACACTCTGATAGTTTGATGTCCTTCTTATTTTGAGGCACCCCAAAGTGCACACAGTACTTGAGGTAAGGCCACGCCAGTGCAGGGTAGAGTGGGACAATCGCCTCCCTCGACCGGCCAGCTATACTGTGCTTGATGCACCCTAGGACATGGTTAGCCCTTTTGGCTCTCAGGGCACATTGTTGACTCATATGCAGCTTGCCATCAACCCAGACCCCCAGATCTCTTTCCATGGGGCTGCTCTCCAGCCTCTCGTCCCCCAGTTTGTACATATAACCAGGGTTACCCCATCCCAGGTGCAGAATCTGGCACTTGCTCTTGTTACATTTCATATGGTTGGCGATTGCCATACATTATGTGAATTGGCTTAGAATTGGAATTTAGAGATGGCTCTAATTAATTTGTTAATTATTTTCTTGTAATGTCTTAGTTCTTTTGTTCTTGATTTCCTATTTCTTCCAAGGAATATACTTTAGTATATAGATGCAACTTTAGCTCATGAAGTGTCCATACCTAAATAATATAAGCCTTTGGAAATTATGGACCTCATTTGAAAATGGATAAACTTATGGTCGGGGTCTGATTTATACATGGAAGCTGTTTGAAACATCAGGACTGCTGTTTGTCTTTTATCGTTCTTCATCATGAGAAGATGAAGCTTGTGGAGAAAAAAAGCACTTGGTCATCTTTTTTTTTTTTTTTCCCTTTTTTTTTTTCTCCTTTCCCCTACTTGGTCTTCTGGGGAATCCTCTAGTTTATTATATAAAGAATATTAGCTAGAGGAATATCTGGAAAAATATTATCATTGTTAGTAAACAATCACTTGTTATTTTCCATTTAATATTATTTTTGTCCTTACTAGAGAGACTCAAAAAGCATTTCTAGTTTCCTCTGAAAATCTGAATGAGCCTCTTTAACTTTATAGGGTATCTAATTGTTTCTATTTGTTCAAAAATAAGGGGGAACAGACAAGTTTACTATTTGATTTAGCTAGATAATCACATTGTTACAATTCACAGGGTCTGAATTATGTTCTTCTGATGCTGTAATGCCTCATTCTCTTTGCTTTATGTGCAGTAGCTTTTCATTATTTGCCAGAAATTGATTTTAAAATAAAAGTAACCAATATCTGAAAAAGTACACCTTCCTAGACCTTTCTAAACCCTTGTTGATACAGATATCCTGTTTCTTCAATGAAATGCCCAGCACTGTTTTCAGTCTCTACTTTCATCAAATAACCAGTTTTAGTTTTCACAGAACTGAAAATTGTAAAGTTCTTAAAATTTTTACTTTTATGCATTAGCATTTCTCTTCTTTTTTTCATGTAAGTTGAAAGATCTGGAACCTTTCATTTTCACAGTTTTTAATCTATCTTAATCTCCTTTAATCTTCTTATAAGTACCAGTTAATAATAACTTGTTAATAGTAAGTACTTGTCAATAATAATCTGATAAATATCTCTCAGTACCTGATAAGTACCTGTTTTGTGTTATACAAATAAATTCATTTTATCAATTTCTGTTTTGAAATCTGAGAAGCGTTTTGTACATTCTTGGCAAAACCTGTGTCTAGTTGTCTCTGAGGGGGAAATAAATCAGTTGTTAGGTAATTACTTTATAGGACTTAGTAACATGACTTTTTGTTGATATGTGTAATTCCTCCTGTATGTGGATTAGATAAATGGATTCAGAAAGATGGGTTATCCTAAATTAAGGTTACAACATTGGCCATAAAAGATAATATTTCCTTAAGGCTATTAATTGTGACCTCAAAAAACAGAATAGTCTGAAAACTTAAAAATCTTTCATCTGGTCATTAGGATAACAGTTTCTACTACTGAAGACATACTTTAGAACTTCTTTCATTTAATGAATATTCATTATAGTCCTTCTAAAGTGTAAACAGACTATAACTAAAAATATGCTCTTTGGGGGAATAAAAAGTGAACTTTGACACTGTCAGACCAAATATCAATCTCAATTTTATTTAAAACAAAGTCTTTTGTTTTGGTTTGGTTTTAATACTGTTGTTCCTTAAATAGCAGGGAGAGAAATAAGATTTGGTTACCAGTTACTATACTAAAGTATTAGCTATGCTTAGGTAAAGGTACAATTAATGAAAAATTGACTCTTGTTCTTTTTCTTTCCAATTCAAGTACTTAACATTATGAAACATGGAAAACGTGTATCTTGGACTGATTTCTAAGATGCCCACCTTGCGCTGAGGTGAGGCCATTAGCCTCACCCAGTAAATAACAAGGTTTTTAATCATATTATTCTTCTTTCTTTTTCTCTCTTTGGTTTTTCTTTCTCCAACCACAACCCTTCCCAGCTGGAAAGACTGCAGTTTGAGAATACCTCTGAATGGGGAAAGAGAGAGAGACTTGAAGCAGGAAAGCAAAGTTTGGAAGAAGAGAACAGAAGATTGAAGTTGCAGGTAAAAGAAATTCAGGGACTTCTGGAGATGAAAAATAAAGCAACACTAACTAAATTGAATTGTCATCATCAAAATGCACAAATAAGCTGTTAATTAAAAATAAGGTATGTTCATTGCTTAGCTCAATTACTTAGAGAGCATTCCCCAAAAGAATTACTATTTCATAATATCAAAACGTGCCCCTAAAACAAGGGTTGTGCGATAAGAGAACAGCCTTGTCTGCATCTCAGACCTGGACAGTTAGAACTCAGTGACTTTGAATTTCTGTAGGGTACAGAAACAGAAAGAAATATCTTTTTTATTTTTAAAAGGAGCAGGGAGAAATGACAAGTCTGACAAGATGAGGGAGCAAAAGTGAAGACTGGGAGTAACAGAAGAGATTAAGTAAGCTTTGGTAGCTATAGAGTCCTGATGAAGGTCAAAGCAAAAAAAGCTGTGAGACCAATCATTCCTCTGTCTTGCTGAATATTGAATCACTTCTTAGGGAAGAGAGAACTGAAGGAAGAGCCTTATTTCTTAATTTTTTATTCCTCTAAAGTTCTGTTAACTTTTAAACCTTATTTTACTGCTAAAAATGATGTGATAAATTACTCGGAGACTCCTAGCTGTGGGTATTTCCTTTATTTTATGGTTTTCCATGCCAATAATTAAGTGGTAATCTAGAAGGCTCTCACTTTCATTGAGACTGTGCAAGAGAAAGGAAAAAACCCACCAACCCAGTCAATCAGTAAATATACATACTTGATGTTACAAGTTGGGCAACACGAAACAGTTAACATTCTTATTTGCTCAAATAACAAATAATTTACTGTCATTTATATGCATTTACTTTGGAATAATGGCAATCTGAGTAACTAGGACTGGATTTAGGGTATAGTTACAATAAGTAATTTCTCTTTGGAAAGATTGAGAGAGAGGTTCTGGACTTGAGGTCTGCTTTTAAATGTAATGATACGATTTTTCTATATTTTTGTGATGGCTCAGGAGCAGCAAATTACAATTCACACATATAGCTTACCTTTATAAAATATCTTGCATAACAAACACCTGTTCTGGATTTTCCTTTACTAGTATTTATTTTATCATACCATATCATATCATACCATATCATAACGTATCAGCATTTTAATGATTTTTTTGTAATGCAAGTAATTTGAAGTTGGAGATGTGGCCAGAAAGATGCTCATCTGCTAAGGCATGTTACTGTATTCCAAATACCTTTTAGTTACATGGCTGTCCTGGGTTGTTTGTTTGTTTGATTTTAAAATGTTGCTTGCAGAGAATACTAGACATCTGTGATCGACTCTGTTACTATCACAACACTAACTGACACAACTTCACAAATTTTAACAAAGTCAAAAGGCTGAGATGGAGCTCAGTCATCTCTCTTTCCTTCTCATAAAAGTGAATATCCCTGCAGTGTTTGCCTTTTCCTAGCTGATGATTTTAGGATAAGATTGTCTTCAAAACTATTGGTTATCAGTTTAAAGGAGAAAATTAAAAATTGTATTTTAGTGTCAGCTGAAACTATGTAATCTGTCATCTGTTGGATTGGTAACAGTTATCATCCAAAGATTAGGGTGAAAACTGATTTGTTTGCAGCTGTTTCTATCTCTGATTTAGAAGAATTGCAAATTGTGGAATCACAAAACAAATCAGGGTGGAATGGACTTCAGGAGATCTTCAGTCCAACCTCCTGCTCAAAGCAAGGTCAGCTCTGAGGTCAGACCAAGTTGCTCAAGGCTTTGTCCAGTGGGGTCTCAAAAACCTCCAGGACTGCACAACCTCTCTGGGCAGCATGTTTGTGATGGGTTGACCCCAGCTGGCAGGTAAGCTCCTACCCAGTCCTCATTCACCTCCCCAGCAGTGGGATGGAGGAGAGAATTGGAAAGGCAAAAGTGAGAAAAAACTCATGGGTTGAGAAAAAGACAGTTTAATAAGTGAAGGGGGGAAAGGTGATGCAAAACCAATCACACACCACCAGCAGACTGATGCCCAGCCAGAGTCCAAGCAACAGCTACTTTGGAAAAACCACCACCCCTCTGTTGTTGCAAGGGACTCTTCCTTCCCAGGTGCAGGACTTTGTCATTGCTGAATTTCACAAGGTACCTGTTGGCCCCTTTCTTCAACTTGGTTACAGAACTTCTTGATTGGAGCATGCCATCTAAAGGCAAGGATATTGCCTCTGCCTGTCCCAGCTTTATGGGGAGATAGGATGGCCTTGATGGGAGGGAGCATTTTCCCTCAGAGCTGTGAATAGAGGCATCTGCTGTGCCAGGAGTAGTTTCTCCATTCTGGGCTGGGAACCTTGCCCTGTGGTGCATCACCACCAAGGTTGAACAGTCTTGTAGCCTTCAGCAGCATTTCCAGCCAGGACTCCTTGCCAGGGCCTGCCATAGTATCCTAAAGCTTACTTGCTCATGGTGCCCAGGGCTCCTGGCCTGTCTTCTATGAAGCCAAACACCCACTGACAGCATAAGTAAAATTAAAGGTCAACAGTATTAGAGGAAAGAAGGAGTGTGGTGAATCCTTAATGCCACAATGAACTCTATTCACAGCAGCAAAAATTTAGTAAGGTAGAAAGATCCTTATGAGAAAAAATACTCTAGCAATGAGTTCACCTCCAAATCAGTCATGGCACTGGAGACCTGGCCAGCCACATGTGGAGAAGATAGTGGTTTGTAGAGTTAGTTAGCATATTTTTTTAACCTTGCTGCTGACATTTAGTGAAAAACAGGGGTTAAGGAAGGAGAGAGTGGCTTTTTCAAGGATTCCAGCCTAACTCAATTTATATCTTAGATAGAACCTGTCTATTCCTATGTAGAGACATCCTAATGTCACTGTTGAACCTTTCTAATTTCTGAGACTGTCTCTGTCTAATTTGATCTAGTACTATCAAAAACCTGAAAAGAATGCCTTTGACTTCTGATTCAGGAGCCTTTTTTTCTGGGATAGTAGCTTGGGTTCAAATAAAATAACGTGTTATACGCAGGGTTGGAAGAGTACAGAAGGATGATTTCTGTAAAATGTGGGTGTTGGTTAGATGTTTAGGTTAGCAAAGGGAATCATATACAAGATTGAAACCACAGCCCTCTCAAGATCTTTTGCATCCTAATCTGAATGATTAGGGCTTTATTTAGTGAGTAGACAAAAGGGATATGGGTAATGTGTTATGGAATGAATTCCAGAGCAAAACACAGTTGCCCAACACCCTAGCTTCTCCAAAACCTGTATTTGTGAGATGATTTGGGAGATCCATTGTAGTTTAGAAAAATATATAGTGTTATTAATTGATGTATGGCTGATTCATACATTTAAAGGGTATAAACAATGACAACGTTTTTTCTTTAATAACAGTTTTAGTAAGATTAAACATGATATTAAAGTACAGAAGTGAAGTCCTTACATCCTTGTCTAAACGGTTTTATGTTGACACTTAGTTATCTTGCTCTTTAACAGGTATACGTTCACAGAATATAGAATATGTGCAATCTCTTGCCACTCATGGTAGTAAATCATGGAGATTGAAGTTCTGAACACAAAAGTTAATATTATGTTTTGCACAAAATATGAGTCCTTAATATTATTCTTAGCTGGCAGTATGTTGGTTTAAAATGTTTCCATATGCAGTTTTTGAAAGGTTAACTTCTGTTATACAAGATGAGCAGAATTGATGAAACAATTGAGAACAGACATTGTTACTATGTGATTTTATCGATTGTACTTCTTGGAACAGAGAATACTGTTTAAATTAATAGTTTTATTATTTGACAAATAGCATGGCAACAAATATTAAATGGATCTAACTGGTTCATCTAGGAAGGGATAAAATGAAGGAAAAGACCCCTTGTTGATGGTATAGGTCAATACCCAAAACATGCTGTTTATGGAAAGGTATTTTCTATTTCATCTGTGAGTATGACCTTGAAAGAAACTTCTAAATTAATTTTAGGGAAGAATAACTGTTCTTCTATATTATCTCTAATTATTATGGTAAAGATCTGGTTATTGAATATTTGATTAATTGAATATGTTTTGTAGTGGACTTGTACAGAATTTAAGTGTAGAATATTAAACTATGGAGCTTGTGGAGGCATAAACTAATTTTTTTTTTAAAGTTTAATTTCCCTTTTTAATATAAGTTTATAATGTTGTTAGGAAAAAATTCCATAAATTTTAAAGGTGGAATGATGGACAACATGTATTTTTAAGATGAAACCTTTTTAGCTTAACATTACCCAGCGAGATGGGTTTAAAATCATCAACACTTTGTTTGATTTTTCAGAAGTAGGAAGCACTCAAATTTTTAGGCAATAACTTAAAAAATGGTCTGTGTTGAGTTTACATGGCAAGGTTTTGGTAGCAGGAGGACTGCAGGGGTGGCCTCTGTGAGAAGAGATCAGGAGCTGCCCCATGCCAGACAACTGGTTCCAACTGGCTCCAAAAGGAGCCCACCACTAGCCAAAGCTGAGCCCATCAGTGGTGCTGGTGGCGCCTCTGTGAAAACACACTTAAGATACACTAAAAATGCTGAGCAGCAGTGTGTGATAGGGAGGAGTGAGGAAAAAATGTGAGAGAAACTGCTCTGCAGGGCCAGAGAAAGAAGGGGAGCCAGAGCAGAATTTCCCCCGCAACCTGTGAAGACCATGGTGAAGCAGGTTGTCACCCTGCCACCCATGGAGGACCCCACACCAGAGCAAGTGGACATGCCATGAAGGAAGGTGCAGCCTGTGGAGAGCACATGCAGGAGCAGGCTCCTGGCAGGAGTTGCAGCCCATGGGGGACTCATGCTGGACCAATTCTTAAAGAACTGTGACCTGTGGGAAGGACCCACTCTGGAGCAGTTCATGGAGGACTGTATCCCATGGGAGGGATGCCCTGCTGGAGCAGGGAAACAGTGTGGTGAGAAGGAGAAGCAGAGAGGAGCTGTTATGGACTTGACCCATAACCCACCATTCGCCATCTGTGCATAGAGGGAAGAGATAGCGGAATTGGAAGTAAAGGAGTGAAGTTGAGACTGGGAAGAAGGGTGAGAGAGAAGGAACATGTTCTTAGTTTCATCTTTGTTTCTTACCATCCTACTCTATTTTTAATTGGCAATAAATTTAATTTTCCCCAAGTCAAGTCTGTTTTTCTCGTGAGGATAATTTATCTCAACCCATGAGCCCTTCCATCTTATTTTCTCCCCTATCCTGTAGAGGAGAGGGGGTGAGAGACCAGCTTGGTGGGCATCTGGAATCCAGCCAAGGCTATCCCACCACTGTGTTAGAGGTGGGTGTGTTCCTCATGTTTCATAGGCAAAAAATAATCTTTACGATAGCAACTTAAATGAGATTGGTTTTCTTCGTATTTTTAAAATAGAGGGACAATATCCACTCTCTCCTTTTCCTTAGACAAAAGATGTGAAAGTGGTATTTCCTCCTCCTAATTACAAAATGAGATATTTGATGATGGTTTTCTTATATGGCAGAAACTATTTACCCTGCTGTAGTTATAAAGTCTTTGTAATTTCACAAAATCAGTGTGTAAGCTTTAATTTTTGTGAATGCAAAATTTTGATACGGGAATAGTTGTAATGTGAATGACGTGCTTCCTAACTTTAATTAAAAAACATCAGTAAAGGCTGTGAGACTAAATTACTGCTCCCTAAATCTATTTTTTTAGTTGAATAAGAAAACAAAGTTCAATCGTTCCTTTTTTAATATCTAGAAAAGTCAAATTAACAAAAATTTCAAGACAAAAATTCTCTCTTTCTGTACATCTCTAAGGAAGATGTTATAACATGCTTGTATTCACTTCCAGATTTATTATCAAGATAGTATCTTTTTCTTCCTTTCTCTGTAGATTAAGCAACTGTTTCAAACAAACTACCAAAGTACATATACTGTGATCTGTCTTGGTATGCAATTGTATGGCAAAGATTTCAAAGTGATTGAAGTATTGAGTGATTAACTGAAGGAAAGAAACACTGTAAATTCACGGAAATAATGGCTACATACTTGATTCTCAAGAAAAAGAACTAAAAATACCACAGTTTTTAAACTTTCAGCATCATAAGGTGCTGTTTCTTCATGATTCAGGGAAAAATATTATCAGCTATTTTTCATCTTTAGTTAGGAACAGACTGTTTTTTGAAGATCACTGTATATATCAGACCCCTTTGTTTCTAGTGCCTTCTGGGTTTTAATGGATTACTACTACTTGTGTGTAAACCCTTTGGATGAGAAGCTGTTGGATCAGATCACACCTTAGTAACACACATTTTATATGGTATATAAAACACATATACTACTTTTTTTTTTTTTTAAGAAAGCAAAATCTCAGTTACAGTTTTGGCAACTGAAGTAATAAATGCTTTTCTCTTTTTGCTATGAAAAATAATATAAAATATTCATTACAGGTAGCTGAAAAGATTGTTCATACTGTACTTTATTCTTCCCAGAAATATTTAGATCATTTTAAAGTTTATTCAATTTTATTTGTTCCAACTGTTTACTATTTACTTGAATGTAGATGTACTGGGTCTGGCTGGGATGGAGTTAACTTTCCTCAAAGCAGCCCGTGCAGTGCTGTGCTTTGTATTTGTGGCTAGAACAGGGTTGATCATGCACCAGTGTTTTGGCTCTTGCTGAGCAGTGCTTGCATAGCGTCAAGGCTTTCTCTCCAACCTCCCATGCAAAGGCCCATAGACTAGGGGTGGGCAAGAGGTTTGGATGACAAACAACCAGGACAACTGACCCAAACTGATCAAAGGGATATTCCATACCATATGATGTTGTGCTCAGCAATAAAAACTAAGAGAACTGGGCGGGGGGGGGGGGCGGGGGGGGGATGGTGCATTTGTTGTTAAGGTGTTTGTCTTCTGAAGCAACTTCTATGTGTAGTGAGGCCCCATTTCCCAGAAGCTGGCTGGACATCGCCCACTGGTGGGAAGTAAAGAATGCATCTCTGTTTATGAGTTGGGGTTTTGGGGGCTTTGGGTTTTTTTTTGCTTTGCTTCCACATGCTGCCTTTGTTTTTTTAGTTTTTTTTTATTAAACTGTCTTTAGCTCGATCCATGAGGCTTCTCATCTTATTTTCTCTCCTGTCCTGCTGAGCTGGTGGAGTGAGAGTGGCTTGGTGGGCACCTGGCACCCAGCCAAGGTTAACTCACCACAAGAGAACAGTTTTAATGAGAGACAGCCTTATTACTCCAAGCTCCACAGAAACTTATCACAAATTATTGACTAGAACAGTATTTACAAGTACAGTTGTGAAATAAAATTTAAGAAGTGGTTGAGAAAAATAAATGGAACGAGATAAGGTGACAAATGCTGCAGCTGCATTAAGAGACCGTAACATTTTGGTTCAAAGAAGTAATGAGGCTTTAAGGAAGAGCCCCTCATCATCCCCCCTTGAACTGGTATTGCTTTAGTTCAGAGTGATTTTGTGCACACTTAATTCCTTCTGAAGGAAACTATGTGGGAATCTCTGCTTCAGATATTCATGGTCCAAGCCCTAAGGGAGTGGACAGAGCTGGACCACTGACAGTTTTTGGGGTGGCCTCATACTGCACGTGGATTAAGGGCCATAGGAGCAGGCAAAACCTAGGCTCTTGTGTTTGTGCATGGGCCTCAGCACCTGCTGCTGCAGCCTACTTTTCCACTTCTGCTGTGCTGATTTACTGGTGTGAATAAAGCCAAATACAAAAGGAGATGCAAATTGCTTCCTTGTCAACAGTGATCACAGTAGATGGTGATCTGTCTGCCCACTATCTGAATGCTGTGATCTGCCAGAGGTGTTTTGAGGAGGTAGCACAGTACAGAGGAGGAATTTTATAATTTGCCTGGATGATGTGAGAGAAGTTTTTAATAGTAAGGGCTTATACTAATTGCCATGTGTTTCATTCCTAGTTTTGTGTCACAGATCTCTTGAATTGAGTTTTTAATATATTTTCTACTCTTTATCAGAGCAAAACTCGAGAGAAGACATAATTATGGTATCATTGTTAAACACTTTGATACTTCACCTAGCACTGTTCATCCAATGGAGAATTATCTTTGTTTCAATGCAAACCTCTGGGGCTGGTTATTGTGATGGTAAAACAGTACTGGCTGCAGAATTTGCTCCCTTAGCAGATTTTTAAAACACAAAATGTTTTGTCAGAATTACCACTTGGGATACAGGGGGGTTTTATATGATTTTTTTGCTAATTACTTTTCTGGTGAAATGCTCATTTTAATTTCTTAGAAAACCCGCTAAAATGTAGAGCTAAAAACAAATAAAAAGAAAGTTTTACAGATGTGTTCATTTCCTCTAACAAATTATGCTGATGTTTAATAATAGCAAAGAAAAAAATTACTGGATTGCAAACTGTCATGGATCAACACTCAGCACTTTTTATTTTCCTCACCAAGTTTTTTCCAGTTTCAAAAATAATAGTTCAGAATTATTAACAAGCAGAAGCTGAAGGTCAAAGACCAGATTTAAAAATGAATCTGTCATTTGCATGTGACTAGTGGCATAACATTAAGAGCATTAGTATGCTTCAAATTTTTCATTTAAGATTAGTATTTTATCTCCTATTTTCTAACTTCTTCAATGGTCCTGTAATTTGTAGTGATAAAATTTTGAAAGATTGTATATAAATTTTGAATTACACATTTTATAGCAATGATAAAAAACAGAAAAAGTATAGGTTTTGCTGACGTGTATATAATCAGCTATTCTATATTGTATTTTTTCTTGATTAGGACAAGGTTTTGATTTGACTTAAGAGTACATATTTAATATTGTCCTTTAGCTTTCATAAAGCATGAATACCTTAATATGATAATTTACTAAGGGATATATTCTAATCATAAAATAATAGAAGGTCTAGTTTGTGGCAGACTGAATGCAGTTAAATGCCAGTAACCTTTTTTATTTTGGCAGAGTAGTATGAGAGTATTTGCATGACACCAGAACAAAAGATCTTCTAGCCCTGTATCCCATTTCTGACATTGACCAAAAATGAATGTGTATGGAAGACTTACTAAGGGGAGCACAAGAATACTTTCCCAGAGCACTGTCATGGCTTGTTCACAATTTATGGCTTAGAATGTTCCAGAATGAGAGTGGTGTTTTTCAGCTCTAATACTTCTTACTGAAATATCTCTTCTGTGAATTTTTCCAATTCTTTTTGAACACATGTAAACTTTTAACATTCACTATGGCCTGTCATGAAAAATTACAAATTTAGCTGTACATTGGGTGAAGTATTTGCACTGTTTGCTTTAAATCTACACCTGCAATTTCATTATATTGAAATAGAAAATGAATTCAGTTCCCTCTTCCTTCACTCCATCTACCCCAGGATCCTATATGGCAATTGAGTTTGGGTTTTTTTTCCCCTCCGACTCAAGTATTATATACCAGGAATTCCTTCCATCGATCGCTTATTATTATTTCTCTGAATTTCCAGTTCCAAAAGAATATAATTGGGGTGTGGGGTGTGTCCACCCAATAGTAAAAAGAGATACACTATTGAAGATGTTAACATATGGCTGGAATAATTATATTTTCTGTTATGCTTAACACGCTTTCCTTAATAACTCTTAATCTTCTGTTTACTTTTTTACTGCTATTGCTCAATATTTTTAAAAAATCCTTTTATAAGTGTAAGATCTCACTTTGAGCGATAATAGTAAACTCAGAGCTGCACCTCTATCAGTAAAATCAGAACTGTGTTTTGATTGTCATTACTTTATATTTTTTTCTGTTTTCATCACTAAGTATGGAAAGCCTTTACTACTTTTAATCCCCTGGTATTTTTGTTTCTGTTTGTATTTACCCAGCTTCCTAAATACTTTTGATTTTTCTTTTCTGTGGCAAAAGCCAAGAATGGTTCCCTTTGGGTGTCTGCAGATACGATCTTCCTACAGCATGGAAACTGGTCGTTTATTTCTCTCTTCTTGTCCCTTCTCCCTTATCTTTTCCTGATTTAATAACTAGGTATTCCAGTATGTGAGGGCCTTTTCTTTTTCCAAGTCAGCTACGTTTCTGTAAGAATCATTGTGGAAGGCCTTTGTTAAATGCCTTTTGAACACCTGCCTGACCTCTGACCAAGCAGAGTCAATTTATTGACTCATTCAGAAAACTGAAAGAGATTTGTAAGACCTACGTTTTCTTGCACAAAAATTGTTTTGATTCTTCTTCAGTATATTATATTTGTCCGTGTGTGATCTTATTTGTAATTAAGAATGTAAGTTTTCCTGTTACAGGTATTAGGTCTTTTTTCTTTGATCCCCTCTTGAAGCATTTTAAAAATTCTTATTATGCTAGTTGTCTTCTAGGCCTTCTGAATTCTTTAATGACTGGTATCTGGTCCCAGGGTTTTTCAACTACCCATCTTGTCTGTCTGTTTCATGACAATGTTCGATTTGAGACAGATCTTATGATGTAGCCAATGTATAATATATGAGCACAGGATTATTTCCATGCTTCTCCTATGTGAATATAGAGGAAATTCAAGGAGCTCTCTTGCTTCCTTTATTTTTCATCCTGATTGTGTAATGGTCAATAGACCATCAGGTTTCTTGCTGTTGATTTGTTAGAAAAAGGATTAATAATAGTTTTTATAACTTCTGCAAGTTGTTCCTCATATCATATTTGGCCTGCCTTACTATATCTTTACAAAAAGACTGCCAGAGGTAACACAGCTGAATGTTTTATTTAGATGGTTATGTCATTAATTTTCTTCTCATTAATAAATTTATTTCAGAAGTAAATCCTTAATGAGTGTGTATGTGGCAAAAGTTGTGATAGCTGGCCTCGTTCTAGTGTTTGAGTGTTTATCTGAAACATTAATAAAATTATTAGATAAAAATTATTTACGTAAAAAGTAACTAGGGTAACTTTTAAAAAGTAGAAATAAATCAGATATTTTAGCGTGTTTGTACATGTGTTGGTCCAATTCTCTTAAAAAAAAAAAAAGAAATAAAAGAAAAAGCAGACTAGGGTTAAAAAAATAAAAAAACGGGTGTTCTTCAGGAGTACTCTGACAAAAGACATGATGTAAATTTCTATATTGAAAAGTATTGAAATATATTCCAGTGGTGTTATAATCTATGGAGACACAAATACTGTAGTATAGAATGTTTCTTAAAAGTTGCCATAGGAAGGACTAAAGGATGGCAGTGAATTAACACTCTTTGAGATACATGTTCCATTTTATTAAACTTTTAAGCTTTATTCATCTTAATGTCTTTTTTCATGCCTGGGTAATAAGGTTTAATTTAAGAAGAACTCTAGGTAATGTAAATGTTTTTGTGTATTGTTCTGAAGCATAAAAGAAAAAGTTCTATGAAGGATCAATTTAAAAGAGGTCCAATTTGCCACATCTGTAACGGGATTCTGGACAAATGTAGTAGCTGTAACAGTTACAAATTATCTTCTACTTCATATGTGTTTTATTCAGTAAAAATGAAGTGTGTTGTTTTGATACAGCAAAGAGAAAACCATAGAATAAAATGTGAGTACCTAATGTACAGTGTCCATGATGTAACTCTCTTGCAGGCTTGCAAAGTTGTTTATAATAGCGCCATTGGTTCATAGTGGAGAATGGATGGCATCTGATTTTTTTATAATGTGGTTTACTGTAACCTCAGGGTATTTGTCATAATATTGTGGAAACTCTTGTAGAAAAATGAGGAGAAAGTAATTTGTCCATGTTTATCTATGAGGAAATACCAGTGTTATGGGCTTATATAGCAGTGTCCTTTTGTCATTTCTACATTTGTGGCTGTATGTGGCTGCTTCTTTGTTCTAAAACAATAAACCCCGGTGATCCTGCACTGCTTTCTTCCTCTTAATGCAAATGTATTTGTAGCCCTACATGTATATGAAATCAATTCTGTCATGTATATTCATAAGTACTGTAGAGAAAAAAAATTTTGGCAATATTTTGCATCAGAATTTATTCAAATTCATTTGAAGTGATAGTGGTGATATTCAAGAAACTGATAAACCACTATGCTTTCACTCCACTGGAGACACTCCAAAATCACTAGACTATAACTCAAGATATTGATCTGAGGGGGAGAGGTATGTGTTTCTGAGGTTTTGGGGACATTGTTTATTTGTTTGTTTAAACAAACAAATTGTAAAGAAATTGGAAATCCCAAACAAGCTGGTGCCATTCTTCCTTCTGTATAAAAATAAAAAACTATGAGACAACAAACTCATAAATCAAGTCTGCCATATGCAAACCCAACGGATGTTAGGTTCAATGCTATTCCAATTACTGTTAATTAATGAAAAATATTTTAATATTTTTGAATACCTAGGAGTTTGCTTTACTAGTATTTCTGTAACTATGTTATACTCAGTTACTTCATAGCAGTGCATAACGCTTTCATGTGTCCTTCAATTGCTTAAGAAGATATTCTAAAGAATGAGGATTTATTGTTATAATGAAAGAATAAATAAGTATGGTCCTGATGTAAGGCAAACAGCATTAACTAGTCTGTGGTACTAGAAATAATTTAGCAATGAAACTATAATTTTGTAAGGACCTTTGTGAATCTGTTACTACTTTGCAGGGGAGTGGTGAAAATCTGAACTGTTGACCATAGTGCTTTGGAAACAATTGGTTTTAGAACAGGACACTTAAATCTGGAAAAAAAATGAGTTAAGGAAAAGATGTTACATTTTTTAAATGTCACAAAAAAAATCCCACATTTCTCAACAAAACTTAATTTGACCCTATTCGTCTCTTCTGTTTTCAAAACGTTCTATAAAAAAACTTGTACCTTATAAACTGTTAAGTTTGTTTCCATCAAGAAATAATGAATGCTTCAATAATGTTGAAAAATTGCGGTGTTAACACTAAGAGATGAAGTATATTGAAGATATTTAAAAGCCTTGAATACTTATAGTTTTATTTGATGAATTTATGCATTATCTGAAGTAGGAAGAAATAAATGTTAATGAAGTTGATATGTCCTGACACTATTGTGACTACAGTTTACTAATCTGTAACTAATTGATTAGGTAACAAAGGATTAGAAATCACATGTTTTTAATTTCCAGGCCCATTTTTCACTATACTAGTTATTTCTTATCCAAGAACATTTGTTCTTATGTGTTTTCCAAGTGCTTATTTTTTCTGAAATGTTACAGGTCATGAAATTCAGCTTATAATTTATTTATAAGGACTTTATTACTAGTGACCCAAATCTGTAATGACAACTCACAAGAGGTTTTCAAGACCTTTCAGAGTGTGTGGTGCTTACTAGCTTCTAAATGCACATAGGTTAATTTCATTGAACAGTGGATGCAACCTGCTCAGAAATGTTAAATGAAATGCTCCAGGATATTACTATATTAAATTTCACAAGAACAAATCAGGCTTGTAAGTGTGAAGCAGAAGTTTTGCTCTCTGGAATGCTGAAGGTCATATGCCAATCAAACACAAGTTGTGAAAACCAGAGTTTATGAGGAGCAGTGACTAGAAATGTTTCAAATCCCATTTATTCCTCCTGCAGAGAAAAAGATTGTTTTTCTTCTTAATGAAAACAAGATTTGTCTCTAAACCTTGGATATGATTCCCTAACTTGTATATAGTACTGTAGAATATTAAAATATGTTCTTTATCATCTTCTATAATTTTCTGAATATCTCTGTTCATCCCCTGTGTTTGTGTTCTGTCCATTATAAAAATGTGTTTACATACTGAAGTAATAAATTCAATTGATGAAAAAACCCAATACATCTATAATCAAAACAATGCAATACTAAAGTATTTGAAAAGGTGTTTGGTGTTCAGTACTGTAAGCTAAGACTTAACTTGTTCTTTATGTTCTCTAAATTCTTATATGTTTAAATACAATATGTTTTCTTTATCCTGAAAAGGATATTAAAAAAAAAAAAAAAAGAAATTATGTTAGGATCATTTGTAATTACAGAACTTCTATAAATGGTCATACAAAACTAGAGACAGTAAAAATTAAGTTTGACTTATGTGGGGCTTCTTGCTTTGATCCAAGAATCGGAAAATGGAATTATGCTTTAAAGTAAGAAGGCCTTAAAAAAGACAAAACAAAAAAAACCCCTAACCTGTAAACCTGGTTGGCCTGAAAGCATATTCCAAACTGCGACTGGGCTGTTTTATGAAAATGAAAGAGTTGTAAGCTGGTGTGTTGAAAATACACATTATATTTCAAATATACTTTTTTTTGTTGTTGTCAGGATTGCTCCTAAACAGAAGGTAAAAAATAACTAAATAGGTTTTCTGTACATGAGTGAGACATGAGAAGTACAAAACTTTGGGATTTTTTTTTTTTACCTAAAACACTTGATATGAATGACAGAGAAAGCAATTGATAAAATATAGCCTTGTTACATACTCCTTATTAGTATATATGGTTTGTCGTGATATAAAAATATATATTTAAATATAAATATAAACAAGCATGTTTTGTAGTGTCGGAGAATCATAGGAAAAGTGTGAATCATCCAATTCATGTCATGTTCCAAAACTCAGGTACATTGATGTGAATTCACGGTCTTACAGCTCCAAGCAGTAAATCAGCATAATAGTAGAATCATTCATCAGAAATGCTTGACAGATACTATTTATGAACTCTGAAACAGATATTGTGCATTTTTTTAATTCTATGTGGTGCATATTTCTTTTAACAGAAGAATTATTATAAATTCTGATATTCAGGATCTGAAATGAAATGAGTGCTCTGGGTATAGACTAGTAAACTGTCATTTTGGGCTAGTGAGAGTAGGCTGATAAAGTCCAGCTTGGATGGGTATGTAGGTTGGAGTATTTCATACCCATCTTTGAACTGCAGACAAAATCATAAGGCTTTGTATTTTTCTTATTCTTAAACAGTGCTGTGGGGCTAAGGAATTTCTCTTGCGCTAGACTGTTTGTTCAGTTTGGCTCTAGAGAAATAGGAGCTGTGTTTTATAAAATCAGATAAATTGATTTAGAAATGTCACCAGTGATATGGTGGCATTTTCTAATATAACCCAAGGTAAATATAACCTTTCACTCAAAATTTTCATTGTTGAAATTATGTGGTCGTATAGCCTGTTTCTTATTTGGAGTCTTTATTATTTAAATGATATTAAAAAATCATTAGATATGCAAGGAGATTTACCTTTTTAGAGACATTTAGCCATGAATTATCATTTATTATGCCAGATAAGAATGGGTAATATGAAGTATTTGAACATAAATATGCTGTAAACAATCTCCAGAGACAGAAAAACTGATTTATCAGTATTAGTTTCAAGATACTTTGTCATTAAGGTCATCAGCATCTGTGTGCTATGATTATACTTCATTTCAGATGAAATATTTGTCTATATTCCCTACTTAAAACATAAGAAACATCATTAATATTATTGTCTTTCTAAAATAAAAGATATATTTCAACATGCTCACTGAACGAGGCTTTGGTAACACCATAGTTGTTGCTAGTGGTTTGGTTTTAGGGTAGTCTAGAGAACACAGAGAATGGAGAATACTCCATTTTTATAAATGTAGTTATTACCTAGCTACTGGGCCTTCTCAAGAAATAAAGAATACAGAGTAGTCTGCTGTCTTGCATGACCTGAAATAGCCACAGATTGTTGATGCCAAGTGTCAAATTGAAGATTATCCAGTGTCCTACCTATCTCATTTACACAAGCAAAATACATTGTTTATTACTGATTCAAATTTTTTAAAATTTCCATTTTTTTATGTCTGTTATGGTCCTCACTGAATTAGCATATTCACATATTTTTGGGCCAGTGGTTACCATAACATTGTGTCAGTCACTTTATCCAGACTTTCAAACATATTTTTATCATTTTGCTTCTCAAGATCACTGATTTCCACTATTTATACATATGGTAGTAAGCCTGTCATTAGCATGGTAGGAAATGGTTGAGCAGAAGTTGAATGGCTGATCAAAGAATTCCCACTGAGGAATTGTTAGACAAGGCAAAGTGGAATTTTTGATATGAGAAACATATATGGGAAATGGTGGGAAAGTATGCATACCAACTAGAAACTTTTATGAAATGGTGCTGTCTTTCTAAGCATAGCCTTCAGAGACCAAGAAGAATGCTGTAACACTTCCATCTTTAAACATTTTGTCTTTTTCCATGTATTGTGTCCTCTTAGTCTTCCACCCTAGCCTACTGCTAAACCAGACATAATTCCCTTGATGACACTAGCAAAAGTTGAGAGGAAAATTATGCTCCGTTAGAATAGTCCTCGGGTAAATTGCTCAAGAGAGCTGTCAAAAGTGCCTTACTGGTTTCATAGCACATGCATTAGAATTACCTTCCTGGTGATCTGAGGAAAGAGTAATGCTACATACTTCCTTTTTCAAGATTGGAAATAACAATATTGTCCTGCAAGAAGGCTTTAGGTGTGCTCTGAAAATTGCTTATTGTGAAGTCTTTCCACCACACTGTACTAACTCACTCAATGGCTTCTAGGAACATATCAAAATTATACAGATTTTTTTTTATTTATTTATTTTTTATTATTATTTAATCCTTTGAGCCAGGTAGCAATTCTGTGTGGTTACTGCAGAGATCTGTTGTTCATAAAAAAACCCCAAATCCTCCCCCCCCCCCCGCAAAAAAAGCCTAACCATACTACCAATGTTTTTGTATTGCTGTGAGGTGGGCAGCTCTCACTCTACAAATATAGTTAAGTATAGTAGCTCAGTAAGACAGAAAAGTTTAACTAGAAAGTATGAATAAGATATTATATTATGCTAATATAATGTCCTAATGTGTATTTAGGATGACTGTATGACATTGTCTGCACAAGTCAGTAAGATAATCTAGATGGGAAGGTTGCTTTTAACTTTTCTATGTGTCTTAAATGGGCAGCAGCTGCATGGAATTAGCAAATTGAACTAGACTAAGATATGCACTAGGTATATAAGATAACGTATACTACAGAAGGACTGTACTTACAGTGGGACTGTAATTAAATAAATACACACTGGCAAAACTAATGGTTTTGTCAATGTGATAGCATCCAGTTCAAGATGTAGCACAAGGTTGCATTAAAAACCAAGCAAACAAAAACCTTATTGCTATTTTAGGCTAAGGTGTTTAGGCTATTGTATTCAAGTGGCATTCAAAGGTCTTGTTTATAGATGTTTGGGAGTAGTCTTGTTCAAAGTACAAGTCTTGAATGGATTACAAGGTTTCATAACTGAAAATCTGGGGATCTTGGTCATGTCCATTATACAGATCAGCTTCATAAGACTTCTGAAGTGATGCCCTGATTTCGGCAAATGCAGAAGCTGTATTGCAGATGCTCTGCATCTTTGGTCTGACCACACACAGTAAATTTGGCATGAGAAAAATGTGTTAGCTTTCCTGAATGTGCTCATACCATCTGTTCGCATCATACCCAATAGATCTGACTTCTTGGAAATGTTGATTAACTGTACTCATGTGCTAAACAGGACACATGTACATGTTGCTGAACGCTAGAGCAGCATGACTATCTGAGAAAGGTAGATGGTGATAAAAACTTAATGTAGCTTTCCTTCGTATTCAAGGTGTGTTACAAAGGTTGATTTTTATTATTTCCCTAGGATGTTTCTGTTACCTTAAATATGTGTAGCTCTTTGTTAATGGCACTAAATCATGCTTCAAGGAACAGAGCTTGAGGAACGAATGAAATGCCGTTGCATTTCATGACATGCCTGAGAAATACTTAAAATGATGTGGTGCATGGATGTCTGTCAAAGCAGTTTTGCATTTTTTTTTCCTCCCTGTCTTTTAATCCTGTGCATTGAGCTTATGACTGTTATATTCCTTCATTTTCTGTGCAGTCCTGCTTCTTGATACTATGGTTAGAACCTAAAAATTACCCTAGTAATTCAATTATAGTTCCTGCAATCTACTGTTGTGGGTTAACCCAGGTAGGCAGCTCAGCCCCATGCAGCTGCTCACTCACTCCCCCTGCGGTGGGATGGAGGAGAGAATCAGAAGGGTAAAAGTGAGAAAACTCGTGGGTTGAGATAAAGACAGTTAAATAGATTAAGCAAAGCTGCTCACACAAGCAAAGCAAAATATGAAATTAATTCACAACTTGCCACCCACAACCAGGTGTTTAGAGTCTTCTCCAGGAAAGCCAGGCTCCATCACACATAACGGTTACTTGGGAAGACAAACGCCATCACTCTGAACATGCCCCCCTTCTTCGCCCAGCTTTTACTGCTGAGCATGATGTCGTATGGTCTGGGATATCCGTTGGGTCAGTTGGGGTGAGCTGTCCTGGCTGTGTCCCCTCCCAACTTCTTGTGCCCCCTCTCAGCCTCCTCGCTGGCAGGGCATCATGGGAAACGGAAAAGGCCGTGATGCTGTGCAGGCACTGCTCAGTAATAGCTAATACATTGGTGTGTTATCAACACTGTTTTGGTCACAAATCCAAATTACAGCACCATATGAGCTGCTATGAAGAAAATTTACTCTATCCCAACCAAAACCAGTACATCTATGAAAGATTCCTTCAGGTTACATTTTTCTCTTTATGAAAGACAAGTTAAAGCAGTATTACTTTGCCTAAAATGAGATATTACTTGTCTGTTTAAAGCATCTACTTCAATAATTTATTTTACTTCTTTTTGTTGATAGAATCTAGGCAGTGAACAGAGAGACTGAATGAAACTAAACAATGCAAACAGCATATACTTATGTGATTATGTTTATGGAAAAACTACCATGATACATTTCTAATTGGACATTTGCTTCTAATACTACATTTTTGTCAGATATAGATTCACAGGCTTTAGGACAACAGGTTTTAGTTATGATCTGGAGGTGGACCAGGATACCTGTATTGATCTTTATTCAAAAATAACTATTCCATGTGCCCTTTTTTTACATAATACATGGTGACAATAGAAAAGTAATAATACTTAGGAAAAAAAGTACCATCTCTCTGTGTAATTAAGGATGACTGCATATTAGTGTGGGTTTCTGTTGCTATCATTCCAATACAATATATTACTGAGGAAAAAAAAATCTATTGGTCTAAATATATGATGCTTGTGGTAACGTTATGGTAATGTTGTAATAACATGAGAAGTTTTGTGGTTTGGACAGGATTGCATTAGAAAATGGCTGGCATAATAATTGTAGCTAATTCAATGTTAATAAAGCCAAACTAAAGGAAACAGAGAACAGTAAATTCATATGTTACTATTTAAATAATAAAATGTATAAGAAACTTTATTTGATATATTTTTTAAAATCTATTTAAATAATAATTTTATCACATGCTTCCAGACTCACCCAAAAGCTTTTTTCTACCATGCTGGAAATTCCATTCTCCTAATAAATAAAAATGTAGAGCATCTCAGTTGTCACTTCAGTTTAAATAAATTTTATGTTTAGAATCTGGCATAACAAAAGTTTAAAGTATTGATGAAATGAGGCTGATACTGTAGGGGGGAGGACCATAGCTGAAATTCCACTTGAATATCGATAAAAATTACAGATTTTTTTTTTCCCTCTAAAGTTTGTATTTTGAAAGTCTAACAAACCAATCCTGGAGTGGTAAAGATGGAATTTACAATACAAGTTAAAATGAGCTGCTTGGTTAGTTCTTAATTGGCTTCTTTTCCTTTTTAGCAATTCTTCTGTGATAAAATTTGTCTTTTTTAAATAATTATTGTCTCTACTCACTTGACAATATTTGAAGATTCACTTTTTCAAGATAATTCCTTCTTTGTTTGCCATAGTTCAATCTTAGCTGCAATGTCAGCATTTCATTTCAGGCACGTGCTTCTTCAGACCATCACTCCTGTTGGCAGGATTAAGGACCGAAAAAGAAAACCACTGCCAATTATTGTCCCCTTGTGGTATTTTAGATTGTTCTTTAAAATCTTTTTAGTCTTTGTCTGTGTACCATCAACATACAAAGGTCATATAAAATACCAATAATTAGAGTCCAGCTCTGTTATTTCAGTTGCTACTTCATTATGTATCAATAGCATTCAGAACAGTTAATGGCTTTTTTTTTTTTTTTTTTTACTGGCTAAGCTCTGGAAAGGTATTAAATTCCATCTTTCTTTGAAGGACATGCAGTTGTCATGCAATGCACTTTTTCTATAGGTGTGTAAAGTTGTCCTTCACATCTCAAAATAAGAAGATTGGAATAAAGCAGAAAATATCTGATTAGGTCTGCCATATCTGTCAGTTTGTCAAATTATTAGCTTAATAAATAGAATATCTATCTAAAGTAAAGGGAAAAAAAGTGTGGTTTTCTTGTGCAGCGTAAATGGACATTTTTTCTTAAAACTGATTAGGACATTCATTTTCAAACTTCATTTGCTTATTGATCCACAACAATAAATGTTGCATAGGAATTTTTCTAGCTTCTCTGGGTTTTCTTTTCTACTAAGAGGGAGTAGAAGCAGAGTAAAGAATGTTACTGCTGTTGCTATTTTTTTCTTTGAATTCTGTCAATAAGCAATAGATTAGGTAAAGTGACAATTATTAGTATGTGTTTAGATAGCATTCACAAGCTCCAGGATCTGAAGGATACCTGTCCTGTTAGAGGAAAGAAAAAAATCCAAGAAAAAAAAGTATGTAGTCTCTTCAGAATGGTGATCCTTTTGTTTGTTTGTTTGTTTTGTCTTGCTGGCATAGTGGAATAGAGACTAGAGAAGAAATCATTAATTAAATGTTGTTTTATCACATTCTTCAGTGAAAATTAACTGTCACTCTGTTTAAGATTTGGACTTCACTATTGTGAGTAAATCACAGTTTGTTGTTGTTATTTTGAGCATAATGAACTTTGAACTTGTCCCTAATTTATTTCTGTTTCTTTTGGAGTGATCGATGAATGTTGTGCAGCGGTAGCTGTATCAGAATAGGACCAAGGAAGAAAACAGCAAACAAAGTATTTCATAATGAGGATATCTTGAAATTAGGATGTGCATATGATGGTGGTACTAATTCAGGAAGCTCATCCACACTTTATGTTATAATACCTCTGGAAGATGTTGCATATCTAGAGGCTTACCATCCAAAAGCTAATGATGATATTTTAATAGGAGCCAGGATAGCTCCTTAGCATAAAAACCTTTGCATATTTTTATGTACAGTATTCATAATCTTACCTGTATTTTGAATGTTGCACTTGAAAATACATGAGATCAAAAACATTTTTTTTAACAAAATATGTTCTCAGCTTTACTGCAGAAATTGCAGGCCTTATTTAGATATTCCTGGGAGGCAAGGATTGCATGACAGCATAAGTTAGTTTTCAGGCAACTCACTTTTTTTTGAAGTAAAAAACAACCACTTCTTTAAAATGTCTAATCATGCTTTGTATTTCCTGTATATCATAGATCCCAATGGGAAGTTTTATCATGAAGGAATAAATCTAGTTGTCTGTGGTGTAGGAGTAGTAGGCAGGGAGATGAACAGTGGTTTCACTTCCCAAAGGGCTCCTTTTACTCAGAACTCCCAGTTTCCATTTAACCATCTATATTCTCTGCACTACACACTATTTAAACAGGAGCTGCTTAAAGCTTGAAGGTTTAAGGGCAAAAAGGAACACACTGTACATGCAGAGCCAATAACTTATTGTTACTCTAATTAAAGCCTTAACTGTGTAATTCAAATATGCAGTTACTATATCAGTTACAATGACACTAACATTTACAGGCCAAAATATCTAGGTAATAAAGAAAAGTTTCAGTAGCAATACAGTTAAATTTGTTGTACCAAAATTACCCAAGCTTTCCACTCCTTTTCTCTGATGTTTTGTTCATCTTTCTGGTGTCAGCCTAGTATCTAAGGTTGGTAGTCATCCTCGAGAGAAATGGGGTGAACAGAAATGTCTGTTCTGTGTCCTGAGTTCTTTGCATGGAGGACTTTTTGATCGGAGGTGAGCATTTCTTTCTTCTCAGGCTTAAGCCTGCCGTGGGATTATTTTTTTTTATGTTTCCAAACACCATGTCTTTATTTGATTTTTCTTCACTGCTTGCTACCTAAAGTGTTATTGTTTTCACCCCTTTGCTGTTAGTTCGAGTTCTATGATAGCCTCTTCTAACCCCACTTAACATAAAGGGGTAGTGTTACTCATCAACTTTACAGATTCCTTAGACTTTTGCCATAAATAATATTTACAGACAATAGTCACTTGACTGTTAGACTTTATATCAAAGCTAAACTCAATTCTGGTCAAGACAATACCTGAGATGCTGCACTGCCAAGTTAATAGAAATCCCATGGCCTTCTACTAGTAGTGGCAAATCACTACATGTAGTGGCATCACCACTACACCCACAGTATAAACTTTGAAATATATTCCATGCAGACACCCTTTACTGTGTGGATTTTTTCATTTGGATTTTGTTCTGTTGTTTGGTTTGGGGTTTGGGGAGTTGGGGGGGGCTTTTTTTCTGCTTTTTTGTTTGTTTGCTTGTTTGTTTTAATTTAAATGAGTGAGACTACTCAATGGAAGAGAAGTTTGTTGGAAGCTTAACTGCAGATCCTCTAGCAGGTAGTTATAGCCAATCTACAGTATAATTTTTACTGTAATTGGCTGAATGCTCCAAATCAATTTGTATCAGGTTCATTGTCAATAGCTTAAGGGTAATTGGGAGAAAAAGACTAAAAAAATTTAATCTTTCAAAAAATGAAAGTGAAGCATAACTCAATATAAAATGGCAGAGGGAAACGTCTGAGCATATACACACTCCTGTTCTTTAAAAGATGCAAGGCCTGGTAGTCTACAGGCTTACTCAATGACCATTTTTCGTTTTTAATTTTTCATTTAAGAGGAGTAAGGGAAAGTGATGTCTCCAGAGGTATATTGTGAAACTAAACAGCTTCAGTGGAACAGTCTGCCTTTCCCATTTTCTGCTTCCCAGCTCCTAACTAATAACAAAACAGAAAAAGATTGCCTCTTCCCTTGGTCTAAAATGTTTCCAGATTGTAATAACATTTAGTTATATTTATGTATATGTCCTAACACCTGTTGCTTAAAATCCTTCTGCCTAAGGAACATGGGGAACTGAAAAATTTTGCTACAGTGTTGTAAATATCTATAACTAAATGGCTTGGGTTTTGTGGGTTCTTTTGCGAGTAGCTTGTTTAAACCCATAAGTAACTGTTTATACCACATCCCACCAAAGTCTGATCATGTGATGACCTATGAAAGCTGGGAAGTGGTTCAGCTGATACCTGGAAAAGCAAGTAATTTGCCTGGGAGTAGCAGGAAGGACTCATTCGGTCACAAATAACTTCCTTCCTAAAATATTTCCAAGACACTACTTGTAAAGGAATTTGCTAGGATTGAGGCTGAGGAAAAAGACAAAAGGACAAGTTTATCTTGGAAGTTCGATCTTATAAGTGCTCATTGATAATTGTGGAAAACTAACAAACAAAAACGTTTAGCAAGAAGCCTTGACTAGTAATTTTGGCTCTGTTCTTATGGTTTTGAATGGATTTAAACCTTTGCACAATATTTACTGGTTTTTAACAGAGATATATAAGAAAAATCAAGAAAAGAAGGATGTCATCCCAGTGTATATGTATTAGTAGGTTTAAAAATTATCCTTGAACTGCTGTTGCCCTATTAAGTATTTCTGTAGCAGATGGTTGCAGCAATTGCAATTTCCCCAGTTTCTCTGACTCATTAAAAATCAAAAACTTTTAGATTCAGTAAACCGACAGTTCTTTATGTCCTCTGAGCAGAGAAGATAATAATTCTTTTAGCTTGAAAATCTAGGTCTTTGATGCATTGAACTCCTGTGGGTAGAAAAGCTAAGGCAATGCTGTGACTTAGGTCATATTTGATGGATTCTGCTTGTTCAAATTTGTAGGTATGGATCACTATACCACCATAAATGTCTGTACTGCAGTCTTAAAAGCTACATTTGCTGTTGAATTTTATTTTCTGTTTCTGTGAATCACATGATTGTCTTAAGAATTTCTGTTATTTCTTCCTGTAATTCTCTGACAATTGTTGACAACAGACCTGAAGAACCATTAGACAAATGAATCATAATAGTTGTGTGATTTTTAAGAGGAAAAGGGACTCATAATTTTACAAAGTTTGCATCAATAAACTTGATAGTAGTGTAATGCAGTTGTCAGGGTATACTTCATGGCTGGTAAGCAGAATTTCTTTATTTGGCATTTTACATCTGTGGAGACCTGCCCTTGTTTAGCAAAACTTAGATGTAAAATCAGGAGGGTATTAGCTTGAATTCAATCCCCACATACACGTATTTGCTAAAATACAATACAGGCAACTGCTTTTTAAGCTAGTTTAGAGGTATGTAGATCTACTCAGAGACTTTATTTTCGGCAAATAAGGATGGTAGCATTGATTTCTTACACTCCTTTTTGCAAATTTGTGGCTAGACAATCATGCTGAGGAAATAATTTTCTTGCTCCCTGATTTTTGTTAGTCTCTTTGATATGTCCCTTAATGTTGAAAATACATTTCAGAGTTAAAAGAAATAATTATTAGAAGTAAGTAATGATAGTTTGAAGAAAAGTTTCAGTGCCTTAAGAGCAATAAACTGTCTGATAATATGAGGTTTTTATTTACTGTATCTACCAAACTGACAATCGATAAGTCTGGAAGGTTTCGATGTATGTTGTATTTTATGCCTTTTATACCTGCCCTGGAGAATTTTCAAGCATTGTGAGAGGAATGCACATAAGTTACATCAATAAATAGACTATTTGTAGTGCTTTTTTTTTTTTTTCTTCAGTACTCTAAAAATTCACTATTCTTTATTTGCTCCTGACCAAGTATGAAAGCAATGATAGTCATCAACAGCAGGTATTAGTGAGAGGTCACAACAGTATTTACCATAAATATCTGCATGGCATTAATATGACAATTTTTTGTGTACCATTTTGAAAGACAGAAACATATTGCAGAGGTGTCTCCAAACTTCTGAAGTTATGTGAAGTTTAAGAGAACTCCTCCTAGTTGAGCTCTGTAATTGTATGTCTCCTCTGCCTCCCCCACGTAATGATCTTATTGAGGAAATTGCCCCTTAAAGCTACTGCATGTTGAATATCATTCCTTGTCAATCATTAATGAGGTGGTCATTTAGAAAAGAAGCGCTGGCTTAAGCCTTAACAACATATAAATCCTGCTTACACATCTTTCCGTAAAAGTTAATGAACGGCCTAAAGGATCAACAGAGACTGCTCTATCTGAAGCACATCATTCATTCAGCACAACTTCCATCTTTCATAATACCTCAAGTGCTGGTGTTTGAATATCTGTATCTCATAAAATTGACTGCAAAGTCAAATTTAAGTCTTCCAACATTTCTATATGAATGCAGAGGGCGTAAGAGATACACTTAGAAGATAAAATATTTATTTAATTGTTGTTCAGAATTTGATCTTAATCAGTAATAATTAATAGTCAGCATTAGTATATTTGATGAGTAGTGCTAAATAATTTGCAATGTTTCCGGTATCTACAGTAGCTCCAAGATACAGTATCTGAATAAGGATTTAAAACAATAGCCACACCAATAAAGCTTAGCTTTGAGATTGTTTCATCCTCTGTGCTTTAGGGGCACTAACTTTCATTTACATTTACACAGTCCAGCAACTGTAGCTGAGAAACCATTCAAAGGTAAGAAATTGCATAGAAGAGATGACAATGAATGCAATAGGAATGAAAGTGAAAAGAAGATTCGTGGCTTGTTTTAGTGTTGATATACTATACCGTAAGCAACTGCAATAAACCCAGCAGGTCTCTGCAAGGTAGTGATTTTTTAAGCATTAAACTTCTGGTTGTGTAGGTAATTGTAGCCACTGCTACAGTCCCTTTTATGATGGGGAAATTTTTTAATCTCTGTGATTCTTTTCTGAGTGCTGCCATAAGAAATCAGAGACAAATAGGATAAAAGAACAGAGGATCTTTTGGTGTGAGTAACTGCCATATATATGTATATCTTTATGTTCTACCAAAGTAAATAAGGAAGAAATCAGGAAAAGAAGAATTTTCATGTTAAGAAGTTTAATCATATTGGGTTATCATCAGGAAGACTTCTACGTTCAGTTAAATTTCGGCATGGTGTATTTCAACAGAGGAGTCTTAGATTTAGAGTTTCTATATCTGCAGTGATTTTTTTTTTTTCTTAAGTAATCAAAGTCTCTCTGGATAATCTTATAACAGGAATTAGCAGGGAGTCCAGCACTAACTGAGTAGGATAGGTTCTGAAATTACTATACTTCTTTTTTCACCTAAGTTTTTCTTAGCTAGCCTCCACTGATCATTCTCCTAAGCAGAGAGGCATTTTTTTTTTTAATCTTGATTATCAACTGAATTGTATTTGTAAAGATGTCTCCTTATTTTCATTATTTTGATTTAAAAACAACCTTTAAATACATAGAGTGAGTTATAAAAATAATTGAAATATTAATAAAGCTGCAAATCTGTGGGGTTTAACTTATAAGAAATATACTGAATTCATTGGGATTCTGCATATTGACCATGTTGAGAATATAAAAACTCTGATAAACTGGCAAAGATTGCAATTTACACATGAGGAAATGAAGCTGAAATATTAAGCAAGCCTTTGGATTAGCATTGGTAAATGAACTCTTAAAATTTATCCACATTCTAAACTTTTTTTTTTTCATATAAACTGTAAAACATAAAAGATGGAAAGTAATCTTCTGTGAACATTAAGGATATATTGTTCATATTGAAAAATATTCTACACCTAAGTACAGCTACTAAAATCAAAGAACAGGCAGAGAATGTCAACTTGTATTTAACAATAATTTAAGAAAAAATGTAGAGAGGATAGTGAGATCATCTTCCCATGATATTTAATGTGGGTGCAATTCAGAGACTCTTCAGACATTTTCAGGTCATCCAGAGCAGTCCTACAACAAACTGTTGAACAGATTGGAAAAGTGAAAGATAACATTGTTAGAGTTGTGAGAGCCTGAAGAATACTGCCCCACTAAGAGGTGGCTCAGTCAGTTTGGTCAGAAACAAGCTTTTTGGCTATTACTAAGTAGCAGCAGGGCTACTGCTGATTAGTTAACATGGCCATCCTGCAAGAAGATGAAAGGTTCTGTGCTGCTCTATCATTTCACCACCACCATTTGTCTGTCCTAGGTATATAAACATCTCCCTAGACCCTGGTACATTTGCATTACCCGAACAATCTGCTGAGATTTTTAATTTATTCACTGCACATTCATTTATCACTGTAGTATTTTCTTTCTTTTTTAGTTTGCTTTGCCAAGTAATGACAGTAAGGCTAGATGTATCTACATTTTCCTTCCAATAACTTTTGAACCTGTTAGTCAATAACAGTCAAATGATTAAATCAAATGATAAATGCTTCCCCATAACTGGGTTCCTACAGGCTTTGTGAAAATCACCCTGCCTGCGAGAGGAAAAAAGACTTAAATTAGTTTTCTTTCCTTCTCTTCAGTGGGAGTGGGTAAAGAAAACAGACAAAATTTGACTGGTATTTGTTATCTGTGGCAACAGCTGACCAGCCAGTCAGCATTGCACATAAATTGTGGATTAGTCACAGTACATACTGTTTGTTATCTAGTATGTGTCCTACAGAAGATAAGAGAAGTTAAAGAGCAAATAACACATAGGGCAGAGGACTAATTCTACTATTTATAGAAACGTGTTCGGTCTCTAAAATAGCTGTGTAAAAACAATTAGTATAACCATCACTTTGGACCTTGATTAATGCAACCTAGTTTTCTCTCTTCATTTTTTTCATGATAAAGTTTCCAATTAATCATAAATATTTTATTTATATAGAGCAGTTTTCTGTGCATTTGAAAGGGAGGGACTGTGAGGGATGAAATGTAAAATCCCTCATAGTTTGGTTTACTGTATGACAGTTTGTGGAACTGAAGGTGCTTTGCCTAAGTGGATTACATCTGTAGCATTTATTTTGCTCTAAGCATCGTGGTTGAGGGGGAAGATGTGAGCCCTTTGCTCCAAACACCTCTTAATGCTTGTACAAAGAAAGAAATGTTTGATTGCAATACAACATTCAGTAGTGCTTTGTTCTTCATTGCCTCTTCTTGGGTGAAGACTGTTTGAGGAATCAGCTGCAGAAAACAGCTCTTATGATGCCAAAAGTTC
This sequence comes from Buteo buteo, assembly GCF_964188355.1. NCBI lineage: Eukaryota > Metazoa > Chordata > Aves > Accipitriformes > Accipitridae > Buteo > Buteo buteo. The sequence continues at coordinate 15,526,865 of NC_134173.1, read as the reverse complement.
TTTTTATCCTCAGTCAATTAGGTTTTAGATGTGGGTAGAATAAAGAAATAAATGTAATGCACTAAGATTCTGTTGACAACAGATAGCAGAATATCAACAGTTCCTTTATTTTGTTGGTTACCATGGAAACAATCAAGCATGAGATGTTGCTGACAAAACTGCAGACTGCAGCAGCAATCATTAACTTCAGAAGGGCTGTGTTTTGTGCTTGATATATCTGAAAAGTAACAGTGGGCACTTTTTCTTGCATTTGGTTGTCTGTTCTTTTCAATGCGATAAACAAGGGCTAAGAAAGGGAATGCTTGAAGTAAATGTGGATTGTTGGGTATCCAGGCTCTGGCTACGGCAGTATTAATGCTTATATCTCACTCTTTCTACTAGTGTGTGTATGTTTGCGTGTGGTCAGGTTTGCTTGGCAGAAGCTCAATGGGATATAATGGTGTAATACTGTTTATGTGAGAAGAAATGAAAATGAGATTTCGTCATGGTTCTCATGATTGATGAGATTTGTAAAATGAGAGGGAGTCCAATTACTAAACGGTGTTTCAGGCAGAAAGATCACTGAGTTTCTCAGTCACTGCTGGCTGCTAATCAATTTGTTGAGTGATGATTAAAATGTTTTGCTTTGACCTAAAATGACTTAGCAGTTTGAGTCCTAGCTAAATGACTCTTTCTGATAAGGAACCACATTCCTCTTCTGTACATAAGCTTTCAGTTCCCTGTTTTAAGAAGAAAAAAATGCAAGTCACTCTTTTAGGGTTTTATAATTCCCTCCATTTTCACCTTATTCAAACCAGGAATTTGTCATCTTCATAATAGTTAAATCATTTTTTTTCATGAAGGTAGAAAAAGAGGATGAAGGATGTCAGACATGAAGAAGATGCTGATGTTTTAGGAATTTTTTTTTTGAGATCTTCCTCAACATTTTGACGTACTTATTTTCTGTTTTATAAAGGGTTGTGGGGACAAAGGTGCAAAAAGTACATATGTTGTATATGCAGGTGACTTCATGTTCTATTCTAGATAGGAAAATCATCTTTCTTAGATAAGTCATAAAAGATAAAACACATGGAATTGTAATACAAAGCTTTTGGAATTGTTTTCTGTAAGAAAGATTCCATGCAAGAGTGCCAGCATACTTCTACATTTTTCTCTGCGGTGCTTAGATATTATACTAGAAAATATATGATTGTATAGTGATTGTATTATAGTAACAATCAAGCACAGCGACTTCCAGAAAAAAAAGAAAATGCTAATAGATTAGTATCCCATGTGCAGGTAGTCCAGATTTCAGTGCAGATCTTCAGATGCATACAGGTGATGCATGGATACAATCCAGTTAAAATTCTGTAGAACAGAGGCATCATTCCTCATAGCCTCAATAATCCTTTTGTAAGATTTATCTAACAGTCAGATAAGATCATACCAAAGTTTAACTTGTTTGGACTGGAAAAAAAATGCTGGTACATCAAAATGTCAAGGTAACTGATAACATTGAAGAAAATAAACCTTTCCCTCATAGTAACATATGAAACCCCTGAACCCATCACTTTCCAAAGAAGATTTGTGGTATAAAAGCTTTGTGCAGAAGTCAGGTATGATTCAAACATACAATTCTGGTCAAAGTCCTAGCCTAAAAACTGTAACATTAAATCTGTTATTGGTCTAAAATCCAATCTAAAATCTTATAAGTGTCTGTACAGTTTGAAGTGATTCAAAACCAAAAAAGATCTTAATACTCCTAAACAGGTTTATTTAGGCAAAAGTTAAATTTGCTTTAATTTTTATTTTGAGGGAATGTTAGCTTAAACAAATCAGGATGTATGCTAAGTAGAGAATTAATATATGGTGGCTTAGAGAATGAAATGTCTTCAGAGAGCTCTAACAAAATATTTTGATAATTTTTTACTAGTGTCTATTTCACTATTAAAATTGCAGAGAATGCAACTGTAGTAAATTTGTAGAATTCTAATTTTGGAGTTGATTTTCCTTTGGATTGATCATATTTAAGAGAGTGACTACTCTAATTCAGGACATATGGAAATCAATAAGAGTGTTACTTTCATGTATTAGGAGAAAAAGTCATATTCCATATGTAAGGTTGTTTTGTTTTTCTTTTTCTGCATTTAACTAAAATCTTTAAGCACCATAAATACTCCATTAAAATAAAGTATAGAAAGTCAAATGTAGAAAGCAGTATCAAGTCTTTATCTGTGTATGAACATCTGTAAGAGCAGAACATGTAATATACAAGCTTTCTTGCAAAGTGTAAAGGGAGGAAAAGCTGAATTAGCTTATCCACCACCTACTAGCAGACTCAAGCTGTTCTTTGGAACAGTTTGCTTAGCCCACAGGCAGAAGTAGTGCCAGTGTTTCCCTCTCCACATTTACTCTAGGTAGCAGAGATTTTTTGGGAAACCAGTCTAAGCAATGCTAAGCAGGAAGTTGGAATTGCAGAGCAAGCAGACTTTTTGCTTTTGGGAAATGACAATCTGGCTGTGCTTGGAGGAGTAACATCTCACTTTAGCAAGATTTATTGCAGCTTCAAGCTGAAACAAGTTTCTTGATAAAAAAAAAAAAAGAAGAAAAAAAGAGGATGTGGTGGTCTTGATCAAAGCACTGTCCTAATGATTAATTGATCTGTGCTGTATGATCAGTTTTGTACAGGCTTGAAGAAGACAGGTAGTGGTTCCCTGCTTCAGATTTCTCATCAGTCAAAATGGATGATACATTCCTACTTTGTTAGTTTGTTATGAATAAAAATTATTGCTTATAGGGCCCCTAGGTACTGTGTCCATAATACCAGAGAAACTTAAAATACTAACATACAGTACCTCTACGTACTGGCATACTAATACTTCTTCATTGTGTTGTGATCTCTGCCACGTGACTGGCCCACTGGTTGGTTTGGTTTTTAAGCAATTCACCCGTGTGACACATAAATGGCTGTGAGTAGCTTTACCTTTCATTTCTATGTGCATACATGGAGAAGAACGTTACTCTTGATTTTAGCTATATATCGTTCATATATGTAATTATATGAAAGCTGTTGCCCTCAAACTATAAACTCTTAAAAAAAAAAAAAGTTGGAAAAATGTATATAGACCTAGTCAGCCACAGATATACACTTAATAAACATTATGAATGAATCTGTAATGAATATATATGTTCATATGACATAAATAAAAATTCTTTAAACCCACTGCATGGTGAGGCATGTCTCTTGTGTATTACCAAATATTTGTATTTTTCCAGTTTTCCATTATACCCTTTTTACAGAGAAGTGGTGTAGCTTAAATATCTTGAGAAAAACCCAGGTGACCTACCAGCAGAGAAGTATTTCTTTAATGAATAAGCCCTTTAATTATATTCTCGTTCTGCTATATGCTCAAGATTGTAAAATTGCTGAAGAGAAGAGTAAGTAATTGAATAGTAATTTAAGTGTGAATTTATTAAATCAATTAGATTTACAAAAGTAATTTTAGACACAGTGCTGCTATGTTGGGCACACCAAGTATATAAAAATTTAAAATAGATGCCTGTAAGTGTAGCATAGTTTCTAATGGGAATTTGTCTTGCTTATAATAGTAAAAATGATTGATTCTACGTGTCTTGAAAAGCTTATTCCGTAAGTTATTCTTATCCTAATAGCACCTCAGAGGTAGGCCATTTAATTTCAGATTGCTGGGGAATCTCTAGGCATAATAAAAGATTTCATAACCTGATGAAAATTTATAACAGGGATTCAAATATTTCTATGCTTTTCTTTTCCTCTAAAACAAACAATACCTTCTGTATTAACTAGTTTGATAAAGCTAGTCATTTCTCTACACTCTGACCTTCCACGTACATTATGTTAAAATGTTCTGCCTAATGTACTATGCAATATTTTATATGGTACTTTAGAAACTAAAGGAAAATGAATTTGTGTGATTTGGTGGGTCTATGTACTGTAAGTAGCCAAACAAAAAGAGAGAAAAAGGTTACAAGGACTTACGTGACCAATAGCTACTACAGCTTATCTGAAGAGATGAACTCATACCATGGTGTTATGTGCATTATATCAGAGTGTGAGAGAAGTTACTGGGTATCAAAAACCTCAAGGACTGAGTCTCAGATGAGGAGTGTGGCTACCTATTAATTTCTTAACTTTCCTACCTTCCAAATAGTGGGAGAGGGCATGTCTGTTCAAGCTTTATTAGTAGGATAAAATAAGATGCAAGAGATGCAGACTTTATTGTCTCTTAATGGAAGCACGACCTCATGACACAGTTTTCATTGTCCCTCCAGTTTGGTGACAATCTCTTTCCTCTTCTGTCTCCCATAAAATATCTATGATCCTCCAGAACATCTTGACCACATTTCCTATCCCACGAGATTCTGTTTCACTGCTTGCTATCTGCAGATACGCAAGACTTTGAAATACAACTTTGTTCTTAGGGATTCTTTTCCTTTCCACTTTCAAATGTCCTTTGACATCTGATAATTAAAACTCCAGTTGCTATTGTTATGTTCCTTACTCTCCCCCTTACTTTACCTTCACCAAGTTGTTTAGATATTCAAGGTCCCCTCCCTCCACTCTGATCAATTAATATTTTAGTTTCCAGGTTCTATATATTAATTTTTCACTACTGTCCTCAGTCATCTGCATTCAGGAAGTTTTCAGTCTGAATAAGAAAGTATCAGGTTTGATGAATATTTGTTATTATAAGAATTTGTTCTTGATTACTATGTACAAGGTCAATGTGGGGGCTACATATTAGTATTAACATCAAAATGGGGTTAGAGAGCAAAATCAAGAATATTGTTTGCTAGACAGGACATACATATTTCTGTGATATACAGTGAAGTATCATAAAGATCAAAACAGTAAATGAATGTGTTCAAGATTAACTAGATAGATTGACCATTTATTTATGTAAAAGTGAGAGCTGAAAAACATTTAGTTTCAGAGCACAAGAGTAGGTGAAATAGTACTAAGACTATGCACAGTTAATTTTGTCCACAGAGGCTGGTCTCAGAATATTAGTATAGGTAAATCCATTTACTATCTGTTTTTAAGGCAATAAAAGAAAAGTGTTTGTAGACTACCACTATCTGTATCAGCTTGCGTACTTTTTCTATGGCCTCTTTGGGTATTAGGCAATCATTTATAGAAGTAAAGTAATAAAACCACGGTCTTGAAATATTGCAACTCAATGAACATGGAAATATCCTGAAATTCAGATCCCTATTTTGTAAGTTACAAAGTGTTGGAGAAGCTAATGAAAAAAAGTAAACTTGGTTTGCTTTATTAAGGTTCCTGTATATTTTGAATTTATAATCACAAAGAACAATGAAATGTGGAGAATGGAAAACTGTTACAATTAAAATCTACACAATGTCTAATTGGTTGCTGGAACAACCAATACAAAAAACTGATTTGACATTTCCTCTTGAACAGATATTTATGTTCAGCTATCAGTGGTGGGTTGGGTAACACTTTCTGTACTTAGGTAATATTACTAGCAGCAGACATCACTGACACTTAGGAAACAGCACTACCTGACTCTTTGCCAGGTTGGGGCATCAATAGACAGAGCTGTGTCTCCAGTATCCACAATCCCTACACTCTGCTATCACATAACTTATGATAGCGAAATGAGTTATAGTCCAAATCCCACACCATCTCCTAGGCCTGACTCTACTGTCTTAAACTGGTGATGGTTGCCCCATCTTGCACTAGCACGCAACTCCATGCATCACCTTGTGTGATCTCACATACTACACATACCCCAATCCCTGCCCCTCAGAAATTACTTGCATAGAGCCATTGCCTAGCTGATTGGGTGGGGTGTTATTTACTAAAGCATATAAGCCCTTTAGATGCTCTTACTTCTCTTGTTTTGTGAGGAAAGAATGAACAACATATAGGGATCAGTCAAAGAGCACTGATAGCTTAACTAGACTCTGCTGCAGATTCTTGCCCTAAGGAGTCTACTTGTTTAAGGATTCAGAAATATATGTTCTACTGTGAAGTAGACAAGTAGCATGCTAGTCACTCCAGAGTAATATTGTTGAACCTTTTAAAGGAATATGTCTGCTGTCAGTGGGTGTAAAGTAAGTAATGCCTAGTGGAAAACTTCCTGGAAATCAACTAGTAGTATTGGCCATCAGGAAAAGCTGAAGAAGTTTTATGGACTTGCAAGAGTTTGGAGTGGGGTGAAGGCCCTGAGATTTTGTTCTGCTTCTTTAGGGTCAATAATTTTTTTTTTTTTTTTTTTTTACTTTCTTTCTTCATCTAAAGTCCCAACGCATCAAAATCTGGCAGCACTGTAACTCAAGTAGAGAGTAAATTTGATGGAGAAGATATCCATTACTTTTTCACCTGCAGATGAAATGGTAACAGATGCAAGAAATGTTTTGTTCTGGTGCAGTCTGACCAAACATGTAACCAATGCCTTATTAATTAATGCATTTTAGCTGCGAGCTCCTAGTTTCAGCAGAAAGAGTGCAAATTCTAGGGCTAGTAGATTCTGGATTTGAACAGACATTCTTGTGAAGGCAGAACCTGTCCTCTATACAAAAGGTATTTAACAGCAGGCCTTTAAATTAACACCACCCTGATGGCGTGCTTGAAGCCAGGCAGGTACAGTGTGGTAGTATTGATGCAACAGGTAATAATAATTCTGTTACTCTTCAGGCTGATCTAGTAGTTCAATTCCCTTTGCAAATATAAGTAAGTAGTTAAAATGTGAGTTTACTTGATGGGTGTGGGGTTTTTAACCATTCTTTTTTAAAAAAATATTTTTGTGATAGGTGATTTGCATGTTATCATATTTTACTGATTAGCTCTCTTGACTACTCATGCTGATCTTTCTAGAACTTTTGCTATAGGTTTCTAAAATCAGATGACAATGCAAAAGGAGAGAAATGTAATTTTTAATATAAACAAATCTAATAATAATGGTGGGAGACTGTTTGGAAAAAAAATTGTCCTAAATAGAATACTTATTTTTTTTTTTTAATTTTTGTTGTTGGGTTTTTTTTAGTGCCTGAACTGTCTCTTAATGTGTATTGAGCTTGTATGGCAATGTTTTGGTAGCAGGGGACTACAGGGGTGGCTTCTGTGAGAAGCTGCCAGAAGCTTCCCCTATGTCCAACAGAGCCAATGCCAACCGGCTCCAGGATGGACCTGCTGCTGGCCAAGGTGAGGCAGGCTGTCCCCCTACAGCCTGTGGAGGTCCACAGTGGAGCAGATCTCCACCTGCAGCCCTGGGAGGACCCCACACTGGAGCAAGGGGATGCCTGAAGGAGGCTGTGACCCCGTGGGAAGCCCACGCTGGAGCAGGCTCCTGGCAGGACCTGTGGCCCTGTGGAGAGAGGAGCCCACGCTGGAGCAGGTTTTCTGGCAGGACTTGTGACCCCGCGGGGGACCCACGCTGGAGCAGTCTGTGCCTGAAGGACTGTAGCCCGTGGAAGGGACCTACGCTGGAGCAGTTCATGAAGAACTGCAGCCTGGGGAAGGACTCACCTTGAAGAAGTTGGTGGAAGACTGTCTCCTGTGGGAGGGACCCCATGGTGGAGCAGGGGAAGAGTGTGATGAGTCCTGCCCCTGAGGAGGAAGGAGCGGCAGAGACGTGTGATGAACTGACCCCAACCCCCATTCCCCTTCCCCCTGTGCCACTGCGGGGCAGGAGGTAGAGAAAACTGGGAGTGGAGTTGAGCCGGGGAGAAGGGAGAGATGAGGGGGAAGGTGTTTTAAGATTTGGGTTTATTTCTCATTATCCTACTCTGATTTTGATTGGTAATAAATTAAATTAATTCCCCATCATGAGTCTGTTTTGCCTGTGACGGTAACTGGTGAGTGATCTCTCCCTGTCCTTATCTCAACCCACAAGCTTTTCGTTATATTTTCTCTCCCCTGTCCAGCTGAGGCGGGATTGATAGAGCAGCTTTGGCGGGCACCTGGCACCCAGCCAGGGTCAACCCACCACATAGTGAAGTTCATGTATGCTGGTATTCTTGGCTGAAGTTCAAGTTTGAATATGATAAGACCAAGCCCAGGGACACCAGACATACTTCAATATTCTGCATAATGCTTTGTCTGTTGTTGGTTTTTTTCCTATTATGTGCTTCTTTTGGCTTATGGTTGATGTGTCTAACTCACTTTCAAATGAACAGCTTTGATTATGGTGTTAGTACATTCTGTACTTGAATCAACTTGTTTCCATGGAAGAATAACTGTTCCTGTACATGCCCCCTGTTAAACCCAGCTGGAGTGTAACAAGGCTATCAGCACAATGCAGTCAAGCAGGACACAGTTTTGAAAGTAGAGTTCTACTATAGTTATTGAATGAAGCTTTATTATTCACTTGCAAACAGGTTCTTCGTGAAAAAATGGCATATACTAGTTATAACTGCAGGTGGTACTCCTTACATCATATGGGGCTGATATGATAAAGTTAAAAAAAAAACCACAGAAAAACTTAAATCTCTGAACCTCTGAAATTGCCTTTTTTTTTTTTTTCTTTTAGAGGACCCAACTTGGTCTGCTCCTATACATAATTTTCAGTTTACTGCAGCTGTATTAGTATTAGACATCTGGATGCATACTGTTCTCTTGCCTTTTTCCAAACTCAGAAAAATATTATAATACCTTTTTTTCGTTAAAGAAAGGTTAAAGGTTTTTGCATGTCATATATTTCATCCAAAAGTAAAGCTTTGTCCTTAATCATATCAAAACCAAAAATAACTTAAACATCTTTATAAAAACTACATTTATGGATAATAGCAATTTACATTTCCTATGACTTTGCCTACCTTTTGTTCAGCTTTTAAATGGCAGCAGTTAAAAGCTACCAAAAATTACACAGAGTAGAGAGAGAATAAATATGGGTGGAAATAAGACCAGATTCATCTTATGTTGCAATTTGCCTTGGAAAGAGAGTCACACGGACCAAAAAGAACAACATGAGTGATTTCTGTTGAATCTAGCAGTAGATGTTAAAAATTTAAATTTCAGTAGCATAATGTCTGTATATAACAGCTAAACAAAGACAAATTAAAAAAACCCAAGTCCCAATATATCTTGTTATTCACATTTCTTTCTCCCTTCTCTATTGTAATTAAGTTCTGAATCACTCTTTGTAAACTCAATATAAAAAATACTTTGGGCGAATAGTTAAGGTAAGGTTGATTTCAAACATCTGGCACTTCATTTATTGAATGAGTTGTTTCTTGGTTAGTTGGCCAAAATATGGACTGCTGTCAAAATGTGACTTCTTTGAACCCCAAAGAAGTCCTGCCTTTCTCCCTCTGCTTTCAAGTTATATCACATACTGAAGCAGAAACAAAACTATCACTGCATCTTCAAGGAGGAACATTTTCAGCTGATAAATGGAGATTATGATAGCAGCCACACAACACAGAAAGGTGTTGAGATTATGATAGCTGCCACACAACACAGAAGGGTGTTAGGATATTATATTTTTCCCTGTCAGAGCAGTCTTTACATGTTTTTTTTCAACTTTTTCACAGTTGCCCAGTAGCCTAAGTTACAGATTTAGGTTATGAGATGTGTGATAGAGCAGATGTCAAAAAAGAACACTGGTTCTGCTTAATTATGAGATAAGTTAGATTTTGTAGGTTTCCTAGATTTCCAGGAAAGTTGTCTGTCTTCTGGCAGTCCAGGACAACAGCTGATATTTATGTAATGGATGAATTTCACCTTTTGCTTTTTGATGCTTGATGTTGGAAGTTATATTTCATCTTTGGAATGACATTTTAATTAGTGACACCTGTCACTTAATTTTGTTATCCTTTCATATATTGGATGCAATTATAAATATACTAATTTTGCCTAAATCCTTTAAGCTTACAAACTAGCACAAAATTTCAAATTCTCACCAACTTCATTAACAATTAAATTGTGAATTGGAGGATTCAAACCTAGGCAGTATTTCTTTCTTCACGTTATGTTGTGGGGGTAGAAACCAAAAGATGAGAGGGGCAGGGGTAGTAGAAACCTCTTTAAATGTTACAGCTAAATACACCAGAGCTGAGCTATTGATGCTGATTTTTGACAGCTTTTGGGTAATGATTGATTTGAAGTAAAATTTATCTGTGTACGGATTTGTACTTACAATGAATTACACAGTTCAAAATGAAATTACTGTATTCTGGTGTGTGCATATGTTAATACAGACCTTGCTGTTTTATTCCCACATAGCTGCTTCTCTTGCTCTCTATATGGACACACACACACACACACACACACACACACACAGAGTCTTTGCATTCACGTGTTGTCAAAGTTCTTTGCAACCCTTGGTTGTGACATGGAGAGTTGTGATAGAGCTAAGCGTAAACAGCAGTCACATTTTGCTGTTGCTGGTTTTTTGTGGCTGTTGTTTTGTTAGGTTTTTTTCAAACAAATGTTAGTTTCACTGCAAGACTTTTTTTTTTTTTTTTTTTTAAACTTAGGCACTCAGCACTCCATGGCTTACCTATAGTCAGATTCTTTTTGTGTTGGCTTCTCTGGTAGGTAAGAAGGATAAAAGTTTTAGTATTAATCACTATTTTACCACTTCATGTAAACAGACAGCTTTCTTTGAGAAAAGGATATTAAAAATGTTAGGAGATAATAGATCTAAGACTATCATGATGGCTCATCATCTCACAATCTAAATTGATATGATTGAATCCCACACCTGTGAAGCAAAAAGCCACAGCAAAAGACAGTGTTTCTGCAGTTTCTTGGTGTGCGTAACATATCCAGTATGCTCTACATTGCACAAAACCTTGGCAAAACTTGTGGTACTGAACTGAAAAAAGTGTTCTTGCTTTAATTTCCAGATTGAAAATTAGAGCCATGGTGGGAGATGATTTCTGTTTCCTCCTTCAGCTATCACTTCTAAGATTAGGTTACCATGTGTTTGTGGGACTAAAGCACTCTAGTGTGGATAAATAGTGTCACTGCGTGCCAATATTATACCCTCTCCCCATTTCTTCACCTATGGGTTTGACTTCCAAATAAGAGGTTACCCTCAGAAAAGTATCTTTTTTTTTTTTCAGTTACCCCAAAAGTAAACATTGTGTTCTAGCTATTAAGGAAATTCTTATTTATTTGCCTCTGGGTGAAGAACCTGAATAAATGTTCATTTATGGCTGCTTTTCTGAGAAGTGACAATCTTCTGGGATTGATATTTAGGTGATTTCCTGTGATTCTTCAAGATCTCATGATGTTCACAGCATCTATGTAAGGTAAATTTCTAGCTGACTTTATAAGTAAAGACAGCTATCCTCATCTAGTCAATATTCTTGCATCAATTGATACTGAATGCAGAACTGATAGACAGAAAACAGTAACCTGTCTCAGAAATACTAATGCATGTGTTTATAGAAGCTGAACTAATTTGAAGAAGGTAAATATAGACATATAGAGGAATTTAAAAAAATTTTAAATTATGTGTCTGTTAACATTCAGAATTCACAGGCTGAAGTTTTGTATACTAGTTTTCTGCAAGGCTCTTTACTTAATCATAACTTTTTACAGACACTGCTATCTCTAAAGTGCTCTTTGGTGGTCAGAGAATTGGACATAAATATTTTGAAGTATCTGGAGTGAATCTTGTCAACTTTGAAAGTCATAGATGCAGTAACCTATTTCAAATCATGGTTCTTGAATTATTCCAGGCCATTTTTACTGACAATACAGTCTATACATATTTATCTGTGTGGGAGAAAGGAGGGAATTAAGCACTGGTAATACTAAATAGCAGTAGAATCCTAATTTATGTTTGTAGCTAACTAAATACTGGTGATTAAGGGTCTACACTCCAAAGGAGGGTGAATATTTTTACACCTTAGCTCAGAAAGGTTGCAGGTTGTGTAACCTTGGTCTTCTGAATGTGGGCTGGTAACAGAGCAATTAGCTGAAAAATAAAGTGTGTTTAGTAAAGCCATTTACTATCTTACACCATAGCAGTAGTATTTCTCTGTTACTTCTAATTGAATAGAAATATTCATTTTGTCTGTCTGCAAGTTCTCTGCCTGCATGAATGCAGCTCAGGCTTCGAATGTAACTTTGGATACATATAATGAAACTTACTTAACTTAGCAGAATGGGCTATTTTAGGGTACAGGTCATTTCATCCTAAAGTGGATGTCTTTCTGAAAATTTCTGTTATCTAACAGGTCACACATGCAACATAAGCATAGTGGATGAGGTATGAGTGTGCAAGGTCTAGAAATGACTAGTTCACTGCACTTAGAGGCTCAAAACAAATTTTATTCAGTTCAGTCATTACAAATGTCATTCTGACATATTGGTGACCATTTGGGAACTACAAGAGGTGGTAATTACAGTAATAGATGGTGGAGATAGGAATTATGGACCATTTCTTTTATATAATCACTAATGTGCTTTTTTCAATACTAAGAAAAATTAACACTATGGTATTCAATAATAATTGTTCAGCTTTGCAGCTGATGGGCCAGATTTCTTCAGACTTTACTTTCCGTCAAGTTTCATCTTATTTATGTTCTAAGTTGTTCAGTGTAATAATTACTTTTTCTGTTTGCTCTTACCAGAGTGTAATGGTACTGCACTGTAGTCTAATGGTACCAAGCACCAAGATGATAAGAAATACAGCTTTTCTTCTTAAGTCACTTTCACACATTTATAGGCTATATTGCTTTTGCTTCTTTTAAAAGTTGGTTCCATGCTCTACCTTTACAAACTAAAGATATAAAAGAAGCCCTGCTGTCATTTCCCCACCTGCACTGATTTTATGATTGCTCACCGAGTGCCAACTTCATCACAAGGGAGGTACAGTTTTGTCTCAATGTCCATATACAACACCAGTGCTTAGGAGGAGATAGCAGATTGTGCACAGGATTGGTAGGAAAGCACAAGATAACAGTGATAGCTAGATAGTTGTGTAATCTTTCTGCTGAAAGCACTATTTGTTCTTTGTCAGTGTCTGGAACAAGGGAATTAGCATGCTGTGATAAACTGTGGCAGTGACCTTTGACAAATTACACCAGCTGCAGATATGTCACAGTGGATTTTTTTTTTAAATCCCATTCTCTTTTCCAAATAACCTCTGCCATTACTTACATTTCAAATATAAAAACATACATGTTAGTATAAATAACCTTTATTAGTATAAATAAAGTAGGAATCTTTTAAAATAATTTTTAAAAAAGTCTTTGTCTCTGAAACTCTTACCATAGATAATATAGCAAATGTGGTCAGATACAGACTTAACAAAATACAGTATATGTTTCAGTTTATGTACCATTATACAGTGTCTTTGTCCATACATAATGGGAAATGTTATAATGCTTTTTTTTCCCAGCAGTAGTCAGATTTCTTGGCTTAACTCTAGATGAGATCTTGGAGTATCAGTTTTATTTTTTTTTCTGTTCTTAATTAAAAGTAGCTCCAAAACCTGCAGCATGCTTACACCCAGCTAAAAAAAGAAGTATCAAGAAAAAGTAGCAGAACTGATATATGCAAACATAGAAGTAGAACAGCATGAAACTGAAGTTCAAATACTGAGAATTCTTAGGAAGTCTTAGGGAGCTAAAATAGTAAAAAGTTGAGGTAGGTCAAAGTAGAAGTGACTAGTAGTATGCTATTTTGTCAGAAGCAGCTGACTGGCATGTGAAAAAGCAATACTATTAATTTTGAAAATTTATGTATTTATTGGAAATTAATCAAGACTTATACTCTGAATTTAGACAAGGATCGGTCTAATCCATTGTTGATACTGTTCTTTGCATATCTCTCCTTTATACATGTATTTTCCTTCCTACCTCTGTGTGTGTGTATGTATACACTTTGAAATTTTTGTCAGTGTTTGTATACGTCATTGAGATTATGACAGGGTAATTTGTAAAACACTGCATTGTTTGATGGTAAAATGTTGAAGCATGTTTTAAAACGTAATTAACTAAGTTTCAACAGTCATGTTAGTATAAATTAAAAGAAGTTCATTTTTGCTCAGGTCTCAGAATTCTTTATTTTGAAGGGGACTGAAGGAGTTATAAATTAAAATTGTTAATGAGATGGGAATTAAACTAAAGTTTGGTATCTAAAAAATGGTATTGGGCAGAAGCAATGCACCTTTGTTAATTAACTGTAATTGTAAATATTTTCTAGCAAATTCTTTAAATTCAGGTTTAAGATGCTCATGAATATTTAATTTTATACTTCCCTCAAAAGAGGCATTATAAGAAAGAGATAGTAACCTTTGCCTTTAAAACTGTCTGTGCAAGGTATGCATTCTTCTTTCTTCTGTCTGTCCTTTCTGAAAATAATCTAGCTTAAAAAATGCTTTCTCATCAGCCTCAGAGTAAAGATTTTTGTTTGTTTGTTTTTTGTGGGTAAAGTATTCTTATATCATTAAGTAGCTGCCTTTCTCATTGTCTGCAAAATGTCTGGACTTACATTATTACACTTCATTTCAAGGATCACTCTTCCTCTAGAAGTGCATGGAAGACACATATTTGCTCTGTTCTGAATTCATGGAAAGGGGCAGACAGAAGTGAGTCACTAGCTGCATTTTGAAACCCATAAGTCCTTTCTGTAATCATAGTCATGATACAGTGTAAAGAAGACCTCTCCCTACCATTCACCTTTGAGCTTTTCTTTCTTCTATAGAAGTCTGTAAGGATAAACATTTTCTTATCAAAGAATATCACCCTTGTGAAATAACACAGTGTGTAAATACTCAAGTGAAGATGAACTAAAAAAAGAAGTTCTTCCCTTACCCTGAAAGAGTAAGTGGATTTTTTTAACTTGAGGTTTTGTTGGAAGGTTTTTCATTTACTGTGGTTGACTTTCTGACAGTCAAATACACCCCAAGACCAGACCCAAGCAAACAGATCTCAAAGAAAAGATAGGAATGGTAGGATTAATAGGAAAATACAGGATGGTAGTCACTGATAAGTTTTTTGGGTTTCTTGGTTTTGTGGGTTTTGGTTTTGGTTTTTGTTTTTGGTTGTTGGGTTTTTTTTAAGTTCAAACTCTTGCTATATATATATTCCTGTTTAGAAACTTCAATTGCCCCACTCTAGCTGGAAAAACTGAAATTTGTATCATAGCTTGCTTATTCATGATCTTCCTTAGTCTTGAGCTGAACCTCACCTCTGCTTTAACAGGTGACCCAATAGCTTGCTTGTAGATTGGCTGCATACATGCAACTCTAACTGCCACAGGCTCCAAGTTATTTAAAAATCTGGGTAGCATATCCAGATTCACAAACTATTGAGATACAGTCAGCAGGGTTATCATTCCCGGAAAAGACCCTGACTGCAGTGCATTAGGAACCATGTCTCTATGCTTTTTATCAATAATGTCTGTATAGTATCGATAATATACAGCAGTACATTATAAATAAATATACATAAATCAGGGGTGCCTGCTCAAACATTTTTTACTGATAAAGGTGCATGAGGTGTTTCGAGACCACTGGACTAGACCATCTCCAGAGGTGCCTTCCAACCTCAGCACTTCTGTGACTCTGTGATTCTGAAATTAATTGGCACATCTGCTATAAGTGTCAGGAAAGGGTTTATATAAGGAATTAATACAAAATAATTTAGCTTCCTTTACTAAAATATACAAGTTACAGTACTGTAAGGGGATTTTGTAAAACTACTGCTCATCTTGAACATTTTTTATTTTGTGAAAAGGCAGATTTCAAGTCCATAACGTTGTTTACCTACTGAATTCCCTGATACTCAATAAAAGTCTTCTCTCTGAGTCTTTCTGGGGTAATAAGTAGAGCAAAGGAAAAATGCCTCCAGTAGCAGAGTAATATGTTTTCCTTTATTGCTTTAAAAACCTCTTGTATAAAGGGAGAGAGAGAGATACCTTGTATTTTTAGAGAAAGTTTCACATTTATTCTTATGTTCTTTTCCCTAACGCAGCAGTTTATCAGTGATTTAGCAAACATGTGAAGATCCTGTTTTCAGTTTAAATCTGAGTGATAGGAATAAAGGGAGAAGACTAAATGCTAATGTAAGTTTCTTCAGATAGCACTTAACTACAGTATGATGTTCACTGTTAATATACATTGCACAAAAGAATTGTACTTAACACTACAGGCAATATGTCTTTAACACACCACAAAAGTAGTTTGTTTTCTTTGTTTCATTGCCAGGAAATTATCTTGTGTATTCAGATGAAATGTGCAATGTGATTGTTCGTATTCTCAGACTCATAGCAAGATGGAAAGTTCTCAGTCTTTCTGACTCTGCTACTTTTTATTTTACTATATGATCCATAGTAATTTTCACTGGCCCTCTTAGGAGTACATTTATATAGCCATAGCCTAACCTAGCAGATTTTGAAGGGATATTTTACATGCAGTTAATACTTAATCTGATTTATGGAGATTAACGCAGCCATCTGAGGTACTGTTAGATTTTCTTATTATTTTCTGTACTGTTTAGGACATGAATCACTGAAGTGATCAAGGCTTTTCTGGGGTAAGTGTGATTCCAAACACTATTGTCAGTGAGTTGATTGTAAAGTCTCCAATTTCAAGGATAAAGGGGTTCATTTTTTCTTTAGCTTTGTTATTCTCAAGTGAAATAAATTTTACAATTGTGGTAACAATATGTAGCACTTAAGTTTTGTATGTAAAATTATGTTTATGTACAGCTCTAGATATTCCGGCAAATAGTAATACCTTGTTTCCAGCAAAGTGAGAGTACAGGAAGATATTATAATAATGAGCAATAGAATATGTTTTCTTTTTTTCCTATGGTTATAAATGTTTAGATTCTAATCATGTGGTTGTAGATGAACTTCTTTATGATGAGTTAGAAAAACTATATTTTTGTCATGAGAGATGAGAAAGACATATTCCTTTAAAGATTTACATCAAATATTTTTTGCTGTATAAAAACACAGTTATGCAACTAGACTATACATGCTGAACAAGGTGTAAGCAATACCAATTATTTATAAACAAACAGAATGTTTTATCCCCAAAACAACATAATGTGGAGCTGATTAGAAATGAAGAGAATTTTGCTGCAGAAAACTCTTCCGTGAATAAATAAAATCAGAAACACTTATATTTTATTATGCTGCTAGGATGTTGTAGGATACTGCTTCATTAATTAATTTGTTATCATGAATTTGCATTTGGTCTCTGTCTTGTGGTCTGTCTTCTTAATCAGCAAATAATTGAGGCATGTTATTCACGTAGTCATTTTAGAACTGTATTTACATTGTTCCAAATTTTTTTGTGTTAACTATTTTGTATTTTCACAAAGTGAAACACAGGAGGTTTCCTCTGAACATCAGGAAGCACTTTGTCATTGTGCAGGTGACTGAGCACTGGCACAGGTTGCCCAGGAAGGTTGTGGATTCTCCCACCTTGGAGATACTCAAATGCCTTCTAGACACGGTCTTGGACAACCAGCTGTTGAAAAGGGGTTGGACCAGATGACCTCCAGACATCCCTTCCAACCTCAACCATTCTGTGATTCTGTGAAGGCAACCTCTAAGGTGACTAGAACCAGGGCCAGAATATTAAACACTTACTTGTTT
The DNA here is from genome assembly GCF_964188355.1 of Buteo buteo. Lineage (NCBI taxonomy): Eukaryota > Metazoa > Chordata > Aves > Accipitriformes > Accipitridae > Buteo > Buteo buteo. The sequence continues at coordinate 15,509,311 of NC_134173.1, read as the reverse complement.
TGCAGACTGTTTTAAGTATTTCACAAAGAATCTCATTGAAAGGTTTTGCACTAGTTAGTTGAAGGATGGATAACAGCATACTCCCTTTCTCAGTTTCAACCATTTCTTTTCAAATGCCTCTCACAGCTCCTATCCTTACAAGCTGCAATCATTAAACAGATTTATGCCTTTTCTTTCTGTAGACTAGCAATTTTTCTTAATGGTTTTTGAATTTGATGATCACATGGAACATTTCAAGAAAAAAAAAATGTTAACCTTTCACTGAAAAGCAGAGAAAAACTTTCAACACCACGATTCTTTCCTTTCCTAGCTTTATTTGCCTGCTTTTGATCTCATTTCTGCTCCGTACTGTGACAGACCCATTTTTTTCTCTCCTAGACACTTTCTCTCACTCTATACTGATGCCTTTGTAATGTATTGTTAAAATAGTGCATTCATTTTAATTTCTATCAAAACTACACCTCTCTTAAATGATAGCAGTTTGCATAAACTAGTGATGCAAACTTACTAATTCAGTTCAATGGGGTTTAATAAAATCTGTTTAAACTGCCAACTTGAAGAATTACCAGAACCAGGTCATCCTCATGCATTGTTCACAAACACCAGATAACTCTGCTCTATGTATTCTAGAATATAGGTTAAAACAGGTGTGTAGAAATCCTGATATGTGAAATGTTCACCTAAGAGATGTATAAAATAATCTCATATGGTAGCATATATGTTTGTTTTAGGCAATGTTAGTATAGTCTACTGTCAAATAGCAGACAATAATTGCAAGAATAACTGTTTTAACTACCTGTGTTGATGCCACTCAAGTGAAAAAATGGGCAAGAAAAATTTGGGGATTTTTTTCTGGGAAAAGCTGTAATAAGAGGACTTTGCAGACTTGATGATCTGTCGTGGTTTAACCCCAGCCAGCAACTAAGCACCACGCAGCCGCTCACTCACTCCCCCCCCCCACCCAGTGGGATGGGGGAGAAAATCAGGAAAAGGAGTAAAACTCCTGGGTTGAGATAAGAACAGTTTAATAGAACAGAAAAGAAGAAACTAATAATGATAATGATAACACTAATAAAATGACAGCAGTAGTAATAAAAGGATTGAAATGTACAAATGATGCGCAGGGCAATTGCTCACCACCCGCCGACCGACACCCAGCCAGTCCCCGAGCCGTAAAATCCCTGCCCCCCCCTTCCCAGTTCCTAAACTAGATGGGACGTCCACGGTATGGAATACCCTGTTGGCCAGTTTGGGTCAGGTGCCCTGGCTGGGCATGAGAAGCTGAAAAATCCTTGACTATAGTCTAAACACTACTGAGCAACAACTGAAAACATCAGTGTTATCAGCATTCTTCACATACTGAACTCAAAACATAGCACTGTACCAGCTACTAGGAAGACAGTTAATTCTATCCCAGCTGAAACCAGGACAGTATCCACCCCTTATTCTATACCATTGACGTCATGCTCAGTTTCCATACCTTTAGTTACATTCTGATCAATCATCACCACCTTTCCATCTCTTTGAGACATATGAACAATGATATATATATATATATATATATATATATAAAAGTATATACACACAGAGATATCAGTTCTTTAGTTCATGGGTTATGTTCATAAAATGTTTTTTGAGTTCATTTAGTTTCCGACTCTGGGCTCCATCTGTCATACCAGTCTGTCTGGGCGGAAGGGATGGTGCAAAGTCCTCTCAGTCGGTAGAGCAGAATTGGGCTTCGGTGCGGTGTGATGAGCAGATGACATTTGACGCAGTAGGAGGATGGTGTGCACCGTTGGATTGTTGCATGCTGGAGTCAGTTCTGGTTCCACCTCTATGGTGCTTTGTTCAGTTTTATCACAGTTCTTTCTTGCTTGATCCAAGTGATTCTTACTATAGTACTATGGATATAGCATATAACAATTATAGTAATGATAACATACAGTAGCAGGGTTATATAGCAACTAATTTCATACAGTTTAATTCTGGCTATTTTCACCTAAAGTCAAATCCCCTTGAGGCACACATCGGACTTCTCCGTCTTTTCGCATCACCCACCAAGTGCACCCAGGCCCTTGAGCAAAAGCAATCCCACGAATGGGTTTACCTTTGCCTGAGGCAGGAGTAACCCAGACTGTTTTCCCTAACATGTTTTTCATGTGCACTACAGGGACTTTATCCCCTTCTACAGTATGTAAAAATTCTGACTGGGCAGGGCCACTCCGATTGGCAGATCCTCTGGTGTTGACTAACCAGGTGGCTTTTGCTAAATGTGTATCCCAATGTTTGAAGGTTCCACCCCCCATTGCTCTCAATGTAGTCTTTAACAGTCCATTGTATCGCTCAATTTTCTCAGAGGCTGGTGCATGATAGGGGATATGATACACCCACTCAATGCCATGCTCTTTGGCCCAGGTGTCTATGAGGTTGTTTCGGAAATGAGTCCCATTGTCTGACTCAATTCTTTCTGGGGTGCCATGTCACCACAAGACCTGCTTCTCAAGGCCCAGGATAGTGTTCCGGGCAGTGGCATGGGGTACAGAATATGTTTCCAGCCATCCGGTGGTTGCTTCCACCATTGTAAGCATATAGCGCTTGCCTTGGCGAGTTTGTGAGAGTGTGATATAGTCAATCTGCCAGGCTTCCCCGAGTTTATATTTCAGCCATCGCCCTCCATACCACAGGGGCTTTAACCGCTTGGCTTGCTTAATTGCAGCACATGTTTCACATTCATGGATAACCTGCGCGATAGTGTCCATGGTCAGGTCCACCCCTCGATCTCGAGCACATCTACATGTTGCATCTCTTCCCTGATGGCCTGAAGTATCATGGGCCCACCGAGCCATAAATAGCTCACCCTTATCTTGCCAGTCCAGGTCCACCTGAGCCACTTCAATCTTGGCAGCCTGATCCACCTGTTCGTTGTTTTGATGTTCTTCAGTGGCCCGACCCTTGGGTACGTGAGCATCTACATGACGTACTTTTACAACCAGATCCTCTAGCCGGGACGCAATATCTTGCCACAGTGCAGCAGCCCAAATTGGTTTACCTCTGCGCTGCCAGTTGCTCTGCTTCCATTGCTGTAACCACCCCCACAGGGCATTTGCCACCATCCATGAGTCAGTATAGAGATAGAGCACTGGCCACTTTTCTCTTTCAGCAATATCTAACGCTAGCTGGATGGCTTTCACCTCTGCAAACTGACTCAATTCACCCTCTCCTTCAGCAGTTTCTGCAACTTGTCATGTAGGACTCCATACAGCAGCCTTCCACCTCCGATGCTTTCCCACAATGCGACAGGACTCATCAGTGAACAGGGCATATTGCCTCTCATTTTCTGGCAGTTTATTATACAGCGGGGCTTCTTCAGCCCGTGTCACCTCCTCCTCTGGCGACATTCCAAAATCTTTGCCTTCTGGCCAGTCTGTGATCACTTCTAAAATTCCTGGGCGACTGGGGTTTCCTCTGCGAGCCCGTTGTGTGATCAGCGCGATCCACTTACTCCACGTGGCGTCAGTCGCGTGATGTGTAGAGGAGACCCTCCCTTTGAACATCCAGCCCAGCACTGGCAGTCGGGGTGCTAAGAGGAGCTGTGTTTCGGTACCAACCACTTCTGAGGCGGCTCGAACTCCTTCATACGCTGCCAATATCTCTTTTTCAGTTGGAGTATAGCGAGCCTCGGATCCTCGATATCCTCGACTCCAAAACCCCAGGGGTCGGCCTCGGGTCTCCCCAGGTGCTCTCTGCCAGAGGCTCCAGGTAGGGTCATTCTCCCCAGCTGCAGTATAGAGCACGTTTTTAACATCTTGTCCTGTCCGGACTGGCCCAAGGGCTACGGCATGAACAATCTCCCGTTTAATTTGTTCAAAGGCTTGTTGCTGTTCAGGGCCCCATTTAAAATCATTCTTCTTCCGCGTCACTTGATAGAGAGGGCTTACAATCAAACTGTAATTTGGAATATGCATTCTCCAAAACCCCACGACACCTAAGAAGGCCTGTGTGTCCTTTTTATTAGTCGGGGGAGACATAGCTGCTATTTTATTAATCACATCCATTGGGGTCTGACGACGTCCATCTTGCCATTTTATTCCCAGAAACTGGATCTCCTGTGCAGGTCCCTTGACCTTACTTTCTTTTATGGCAAAACCGGCATTCAGAAGGATTTGGATTATTTTCTTCCTTTTCTCAAAAGCTTCTTCTGCCGTGTTGCCCCATACGATGATGTCATCAATGTATTGCAGGTGTTCCAGAGCTTCACCTTTTTCTAGTGCAGTCTGGATCAGTCCATGGCAAATGGTGGGGCTGTGTTTCCACCCTGGGGCAATCGATTCCAAGTGTACTGCACACCCCTCCAAGTAAAGGCAAATTGTGGACGACACTCTGCCGCCAGAGGGATTGAGAAAAATGCATTAGCAATATCAATTGTGGCATACCACTTGGCTGCCTTTGACTCCAGTTCGTATTGAAGTTCTAGCATATCTGGAACGGCAGCACTCAGCGGTGGTGTAACTTCATTCAGGCCACGATAGTCAACTGTTAGTCTCCACTCCCCATTAGACTTCCGCACTGGCCATATGGGACTATTAAAGGGTGAGCGAGTTTTGCTGATCACTCCTTGGCTCTCCAGTTGGCGAATCAACTTGTGGATGAGAATCAGAGAGTCTCGGTTGGTGCGATATTGCCGCCGGTGCACCGTCGTGGTAGCAATTGGCACTTGTTGTTCTTCAACCTTGAGCAACCCCACAATCGAAGGGTCTTGAGAGAGACCAGGCAGGGTAGACAGCTGTTCAGTGCCCTCTGTCTCCAAGGCAGCTATACCAAAAGCTGATCGATACCCCTTCGGGTCCTTAAAATACCCCCTCCTGAGGTAGTCTATGCCAAGGATACACGGAGCCTCTGGACCAGTCACAATGGGGTGTTTCTGCCATTCATTCCCAGTTAGGCTTACTTCAGCTTCCAATACAGTTAACTCTTGGGATCCCCCTGTCACACCAGAAATACAAATGGATTCTGTCCCTTTATAACTTGATGGCATTAGAGTGCACTGTGCGCCAGTATCTACTAGAGCCTTATACTCCTGTGGGTCTGACGTGCCAGGCCATCGAATCCACACAGTCCAATAGACCCAGTTATCCCTTTCCTCCACCTGGCTGGAGGCAGGGCCCCTCTAATTCCGGTCAGAGTATTCAGTATTCACTTCTCGTAAAATTGGCTCAGAAGTCCCTTCAAGAGGATCGGAAATAAAATCAGCCCTTCTACTCTGTTTGGAAACTGGAGCGGCATTTTTCCTGGTAGAATCCCCTTTTGTGGTGGTTTTTCCTCGCAGTTCACGTACCCGTGCATTTAGGACCGAGGTAGGTTTTCCATCCCATTTCCTCATGTCCTCTCCCTGATCACATAGGTAAAACCACAGGGCACCTCGCGGTGTGTACCTTCTATATTCTCTCTCTTGGGCAGAGGAACGCTCACTCCTAATAGCTGAGACATTGGTCCTTACACATGTGGAGTAGGACATATCCTCTTTGAATTGCTGGAAATCCTCAGACAGCTTCTCCACAGCTGCAATGCAGGCTTGTAGGGAGGAGGAGAGATTTTCTTCGTATTGACGGAGTTGGCGAGCCACTTCCTCCACTGTCGGTGCCTCTTCATCCTTCCAGGCCATTATTGCCAATGCGTTGGCATAGGATGATGGTGCGCTCCGTACAAACTTCCGCCACATGGGTTGTGTGCATTGGACTTCATCTGGATCTTTGGGTAATTGTGGGTTGTCCGGGTCATGATGAATTGTCTCTAGCACAGCTAATTCCCTCAGATATTGAATACCTTTTTCCATGGTGGTCCACTTGCTTGATTGACATATAACGTCTTCCTTAAAGGGGTACCTTTCCTTCACACTTGACAGGAGTCGCCTCCAGAGGCTGATGGCTTGTGTCCCTCTTCCAATTGCCTTGTCAATGCCACCTTCCCTGGCAAGTGATCCCAGCTGTTTGGCTTCCCTACCTTCTAATTCCAAGCTATTAGCCCCATTGTCCCAGCATCGGAGGAGCCAGGTGATAATATGCTCACCTATACGGCGGCCAAAGTCTTTTCGCAAATCCCTCAGCTCACTCAAGGATAGGGACCGGGTTATTACCTCTGGTTCTGCCTCTTCCTCTGGTTCCCGTGATGACCCTGGTTCATCTTCATCCTTCGCCAAGCGAACTGATTTTTTTGTATATTTCTTTTTCTGTACGGGGGCAACTGATGCTGGTGCAGGTTGGTCTGCTGGTTCAGTTGCAGTACCCCTCACTGGGTTTTGGATAACCGCAGTGTCTGTCGCCGAGGTTTGGGTAGCTGCTGTGTTCATTGCCGGGGCTGGAGGGACCGCAGTGCCTGTTGTTGAGGTTTGGGTAGCCCGAGTTCTAGTCACCGGGGCTGGAGGGGTCACGGTGCCTGTCACCAAGGTCTGGGTGCCTGCAATGCTCCTTGCCGGGGCTGGAGGGGCCGCAGCGCCTGTTGCCAAGGTTTGGGTGGCCGCGGTGCTCATCGTTTTGTTGTTAGATCCAGAGACTTTCTCTTCCCCTTGAGGGTACTGAGTGGTGTTGAACAGGGCTCGATAGGCATGGGCCAGGCCCCAGCATGTTGCAGTGATTTGTATCTCTCTGGAGCTGCCGGGGTGACAGCATACCTCTTCCAAATATTTTACTAGCTCTTCTGGATCCTGCACTTGTTCAGGGGTGAATTTCCAAAACATTGGAGGTGCCCACTTTCCTAGGTACTTGCCCATGCTACCCCACACACCCTGCCACTCATAATTATCCAGCCTTGGGGCACATCTCTGGGTGATCTTCTTAAATAGTTGTTTAACCTTAAACGAGAGCTGAACCACATTCAGAAGTATGCTAATTCCTAGCAGTAGGGCTAGGACCGTGCTAGTCCCAACATTCCAGGAGTATTCAAATTTTTCAAAATTCTCAAACACCATTGTAACTGGACTGAAGGAGAAAGGAGAGGGGAAGAAAGGTACCCCACCCACAGACTGGTTTTCCATGGAGGAAAGGTAAATGGTATAATTATTAAAAGTTTCCCACAGATGGCTCCCACAGTATAAAGGTGACAATGCTAAATGCAAATACCGGATTAATCCCACAGCCGATGACTTTATCATACCATAAACCAGAGTTATACCATACATCAAAGCAAAAACCTTAATCCACCTCCCACGGATGATAAGCAGTAGAAGAGGAACTACATACAACAAGCGAGGTGATACATAACAGAGCCTTAAAAACCAGAGCAACAACTCGAAAATTACATAAATCAACATAATGAACGCTTAAAACAAATTTGTTTTAACAAGCTCTTGTCAGGTTTGTCGTTATCTCAACCCTTCGTGCCCCACGTTGGGCGCCAAAAGGACTGTCGTGGTTTAACCCCAGCCAGCAACTAAGCACCACGCAGCCGCTCACTCACTCCCCCCCCCCCCACCCAGTGGGATGGGGGAGAAAATCAGGAAAAGGAGTAAAACTCCTGGGTTGAGATAAGAATGGTTTAATAGAACAGAAAAGAAGAAACTAATAATGATAATGATAACACTAATAAAATGACAGCAGTAGTAATAAAAGGATTGAAATGTACAAATGATGCGCAGGGCAATTGCTCACCACCCGCCGACCGACACCCAGCCAGTCCCCGAGCCGCGAAATCCCTGCCCCTCCCTTCCCAGTTCCTAAACTAGATGGGATGTCACATGGTATGGAATACACCGTTGGCCAGTTTGGGTCAGGTGCCCTGGCTGGGCATGAGAAGCTGAAAAATCCTTGACTATAGTCTAAACACTACTGAGCAACAACTGAAAACATCAGTGTTATCAGCATTCTTCACATACTGAACTCAAAACATAGCACTGCACCAGCTACTAGGATGACAGTTAATTCTATCCCAGCTGAAACCAGGACATGATCTTAAAGGTCTTTTCCAACCTAAATGATTCTATGATAAGGTAAATGGAAGAAATAGAAAATGCCTGAAAGCTAGTTCCTTTCCAGGAACTCTTCTTCACTTACTTGATCTACCCTCAGTGAAATGAAATCGTTGATAAACACACAATTAGGTAAATATAAGCCCTTCTTTTGATGGACCAGACATCAATAAATCAAGAGAGATTTGAAAATGACAGAACGGCAGGCTAGCATCAGAACTAAACATATAGTTAAAATAACATATCGTGATAACTGAGGTGTTTCAATACTCATTGTAGATGAGAAGCATATAGAAATAGTTCTTCAACTACGTTAGCCCAGATGAAGGCTAAATTAATGAAATGCATGTCTTTTGAGGTACGATCAACACAGAATGAATTTTTTTTTAAAAAAAAAAGTAATTGAACTGCAAGTGGTACCAGTAATTAGTAATTTGGTTTAAAACAGTATGGTGTACAGCAACCCAGAAACACCTGACAGAGTGCATTCAGATTGATAAAGTGCATCAAGGTGAATGAAGCCTTTGAGCCTCTGATTGCAAATGAGGTAGTAAGACTCCTATTAGGCAGGATCATAACTTGTGTTTTGCAGACTTTGGTATTGATTACAGTTTGTTTGCTAGATATTATGGCTCCAAAAGATAAACAAGAAGGGAAAGACACACTAAATACAAATAATTTTGGCCTGCAGCATGCAAGGAGAAAAAGTGCAGCAGGCTAACAAGTCACAAGTTTAAAAAACAAAACAAAACAAAAAAGACCCACAGAAAGCACAAATGATTCTTTGCTGAGTGTAAAATCTTGTGGAGTGATGGAGTGAACTCATGTCCACCATCCGTTATATCTGGCACTAAGGAGATCCATTGATCAGGATGTCCAAACAGAAATAAAACAGTGTAGCAGGTGGGGCTCACTCAGAAATGCTGCTCAGGGAGGGAGAGGAACAGATGGCGGTGATAAGTTAATATGACATGATCCCGTGCCCTGGCAAATGCATCCGCTGCTTCTGTCGCTACTGCAAACATGGGCCTGTTCTCCATCCTGGGGCCAGGATCAGGACTGGTGTTGCTGACAGCCTCACCTTTGGGAGGTATGCTCTATATACTCCCTGTAGCGCCAGGAGAGACAGCTTCATGAGGTGAGCAGGTTCCCACCATCTCAGGGATGCAAACAGATTGGAAGAATCTTTGAAGGATTCTGCAGAGACAAGAGCCTAAACCTCAGGAAGACAAAAAAGAAGGTACAAATGAGGCAATACATGAGCAAAAAGAGGACATGCACTTTCTGGCAGTAGAAGCTTGTGACTTCTGCCAGCAGAAGGAAGGGTCTCCATCTCCACCTGGAACTGTTCCCCTGACAAGTTCAGGACCAAACAAGAGTAAAGTTCTACTTCACCTGCTGCTTCCAAGCAGTGACAAATGTGGTCATCTTGGGCAACTTGGGCTGTGGCTACCATGATTTGACTGAATTCAGGATTTGCAGGAAGTCTTCCAAGTTGAGCAGAAGAGTTCAGACTCAGGAAACTGGATTTCAGCTTGTTTAGGGAACTATAAGGTAAAATCTTCTGGGAAACTACCATAAAGGGAAGAATGTGCTGGGAAATTGAGTTCTAGAGAAAACTTACCGACTCCTCAGAAGCAAACCATCCCTTGTGCAGGAAGTCTGGAAAATTTGATGGAAGATCACATGGCCTTCTTAATGAACTAAACCACAAAGCATTCAAGATGTGTAAATTGACCAAGTCTACAAAGGTGGAGTCATAAAACTCAGACACTTCGAGATAAAATTAGGAAAGAAAAAGCACAGCAGGATCTAAAACTGGAAAGGAATGCAAAGGATAACAAGAAGGGATTGTAGCAGCTCCCAGTCAGAGAAGATGTGGGCCCACTGCTGAATGGGGAAGACAACTTAGTGGAGGTGTGGGGGGCAGGGGTGGATCCTGAAATGCTTGCTGCCTTTCTCTTTCAAAATTTGTATCTGTGATCAAAATCAAGTACAAGTGGAAGAAGAGATTTGAAAATTAACCACTAGGAACATCATTTTACTGTCACCTGGCAGACAGATGAAAGTTGTGGTAATAACTTGCCTACTCTATAAATCTTCTTTTGTATCTTATGGGTGTTACACTATGTAACTTAGAAAACACCATAATAAGACCATGCTTGTTAGTACACTTTTCTAGGTTTAGAAAAGTTGTTTTAAGGATTCTTTGGACTGTCTACAGTGAAAAGATGTGCTTCTGAAGGAGGGCTGGAAAAAGTACCTTGGATGTCCATCTTAATACTATTGGGCACTGAAAAAGGAGGAAGAATAAAAGAAAAAAGACAATAATGTGGAAAGAAAAAAAACACTATTAAAAATGTTGAAGTAACAGAAAGATTAACGGTTACTTTCTGATCAGCCGAACTTGCTAAGCTACAAAAATTCTTCATACTTATTTTTTAAACTGTTTAGAAGAGATCTACCCTTACCATACATGCCTTCAGAAAGTTTTGTTGCTTATTTGTTATGACAAAGATATCTAGAAGCATATGAATAGTATCTGAGGGATTAGTCTAGATTATACTTGCTATACTGCAATATTTATATTTGAGTGAGTTTATGTGACTAATCTAGCTGACTGATCACTGGGAGCAAATGCCGCTTTTTATAGCTTTTAAATGAGAAAGTCTATGAAAGGAATAAAAAGTTTCCTTATTACTTTTTACTAGGATCATAGAATGCACTAATATACTGTGTAAATGTGTGATAACTGTCCAAAAACAGGTGTATAGTTTTAATCCAGCAGATTTATTAGTTTGTTACTTGCACTGATAGAGAACAGACATGATAATGGCCCCACATCTCTCACAATGATCTCTAACAAGTAACTCATGTAGTTGAGAAAGCTGATGAATTCTGAGAAGTTAAATGTACAGTATCTTGCTAGCATTTATTTGAAAGGAAGCAAAATTCTCAGACCAAAAGACCTGAGAAGATAAATTGTCAGACTTTTTTCCCGTTTCTTTTCTGCAGGGCTTCAGGTGACTTTGATTCTGCATAACAAGTTCAGCAGGAACTTTTCTGCACATGCTTGATTATAATAAAGGGAAAATAATTTAAAAGATGTTACCTAAGCACAAGAAATGATTGAGTGTTCTTAGGCATTACTAACAGCATTTGATTTTAATAAATAACTCTGTTAGCTGAATATTTGGCCACCCACAAATCTCTTAGGAGCAATATTGTTCCTGCACAGTGAAAGAAAAAAAAAGGATGTCTATACCTGAAGAGTACAAATATATTTTTTGTGTTCTAGAGTCAGATCTTGTTATGGGTGAAAAAATGAATTGGTACTGTTTATGTTCTTAACTGCTTTTCCTGAAAATAAGTATTAATATCTTTCATACCTCAAGAAATAATAGCCCTCATATTTAGCTCAATATTGTCTGAGTGAACCTTCCAAAATCTAATAGCAAAATCCTTACAGTTTTATATTTTTCTTTTTCAGTGACTTCAAGGCTGTTGCAACTTTATACCCCATACATTTTAAGACAAATACTAACAAAAAACTGGCTCAATGTATTTACTGTTTTAGTATATGCTCACTGTGGTATAAAGTTTACCAAGTTCCTTCACTATTTCAAACACAGAACATTATTCAGGTGTGTAATAGCAGTGCGCTGTTGTATAGGTACAGTTTTAGATTTTTTTTTCCCTATGGTTGGTTGAGTGAATGTTTGAAATAAGCTTGCTATCATGGTCTAAACAGTTGTTATATGGAAAAAGCAAGGCCATCCCCCTTGAGAAACTCTTTCCCATAAGAAGGGCCACTTTCGTCTATTTGGAATTAAAATTTATCTTCCATTTGTTGAACCATGAGTCCTTCAAAAGAACATGAATTCACTCAACAGAGTGAAAGACAAGAAGTTTAAGAGGGAAAAGAAAGTTCAGAGATACATTAAAAGTAAGCTTAATTAAATATTTTCATTAAATTATGTTTTAGATAAATGTCATAAAAACTTCCAAGAGACATTTCAGCTCGTGGTTGGCACTAGTATGCAACAGATGATAGAGCACTGAATTAAGGCTCAGAAGCCTTGAATTCTCATTCTAGTTCTGCCACTGAGCTGTTATAATGTCAAGAAAGCCACTTCATGCTATGAATTGACACCCTTTAAAAAAAAGATAATTGCATATGTCTCCTGTGCTAGATCTTTTCTGATATACTGATGTTTTTACTATGTAGCATTTCAACTGGCTACAAACCATGGGACAAAAACAATTCAGAAATAAAAGATGACTTTTTATTTAGAATTTTAATTCTCTGGAAGAAATATTATCAGTCTCAAATATAGCCCATTTCAGATGTGATACCTGATTCTTTCCCCCATGCCTTCAGCCTAGCAGGTCATGTTCTAAACCAGTTGTGTGGCAATAGAAGTTTCTTTCTGTTTAGAAGATTGAGAGGGTTTCTAGGACAGTCAGCTGTTTAAAGATAATCTGCTGAATATCTACTCCTTCTTTAAAAGAGAGAGGCACAGATCCAAGGTCCTGGCCACTTGCAGTGATTAAGTCCCATGACTCAGAGGGTTTAACCAGTGTTGAGCCAAACTCTGTCCATTGATTTTAGTGCAATTGTATGATTGTAACAGATGGCAGAATTTGTCCTGTGTTTCTCTGGCCTCCTTCCAAATTGCATAATTACATTCTACATAACTACAATTATGTATGGTTTCAGTTCAGCTCAGTGTTTTTCATTCCCTACATTGCTAAGCATCCTTCATATTTGAGGAACCTGTATTTCTGTTTTATGTGTTGTATAGATGATATTTTTCTATAGTTAAACCAGTATTTTTTATTTGTAGCAATGCAGCATCCTCATGCTCATATTACTGCTAAGAATCTGTCTACACAGAACCAAACACAGTACAGGTCTTGAGGATCTTAGAGTCTAATTAGTTTGTTACACTTTAATATATTAAAGTCTGTTTGGGACCTCTGTTTATTCCAGTCCTGCAACCCAACTGAATTAAGGATGATGTACTTTGTAGAGGAACTTAAATAAATGAATTTGCCATTAAGTAACATCTATTTCATCTGGAAAAAACCAAAACAAAACACAAAAACAAAACCACAAAACAAAGCAAAATAAAAAAAAACAAATGCTTTTTATTAACAAAGTAGTATTATGTTCCAAAATGCATGACTATTTGGTTGCTTCACTCCTTTCATAGTTGTGGTTAGGAACAACAGATGCAGAACAAGAAAATTCTGCAGTAAGGTCTAGCCTGAAATATGATGGGAAAGCAATACCCAGAATAAATCATGCAAAGAAATGGGAGTACAGGAAATGAATATTAATAAGTGCAGAAAAATTTACACATTTAAGCATAGGCTAACAAAGTACTTGCAAAAGTAGTTATAACGATTGCAAATCTTACTAGACTTAGTGAGAGCCTTGATCTCATAGCTATTAATGTTGTCTTAGAAACATCCATTTCAGAGTCCTTGAAGAATTCCCTCTCTTCCTTCTCTAATCTCTGTCACAGGTATCAAAAAAGAATTTTCACTTAAAGGTGCAGATTTTTACCAGGTATTAGGGTAATGATACTTTTTTGAGGTGTTTACTATGTAGTCTTCGCTATTTGACTATAAACATAAACTTAGTTTTAAATTAAATTCAGCAATAGTGAGATTCCTGTGTTGTCACCTTTCTGTGTTCTTATGAAAGGATACTGAGATCTAAGATTTTGGGATTTGAAGGCTTACATTTCCAATAAATATCCCAAATGTTTTGGAGTCCATCACATCAGCGTACTTATCAGCTTTTCTAGTTTCTGTGTATTTATAGATTTTTTTTAATTCTTAACATCATCCATTATTACAAATCATAATGTATGTACCCCACCAAAAGTCTCCAAGTTTAACTTTTACATTTAGTTGATGTAATCAATGTAAATTTGTGTAGTTCTACATATGATCTCATGGAAATATTGAGAGTGACTATATTGCTTTCCTTGCAGCTGAAGATTCACTGTAATAAGGAATTAAGTTATATGTAGTATATCATTGAACCCATTTGCCTGAAGCTGCTCAGAAATTCACAGCATAACTTCAGGGATTCTGGAGGTCATGATTAGGAAAGATAGTTACATACCTTTAGCTTTCTTAATTACTCCACTTTTAAAGAGTTTTATTCTCTTGATTCTTTTGCTGTGACTAAACCATCTGGCTGGGACATGTTTTATTATCTCTTAGGGACTATGCTAACACGGCTCATTTTTGTGGCTTCTATTTACAATAAACTTTCTGTAATGACAGATCCTCCCAGATAAGCTGATGATGTTATTCCAGTGTGAATAGAAACCATAGGAAATGATGCAGGCATATTGGTATATTTTGTATACAGTGAAACTCCCTGCATGCATTATGTGTAGGAGGAGCTCTCTTGTGTACTGAAAACTCAGAAGGCAACGGTTGACTTCTCCCTCTGTCAGCGTGCTAGCCATTGTCACTCGCGTCACTAGTTATTGCCAGTAACATTCATGCACACTTGGAAAGGCAGATGAATCATGCTGCTAATTGTTGGGAGGTAATGTGAGAAATGAAGATAAGAGCATATGATCTTTTAAACTGAAAACTTGTTTTCTAGACAAGAAATGGGAGGTCATCAAAGTGATTACACTGATTTTGTTTTGTGCTCCCTCCAGTTTGAGTCCCATACCATGTCAACTGCTGATGTCCCAAACACTCTTGTGAATGGCTCTTAGAAAAACTTTTCTTTTTTTTCAAGTCTAGGTTGCCCATGCTTATTTAATTTGTTTTCCTTTTAAGTAAATAATTTTCATTTTTCTGAGAAAACTACAGAATAGCACAAATGTTGCCTTTCTCCCTCCCATTCAGAAGCTGCCTGTTTATTGGTTTTGATTCCTCAGAACAAGAAATATTACTTTATTATCAGTGAATCCCATCACTTTTCTTCAGTCTCTTGTAGAAAATTGCTTTCTTCATAGTTACTAGGATGCTTATCACTCTTATTTGTGTCAAGTTCTGACAATGAACTTTATTATCAAGATTTAGTTCCCTTGTGAAAACAATGAGTTATAGATTAGCTCTAGGATATGTACATGAGCAACATGACAAGAAAAAGTTACTAATACTTGTGTGAGAAATGTCCCATATAATTTTTGCATACTGAGCATTTTTTTCTTTTGCATTCAGTTTCCAGGGATCTATTCATGTTTGGTCAAAACATGAAAGTGAGGCTGCTCTTTACTTGGAAATGAAGCCAGATAAAACCTCTACATCTAGTGGAAAACTTAATGAATTCTGTGTGCCTTCTACTTGTATGCAGAATAATTTAAAAAATCAACAACATGGAAATGGTATTCTGTCTTCATGTTCCAAATTGGCCCAAGAGGTAGTGCACCTTATACTGAAATATGTACATTAAGCAGAACTGCCAGTCTCTTTTCCCATCCATTTTTCAGTGCTCTGTTAAATTCAATTCTACTATATTTATATCTCATGGCTTAGTAACCAAGTACAATTTCACAAACAATTTAAATAACATTGCCCAGGACTCCACTAGGCATTATGTCCTTTCTTTTTTTAAAAGTACTGGACAAAAAGCCTATTTTATCTCATTCTGACTGTGCACAATAGGCTTAAATGTCTTATTTAGCAGGAAGAAACACGTGCAACACAGCAAAAGAAGCAGAACTCACTCAGAGGAGTGAATGCACTTTCAACTGATGATCTAACATTGTCTTAGTTTTCACCAGACTCATATATGTGGCTTATGTTTGATGGATTTATTTGTCAACAGTGTATAAATTATGTTTGTTTTTTTCACCATATCCCATTATAGAACAGATACCTTTATTCAATTCTTTAAGATTAGTTTCTACAATACCATGCAACAACAAATCTGACAGGATTTAGTAAGCTGAATGTTGTCACGAAAGCTGGTACTAGTGTCAGGAGTTAGTTACTGTTATAGAAAGTTGGTATGACAACTTCTAAAAGCTCATTGTTATTCAAATAGTCTGACTTTTCCTGAAAAGAAGTACTTCTGATTTCTTCAACAGTGTGAGATTCTGCCAAACATAATATTTTTTTTAAAATAAATTGTTAAAAAAAAACATACACCACCCCCACCCCCAAAACAAGCAACAACCCAAGCTCAAGAATTGCATATGAAACGTTTTGAAAATTTATCATGTGCAAAATTCCTGAAGACAAGACTTTATTATTCTTAATTATTTTTTTTCAGAGTGGTTGACTACTTTCAGTTCCTGCCTTTCAAAACCAGTGAATTATCTAGTGAAGAAAAGAGGAGTTATGTCACTGAAATGATTGCATTCTGGTTTTGATCAAAAAGTAATACACAAAATAACATTTTAAAGTTAGAAATAACTGTCCTAATATCTAGAAGGAAACCTTATCTGCCATGTCAATGGCATTGACCTGACAACTGATGGTATAATATTTTATCCTTTTTCCCAAAGTAATCAAGTAACAGGATCTGTAGAACAGCAGTTTCTATTGTGACTGATAACAGTCAGATATACAATACAATCATAGTAACTGAAAAATGTGCTATTTTTGTATGGAGTCATAAGAATACAAGAACAGATCTTAAAGTCCTGGAGAACAGTTTATTCAATGGCATTTCATTTTTTTAGATTATGGTCTTTGTTTTAAATATATTTATCATATACAAATTATTTCTCTTTAGCAACTATTGGAATGAAAGCTGAACAGAAATATAAGTTTTCTTTCCACTTAAAATTGTATTTCAAGTCACTTTTCCAGTATGGGACATTGTTCATGGCTGAATCATGTTTACTGTAATGCAAGTTTGTCTCATGTAATTCTGAGTAACACATATAGTCTGATTAAAGAGAACATACTAAGCTATGATTGAGTACCATTCCAGAAAATCAATATTTTTTAAACTAATTTAATATACGTAATTTCATGTCAGTTCAGAGAACTAAACCAAAATTTTCTTTATTTAAGCATATCAAACATTTTTGTTTCCATTTTCAATAAGACATGTTTTCATAAATTGTATTTTATGACATTTTATGTAATATGAGAAATTATGAAATGCTCTTGAATCATTTTGGACAAAATTACACATTGTTAACCAATAAGAAATAATTCAGGATGCCAATAATTGTATTCTACTGCCTTTGTCTAGAAAAGAATCAGAATACTTTACAAGTGGCTTGATACTTATTGCAAAGATGGTCCTGAATCAGAACTGTAACTGAGCCATAATGTCAATCCTCTCATTAAAAGCTTTTCCTCTATGTTAAGTTAATAAATCTTACCACTATGGGTATGCATACACATCAATGCACTCAGAATTATTTTCAGAAATATAAATGCAAGATTTTGACCCCCCAGGTTATGCCTTTTAGAAACTTAATTGCCATATTATATTCACTTCTCCCTTTGAGGCTGATTTTTGTTCTTCAGAGTAAGAATACATGCCTCAGGCTGTCAACAATTTTCTGCAAGTACACAAAGCCATGGAGCACTGAAATCAGCTCAAGCTCAGATAGAACTTTTTTTATGAAGCCTTTACAAAATGCTGGTCATACATCAGGTGTTTATTTATCAAAAACAGAAAAAAAGAGTTTCAAACATTACCAGTTTTTCATTGCAGAGGTTTCATAGGGTGCAAATTACAGTTCTGGCATGAAAGTTATATGTGGCTTATTTCTAAACCATTTCTGTATTATATTGCATTTCCAGTCTTGTGACATATTTTATTGGCAGTGGCACACAAAGAGAAATGTGGAGAAAAGTGGGGAAATATGTTAAGATAAAGAAAAGTCCTTGTCTGTGATTAGAGGGAAAGTTGTATGTATTGTTCCATTGTCCATAAAGTGTCACATAACATTTTAATGGCAGAATTTCAAGGTAGCTAAGACAATGAGATTTCTGTGTATAGCCTAGAATATACAGTACAATGATATATATGCTATAAAATCTGACAACTTTAATTGAAGGCATGCAAAGCAGAATACTACTCTTTGAAGTTAAACATTTTAAAAAGTGAAACGTGTACATGTATAGAGAACAGCTTCAAATATTCTTGGATGTTACTTTGCATTATAACTAACATCAAAGCAAAAATGTACTAAGGATATTTGAAAATCAGTCTATTTATTTTCAGCTTGAAGTTTTGCTAAATTAGATTCAAAAGCTACAACAGTGCCTGCGTAAGCAGAGAGAAGCAAAAGAAAATCTGCAGGTTCAGTTTAGGCATTTGAAAAGCGTATTAGATGACAGTAACAGTTGGGTCTCAATGGTAATGTTAAAATAGGTAGATTAAATGAAGGTGCACTATACATTGATTTGCTTTGCAGTTTACAGCAATAGTTATAGTTAAACTTTTTTTAATTATTTTTCTATTTTGCATCTGTCTTTCAAATCTAAAATGCTGGGGTTAGGGTCAGATGTAACAACGTGTCGCAAAAGGGAGTGGTTTGGACAGTTTAAGAATAATTTCTAATGGTATCAGCAAAAGAAAAATGATTGAATAGCAATTTATATAAAAGTGTGACTTCACAGAATTCGATGGTAAGGTTCACTCTATTACTTAGTATATTGATGAAATGCACACAGGAAAATTAAGTTAGAAACAGACTAAAATTAGGTATACAGAGACCAAAAATGCAATGGGTTAAAAAAAAAAGAGAAATATACAAAGAAAATTGAGTTAGAATTAATTTCTCATGATTTGTACAGAGATTGGGAATGTAAAAAGGGTAAGGGAGACCCTCCTGTTGAGTCACAAGGTTCAGAGAAGACCCCATTGCTTTCTGAACTCCTGTTAGAGTCTAGGTGCAGCTCGATCAACTCCTAGTCCCAGACTTGGTCAACGGTTTATATCTAAAGAGATTACGAGTATAATAGCAGCCTGAGATTCATTCACAGCGGAATAAAGTTCACAACAGTAATTTAAGTATAGATTTGAAAAGCAATAACTTGTAATGTACTTGCTATAGAATATTCAGGTTAGTAAACACACATGCATAAAGGCACTAAGAGTAAGTAAGCAAGTAAAAGAGGTATACCTGTTAAAAATTCCCTTCGAGTTCTGTGAAAACATTCATGTCAAATGCTTCAGCATCTTTCTCAACAGGTGAAGAGTCAGGTCTCAAGGAGTGGAGAGTATCAGCCCAAGTGTTGTTGGCTTTCAGCAACAGACCTCCAATCTTTGCAAACAAAAGTTTGTGAGCTCTGAGAGGTATCCCCCGCTCAGAGGGAGATGCTGGTCACAGCCCACTGTGGTCCAGGAGAACAAAAAGTGTCTCAGTACCGCTGCTTATAGGTTCAGGAGATGATTGGCTTTAGTGATCAGTAAATTACTGGGATTCCAGCTGCCCTGGTACCATTTTACCTGAGTTACAATTCAGATAAGGAAGACTCTGAGGCTGTCAGAGAATGACTTAAGATTCAGATATGGGATGCTCCAAGGTTGTCAGGGGAGGGCTGGGATGTCTCAAGGTTGTTATGAGAGAACTAGTTATCTCTACTTTTGTTTTTTGTTTTCACTGGACAGCGGGAGTCCTTGAGACGGTCCACATGACTCCCTGTCTTAACCATGTGAGAATTCCAGGTACCGTCAACGGATGTTTAACTGTCCGACTCATTACACTTATGCTAAGGCCTAGTGAGACTTCCCGAGTTCGTAAATCAGCCCGGAGAGGGGGAAAGAAATGCAACACCACACAATGTTAAGACAAAGTACAGGCAAACAGTGGTATTGCTGAAAGAAAAAAGAATATCATGCTCCTGGAGAAGGATCTTCATGAGGGATAGATAATTGCGCTGTGCATACACAAGTTGTACCTAGAGATGCTGTTCCTAATTGTTTCTGGAGAAAATAAAGGTATTTGGCATAGATAATATGTAACTGGTATTAAAAATAAATTGCATGACAATGAAAGACTAACCAAAAGGAATTTGATGTGGAAAATGATAATAGACAAGTCTGACTCTTGAAAGTATATCCCTTTGTGGTAACCCAGTTAATAATTGGTTTGCTACTCAATAGAAGAGTGCAACCTTGAAAAAGTCTTAGGGTGGATAAGGAGTGCTGATTCTTAGATAGAATAATATAATATAATATAATATAATAATAAAAAATACTGAAGCTAAGCTTCTCTTGGGTAATATGAGCATTCAATTTTCCAGGAAGTTAATTAGAATGAAAATGTTTTGGAATAATATCCTGATGAAGAAATGTAATAGCCTTCAAAAAACCTCTCCAGGAAACTTGACTTGGCTTCATGCAAGCATAAACATCAGTCCAGACAAACCTGTTTTTCCTACAGGCGATAGCTGACCCTAGGACTGGGCAGGCTCTCCTGCATTGTCACAGAAATACACCCAGTCTTCATATTGAGTTTATTGTAGCATACTTGAATTGCATAAACATGGCTTGGCCACATCAAATAACGTTGTATGAACCTTCCAATTTACTTCAAAATTTGGTCTCATTTGTGTTATCACACTCAGAATTTATTTCAATCTATTGGATACAATGCAATGGTCAGTTGCTTTACTCTTAAGTAGCACTTTTTTGTTGTTGTTTTCTGTTTTCTGTGGATGTTCTGTATGAAGTCCAAATGTTTACCTTATAATCCAATATCATCTTAATAAACATGACAGCATGTTTTTGACAGAGATGGATATTAAGAACAGTAAGCAATGAAAGGTCAGGGAAATAGCATTGTGTGATGGTAGTACACATGTGTTTGTGACACAGCAAAATTAACAGCTGCTCTTTTCTTTTTAACAGCATGTTTATGTACTTTGCAGCTTTAGCAAAGTCTGAATGCTACAGACCTCCTACAGATTAAGCCTTCTGAATGAAAGCTGCTTTGTTAAGGAGACAATTAGCAGTGTATTAAATCAAAAAGATTTAACATTTACTCCATTTGTAAATATCCTTTTAGTTATTTGCCCCTACTTTACAAAACAGCAGAGCAGCTGGGTATGTGAGGTTTTTAATGCCAATGCTGCCAGCCACATTACAGAAACCAGTTACCACAAGTAAACAGGTAAGCTCTTAAATGCAATATTCTTGTTGCTTTTGTGGTGTTACCTTCTTAGGATAGTTGAAGGTGTATGGATTTAATAACGAAGAAAATGTTAATTCATATACTAAAATTGGCAGACATCTTTGTGGGGTCTGAGTGTACTTCTGACAGAATGTGCAGGTATTGGAAAAGCTGCAAACCACACAGGAGACCTCTATATGCATGTCAGCAGATGGGATTGTATTTGAAAATGCAGGGTTGCAATAAAAATTTGGGCTACTGCTGGAGTTATTCAGTTCCATGAGCTTTTAATGAACAGCTGTTTTCTGTATCCATGGTTACCCTGAATGTAAAAACATCCCTTTCCAAACAATTTATCTGTATATTACCATTTATTTATTTGGCAGTGCTATGTGTAACTATGGGACAATATTAAAGAAAGGTGTGCAATACTACAATACTGTTTTTACCTAAGCAAATACACATAGGTGAAATACCTTAGGTACATCTAAATGAAAAAAAAAAAAAAGGCTTATTTCTTTACTATTCTTTTCTTCTACTGAATAATATTCATAAAGAAATCAGTGACTGTATAGTCTAATAATGTCTTACATAAAAAAATGTGATCATAGAACAGAAATTCACCATTTCAAGAAAAAGGAATAAATTTAAATATTATGCATTGTAATGCATTGGCATTTTTATTTAAGCATTGAAAAACAAAATAATGCAGACTGCTTTTTCAAACTCTTGAGGATTTTTTTTTTCTGCAATACTGATTCTTTAGCACCCAAGATGCATTTTTTTGTGTGATGTTATTGAGTTTCAGTAGAATAGCCAGAATCAAAGAATAAATATTCCTGCAAATGTTAAGTTATGTAACATGGAGTTATGAAGTCCCAATAAACAATTTACAGGATTAATTGTCACAGAACATTATGTAGCTATTAAGATACATAGAGAATTTTATAGCTATGACTGCCTTAGTCTTTGTACATATCTTCAAAATATACCATTCCAGCAGAATTAAGTATCTTTTTAATATAAAGAATTATTTTTTCATTAAAAATTATTTTTATAAGATTTGTAGGATACTAGTTATGTTGCATTATGCTCATAGAATTATTATAGTTAAGCACTGTGTTTAACACTTGTCTGCTGCTTCCTATAAAATCAATTATTTCAAATTTTTAAATATATTCCTGCACTGCCAACCAGTCCAAGATATTTTCTACAGTTTTTCTGCTGAAAATGTCCTGTTGTTGCCATGCAGCCAACTAAACACTACTAAGCATCTTAAATTGAGTTAATAGTGAGGAGAAGATAGTATGTCAAGAAAGAATCCGGATGCTTAAATAAGTATGAAACAGTGTCTTCATTAAAAGAGAATATCATGTTGAATTTGCTTTCCTCTGAGTCTTAAGAGCATCCAAGTAAACTACCATCATGCATTTCAGAAGGAGAATCTTCAAACCTTCTGAAGACCATTTTATGACAACATATTTCTTTTTTCACCTTTGGATAACAGATTTCACCTATTACCTAACACCATAAAACCAATTTACAGTATGTAAGAAACACAGATATGATTTAGATTAGGACTATGAGTGGTTATTCATTTTTGATACATATTAAAATTGTTTTAGAAGTCTAGGCTACTTCAGAGATCTTTCCAACTTTGGCTGATAATTTTTAATTTTTTTGTGATTGATATTTAAAACAAATTAAAGAATCTTTTCAAAAAGATTACTTTTAAAGCTGTCGTGGTTTAACCCCAGCCAGCAACTAAGCACCATGCAGCTGCTCACTCACTCCCCCTCACCCAGTGGGATGGGGGTGAAAATCGGGAAAAAGAAGTAAAACTTGTGGGTTGAGATAAGAACGGTTTAATAGAACAGAAAAGAAGAAACTAATAATGATAAAGATAACACTAATAAAATGACAACAGTAATAATAAAAGGATTAGAATGTACAAGTGATGCACAATGCAATTGCTCACCACCTGCCGATCAACGCCCAGTTAGTCCACGAGCAGCGATTCCCCACCCCCACTCCCTCCAGTTCCTATACTAGATGGGACGTCCCGTGGTATGGAATACCCTGTCGGCCACTTTGGGTCAGGTGCCCTGGCTGTGTCCTGTGCCAACTTCTTGTGCCCCTCCAGCTTTCTTCCTGGGTGGGCATGAGAAGCTGAAAAATCCTTGACTTTAGACTAAACACTACTTAGCAACAACTGAAAACATCAGTGTTATCAACATTCTTTGCATACTGAACTCAAAACATAGCACTGTACCAGCTACTAGGAAGACAATTATCTCTATCCCAGCCGAAACCAGGACAAATGCCCACTGGATTTACTGGAATAATAACTTCAGCTCAAGGAATCAGATTGTAAGGGACAAAGTTGATATGAAAATTTTACCCTACTCTTGCACATTACCCTTAACTAGACTAAGTTTAAAGTCCTAAGTAAATGTTTTCATCCACTGATTTCATTTAGAGGAATTTTACATTCCACTTTCGATTGAAGTAACTTTTTATTGACACAAGTTGTTCACAGTTTAGCCTTTAGACAGGATCTTGCCTGTGGTCATTACCTCCTCTTATTTAGTCTCTGACAGTATTTTAACATTGGTTTCACTTTGTAGCGTTCCCAAGAAAAACAGACTTCAGCTTCCCAGTGAAGATGTGAATCAGCATACCTGTAATAAATGTGGCTTTTGATGTCAAAAAGGTGACATTTTTTTACTGGGGATGGTATTGAAGAGTGTCTGAGCTCATAAAATCTGCATAAAACTAAAAAGCCTCCCTTAGAGCTGCTGTGATATTTAGGCAAAGGCAGGTCCCTGTTACTTTCAAGCTAAATGACTTTGAAAGATTCGGCTAAAGCATAGTGATGTCAAAAAGAACAAAGAAATGGGTTTATATATGAAAAGAGTATTACTCAATATAATATTCTTTCCATTTCTCATTATGTCTAATTATATGTGTCTACTGGATAAGATACATTCATTATATAATAAAACCACTGTTTCCCTTTGGTGACATGAATGTTACTGCTCTGGGTTACCAGTAAACTGATTAGACTAGGATTTGGGACATGCTGTTCTCTGCCAGTGACTCTGCAGTAGATTTTGGATCAATAACTTCTTCTCTGGGCCTGTTCTTCCCCCTTCTGCATCCTCTCTTTGTCTCTTCATTTTAATTTCTTGTCTTTTTAGACTATGAAATACTCCTTATTATACACTTCTGTAATATCTAGAACAGTTGGGATTTAAATTCAGCTGTAATTTTAGCACTTCAGTGTATAAATATTCCTGAAGGACTTAAAAATCACTTAGGTTGTGATAATTACAGTTACATGAAGTGTTTAAGGTAAAATAACTTTCCTGAGTCAATCTGTAAAAATTAAGCCTGGTAGGTTCTAAAATCTTTAGCATGAAGTTTCTCTCGGCACATCTTTACATTTCATTGTTGGAGGCCACTCCAAATCTGAATTTCTTACTTGTGATTTTGGGAAGGAAAAAAGATATTGCAGCCAACAACTTTCTCTCTCCCCCTCTTCCCCCTCTTTCCTTCTCTTTTTCTTTTTTTTTTCTTCTTTTATTTTTTCCAAATGTAAATTTTCATTCCAGGTGAGAAGGAAGATTGTTAACACCTCTTTCTGTTTTGCATGGTAGCTTGCTGGTTCCTCTACTTCTGTACTGATGGTCTTCTGGCAGCAAGTGGATAGTAACCCCTTATTCTCTCTTTCAGTCTCATTTTCTTGGTGGTTTTGTTGTTGTTGTTGTTGTTGGTTTGGTTTTCAAGACAAGAAGTTGTCAGATGTCTTTTGATGTCATGGGAATTGTTTCATGAAATTTTGACTTTGTTGGAAGTCAGATAATGCACTGTGCCAGTGCATAAAACAAATGCATAAAACCAAGTTCCATCAAGTCAAAGGTTGTTGCTGATTTTTGTGAGCTCCAGCTCAATCATCTGGGAACCAAATGCCAACAAAAATATCCATGTAATTTTCTCCGCACTTGTTTAGACATACTGGAAATGAGAATCTGTGCCTGGAATGTCTGTAGTGTACTGTACCTTTGTCCTCATAGTCAGCTGGTGGTAACAACATGCACTGATACTCTGCTCTGGGCAGGAAGCTCCTCTGGTATTGTTTTGGAGAAGTAGCACTAAGCATAAAGAAAGGTGCTGATTTTTGAACTTTGATGTTTTACGTAAGTAGAACTTTGATGTTTAAATATAAAGTAGAAAGATCAGGTAGAAATAACTCATGAAAAAAAATCCCAAACCCTAATAAAATTTTAAGTGTTTTGTGCAAATATTCCTATAGTTCTAATCCTTGGTGGTTACAGTTTTACAACACAATAGTTAAATTCATATATATATATATATATATATATAGTTTTCTGGGAAGCCAGAGATGATACTTTTGGCAATATGTCTTACGCTTAATTACGTTAATATCTTAATTCCAACATCTTGATACAATCTAATCTGGCTACATTTGATACCAACAAGACAAAAAATATTTTGAGTGGCTCATTTCAGTTTGAGTTGTATTTATCTGTAACTAGTTGTAACTTAGCTGTAACAAAGAATCCCAACCTTGCACTAAAACATAAATTCTAATCGTAGTTAAATTACTAATGCATTTACAAAACAAAATTCAATAATGTTACTGTGTTGTGATACCAAATTTATAGTGAGTCTAGGAAGGATAGGCAGGCTAGACTGTATTTGAGAATTGCATAGTGGTTCAGTTTCTCTGTATGGATACATTTTCTGTGTGTTCTTTCTTTGCTATAACTCTGCTCATAATTAAAAAATAAGGAAATAAACGTGTTCAAAGTTTAGATTTACTTTTCACTGACAATGTAGAAGCCTTCTTTGTAATACTAACTCAGCTATGGTTTACATATATCAATAATTCTTGGTGCATTGTGGTCTTACTAACTTTCCCAAGTACTTTTATTCACAGGGTAGGATGATAACACTAGCTAACCATTTTTCTAGTAAATGAAGTCAAGTAAATCATAAATATGTTATTTGTTTCCTTAGAGAATGTGCTTTGTGGTTCTGCAGTTCATATGACGTATCTCAGCAAGGTCAAGGAGTAGGCTGTGTATCTCTCCAGGCATTTTATCTCATTTTAGAAAGGATGCTGATAATAAATCACCCAGAAACACTTTTATTCCCATTTTCTCATTAGGGCACTGTTCTGCCAACTAGTCTATTTTTTAATAGCCAACCATTTATATATTTTTACGTGTGTACTGAAATATTTTTCTTCCTTGAGCTCAGGGTCAGAGTCCATGAAACGGACCTGTGAGCATTGAGTAGTATGCTGCTTCCTCTGTGAGATAACTCTGAACTTCAGTATAATTTACTGTTTGCATTTGATGTACTCTTACTCCCTCAGTAGATTGTTACCCCTCTATCTTGATATATTTTGAGCCTGACTTTTGAAATCCTGCCCATACAGCCATTTGAACTGTGTAAAAGTTTAAGGCAAATCATATAAAAATGGTTCAACTTGCTGTGTTTCACATTCGCTTATGTGTAATAAATGTTGTGATCAAGTTTATTATTCTTTTCTCAAATACCTACAAAGGTAGCAGTTGTGACTTGGAGCCAGACTTCAGAAATAGTATTTATATTTTCATGGACAGAAATTTTTAGAAGAGAAAATCAAGACATGATTACTTAAAGGTTATTTTTTTATAGAATTCACTCAGTATATATGGCAAACTTTTGAAGTTTCCAGACTATTTGGAGTGGGGCAGGATAAGGGAGGTGTTTATATGTTAGCCTGTATGTATAATACTTTTATGTGATAAGTTGCTTTTAAATAATTTTATAGGAAACCTGAAATAATTTAGATAGAAACTGCCAAAATAACTCTTTTGATAGCTGAAAGTGAAATTATGCCAAATTTCTCAATGAAAATATGAAATGCATCACTGAAAAAAGGCTTTACTTTAAATTAATGATTTTTCCACTTATTTTTGACTACCTCATTCATCTCATTATGCAAAATAGTGGCTCCTTGTGTAACATTTATGTAGCATTTGAAAAGAAAGGAAAGGAAAAAATAGCTGAGCTTCAAATATGCAGTGCTGCATTTCAATAAGCATGATAACCTGTACTACCTTTGAATAGTACTATGTATTGGAATGTCTGAAAGCTACGGACTTTCCTGTTTCCTTTAACTTCTGTATTCATTCTGTATCTTACTCTCAGGTAAGATTTTAGGAAAGAAATTTTTATGCAAATGTCTTTTGACTTATCCTAACAGACAAAAGGTGTTAGATTTAGTGTAAGTTTTATAATATGTTATCTTTAGCAATCTAGAGCTGATGTCCAATTGTAATTAAAGTTCTAGTGAAAAATGGGGGCATGCTGCTGTGCATTGGTGTTATTACAATGAAAAATCATAGACGCAGTAAGACCTCTCATGAAGAAGTCAGGTAATGAAGACTTAGAGTAGAAAAATAAGAAACAAAAGGTTCTGAAAGGGCTGTTATGAGTCTGTGGATGTTATTTACGGTGAGAAGAGGGTATTCAATAATTTGTCTTTCAAAGTTCTTTGTCTTTAATGCCAGTATAAAATAGAGCAGATTTTAACTGAAGATGTTTGAACTTCAAAGTGTATGGCTGTGTTTAGCAGATGAGCACAGATTTAGATGTGTTCATGGGGGTTCAGTTTAGTATTTGTTACAAACCTCTGCCTGCAGACAAAGATTTATGACTAACGTAGGCTTTGAAACCCAAATAGCAAAAATCTCAGCAAGGAAGAAACTTCTTTTTCTATAAATTTGTAATTGTGTTAGGGGTTGGGTTTTCTATTTGGATTTTGATTTTTTTTTAATAAACTTTTTTCAAGCTTTATTGCTTGAATTGGCTGGGAAGAGTGCATAAAGAAAAACTATGGTCTACTGGTTAAGTTCTTTGTCACAAAGGAATTAAAATAAAAATCAGATTTAATCAAGCCTCATGAATGAATAATCAGGTTGTACATTAAATCTTAATTGCTTTTTCTAAAATATAACAAAATTATTTGAAATCATTGTTGCAGTTAGGCAGCATTTACATTAGCCCTAGTCAGTCTGATAATAAGAACACTTCATGTTCCCTAATATGGCTAATGAGTGCTCTCTTTAATTCATTTCATTATATCATTATCTTTTATGTATCAGAGAATTTACATATTTTTTTTAGAATTGCATGGAGAGAAAACATTTCAGGACCTCATGGGTTTAGACTCTCTGTTATGTTTCCATGAACTATACAGCAACACAATGATCAAGCTGAATTGTTTCAGTAATTTTTTAATTTATATTCACTGTTGTTCTACACTTGGAATTATTTATTGTGTCTGATCCTACAAATGCTCTATCTTCTTTGCAATTGATCAAAAAAGCATTTAGCAGCTTTGGAAAAGCAGCATACCTCTAATGAGTTATGGAGATTAATAGAGGTGTTCTAGTTTGAAAAAAGTACATTTACATATGACTTTTTTTAAGATTTAAAATTAAATTTGTGAAATTTAAAGAAAAACTGAATGTTCATGTATATCTTGTAAGCAGAACATATATGTTATAAAAGGAAACAACCAATGTGGTGCTTGTAAATGACAGAAAATGCCAGCTTAAAGCAAATAAAAGTAATAATATGAATGTTTGATAACAAAAGTTGAAGATTATTTTAATTAGAAATGCATACATATTTTTTTTAATCATAAGCTGCAGGAAACACCTGTTTCCCAGAAGGCAGTAGTGTTCAACTTAAAAGAGGGTTGAATCTAACTGCTAGAGAATGTTTTGGTTTGTTTTGGGTGTTGTTTTTTTTTTTGTGAAGAGTCACTTCTTACTGTACTAAGCATCTCTAGCTGAATACTAGCTGGTTCCAGCTTGAAACTAATGGTTACTAACTAGCAGTTATCTAACTGATAATAAGAAGTTGCATTTGTAATGTTGAACTGAATGCCAATATTCTTACATCTATCAAAAACAAGAAGGAAAACCAGAGGCATAACTTGACTCTGCTATCAAACATAAATACAAATATATTGATTAGTGAAAGATGATGTTTGTGCCACGCCTACAGATGCACATTTTTTTCCTATAATTGTTGAAATGTGACTATTAATGGTTATAATGACATATATGACTGAACCACTAGAAAAAAAAATTAATGGTTATCAACCAGAACCAGTTTCTGATAAATACACTTTTAAAAAGTATACAGGCTGTAATTGATTCCAAATATTCTTTAAGTAGTCCACTGAAATATTTCTGATCAAAAGCAGGAACATATAAATGGTTTTCTTTTTTCTGTTTTTAAGAAAACTTCTCATGACACTTGGATAAGAAAAGCAAAGCATAATTACCCTGTAAGTTCATGAAAAATGTACAGTGCATACACATAGTAACCTGTCCATAGTAATTCTGTCCAAACCACTGAAGCCATTTGTTAATACCTTTTTCCAAGGGATTTCTTCCCTCGCCCATTAATAAAGCTAATTTTTTAACTTTTAATTTTTAGCATAGTCTATATTCTTATTCCTAATTTTCCTGCCACAGGCATTTTGATAAGAAAAGTTTATTACCATATGTGCTTCACTCTAATTTGCATCAAACTAACTGAAGCATTTGGTTTACCAGATATATTCCAGTTTATTAGCAAGAAAAAATATTTTTTGAAAATAGACCTTGGGGAAAGAGGGAGCAGACTTGAAGTTCCTTACCCATATCTGTTTGTTCATATTCAAGTCAAATAATAATTTCATGTAAAATAGTAAGACAGTCCTTCTCATGAAATATATAATCAAAGAATCTGTCCTCTTAGATGGGTAGCATTAGCCATGAAGTTCCTATTTACTCTTGCACCAGAATTTAATTTATTCATTACAGAATCAAAATATTCCAACACATAGTCTATTGATTTTACTTTACTTAGACATTAGTTTGTAACTTACAGTTCCATTAAGTGGAAAATGTGGGTTCAGATCCATTTAGACAGAGAAGGAATTGAATCTAGATCTTTTACAGCCTGAGTTCTAACCTCTGAAATAATTCATCTGTGTGTAATGTATGCGACAGCTGACTTTCCAGGCCTCCCTAAAAGCAGCATATATTTTCCAAAGCTTTAAGGGTAATGAATTGCCACCAAAGAATCATCTCCTGCTCAGGGTAAGAGGTCTGAATCCTTCAGTGGTTTATGGTCTGCTTTTCTGGATTATAAATGACAAGGAAAAAAGGTCCTGGTTATAATGAAACATTTCAGAATTGAAATTTACATTTACAAGGAGTTACTCTAATTTGTTCTGATGACTTCATGGATTTTGACACTTTCCTGTTTAATAGCCTTGCCCAGGTAATGGTAATCCATGTGTTTTTCATATCCCTAATACTTAATGGTTCCTTTTAGTGAGACCTTGTTTGACATAAAAGGATAATTTTGAGTTATATAGTGTTTTCAGTATATTTCAGGGTGCTTTTGCATTCCAGTTTAAGTCCTTAGGATGAAGAAATGTTTAGACCTCAGTAACCATTGTTATTTCTTCATGTTGTGCATTTAACACATTATCTCATTTAATGCATTAATGTTTTTCTTTCCCCCTTTCTAATGGTGATTTCTGCTTTAGCATTATTACATTTGTTTGGGTTTTTTATTGCATCCCTCATAAAGCATTAAATACTGTGGGTTTAGTTGCCAAGACTCAGCTGTAGTTCACACTGTCCTAGCTTTCCAACCTCAAATTTTGTAGACCATTATTTTCGTGTAAATGTGCTCATTGCATATAAAGCCAATGTTGCTTTGCAGTTTATGGCATAACAAATTAAACATAATATATCTAAACTGCTGCAAGTTCGTACTTCTCTTACTTTTGTGTTTAAGGTTTCCAAGTTCAGTATTTGTTCTGTACAGTACAGCTTGATTATCCATGTTTTCTTCTTTACTTTGTGCTAGGAAACAGTATTTCCAAGAAATGGATTTTAGTCTCATTGCTCTAACGCATCAATCTGTTAGTTCACTGATAAATTACTTTTGCTGTTTGTGTCTATTGTGAAGATAAAGTGGTTGTAAGTGCTTTGAGAGCCTCATCTATTCCAGTACACTGTTTTATGACTCTGCAAGTTCAAATTTTGGCAGTATAAACCTGTAGATCTAAGGTTTATCTGCAGTGATAGAAATTCTAGTTGTGTTTCTTGTTGCTAGAACTTCTGTATTTTGCTGTTATTACATAGAATAGTATTGGTTACTGGTATTTTCTTTTTCTGAAGAGCCTAATTCATCACACACCAAACTCTAATGGCTTTAATAGTCAATTAATTAGACCCAAGCCACTTCCAGCAATTATGTGCAACCTGGAACCAAATCAGAAAGTCCATTTTAGGATCCAGGTTCAAGGCTAGGCTGGTACCTGAAAGCACTGATAATGCAAATTTATTTCTTCTCAGTCTTTTCCCTTGGCTTTGGTCTAACTTGCTTCCTTCCTGTATGTCACACCCTCCAGGAACCAGCATTGTTATCTGAGCATGTGTCCATTCCCATCTTTTCACAGTTAGTCAAAAAAAAGAACTCAGATTCCTTCATTCATTTCATTTATGTATTAATATTTTTCATTAGCATTGTTTTTTTATGCCAGGAACCAAAAGGGGGTCTATTGTAGTAAAAATAACACCAGACAATCTGCTTACATTGTAATGTAAAATGCATAGAATTGGTAATTGGACTTGCTTATTTTATTTTATTGTTCGGGGTTTTTTTGTTTTGCTTGGGGTTCTTTTTTTTTTTTTTTTTTTTTTTTTTTTTAGTAGTTTCAGCAGGGAGCCTAGGGCTACTTCTCTTATCAGAAGATATGACATATGGGGAAATGGTAGCAGAGAAATTTTGAGAAAATGCTATTACTGCTGCCATTATATGGATAAATAAAAATATTAAATGCAATTCTATTCTAAAAGGGATTATTTAAATGTGAGACTGTCATATGCTGTATATGTTGCTCCTCTGATAATAAATTAACTCCTGTTTATTGGATGACATCTTTTTATGCAAGTAGTCCCTTTCACTTACTCATCTGCTGATCAAGATTAGTGATCAGTGTTTCTTTATCAATTTTTTTTATTTTTTTTAAATTTATTTTTTTATTTTTTTTTATTAAACGTGCAGAGACAATTTGGTTTTTTGGTTTCTTTGGGTTTTTTTTTCCTTCCCCAGACTCCTTCCTTATTGGACTGGAATTGCTGCTTAGGGAAAAGAGGGCATAGTGAATATTTCAGTCTGTACTCATTAGAAGATTTCCATGCTTTCTGATTCTACAAGAATACTGGGAAAGGGAGTTTTATGTCTGCAGTAGAAGTTGAAGCACATTGTGTCTACATTACTCTTTCTTAGTTGTTACTCTCAGAAATGATCGAAGTCTACAAGACTTCTTGGTAAACATAAAAATAAGTCTATTTAAAGAAGGCAGCTTTGTGAACACAATCCTCGAAAGACTGTTGCATAAAAGTAAATTTAGTTCAGGATATTCAGGAGAAGAGACTAAGAATTAAACAAAGATTCTAGACTTACTTTTTGGGGGGGGGGAGAAAAAGAGAAAGACTATATTTTTATAGCATGCTGAAAGAAGAATATTGCCTTTATAGTTTACATTGTATATCACACTTTTTTGTTTAAATTCTGTTTATGTTGCTATTTTTCCTTAATGCGAAGTAAAGATACTGTAAAATTTATAGCATACAATTAGAAACATAAAATAGCAGATTTTTCAGTTTGTACAAAAGAAGATCTGATTATTTTTAGTAAGTTATAGCTGTTACCTAAGCAAATTCATATTCATGCCTCGTGTCTGGAAATTTAAATCTTCTCTCCTTCAGAAATTAATAAGGAAGATAATTGAAGTTCTGGAACTCATGTAGACTTTAGATAATGAAATTATGTTTTCAGGATTTTTCAAATCAAATTAATTGCAACTGATACAAATCTTGGCTCAAATCTGATAGTTTTTGATCCTCAATCTACAAACATCATACTTAAGCTAAAGTCTTTAGCAGAGTAACTAAGCTGCAAATGATTAATCATCCACATTTCTCTTTTATTATCAATACAGTATATTTCTTCAAATCAGACTATTAAATGTAAGCCCTGTGAACTTACTATGCTTAATAACACACTGGAAAATAGTCAATGTACCTAAATGTACCTAAGATTCTCTGTTGTAGAATCTAGCATCATGTCTTATTCCTAATTAAGATACTTGGTAATAAAAATCAATCAAGATGCTGTGTTTTCCAAACATTTCAAAGTGCTTAACAATCATTACTTTTTCAGCAGAAGGAAAATTGAAAAATGAAGTTTTGCATTTTAGTCTGACCTATATATTCCAGCCAAGTTTCAGTACCGTTTTGGATTCACAGAATAATTTAGGTTGGAAAGGACCAAAGAAAAGGAGGACATCTTGCCCAACCCTATGCTCAAAGCAGAGTTGACTTCAGGGATTAACGTGGTTGCTCAGAGCTTTACCCAGTCAATGCTTTGAGTGTTTCCAGCAACAGAGACTCTGCAACTTGTCCAGGCAACCTCTTTTGTTGGAACTTTACTTCTGTGCACTCAACAATGGTCCCCGACCTAAACACAATATAACGTAAGCTTCTGAGAGGAAGCTAAATACTGATGAACAAATGATCAGTAAAATTTTGTCTGAGGGAACAAGCACAGTTTGCTTCTGAGATACCAGTTATCTAGGTATTTGCAACAGTTCTATGGCAATAAAGGAAAGCTAAGTTTTTAAGAGGATTCTGAAAGATTGGAAGAGAGTAAAAGAAACAGATAAATTCGTATCTAGTTTAAGCAAGCGTAATACCATTGATTTAGTCAAAGCAATGCATTTTTATCTTAGCCCAGGAGCTTGCTTAAACCTTGCCAGCTGTAATCTCAAACTAAGGTATTTTTTTATTTTCCTGTTTTCTGTGGGTTTCATCTACTTATTTCTTCATTCAATGTTATTTTTTATTTATTCAAGATCACTTAACTTTTATATAAATCATTTTGATTTTTTTCATAAGAAACACTGAAACTTAGAAACTGATACCTGGTACCATATAATGGGATTAAGGTTAATACTGTTTCTGTTACAGTCAGGGAGCAAGATATCTGCCTCTAGCATTGGGGGAAAGGGGAAGATGGATATGTGTCTGGACTAGAGCTGGAACAAGAGGCTAGATATACAATATCATTGTATAGACTTTCCTATGGTCAATACAGATTCTTGGTGCATGGCAAAGTGAATTTGTCTCTCAAGGCGGGGCGGGGGGGGAAAGCATCCTGGAGTTTGTGTTCTGAACAAAACAATTACCTTGTAGTCAAAATAAACAGACATCATTTCTGCAGCTGTCCAAATCATGGATGCTTACAGTATCACTTTTCCCTGTGGTCCAAGATTAAATGTTCCATCTGCAAAATGATTAAATGAATTTCATAGGTAAACACATTTACCATTCCATTTTAGTGGAGTTGCCCTTCATTAGAGGCTGTCATTCAAAATTAATATGAGGAGCTATTACTGAGATGTCTAAAATGAAGAGCTGAATGACATAGTACTCATTTTTCAGAAGTATGGACGTTTTTGAAATGGGAATTGAACAGATAGCAGATTGATGTAATACTTAGTTACATTTTTATACCAATCACTCCTGTCAGTCAGTGTGGCAAACTAGAGGACAAAATACAACAGAAGAATCATTCAAAGCAACAAGCACAGACAAAAGAATGTCCTTCTCTTGTCCATTTTGCTTGTAACACTTCCACGAACATGGAAGAAGGTTTGGGGTTGTGTTTTGGTTTGGTTTTTTTTAAATAATAATAACACAAATTATTGACTATTCAATTAATTTAAATTTCAAAAGCAACAATGGGCACTAAGCCTATACAAGCTTAGTGAGCTAGAATACAATTTGTATATCAATATTGGACTAATATTTTTATCTGGAGTTCTAGCTGACACAGGAAAGGTTAAGAAAATAGGAGAGGAAAAATTTCAAGTATGATTGTATTTTCAGCAAATACTGTGTGCAAAATATCTGTTAGCCTTTCTGATTTATTTGCAGAGTAACAGATCACCAGAATGAGGTGATCTTACATATTATTCCATAATGTTATTCATTTAATTTTCTACTCTTTCTTCTAGCAGATATTTATACTTCTTTTCTCTTTAACAAAAGTCTGTATTTCCTTTAATATGTAATCATAACTGTTAGAGTACGACTATATTACAGTCATACTTTGTGTGGGTCTTTTTTGAGGTATGAATTTTTGTGTCCTTTTTATAACATACGGCATCTTTGGCTGTCTGCTTGTCAAGGGGAGGAAATATTTCTTATAGCTCCTATCCTACCAATTCCGTTTATATGTTGTCGTATCTTGACACTATTGACATTTACATATAAGAATTAGTATTGTTTAGTTTGATTAGAGCATGCATCTGCTCCTGAAAATTATGATGCTTCAGTTTTATTTTACTGTTTACTCTCATTACAATGACAATCCATTGCTGGTAATTAGATTACTGTTTACTTCAAGACTGAAACTGAGCAGTACTCATCTCCCTTCAGCAGCATCTGTATGCACCTACCATCTGTTCTTCTCATGTGGTCGTGAAGAAGTATAGGTAAAAATTTCTTCCTTTCACTTTGTGAATAGTTTCTAAAATTTCTCAATATTTGCTGCTAAGCAAATTAGCACCTTTCTTGTGTTTAGAGTTAATAAGACATAATATAATATCCTTCTTAAAAATATATATTTATCTATATCAGGAAAGACTAGTTTTCATTACTGCTCTAGCGTTTTATAATAATTTCTGTAAGAAAAGTATGCTGTAAAAGATAGGTGGCAATAAACTGAAGCCTTCTGTAAGCTTAGAATTTATTTTAGTATCAATAAAATTCAGTAAACTGTTTCATCATGGCAACCTGTTGCCAGTTATATAAGATTACATTTAAAATACTGATACCTTAGGTAGACTTATTTTTTCTCTTGAGGAAGTAAAGTAAAATAAGGGCAGTTTAACATGTGCATCTTATTTATATTGTTACAAAAATCACATGTATGCTGGGAGAATGGCCAAGATCCATGTTTGACATTTATATGGTAGAGAGAAAGGAGCCACATTTTACCCATTTAAAATTCTTTGATTTCATCACAGTTTTTAAATGTCTCTAAAACAATAGTAAACTGTGTTTTAATGGCATTAAATCCCTTGTTATTATTGTAAAATATGCAAGGCAGAACACTGTATAACTTCAGTTATACAGTTATTCGGTTATTCAGTTATTGTAGTCTGAGTTTTCTTCTGTCACTGTGACCTAATTAGTAGTGAGGTTAGGGATGGAAGACTTTATAAGCCTAGCATTATGGCAAACCTGTTTGGCAAATATAACCACTTCCTAAATCCAACTGAACTGGCAACAGTTTGCATCTTATATCCTAGTTTGCTTTCTATAGCAAAATGTTCTTGTGTTTTGTTTGTACTATTGTTTGTCAGCAAGTAGATATTGGATGTCCTTGTTGAAAATGTAGAACACAGAAAATAATGAAAAAAGAAGACGAAACAAAAAGGGAAAATAGAGAGGAATATTATTAAAATGATGGTACTAAAATTCTAAAACTTCTTTCTTAAAACTGAAGTAAGAAGGCAAGGGCAAGTACTTGATGCAATTATTATCTCTGGTTTATATTTTAGTTTACTCCTTCTCTTCCACCTCCACAGACTGAATATAGCAGAATCTAAGGAATATAGAGAGGAAAGAGGTTGGCTGTGTACAATGGAGTGTATATTTGATTATTTGGTAATGGTTTCTAGCTTCACACAAGCCTAAAATTGGCATTAACTATTCTTAGTTAATCTGCAGTTCTTAATCTCTAAGTGCAAGGTTAATGATAAAACAAATGATGGACAAATGGATATGGCTACAGTGACCATTCTGCTTAGTCTTAATGTACTGTCAAAGGTTTTTTCCCCTACCTCACTTTTAAAAAATACACACGTAAAGAGCTGTGTAAACATCAGTGATGAGAAAGGAAAACACTCAGCAATATTTTCATGGGAATTTAAATTTACATTATTAAAGTGCTGATCCTTTCTAATTCTAGACAATATTCATCAGAATAAGTGAAGATTGATCTAGTGCCTAATGTAAGCTTTGTTTCAGGAAATTGGAAAGATGAAAAATGTCCACTTAATGCATGCACTGAACTGGTAATTTAAGTACGTTCTGTTGGTTTCATAAAGCTGAAGCCCCATGTTCACATCACTGTTCAATGAGCATACATAACTAATGAGTAAAAATGTTATTTCTATTAAAGATTCTTAATAAACCATAAAGGGTAGATTGGAAAAATGATGGTTGTACAATTTTAGCATAAATAAAGGAAAAACATGAGAAAATTAAAGTCATCTAATAATCTTTTCTAGAGACAAATCAATTTTTAAAAAAATTTTCAGGAGGAAAAGCTAATATTTTGCTGATAAGCTGCAATTTTCTACTTAATAATTATCTTTTAGGGAACAGTCACATTTTATTAACATGACTAATTAACTCTCTGTACTGCCATGCTAATAGTGAAGGAAGCACAATAACTGAATATTGATAGCATGAGTTTTTAATAAGAGAAAAAAGTTAAATAGTAATGTGTTCCCCATATTCCATAGCAGCAATTTAAATGCAAATGTACAACACAAAAAGGACCACCATTTTCCTCCTACATTAAAGGAATGTATGCATTCTGGTAAAGCAAATTTTATTCAGGAACCAGCCTGAGAAAAGAGACAAGCTAACAGGGAAATGTCAGTTGTTAAAACACAGGTTAAAATCCTGGTCTTTTGAAGTCAATGAGGTCAGCAGGGCCAGATTTCAAGCAGGGTTATGTTTCTTGAAGTAAGAATTCAAAAGCAGTAATTTCCAAAAATCTAATTTCCTGAGTCTTATGCTTCTCAATAATTGCAAAACCCACTCCTCCTCTTGGAACAAAACTGGGACTACAGAATTTTGGAGAACAAAAACCTTTTCTCTAGGAATGTAGTAGATGGATATAGTATAGGACTGAGGTCTCATTGCTACCAACGGCACTTCTCTGACATAGGATTCAGAAGTCTTGCTCTACTTAAAGAGCAATGCATAGCATAATGGGGGACTACCCAAAACATAAAGTAATGGCATGAAACTTGGGCTGATGGAAATTTTTGCTGAGAAAGAGAACCTGGGATAAACAGTACAATAAAAGTAAAATGGAGATGTTCATCAATCAGCATTTTCCCATGTCTAGTCAGAAATTGTTGAGCTTGTGCATAGGCCTATATAAATTTTGTAGTCAAATAACAGCTCACAGTAAAGAGGAATGTTAGAGTTACATGGTGCTTCAAGGCATATGTGAACAACAAATTAGAACAGTTCTATGTATTGTTTCCAGCAAGAAATATTCATTTTCAGAACAGCCCTTACCTTCTGTAGAGAAAGACCTGACATCCGGATTTTACATCCAGCTAGATATTTCAACACTACTATCATATTTATAGCTTGATAACCTTACTTTCCTTTGTCATTTCTAATTTATAACACAGGCAGTCATCTAAATAATTCAGATTGAATGTTTGCACTTGCAAAGTGGAGAAAGCTGAAAGACTATGAAAGGAAAACCTGCAATCTTTTTCTAGTACCTTCCAATTATGCTTCCAGAAGGATGAAGGGAAAAATAGATACCAAACTGACATTCGGACGTATTAAACAAATTCAGTCCTACATTGCGTATCTATATGAGATTTAACCTCACACTGTCAGTTGTGGCACTGCATAAGGTTGCTAATATTTT
Organism: Buteo buteo; assembly: GCF_964188355.1. Taxonomy (NCBI): domain Eukaryota; kingdom Metazoa; phylum Chordata; class Aves; order Accipitriformes; family Accipitridae; genus Buteo; species Buteo buteo. Next base: position 15,470,428 of record NC_134173.1, on the reverse strand, counting down.
CTTGTATGGAAATCAAGTATGGAAACACTTTCATTGGAACGTAAGCAAAATACAAAGAAATATTGTCTATGACATTTTTCAGATGGTATTGTAGGTTTCTACTGTTATTATGAGGTTCCAATTTATTTTTTTATGATACAGGATCCTGGAATCACTTTCTTTCTCACATTGTGTCCAGCTCTTTAGTTGAGAGGAACCCTTTTTCTTTTCTTTTGTGCCTTATTTCCCTTGCTCTTACTACCCTCTAATCAGAGTAGCCATTAATGTGAAAGCTATCTGAATTGAAGCAAGGATTGATGAAGGGACTTTCACCCTAAATTTATAATTGGAGTTATAATAACCAGTTTCTTCACAGTGTTGCATTTTATTATAACAGTTCATAGCTAAAAGTGCTGAGAAATTATTCATGTCAAAATTAGAATAAAAAATGAAGCTCAGAAGTGCAGAAAGCAAAGAAAGCAAAAATTTGACTTTCACAAGAAACTGTAACCCAAGACTAGGTCCTTTAGACAATTGTGGGGGGCAAGGGTGGAAATTAACACTACAGAGCAAATAGTGTTAGGAACTGTTCCCAGGGCTAGGAGTAGATATTATTAAATACAGCACTTCAGATAAATAATACTGAAAATCAATTGTAATCTGTTAATAATAGCCTCAGACAGGATCATACTAGACATAGTGTGCTGTTGTATACTACATTCCTACCAATCAGCGCCGCATCATTAGCCAGATAAGAGTTATATCTTTACAAATGTATCTGAAAAGATGTTTTTCACTGGAAATTTGTTCTTAATTATTTTCAGTTAGGAGCTTCTCATGTTCTTAAACAATACCCATTCCTTACAAAAGTATTATACTGTGAAATGTCCTATGTGTTCCTGTCATCTTGTAATAGCTCAGTGATGAGAATCCCCATCAGGGGACCACTGGCTGGGTTCCTGCTTTGCTTTACTCAGATTAGCAACTTGCTGTTCCAGCTATGAAACTCAAAACCAAATATCGGAGCCTCTACTTCAATGCATTTCTCCAGCCTCGGTTCTGTGGTAAACTTTCCTGTCTGTCAAATCATATTCAGTGTGAGTATTCAAGTACAGAAGATCTCTTATTTTGCAAATAGTAATTGTAATAATAATTCAGATAGAAAAATGCTTATTTCTAGAGCTATTGGTGATATTTTTGAATCACAAAACAGTAAGTTTATTTTTAAATTATCTCTACCGCAGTGGAGTTACTTGGCAGCAAATTAATTGAATAAATAAACAGAGACTTTTTCATATACTGATACTCCATGAAAAGCATTTGATCAGAAGTTTGGTTGTAGTTTATAAATTAACTACCAGCATGATTTTTAGAGATACTGTGGTGACTGAGAAAAAACAAGAAATACATACTATGTCAGCGTGTAACCTTTCTTCAGTGAATGATTAACTTGTGGTCTTCCTTTTGGTTTTGCTCTTTTCTTACAGCAGGTCATCTTCAAACCTCCTTCATTTTAACCATTAGGAAAGTAATGTTGAAGAGATTCATTTGAGATGTAAACAAACAGAAATAGATTACAGACGGAAATACTGACTATAGAAATCAGGAGCTTTCAAATAAATTAAATGGTCAAATCTAGCAGTATTTTTTTTTCTCTTTTCTTTTGATGAATACATAGGTAAGAACCAATACTTCTCCTGAGCTTTTTGGCTTCAGAGTTTCTGACTGGAAAACCAAGTTGAATGCTTTCTGTCCTGTCATCTGTAGGAAATTAGGTTATAAAAGAAAGCATGCTTGCATAGCTTCAAGACATTCATACTTACTGCAGTGAAAATATAATTATGGCCTCCATAGTCTGTCTGACCTGTGTTGCTAAAGATCTTTCTTAAACATTCACAACACTAACAGGAAGTTAATCTACAGCTCTGTTTGGCGGGGGGGGGGGGGGGGGGGGTGGTGGTGGTTCTTTTTTTACGTAAGAGAGATCTGGAAGTCTCATCAGAATGTAGCAATGATTTTCCTGGTAGTGTTGAGAAATTCACATTTGTAATATGTAGGCAACTGTTTGGACACATTGAGAAAAATCCATGGGACTATTTCATAAAGGTATAATTTCTGGTGTGAACAGTCGAATTTTTAGCTCTCTTGGACTGTGATATTTTGTTGGCTTAATAAAGACTCTCAGATAGTGGGCAGTAGGCAGCCTTGTGTGGCTTGCAAAATCAATTATGCTTCTTGAGTTTTCAGTTAACGTTGGCTTGGATCCTTGTGATTTTCTGGTATATAAACTCCAGAGCAATACTCTTTCATATGCTGGAGGTCATCATCAAGCCCTGAGCACTGGAAAAAAGAAAAAAAAAACTTATGCATACATAAGTTTACCTTACTGTGTCTTTTTGGGGTTTTGGTTTTGGTTTTGTTTTTTTTTTAATTAAAAGTTTGATGACTAGGAATGTAGCACTTATGCGGTTCTTTAAAATTAATATGAGCTGCAAATGCTTGCAGTAAACAATGATTAAAATGTATGACTCAAAACTATGGCTGCTGGGTTGGCTTTTTTGTAATTTACAAATATCAGCTAAACACAAAATTATGTGCTGTATGTAGCAGAGCACCGTATAATTACTGTCAGGAGTGACACCACTCAGCCTGCTGAGTGAGAAGGCTGGGCTTTGGGTTGTTGTTTTTTCTTTATTCTACTATAATAGCTGTGTTTATGTATTAAACTGCCAGACTGCCTGATTAAGTTATTATTGTTGAGATTGCCTTCTTCAGAGCTAAATGTTTTTGGAATAGCTGGGGTGCTGGTTTTGTTTTCTGTCAGTATTGTTAGGTTTTTGTAACACCAAGAACAAAAACAAAACCCCAAGTCTTTTCATTTCTGATGTTGTTGAAGTATATTTGCATCACATCATGGGGAAAGATTTTCACGTTTGTTGTATTGTTTGATCTTAAAAACCATAAGAACATATTGCAGGCTGCTTGACTTACTTCTGCTGTTGCCATCCCCTAGTGATGTCTTAAGCTCCCCCAAAAGTTTCTAATTGCTTACTTGAATTTTTAATCTAATGTGAATACTAATGTGACTCATGAATAATGATAGGTTCCTGGCACAAAGATTACATCTAGAGGTAAACCCTTTTAAGAAAGGCTGTTGAAGAAAGTCAGATTTTATTTGAGGTTATGTAGAAATATAAAGAGAATCTCTGAAAAATCTTGTCGTATTCAATCTTAATATTTTGAATAAACTTCATTGTAACAGAAACACACAAAATATAACATAGGGAAACAAAAAGCCTGAAAAATAGTCACAACCACTCTACCAAAGAAAGAAACATTGTAATTAAGTACCTTATGAAGTTAATTACAGAATAAGTTAGTTAAAGAGTTTAGGTTGGATATTACTTTGTCCTTTGCAAGTTGTGATCAGCCAAATGAATAATACAGTTACAGTAGTCAACATATATAAGGTTCCCAAAACATCTTGGCTTTGTCTCATGGAAGATTAACAAGCCATTTTAGCACAGAATCATAGAATACCAGCTTGGAAGGGACCTCAAGGATCATCTGGTCCAACCTTGGCAAAAGCACAGTCTAGACAAGATGACCCATCACCCTGTCCAGCTGAATCTTAAAAGTGTCCAAGGTTGTGGAATCCACCACTTCCCTGGGGAGATTATTCCAATGGCTGATTGTTCTCGCTGTGAAAAATTTTCCTCTTGTGTCCAGTCGGAATCTCCCCAGGAGTAACTTGTACCCGCTACTCCTCGTCTTTTCCAAGGCAGTCTCCATTTTCTTTGTAGCCACCCTTTAAATACTGGAACATGGTGATAAGGTCTCCCCAAAGCCTTCTTTTCTCAAGGCTGAACAAAGCCAGTTCTCTCAGCCTTTCCTCATATGGCAGGCTTCCCAGTCTTTGATCATCTTTGTGCCCCTTCTCTAGACCCTCTCCAGCCTGTCCACAGCTTTTTTATATAGTGGGGACCAAAACTGAACACAGTATTCCAGGTGTGGCCTGAGAAGTGCTGAGTAGAGTGGGATAATAACTTCTTTATCTCTGCTGGTGATGGGCTTGTTGATGCAACCCAACATCCTGTTGGCTTTCTTTGCCGCAGTAGCACGCTGTTCTCTCCTGTTGAGCTTGTTGTCCACCAGGACCCCCAGGTCCCTTTCCACAGAGCTGCTCCCCAGCCAGGTAGATCCCAGCCTGTGCTGCACTCCTGGATTATGTGTTCCCAGGTGCAAGGTGTTACACTTGTCCTTGTTGAACTTCATAAGGTTCTTGTTAGCCCACTCTTCCAACCAATCCAGGTCTTCCTGCAGGGTGGCTCTCCCTTCTGAAGTGTCCACTTCCCCACTCAGTTTGGTATTATGAAGATACTCAATAGCATTGGGCCCAATATCGATCTCTGGGGGACCCCACTTGTGACAGGTTGCCAGTTTGAACAGGAGCTATTGACCACCACCCTCTGGGTGCAGCCTGTCAGCCAGTTCCCCACTCACTGCACAGACCACTTGTCTAGACCATAACGCATCAGTTTCTCTAGGAGGATGCTGAGGGAAATCATATCGAAAGCCTTGGAAAATTCCAGGTAGACAATGTCCACCACTCACCCCACATAACCAAGCAGGTTACTTTGTCATAGAAGGTCATCAGATTTGTCAAGCACAATTTACCCTTGGTGAATCTCTGCTGGCTTTTCCCAATCACCTTCTTCATTTGACTTGTGATAGCCTGCAGGAGGATTCATTCCATAACTTTCCCAGGGACTGAAGTAAGACTGATGGGCCTATAATTTCCTGGATCCTCCTTTAAGCCCTGCTTGTAGATGAGGGTGACATTAGCCTTCTTCCAGTCTTCTGGGATGTCCCCTGATCTCCATGACTTCTCAAAGATTATGGAGAGTGGCCTCATAACAACGTCACCCAGCTCTCTTTACACCCTTGGGTGAATATTTTCAGGGTCCATTGATTTGTAAGGGTCAAGCTCCTGTAACAGTTCACATACCAACTCTTCCTTCAGTGACAGCAGGTTTGCATTAACCGGGATTTTTGTTCCCAAGGCCTGGGGCCCAACAGTGCTGGTAAAAACAAGAGGTGAAGAAAGTGTTGAGAAACTCTGCCTTTTCAGTGTTGTTGGTGACTAATTCACCTCTCCTGTTTAACAGCAGGCTAGTATTTTCCTTCTGTTTCTGCTTGTTTTTTACATACCTGAGGAATCCTTTCTTGTCATTTTTGACATCTCTGGCCAATTTTAATTTGAGCTGAGCTTTTGCTTTTCTAACGGCATCTCTGCATGCAGACATAACATTACTGTCCTCTAACATAGTTTCTAGGAACATTTTGGTGACAATATAGTGTACAGAAATAATTTCTTTAATTGATCAGTGTGCAATCACGTAAAAGCAAGCATCTGCCTAAATACACTTAAAAATATTTTTAATTAAGAAAATTAAGTATAGTAAAGATGCAGTATGTTTCACACCAGCTGTATAAACTCAGAGTGACAGAGGTGCCTTGGCCAAACATTTAGGGGAAAATTGTATTTTTCAGTGTCCTGAAAGTTGACAAATCCCAGTTCTGCCAGATCAAGGCAAGAGTACAAAAACGGGGAGCTGCTAAAAGAGAAGACTATTAGCTCATTGCTGTCTCTCAAGCTCTCTTTCCTCCCATCACTCTCTCCCCCTCACTTGTTCTATTTCTCTTCCCCCCCCCCCTCTTTCCCTCTTTTCATTTTTTATTTTTTTTTAATACCATGGATCACCAGCTTCAATACTGCTTTTTTCAACTATGGCAGCAGCAGGAGAACCAGATTGTAAATCACAGAGTATCTCGCACGGCTGAGTTATCCCTGTTTATTTAAAGCTCACGCAGACCACAGAACACTGACCTATGCAGACTGGTTGGAACATTTCGTTATTTAAACTTATTACACCTTGCCCATGCCTTATAACTGCCATATGTCTTGCCCAAAAGTGCCATGGGTTTTATATGTTATGTTAAGCAGACATGCCCAAGAAAAGATTTCAGATTTGATTCTTTTAATCTAAGTTCAATTTTGTTGTGATTTTGACCTAACCATGTAAATATCATGGTCTGTCAAAAGGAACAAATTTCATGCTATTTAATCCGCAAAACACCAGTGAGGCCTTCAAGTGTAAAACACTATAAAATTTGACCAATGGAAGCTTGAGGAAAACTTTTTATTGCAGATCCATTAGATGAAGATTTAGTTCTATGCTGTGAACATGAATAAGAAAGCTATGTAAGCAAAACCACTCTGTGAACAAACAATGGTTTTGACTTTGACATATGAAACTAGACTGGAGGGCAGGGATGTTTTTTAAATTACCCATTAAAATGTGTAAAAAATATTTGATGTGTTATAAATGTTACAAGTAAAATAAGTTAGAAAATTTAAAGAATCTTAAAAAGTTAAGATGGAAGAATCTGTTAGAATAAGATCTTCCTTTTTGCAGGAAATAATTTAAACTGGTTATTCACTTTTGGGTATTACCAAAGAGTATACTTTTTGGTATGAATAATGTCCAAGAATACTAATATAATTTCTACTGGAATTTTTCAAAAAAAAAGTTAACTAAAATTGTTTTTCTGTACAATGTAATAGTATTCAAAAAATTAACGGAGTTTACAAATAAAAGCTATTTTATTCCAGCACCTAGAAGGGTTTTTTCCTAAGAACCTAAGCAAATTGCATCTTCTAGACTGATATATTTGGGGGTTTGGATAAATTATTCTAAGTCAAAACTTTTAGAAACTTGTCACTTAAGATAATTAAAAAAGGAAAATAATCCAAATAATAGCATGTAGCACTTATGTGTATCTTATCTATTTAGATCTTGTCCCTTGTAATTCTGCATGAGATCTGGAATTATCTCAGGGGCTAATGAAGGGCAAAATACTCTGGCAGGAATGTGTCAGTATGACAAGTACTGCTTATTTTTATCACAGAGAATTAAAGTACCATTTTTATTTCTTGCCTGCAGTATTTTCCATAGCACTGTTGACTACTCCTGATTATCCTAGATTGTCTGACCAAAATGAGATATTTATTCGCTCGTTGGCTCAGAACCTCCAGCAGTGTTTTGCTTCTCTGAAATTGGCATTAATATTGCCCATTGGCTTTGATAATTAAATTGTACACCTGTTCAAAAATAAGCACCAGATTGTTAATGATTCTTGGCCATCACACTGTCAGTAGTTTTCCAACAATATTTCTCTTCAAATTATCAGAACGTTTTTGTATTCCTCTAATTGTGACATGAACTATTCCAAGTCTTCCATGGCAATATATCGGTAAAACCTTAAGTATCTGATTTCTAAGTCAATAAGACTGTAGCTGAAGTGGGAAACCTGCTGAAAAGAGGGTCATTCTTATTAAGGGTTCTTTAATTAATCACCTCCTAATTACTCTTAATAAGACATAATTCATTTTGGTTATTTCTACAAAGATATAAGAACTCTATAAGTAAATCACTGGATGTTAAGTAATTATAGTAAACTGAAATCCATCATATCATATTCTCTGAGAAAAATAACTTGTCATCTTATATTTAAAATTGCAGGTTATTGAGTAGCTATGAGGAGAATATCAGTAGCAGAAAATAATTAAGAATAAACTATCCCATACATAAATATTATTACTTGCTATCTTTTTTCCATAATAGATGGGATCATACGCTATCACTGTTAACATGTTAGAGCTTTATGAATAACCCTTTCTTGCATATTCCTTTACTTAATGAGTTATGGCAAGATTTATGAGCTTTGTGTTTCATGTAGGGCCTTTCCACCAGGTCAAGGCTTCATTGCACAAATTGATCATTGAAAGAGCAAAGTACAAAAGGGGTTAATACAGTATATTAAAGCCTCTCCTAACCCTAATTCTTTGACTTTATTATTTTATTATAATCTGATCTATACATTCCTAGAGACCAGGAGGGCAGAAAGATGCATCCTTGGACACTTTCTGAGTATTACACAAAATAAAGTGTTGTCTTCTGTTGTCATTCACTCTTTCCATATGTGAATTCGTCATACAGTTGAAGTTTGGCTTCTCAAGTATTGCTTTATTTTTTATTTTTTTTTTTAGGGCACGTCCTGTATTTTAGAATTGATATTTACTTCCTTTTAAACACAATTCCATCTTTTCTTTGCAGCTAATTTTTTACCTGATTACTTGTGGTCTAGACAATCCCTAGAGCAAGAACTCTTTTGCTCTCCATAGCATCTCAGCCTGCTCAGTGGGGTCCCAGGTTGCTGGACCTCCCAGACCCAGAAGCAAAGATATGGCAGCATGTAAGCGTGTCTTTTCTGTACCAAAGAGCCATCTGTGTGGTACTATGAAGTTGGTTACTGCATCTGGCAACAGTACTGCTTTTCCTGGGATATTCCTTATTGTCACCTTGCAGAGCTAGAATCTCAGTAGCTGGCACTGCAGTTAGATGAGCATTGCGTTCAATTGGGCCATCTTCATGATATATTCTAATAGCTTCTGCTCAGACTGCACATCTGCTGTATGGCCAAAGGCAAATTGATGAAACAGTCCATGCAAAACAGTATAACCAGTAACTCTTTCTCCATTCCCCATGCCCTTTTTATATGCCCAGGCTGACTCTGGCTGCCATACAGAGCACCAAGGAGCCTTGACCTGTTCCAGGGGGAGTCTTACTGCTTTCTTCCTTCATTAAAGTCCCTGATTTTTATCTTTTGTTCTGATTCAGTTTGTATTACCTGTCTCAAGGTTCTGCAAGCTTCAAATGAATGTGAACAGAAAAAAAAAAAAAATACTGTTCAGACCATATGCATCATTAAACTGTATCCATATCTGTCAGCCAAGAAATTTACAGCGTAACTGGCACACTACTTAGACATCTCTCTATAATGTCCCCAGAGGTCAGTGCTTTAAAGGAAGGTTTATCTGGTTGCATGCTGCACCAATCCAAGCTGCTTTCTGTTTTGGAGCTGTGCTTTACTTTACCTGAAATAAAAATCCTTCATAATCTGGAGAAGAGATACAAATTCTGTACAGAGACACAAATGTAGAGTTGCGGGGTGCAGAGTTGCAATTTTGTTAGTTGAATAGTAGCTAGCGTGCTTCCACAGTTTGTGTATTTCACTAGTCTTAAATTAAAGTCACATTACATATATTCCCATTTTTATGGATACAGCTTCCAGAAAGCAACCAAGCCAGCCTCTGCTGTGGCAAGAAAGGCTTCCCCATTATCTACTCTATGCACCATAAGCTGTGTCTATGCTGAACACTTATATTTCTGTTTCCCTTTTTGCTCTCCTTACTATATTCATGTGGCCATAATGTCTACATCTTGATTTGTTCCATGCCTGTGGTGTCTCTTGAAGCCTGTGAACTTGCACCAAATCCTGTTCCCTTTATTTAGATTGTGCCTTTTTTACCTATGAATGTTACATCCAAGGCTCCCCAGAATCTGTACTGGCTGCACTGTATCCTGGGATCACATGCCCTTCAACTAATCCTGTCTTTGACATGTCTGATATATGTTTGGATGCCAGGTCTCTCAGTTTTCCAACACATGCATTTAGTAGTCTTCCCCACAGGAGTATATCGTGCCTGCTATCATCTAAAAGGTCTCGAGGGCAAGACTTCTGAGGAGCAGGTGAGGTCACCTGGCTTGTTCAGCTTGGAGAAAAGAAGGCTGAAGGGTGACCTCATGGCAGTCTACAACTTCCTCAAGGAGGGCAGCAGCTGGGGAGGTGCTGATCTCCTCTCTCTGGTGACCAGCAACAGGACACAAGGAAATGGAATGAAGCTGAGTCAGGGGAAGTTCAGATTGGACATTAGGAAAAGGTTCTTCACTGAGAGGGTGGTTGGTCACTGGAACAGGCTCCCAGGGAAGTGGTCACAGCACCAAGCCTGTCAGAGTTCAAGGGGCATCTGGACGATGCTCTTTTAGTCTATCATTTATTTTTAGGTAGTCCTGCAAGGAGCAGGGAGTTGGACTTTATCCTTATGGGTCCCTTCCCACTTGAGATATTCATGATTCTATGTGACCTTGTTGACATCATTATTGGTTTTAGGTGGTGAGAATAAACCTTGACAACAGGTTTTGTTGTTGTTTTCTTCCCATTCCTACTGGGAACAGAAAAGCTTTGTCCACATTGCCCTGGTTCCTCATCATCTCCACTAGTCTCTCTTAACTTATGTTAACAGGGAGTTAACCTATGTTAACTCTTAACCTATGTTAAGAGTTAAGTTAACTTACCTTTTGTTCCACTACCTCATGTTGTCCAAACTTTCTTCTTGGTTTGGAAATATGTCTTTGACAGCATACTGAGGGCCTCCATGGTGCCCTCACAGTCTTTCTCACATGCTTTGTTAATTATCCTTTCTTCTTTGCTGTGGCTTTCCCTAGAGTGACCACTGACTCCAAGTTTCATGTCCCATTTACTGTGCAATAGCATGAAAATTTTTGTTTATAAAACTAAATGAGTTCCATTTGTTAAGACAAAACTAGTTTACCTAGACTTGTGAATACAGCTAGTATTCCAGACCAACTTTCTTACACCTCCTCCAGTATTTTCCCTTCTGTAGTATGGGGTCTTTTAATCTACAGGCAGACTGGTGTCATCTGTGGCAGCAAAAGCATGTCCACACCATTTCCAAAAATCTAGCCTGAAGACAAACTGAGAGAATAATCCTTTCTTCCTCCCATCGCAGGCAAAAGAAAAGAAAGTATGTGAGGGAAAATGAGTTTTCTTAATCTTGTAAGTGGAAAAGCCAAGCTCAACCACTGCTTCTGACATTTTGTAATTTAGCACAGTAACTTGCTACAGGGTCTGTATTGACTACAATCCCTCTATTCCAATTATCCAAAACTTTTGTCTGTATTAATTACCATCTAACACATTAGGGACTGAAAAGGAAGTTGTTCTCCATGGTCAGCATTTGATCCCTTTCCGAGCCTTGGTTACCTATAAGGTCAATCATACTGAACATAAAAGTGTTATTCATGCTGACACTGCTTTTCTCAATGTATTTGGAAATCCTCAGCTAGAACAAATAGACTTTAAATACTGTTATAGAATTCAACAAAGGAAAAAACCTAACAAAACAAAACAACAACCTACCACCTATACAAACAGGCTAGCAGATAGTGCCTTATTCTGGATGTTGTATCTCAGCATTTATCAATCCCAGCTGCAGCCATTATTTTTATTTGGGGGGGATTCTTTTTTTTTAACAAAGATATATAAAAATATTACTTCAATGTAGTGAGGCTATAGAGCCATCTTCTGAGACACGTTATAAAGTAATTTAAACCTGTATTGTCAAACAGTAGTGTGTCATTTTAATGAACTTAGGAAGCAGTTTAAGAAGTAACCATATTTCTATCCAGGGATAAAACTCAAAATATGAGTTTTGTTGCTATATGGGATTTGTGGTTTGGGTTTTGGTTGGTTTTTTTTTCAGCTCATGTGATAGCTGCTGTCATTTCCAACACAGCAACCATGAATGACAGTAGTCTAGAGCTGTTGAAATATCTGCATTAAAAAAGCAGTTAGAAGTAGCTGGAGAAATATGATGGAATGGCCTGTGTATTCCAATGTTAATGTGCTTGTTCAACGGAGGATAAAATAAACGAGGAGCAAAACAATAATGCCAAGAACAAAGACAAACTTCCTTGAAACAAAGCACCAGTATTAGGAATGTAAAAATTGTTTACTATAACACTTTCATATCAAAGTAAAACCAAAGAGGAAAGTGTTCATATGTAATACTCTTAATTGAGTTCCTAGCATCTTTATCACAACTGGCCTATGTTGTATATGGCAGGCTCCAATCATCAGGAGGTATATTACAAACCTGTGGCACCACTGGTGCTAAAGAATACATTCTCAAATGCATTAGCAAGACTAATTAACAAGACAGACTCAGCATATGTAAACAAACCATTTAGAAAGGGAATATAATACTCTTAAATCCAGGATTAAGGCAAATACTAAATATCTTCTATTACACAAATTATTCCCAGTCAGTCTTTGGTTGAATTCATATATATTCTTGTAAAATGGCTGATAGTATCTGAGGGGTGGGGTGAGTCCTCACACTAATAGTGTACTGGCTTGATCAACACAGACATCTTGTAGAGCTATTGCAGTGCCTGAAGAAGGCTGCACTTTCAAACACAAAATCATTTTTGGAGGAAAATAAGTGACATGATTGCATCTCCTTGTCACACAAGATATTAATACTGCAGCTCATTTTGTTTATATGATGTATTGGCTTTTCTAAAAATATAAACACTCTAATGTTATAAAATAGAACATTTTCAATTTAAAAGACTTTAGTGTTTTATTTGTTTTCCTGTGTGCATATAATACCCCTCAGAGCCATCGAGAAGATCCCCTCAACTTTCTCAAGATTGTTGAAAATAATTTAGAAACACATAACCTGATTCTTCAGATAAATATTTTGGGGGATGCTCCTAATTTCTTTTTGACTTTTCTGAATCAACTGGAAATTTGAGTAACATTTGGTCCTATTAATTTTCAGGGGAAATAAGTACAAACAAAATGTATATAAATTTAAATCTTTTAAAAGCAAATGCATAGATTTCAAACTACTGGTGTGCTCTGGTTTTAAAATAATGTTGTTAAAGCCATTGTCTAAAAAGTCAGGATTTACACAATCTCACTGAAAATGTTGATAGTGAATGATAAAATATAGCTGCAAAATATACTAAGTAATAGAAAATTGAAACATTTAAGGGATGTCTCATAAATTCTTTAAAATACTCATATGCTAAGTCTGTATTGGATATTACTGGCATTTAATTAAGGTTTTTAAAATTTAAAAAAATGATCTTTGAATAAAGAAAAAGATTTGCAGGTATTTCAGTCACACCTGCATTTGTAGTGAAAACCTGAAATAACTAGAGAGGTGGGGTTTTTAAGTTTGTTTACTCTTCAGGGGATGTAAAGCTTATATTTGACACAGAGACCTGTCCATACTTTTCTGCGTATTGTTCTTGCTATCCTGAGATCTATAAACTGACACCTTTCAAAAATATTTAGCAATTGTATAATAAACCTCAAAATAGTAGAGGAAAATACCAGATAATTTTCCTGGAAGAAAGATTCATGTACCTCCAGCTTTCTATATTTTTCTCTAGTACTATTGCTATAGTTTATTCTGTAGTTTAAGAAAAGAGATTAAACTGATACCTACTCCATGAGTTTTATTCATTTAAGTGCTACAATAGCATAATTACCACCAAAGAAAACTTAGGGAAAAAGGAAAACCAAACCGTTCTACACTTTTTCTCCCACACCATTTGCACCACCCACTGCTCTTCCTCAAATACACGTTGTCATTTTTAGTGAACTGGTTTTGATTTGGAGTAAGAGTTCAACAGCTAGTTGACAAATCAGTGCTACAGAGCTTGCATTAGCACGTTTTTCAGCCTCACCTGTTTTGGACTTCGAACTCCTGACTCTGTTGTTTGAAATTCCTTTTCACAAGCTATGCATCTAGTGTATTTCTCACTTACTTACAGGTATTAAATAATGACTGAAAAGATGGAAAACAAACTAAACCAAACTAAAAGATCCCCAAATGAATTAGACCAGTACCCAAATGCATGTTACAATATAATACAAAATATAGATGTGGTTTTTCTCAAGATTATATTTTAGAATATGATATAATGTGTATTTGCTTTTAGAACTGGCTCAACAGGAAAATGCTGGGCTTTCCCCTTCAAAATCAATCAATCTCTTCTGAAATACATGAATCAACATTGAGATTGTCTCAGTTCTTCCCACTCTAATTTCACCAGTGACCGTGTAAGTGTGGGTTTTATTGCACACTGGAAAGTATATCATAGCTTCGTGTCCTGCTCTCCTGCAGGTTACAAGAGAAGGATGACAAGATTTTAGCTCCCGTAATCACTTTAAACTTTAAGCCAGAGGATGCCATCGAGGCTATTAAGAAACCTGCAGCTCTCTGAAATTAATGAAAAATACAGCTGTGCAATGAGTACAGTTTTATTTCTGTGTTTAGTAGATTGGAAAAGAACCTCCTGGTAACAAAGAGAATTTCACAACTCCCCTGTGGACATCAGTAAAGCTGTACCCATAAATGTTGAAAAGCTCTGTTCCAGCTGGGTAGCATACATGAACAGCTCATAGACAACAGAAGAGACCAATCTTGATATTCAGAACGTTGGATGGATCAGACTCTCACAAGGTAGACTATTCCATTTTCAAAATCTCCTAGGCTTGCTTTTATACAGAAAAAGACATTGGTTTTATATTGGTTTACCTAAAAAATAGCTTATGCTTATAGCAATCATTGTACCTGGATATAATAGTAATAGTAACAATTAAAACCCTTTGTCTGTTATCTGCTTATAAGTTTGGCAGACTTCTATGGTAGAGTATTACATTGTGCTGGATGGCCTGAAGCTATGGGTGTACGTGCCTCTGTGTGTGTATATAGCTATATAAAGCTGCTATAAGGGTTTGGCAGCCTCCAGGACCATGCACTGATTTGCCTATGTCAAAATAATTCTTAAGTTTAAACTTTTTCACTCATAGTGCTTTGGAGTGGGGACTTTAGGCTGATTGATTGTTCTGCTGTCAGGTATATGCCTTTTGCATTTCCCATGAAAGCTTGAATATTCTGATGAAGCCTGTAGAAATCAATTTCCCACATTCATCGGAGACTTGTTAAGAGTTTTGCAGCAAAATGCTTCATAGCTTCTCTGTGTACCTGGCATGCATCAATCCTGACTCGCAAGGTAATAGCATATTTGCTCCAACTGCTCCTTCCAGCCACAGAAGACATCTCAAGCCGCCGTGTTTTGGGACAGGTTCTGCTCTGTGTTTGTAACTCTCCCCCCAACACCCGCACCCTGAGGAAGAGCAGCATGGCTGAGACTGGCAAAGGGCAGCAGGGCTGGACCTGACATGATGCAGAGTGGAGGAACTGGGATCAGAGGCAAAATAGGAAGGAAAAAACAAAGAATCAGATAGGAGGAGGAGATGGGACAGAGGGAGAGTAGGAGCAGAAGGTCATTAACAGGGCAGATGGGAATAGGGGAACAGTCCTCAACCATGCAAGTAAGACTATTATAAGTAAAATCTGGGTGCAACAAAATTTTGGTGATCTCAATTCTGTAATTTTTGAGATGTTTGATTTTGAAACCATACACCTCTCTAGGTTTTGTAGCAACAGGCAATAGGACAGCCTAGCCATAAGCCTTACTTTTCCATAACACATTTGCTCCATCGTTTGAACTTTTCATTTTTTCCCTGTGCTGAGGTGAAGATAAAATCTGCAGTTCTGTGTCACTTCCCTCTGCCCAAAATGGCTGTGGAGACAAACTCTTTCTCTGTCTTTTTGCCAGTAACAGTATGTCTTCCAAGAGCAAGGGAGGAGGAGACGGCAAACTTAACTTTTCAGAAAGACTGATCTGATTAAATTGATCAATATCTCTGTTTTTACTGAAGAAAATTAACTTTTTATTATATAGGATTGAAAGAATGAAAATAAATGTTTTGTTTGTATTAAGGGACCTCTTAACCTCCAGTCTATGATCTTATGAATCCGTGATCCAGTGTAATTCAGTTCCTTGTTGGAAGTACACGAGTTACCTCCATGGAAAAATAGTTTGAAAAGAATATATAAAATTTTAATTTCTTGAAATGAAATGGGACATCTGGGAATAAGGTTCCAGATTTCAGACTATATGAAAAATGAATTATTCAAATACTTACAGGGGCAGTAGTCTTCTTTGATCTAGCTTAACCTTCTTTCACTGAAAACGTGCCTTCCTTAATAGCCATCAAATATTGAGGTTCAGCAAATATTTAATTACTCTGAGTTTGCTTTCTTTTCTATGTTTTGTGTTTACTGGATAAAAGCCTTCAATGAGGATTTGATCATATTTCTTTAAATATTTACACACACAGGAGAATGAAAAAAAGTTTAATTAAAATTATATAGTTGATTAGCTTACCAGCAGCATTAAGCAACAAATCTATAGAATAAGTATTGAAATAATTATTTAAAACACTCTTTCTGCTAAAAATAAAAATGTATTTAAGCAGATCCTGCTATTCAGGGAATGACGAGATGAAGGTTTCAGTAACATAAAATTAGATACTTGAGATTTGGAACTGACAAAACCCACAAGAAGTTAAAATCTGATTGGTGTGCATTCTACAGTATTATCTCCTGCAGGAGTAATAAATTATGGCTAAACATTAATACATTGTGACTTCATCAACATTGCTAAATGTTTATGCTTTTATCGAATTCAAAATGGAAAGTTTATTTGAAAGTCTAAAAAAGAATTTTTTTTTCCCCCTTAGCAAAAGAGTGTGACGAATTGCATTTGATGCTGTTGCCACTGCAGAGGGGATATTAAGTACCTTGAAAGGATATTTAATTTTTATTTTATTTTATTTTATTTTATTTTATTTTATTTTTATTTTTTGAATAGTGTTATATATATATTAATTTATCACAGTGGGGGGTGACAATTCAAAGAACTGAATCAGTAGGTCTTGGGAAGTGAATCACTTCATGGCGATTGATTGATTCTAAACTTGTAATACCATAGCAACTCTTCCTCTAATCTAGAGATTAAAATATTCACATTTTTGACCTGACAAGTTGGCAGGCAGGAATCACAAGGATACTATTTCAATGAACATGAAAGATTATGTTATGGTGTGTAAAATGAATGTGGGAGAACATTGAATGATACATAACAGTTTTGTAAAGACAAGATCTTGCATACTTATTCTACCAGATAAAAAATCTCAGGCAAAGGAGAAACTGCACAGCATCCTGGCGCTATTAACTTCTGCAAAATAAGGAAATACTAATACTGTTAGTCTGTAACTTTAGAATTGGTCTTCCAGAAAAATTAAATTAATAATTAAATATATTATATTCTCTTTATCCTTCATTCTCAAAATTGAATCTGTTTTCTAAATTAACATCAGCAATGAATTTATCTCATGATATATTTATTAAGACCTTGAGTAACTTGTTTTCATTCATAGACTTTATGAGGAATTATCTGTCAGATGTACATGGAAAAAATGCATTTCCCCAGGTCCTTAATTCAATTCAGAAATCAACTAAGGAAAGGAAATGATAAATTTTGCTTCCTTTTTACTTCTTTTTATATTCTCTTTATTTAATTAGAAAGTGCCTGAGCTAAGTTGCCATTCTTTTCAAATACTTTCACCTACAGCTTTTTGAAAATGAGAAATATACTTGTGCGAGATGTTTTTGTTTGATACTTCTTCTAAAACTTTTACGCATGCTGATTCTGAGCAGGCGTTTCATAAGACTTCGCTGTGTTGTTTGCATGCATACAATCTCTAAAAAAAGTCACTAAATTTTAGTTTTCTGTTGCTTAATAGAACCTATGCAGAAGCAAATGTAAGGAGGTGGTGGATGGATTACTTATGAAGATTTAGGGGAACATAACAGAAAGAGAGTTTCCATGCTCCTTGAGTTGCATAGAACACTCTATAATTGTATTTGCCCTCTCTTATTAGATTGGAAAGCCAAGCAATAGTCTTCGATCAATGATCCATTGAAATTATAGCCTGCTTCTCTGCACTTAGCCCCTCTTATATGCAGTTTTCATCGGTTTCTTTAAAGCTGCAAAAGTTGCTAAACTGTTCATGCTAGTGATTTAATGTCAGCATTTCCATATTAGAAAAAAAAATTAGTGATCCAATAATCCAAGTCTTTTTTTTTCTTTTTGACTGACAATATAGTAATGTTCACAGTATCACCCACATTGATTCTTATGGGTTTGGGTAAGTTCAATATATGAGGATATTTTTATGTTATGCTGCTTATCTCCAATATCAACAGTATATATATATTATTATCTACTTACCATCAAAGAATGTTTTCTTAACATCATCTTCTTTTGTATTTTGTATCTGAACTAAATATCCATCTCAGAAAGCACAAGCATTTTGACATTATTCTATAACTGATCCAAAAAGAAAAACCTGACATACAAATCCGTCAACAAGATGCATACTTTCTATTTCACTTTATTATTTAGAAGTGATTAGGTCACTAGTGGAGCAAGTATTTGGTAAAATCGCTAACATTTTTTAAGGCAACAAACAATTAGATTCAATATGTGGTTGGGTTTTTTTCCTTAACCTTCTTATACATGATAATAACCCATTTTTTCAATGGGATTGAATTCATTTAATGGTTATTATATAAAGTAGAGATAACCAGTGTATTATTTAAAGCTAACCTTTCATGATTTTGTTAAATATAGCATTCAGAAAAGGGTGGAGTATCACCATGATTGTTCTTAAAATGAGTCATTGATCTTTCCTGAAATTGTTCTGTCACTAAACACAAGCACCATTTGTAGAATGATTAGTAGAATTACTAGCCTGGTAATGAAACAGGCAAATGCTTTACTGCTGATACTAAATATTACAATCTTGAAATGTAATTTTATGGAAAAGGTTTTTAAAGATCCACACTGGTTGCATACGAGTTATAAAAGAAAGACACTTCTTTCTACAAATCGTTTCAAATTTTAACTTTTCTGAATGTATCAGCATTAGTGGATGATCTTATATAGAACATTATAAATGTCTATCATGGCCCAGATTAGCTAATTTTCTTCAGTAAGAGTTTTAAAACATTGTTTGTAGTCAGCTGTGTATTTTCTGGTTCTTAAAGATTCTTCAACAGATAATTTGTCATGACAGTTTCTGTGTCAGTAGCTCTTTCCTTTATTCCTGAGAGCTTTAATTAAATCTTTTAGATGTGCTTATCACTTCTCAGCACATATTTCAGTTATATTTTATTCTGGAGACCAGAAGAGTCACTTTTTTCTAGTTTTCAGATAGTAATGTGAAGCATTTTTATGAGATAGCTTCTTTCAACAATATTTCCTAAAAGTTAAAGCTTACATTGCATACACTTTTTTTTAGGGCAACATGTTTGTCATCCATCAGCTCCATACTTGAAAGCCTCCTGCTGTGATTTGCATTTACTGTCACTTGCAAAAAAAATCAATGTATGTTACTCATTTTTTGTGAAAGAAGCTTCTGAGATGCTTTTAAATAATTGATTTTGTCTGCTTGCCCACACTGGAAGCATGTTTAAAGATATAACAGCAAACAAAAAACATGGAAGAATTTTGAAGCATCGTCACATCTCTGTAGTGACCACCATTACCAATTGAAATTCTATGACAATTCTCACAAAACACAATCTGAGAAAATTCACCAGGGTGTGGTATCATCCCATCACAGCAGTAACTGTGGTAAAGTTACTCTTCAGTAAAACTTCTGTATTGGTGATCACTGGCCTAAATATGAGGAAATCTGATGATCAATATTTAGATTTTGAAGAAGTACAAATTTTCAAAATTTAAGCCAAATTGTTTACTTGACACACACAAATCAGGTTTTGATGACATGTTATTTCATTTAAGAAGCCAGTTAGTAAATATGAATGTATATTCTTTATTGCATTGTAGTTTTAAATAGACAAATGGGAATTATTCAGAAGCACAACTTTTATGTTTGAGAGCTAAATGAAAAATTAATACTTCTACCCAGACCTGAACTACCAGAAAGCTTGTTATTCGTTGCAAAGTACATGAATTCAGAATAATTAAGAAAGTACTTGATACAGTTGCAACAAAGAGACACAATAGAAAAGTGAGAAAGTGGAAAGTAGTGTGAAAGATGTACACTAATTAGAAAGTGATGTATGACCAACTGCTGGGATTTATAAGCAATAATGCACTTTGCAGAAGGTCCTGGATACCTGTCATTTGAATGATTAATTATTTTCATAAGTACCTAGAAGATCTACTTCCATATTCTAGTGTCATGGCCCCTTTTAAGGAGGAAGGCTGCAAAAAAACTTGTTCCATAAGATCTGAAAAATAAAATATCTTCTGATGGGATGGTGGGAAAGTATAGAGCTAGAGAAGCAATATTGCAAAATTTGTGCCAAATAAGCTATGTTGTGTGAAACTGGAGCATATATAGCAAAGTTGCAAGAGTTGTGATGCTTCCAGTTTCACATATTTTAATAAGGTGCAGCATCGTTGGAGTCCAATACTATTCTAATGGTTTTTAATTCTTAAGTAAGAAATAGGGAAATGTTATTTTGACATTTTGTTAGGCCAGATTCAATCTCAGAAAGGAAATAAAATTATCATAATTATCTGAATTCCTTAAATTCATCAAATTAACAAGAAAATTAACATTGATTGCAAGGAAATATAATGGTGAAGATAGCCCGATGTCTTCCAAAGTAGAAACTGTAACTTCCTCTCATCCTTGAAGTCATAATACATGCAAAATACCACTGGGTTTTACTGGACACAGAGAAGTCACAATCTGACATACAAAATCCTGAACTTTGTGCTCTCTCTTCCTGCACTTTGAGACATTGGTACTGATTTAATGTAAAATAGAAATCCATGCTTCTAAGTCTGAAAGTTTCTCCCTGGTCAGTAAGACTATGTGTCTTAAATGTAGCTGGAGGATATAACAGCTGAAGCAAAAAGTCCTTCAAGTCCTAGCAGAGTGCATTTCACACTTACAATTCTTCTGACACAAACTTAAGAAGGGGTCTGAAAAAAAAAAATCGTAATTTCAAATGTTGTTCTGTATGCTCATTAATGCTTAACAGTTATGACAGAATAATACCACACAAAGTTCCATCTAAACTGGTATCCTGTTTCTGGTGGTGGACAAGAGTGGATTTGTGTAAGACTAAGAGCAAAGCAAACAGGTAGATATATGTCCCAGGAGTACAGTCCCAGATTCCAGGAAAATCAAGGTCACGGACTCCTCAGTCAGAGATGGTATCTTTTAAGCCTTATATGGCATATTCTTCTATTAAATTGTCCAATAGCTTTCTGGATCCCTGTAAAGCTTTTGTAACAGCCTACTACAAGAGCTCTCAAGACTTAATTGTGTTCTGTTAAAAGTTATTCTTTCTTGCATTAAACCTGCCTTCTGCTGGTTTCATCTGATGCTCCCTACTTTCCATAGTGTTAGAGATTGTGACCTGTTCCTGTTCACTCCATGGTATGCATCCTGAAGTCTGTTTAGTCATCCCTCCTGTGGAAGCCATCCCATACATTTGTTTACATGTTTGTTGCTCTGCAAACCTTTTCCTGCTTTGTGTGATTTCCTCTCAAGTACAGTGAATATTGTATTCAGTATTCAAGATGGGGTCATTTTATTGGATTAATATGGTAGCATAAAAACTATTGTGTTCTCCATTTCTTTTTCAATAGTTCACATCTTTTTTTTTCTTTACTGTTCCATAGCATAGTTACATTATCGTATCACTTTTCAAATTCTGCATAATTAACAACTTTTCTCATTCAAGGAAGATCAACGTGTTTTCCCTGAAAAAGCAATGGGGTAACTAAAAAAAACCAATTAGATTTATAAATGGAATAATTCAGAAGCTTTCTACTTCCAGTCCTGCCTTCAGATTATTTAGAATCTACTTGTCTCTAACTAATCAGAAGTTAGCTATTCCTGAATGACTTTTTTCTTCTTTTTTGAATATTGACAGTCTGATGATCACTTCTCACTGAATTGATTTCACTGTCACTTCACTTACCTGAAACTATCATCTTTATAGGCATATTTTTACAACCTTCATTAGTTTCTGTTCTTAATGCCATTACACTGGTGATTTTTCTATACCACAAGGTTTTCTTATTACAATTTTTGATAGCATTTTCTGGATTTTGTGCAACACCCCAATTTGAATGGTTCTATTCTGCTACATAAAGACTGATAGGAAATAATTATTCCAGAAACCTTCTCTGTTTGTAAATTTTCACTTTAAGATTACTAGTTATGTTGGTTTTGTTTCCTTTTCTTTTGTTATAAAACATTCTAAAAATTCTTCTTTTGCTACATTAAGTCAACAATAGAAAAATTTTAAATTCTGATTGTCCACTGGGCAGCTTGCCACCTGTCTAAAACTCACACCAAATTTATATATAGATTTACATGGGATTTTAATCAGATGTATGCATACAGTTACTTTCCTAACTACATAGCAAAGTATATATGAAAGACTGCAATAATATATATGTATATGAAATTTTACAGTCGAATATAATAAAGGAACAGAATTTAAAAGGCAAGATACAAAGGAGTGAAAAAATAATCTTTGCTTCTTAACTTCTTAGTTTATTTTTACAGTACAAGTATGTCTAGTAATTCACAATAATTGAAATACTTTCTTCCTGCTCAGAAATGCTTGACATCTTTCCAGATCACTGTTTTAATGAAAAGTTAGGTAAATGTGCATGCAAGTTGTTTAGATTTTTTTGTTGTTTTTTGAAAGACAAATTAGAAGCAGGCAAGGAATAACTCTCTTCCGTATCACTGTGAGCAACTGCGATTCATCTCCATCCTTCAGAGATCCTGAATGATGATGTGTGAAATTGTTTCTTGAGCCTATTTCAAACTCCAAATACTGCACTTTTTTATTCTATCTTTCTAGACAGAGAAACAGTAATATATTTTTTCTGTATCCATTATGGTGTGCCTTACACATACATATTTATCTACAAAAAATGATCAGGAGGATATTCATGGGCCTGTCAGCATTTGTGCTGCTTATAACCTTGTGCTTCTTTACTATTACCTGTAAAGTATTTGTCAAAGTTACTTTTCATTATCGTTTTCATGCTTCAGCTAAGATATGCTCCAAAATTTAGAAAATGAGTAGAAAAGAGAAGATGTAGCATTCAAAGGTTCTCATAGTTCTTAGGTTCAAAGCTAAGAAGTCTGTTAGGGGGAGGATGTTTTGGGCATATATTCTTCCCTCAGACCTACAATCTTTTGAAGAATGCAAATGTATTTCTCTTGGAGGGGTTTTCAGTGCTTCATTCTGAAGATGACACTGCCACTAAGGAACTACTTTCCCTTCCCAGTACAGTGGCGCTTGTCATAAAAATTCCCAAGTGATAGTTGTGCCAAACAAAGACTGTAAAGTAAAAGTTGAGCTGAGATTATTCATATTATTTGTGTATTGTTTCTAAATTTCTAGGCTATAAGGAGGGAAGACTTAAGAAAACTTATGAATTCTTACTAACACTAAAAAAAGTTGTTCCATGGAAATTATTTATGTATGCTCTGGACTTGTGTTAGTTTTGTGAAAATAATGGATGTTAAAGATACATCAGTCTGGAGCTGTTGGTGGTGCTTTCTTCACAATTTTCAGGGGGAAAAAATATTTCTCACATCAGGTTTACGAATAAATGCTATGTCTTCTTATTCAGACGTAAATTAACTCATACACATACATGTATATGTAACAAACAGCTGTCTATATTTTCATATATCATTATATTACCCTCAATTTTTTATCTAATATAACTTGAAAGAGATGAGCTGCTTACTTTACCAAAATGACATGGCCATCCATTTCAAGAATCTCACAGTGAATAGTCCTAATACTCTTCTTGCATCAGTTTATGAAGTTAATGAAATTATACTGGCACAAAATTGATCAAATTCAGCACCTACAACACAACATATGAACAGAGTTCAGAACCATATGATGAAAAGAATAGCTTTTTTGCTTTCATTTTTTGTATTTCTTAAATAGCAAAGATAATGCATCTGCCTCTGACTTCTACATATTCTATGGTGATGTCATTTACTTTTTAACAATCATGTGGATTCTGTATCTTCTGTAAAATCCTGTAAAAGTTCCTAAAACCTAAGACATCTACCATGCAGACAATTTTCTCAACCTGCTTTTGCTATCTCTGATGCCAGTAGAATGATGCTCGCTCGAAATCCCCCGCTGTGATTCATAATTTTCAGGAACTAAAGAGAATACATTGAATCAGTTATGCCTGGTTTAACAACATAACAAAAAGCTGGATTCTGTTTCTCGTCACAGGAGAGCTTCAGAGCATGTCAGTCCAATATTCTATTAATTTTTGATGCCATAAATAGGAAGATAAACATCTTTTTTTTTTTATTGCAACAATATTTTTGAAAAGTAGAGGGTTTCAGGCATCTAAAGAATAGTATGACAGATTCAATCTTTGAAAGTAACAAAAAATTTAGCGATATGAAAAACCAAGGAATTGAAAAGTGAAAGACTGAAGGAGAATCGCAACAGTAATAAAATTAATCTATCCAGACAAAAAAGAGAAAATACAAGTTTTCTGTACTGTTACTGAAAGCAAGAATGTTTAAGATATAAGGCTTTTTCTTTCACTGAAATTTATAAATAAAATTGCAAAAGATGTGAAATTAACCTCAATTACATATAATTTGAGCTGCTAATATTCTATCTTAATAGATAAATGCCTTTTTTTTTTTTTTACTTTTGAGCATAAATACACAATAAAACCACAGTTGTATATGCTTCAGCTTCTGAATGGGTCAAATGGATGGATAGGTTGCTTTTCAAGGAAAGAGTCTCGGTCTCTTTCACTTGAACAGAAGAGAACTGAGAGGGGTATGAATGAGATTTACAGAATCGTGAGGGTAGTGGATAAGCTGAACATGGCACTGTTGTTGACCAAATATGAGAACTAGGTAGCACTGAAGCCAGGAGGACAGCACAAATAACAGAGGCAGCAAGTAGGCTCAGCAGTTCGTGCAGCCTTTTGTGCAGAAAGGGATGGAAGGTGGATTAGGAAACCAGACTGGCCAGCCTCACCTTGATCCCCAGGAAGGTGATGGAACAGCTAATCCTGGGAACCATCTCCAGACATATTGAGGACAAGAAGATGACTGTAAGCAGTCAGCATAGATTTATAAAGGGGAAATTATGCCTGATCAACCTGGCAGCCTTCTACAATGAAATGTCTAGCTTTGTGGATTATGGGAGAGCAATGAATGTTGTTTATCTTGACATTAGGAATACTTTCAACACTGTCCCTCATAACATACTCATAGACAATCTGTTCCAGTACAGACTAAATAAATGAACAGTGAGGTGGGCTGAAAATTAGTTGAACTGCTGGGCTAAAACATTTGTGGTTAGTGAAATGAAGTGTAGCTGGAGGGCAGTCATTGGTCGTGTATCCCATGGGTCAATATTGGAGCTAGTACTGTTTAACTTCGTTAATCACCTGGATTATGGGACAGAGTGCACCCTCAGCAAGTTTGCAGATGATACAAAACAAGGAAGAGTCGTTAATAGACCAGGTAGTTGTGCTGTCATTCAGAGTGACTTCAAGAAGATGAGAAATGGGCAGACAGTACCCTCATAAAATTCAAATGGAAATGCCAAATCCTGCCCTTGGGTAGGAACAATCCCTTGCACTAGGGCAGACTTGGGGCCGACTGGCTGAAAGCAGCTGTGCAGAAAGGGAGCTGGGGGTTCTGTTGGACAACAAGCTGACCATGAGTCAGCAATGCACCCTCAAGTCAATGAAGGCCAACAACATGAGGATGAGCATGGCCAACAGGTTGAGGGAGGTGATCCTTTCCCTCTACTTAGCACTAGTGAGACCACATCAGGAGTGTTGGGTTCGGTTCTGGGCCCACAGTATAAGAAAGACGTGGACATACTGAAGGGAGTCTACAAAGGGTCACAAAAATAATTGAGGACTTCTTTGCTGTGAATCTGCCTTAAGAGATTTCTCAGGCAGAGTGTATTGGCTGGTTCCAAAAGGGATTATTTGAATTGCTGGGCAACAGGTCAATAAGAACATCCTGAAAGTACTAAGCAGGCATGTATCCTCAAACATTCCTCATACAACGGTTCGGAATGCTGGAGGAGTGCCAGAAAAATAGACAGTAGAAACACAGTTTATGTCCTGGCACTGTCACAATCAGAGACACTAAAATTAGACTTTTCAAAGGAGTTTGTAGATAATAGGTCAACTTGTCCTGAACAGTATTGAGAATTAGGCACATTATGAATGCGATTGAGATGTGGAAAACTTCAGGCATCTTTTCTTACCTAAAAGTTCAGAAAACACATGTTATTATTTTTTCCCATTATGAAAACAGATCTATGAATTGTATTTGGCAAATACCAATTTGTTATTCTAACACATTGGTAAATAAATAAAACATTGTTACAAAAAATGGACAAGGAAAAAAAGGAAGAGTGCTCTATGTCTTATCTGATTGTGTTTTACATCTTGTCTTTAACTGCTTTACTCTTTGTCTGTTTTTGTATTTGTCTGCTTTACTGTCATTTAGGCATCAGTGCTTTCCCTCTGCTGTTTGCATACTTAAGATAATTTTACTGGTCCTGAGAGCACTTGTACTATTTTATCAGACATGGTAGGCACTAAGATAATGAAACCTTCACATCACCAGATTACCATCACCATTTGTTGCTTTTCACTTCAGCTCCCAAATGATTTCCGCAGTCAAAACCTTACAAACCACAGAGCTAAAGATTAGTGCTTTGTGATATTTGAAAGCCTAGGTTCAAAATTCCAGTTAGATAATTTTCTAGCTGCATGTTACCTTTAACAGCTTGTGAGATAGTAGCTACTATCATGTCAGAATTTGAAGCTGGGAGGAATGGAAGGGAGCAGAATAAGTAATTGTAATGTGCACATTCACATTATATCTCTCAGCCTTAGAAGTTTTAAAAGAAATGTTTTCATTGTTGCAAAGCTCGTAATCACAGCACAGCAGTGATGTATGGTATTTGTTTCTACTCCAGCGGTTCAAGAGATATCAGACTTTAATACTGTCAAAGATGAACGGTGTTTGGGGCAATGGTCCAAGGCAGAACATGGTGTATGGCAGAACTCTCCAGTGCTTCCTAGAACTCTCATATAATTTTCATTCAATGACTATAACTAGGAGGCATAATATTGAATGATACTGCAGTATAATGAGTAGTTTTTTCAGGAACTAAATGGTTGATTTTGTTGAGTGTACATGGCTTTTTCCTTATTTTGAAGAGAACTTCATTTTCAGTTTAAGTATTAGGGTAGTGCAATGTTTTCAGTGCAAAAAACACAGTACATAACAAAGAACCTACCTGACATGACTCTGAAGACAGCCCACTTAATTTCAAGACAAATTTGGATGGACAATAGGAATTGGGTAAGGCGAGAAGGGGGAGGAAAGTTAATGTCTGCTACAGAGTTGAATACCTTTCATACCTGGAAGAAGTAAGAGGAAAGTAATGAAGATGCATGTTGAGCAACTGTTAAAAGTTAAGAATTCTGAAAGGGTAAATGGAACTAAATTGAAGCTGGCAACCATGTAATTACTGGGAAGGGAAATGATCATGCTTTTTATTGGCCTGGAGATTATGTAGGTGAAAATATTACTGTCAAAAGTGAATGTTAATGTATAAAAAAGGACTGAGAAAAGAGCTTGTGCCAAGTGTACTTTCTTATTCTTTTTTCAGCTATTAAAAAAAAATGCCCACAAAAAGCCTTCCATGCAAATCACACCTCTTAATACAGAAAGGAGTGTATATACTATTGATATCTTCTTCTCTGTGGGACTAGAAGAACTGTTCCTGTGTTCAGAAGTCATAAGATATTTTGTAAAGAAATATTAAACCACGTTACACAAATAAGTCTCATACTATCTAATTAGTCTTAAAATAGCCGCTTACAGTATCTACTTTCCCAGGTAGACTTTAGATTGTTTTCTTTAACAATAAGTCATTTAGCTAAAAGTTCATGGGTTGTTTTATTCTTTCTCTGTTTTAATCTGACCCTATAAAAAAAAACCCCAACCATATTGATTGTATTGTGTTGATCACTATTCAATATTTCTGACATCTCCTTTTCAATTTTTGCTTTTCAATGTATTTAAATTTTGAAGGCTTGTGATATGAATGTCAAACACAATGATTTGCAGAGAAGAATGGCAAAACCAATTTGTGTTTAGCCTTAACGTATGCTTAGCAATAGGAAAAGAGCTGAAGTATGCTTTGTATTCAAATATAAGGACATTTTCTGTTCCATTATTGTAATATGAAAAGAGTTACATATTTATTGGCAGAATTACATGAGATTGATAAATAGTGATGGACGTAGGAAAAAAAGCTTTTTCAAGCAAGTTGTGAAAAGTGTGCTTTCTTCTGCATTCTTTCACTGTAAACACAGATGATATGGATATTCTAGTTCATTCCAGTAGGTTCAGAGTTTTCGAAAAATCAGAACTAGAAAAGCCAGAAGGTTACTGTCAGTTGCCTAAAAGTCAAAATTATTTATTTCTCATGTCCATTTTGTTGAGGAGAGTGGATATATTTTTTTTCTTCCATCATGTAGTTGAAAGGAAGCATTTTCTTCAGAAAACTGATTTTATTTGGGCATGCCATAGCCTGGCATGATCAGATTCTAAAATGTTAGAATTGAAGAAAGATGTTATTAGGGAAAGTCAACTGAGAAAAAATGTGTGATTATCTGAGAATTAAGGAAAAACAATTGAAGAAAAAACAGACCTTTTCTAAAGGTCATCTTAATTCTTATTATGTGCCAGAACAGTGAAATTGTTATGATATAAATGGGAATGATTCTTCTTTTGGAAAACCTCACTGTTAACAACACCTGAATTTATGAATGGGTGTTTCAAGGAGTCCTTCTCTGTTAGGTACCCACTGCGTAATGTTCATCCTCTACCATTCTTAAAGTGAGTGACTTACTCAAACTATGTATCTTTAGAAATAATTTCAGGTTCTGATCTGTATGACTACAGTGATTCAGTTGCAAAGTGTTGATTCTAGTTTGCAGTAGCAAAAGTTTCAGTGGTAGCTATTCTAATACACTGTACCCAGAAATGTACTATGGAAATTCATTGTGAGACAAATTTTGAAGTTAAAAGGGGATAAAATTATATGGCAAAACACAAACCTTTTCTTCTAAGGGAAATCAAAAAGCATGATTTTGCATGAGTTCCAAGGAGGTAAAAATAATTGAATGAGAAATACAGAAAAACATGACCTGGGGTCTTGTGGCTCTCAAAGGAAACACAACATTTCAAGAAAAAGTTATACTGTTTGAGAGCCCATATAGTATTTTTAGAGATTGGAATTGCATAGTGGATGAGTTTACACAGGGTCTAAGCAATTTCTGCCTTGTAAAGATATGAAACGTAATTCAATATCCATATGTTCTCTCGTGTTTTGTAACAGTCCCCTAATGCTAAATGGCAAATATGTTTTAATTAAATCAGAAGCTGACATAAATCTGTGTTACTATAATTTGGTCAGGAACATATAATTCCACTCAGAATATTAATTATTTTAGGCATTAATAAATGTCTAAAATTGAGCTATAGTTTATACCAGTGAAGATACTAACTCAAGCTTGTAATGATTTCCTTTCTTCATTCTGATTTGGTTTCATACTCGAGATCCCTTCCTTCCCCATCCACACCTGGAAATAAATAATGCATGATTTTTCAAATACTACTGCATAGCCCCACTGTCATGGGTGAGATAGTAAATGGCAAATCTTAATGGATCTGGACTGATTTTATTATTTATTATTATTATTATGTGAACTCTCACCCTTTATCTTTTAAAATTAAATATTAGGATGCTAATTATTTAATCTAATCAGTTATTTGATCTAAACATTTCTGATGCAAGCATCTGAGAAGCTGGTGGGATTTTTTTATTTTCATTCTAATTTCATTTTCTATATCAAACTCATGAAACAGTATAAGAATCTTTTAGAAAGGCAGATAAGATAATTAACAATACTCTTTTGAGAAGAGAACTTTTTTTTTTCCATAAGGAGTCTTCAAATCAAATAGGAACCTTGGTATGCTTGAGCTAGCCTTGGAAAGTTCATCTCTTCTAGGAGACAGGTGGAATCTGTAAATACCAAAGAGAGAGGCAATGTGTCTTACAAATAATTTTCATCTTGTTTTGGGGAATCCTGAGATTCCTTAACCTTTAGGGTTTTGAGAATAAATGTCCATGAAGAAGAAAAATCTTTCAGACATCTTGGTTTCCCTCTCTTCTCCACATGTATGGGTGGACATTTATCAGTACATAGTCACCTTATATTTCTTGTTGTATTTCCTTTAACACTGCTACATTAGTCCCTTATTATTTTGCCTCTAATCTACACTCCTGAGAGATATCCACATCTGTCCTTGGGAAGTCTTCATTGATTAAAACCAACAACAACCTTGTAATGTCTCTCTGTAGCATCATTACAGCAAATTGTGTGAGGACTTAAATAAGAAGACAATAATAATTTAAGTATCATGTGTAGCTACCTTAAAATAATTCTATCTAGCTCTTCCATTTAATTAAGGTTTGGAAAAAATCCTACCTTATGTTAATACTTACTGTGAACTTGCACTGAAAAAGGATTAATTTTAAGCAGCAATGAAGAATTTTAAAATATTCTTCAGAGAACTGCACACACAAACTATATTAATTGAGCTCTAAATTAGTGATGCTAAACAATGAAAGCAAGGAAATGCACAGTGAAGCAGGAAATGTACCATATGTTATTGTATACCTGGGCACAATGGGGACACTATCTTAATGGCTTTCTTAATGTTCCTGTTGTACTAGATATTGGTGGACATATGGTATGCTGCCTTTTTATATGCCTGTGCATTTTCATGATTTTGTTAGCTGACTTTGATAGCATTTTCTGTTTGTAGGCTGTTAGGAAAAGGGCTTTAAAATGTTTTGCTCCCTTATCTGGAGTTCAAAGCCCATGCATCTTATTTTGCTTATTCATTTGTACCCCAAACTTATTTATTTATTTATTATTCTAGAGCAGTTACATATTACTTTTATTATTAGGCTTTCTACAGTTTTAGTCCCTGTCTGGCACTAATTTGGAATGCAGTTGATAGTCCTTCCCCATACAGAGGAGTTTTGACTCACTCTCAGTGCTGGCGGAACAGAAGGCTGGAGCAACAGCAGGAGCTGCGGAGCTGACCGGGTTTTGCACAACCAGGATGGGCACTTGTGCAATTGACTGCTTCCCTGCGTGCCCTGAGGAATGTCGGCACGCTCCAGTTGGAAGCAGACACATTTCCCATTTCACCTGGCTCCTAGTGCCCTTCCATCACGTGGCTGAGGGACACAACAGAACAACTTCTTGCCCCATCCTTCCCTCAATGTCAAGCATCATCAAGGTTGGCTGGTGCAGACTACCAAAGGGAAAGATTTCCCTAATTTTTTTATGGCACAAGGTCCCTAAATGTTCACATTTAAATAGGCTATTCGTTACTGCCATCACATGGAATACACACACTGAAGTCTCAAAAGTGCAGAACTACTCAGAGGAATTATATCTTGCAAGCAGAGAAGAGCGGTGGAGCCAAACCCTTTTGACATACACATGACACACTCCAGTTATAGCTTGGCAAAAATTCCCTTCCATAAAGCAGTGATCCTAGGGGTTCTTACAGGAGGTGTTTGAAGACTGTTGTAAATCAGCGTGGAAATGAAAGGAAGTTGTTTTACTATAGCTTGTCAAAGGGCAATCTTTAAGTTTTGTAATTCATTACAGATTGGGACAAGTCCTTTAAATAAGATTGTCTGTATGCTATTGGTTTCTGGCAAGTGTGTATGCTTTTGTATAAACGTCCAAAGCTTACTGTTCTGTGTATTCACGTACTGGTTTTAGTAGTAGCTTATATGTGTAACTGCATTAATTTCATTATGAAATAGAAGTCAGAATGAAACTCTCTTACTTTTTTATAGATGCTGGGTAGACTAACATGACATCTAGAAACAGCAGATTAAGTGTTTCTAAAATGTTTAAGTTAGACATATTAAAAACAAATAACTTGATTTGTTTTGAAAATGTACTATGTGTATTCCCAGGGGAACAAGAGATAATTTAAGCCCATAGCCATCAGTTACAGCTAATACTTTTCATATATTTTTAGTTTATTTTCTTTAAATTTAATTTAAAACTCTTTCAGTTCCTAGTTTTAGGGATTGTATTTTTGGTTTATATTAATATATTTTAGATTAGCAAAATGAATACAAAAGGAAAGAACTATGAGTGATACTGCATTAATATATTCACGCAAGTATTTTTAATAACAAGGAGTTGTTAATAGAACTTGTCTAAAATTTTTAATAAGGGAAAGTTATTATTGGAAATCATTAAATAAAAGTAACTAAAAAAGAAACAGCCATCTTTTTCAAAAAAATTCCAGTGAAATTCAGTGGTGACAACTAAGTTTCTGATCAGCCTAGTCTTGTGTGTCCAATGGGGTGAAGAATTTGCCAGCTTATTGATTCTTATTGATGTAGGGCTTGGCGATCAGCCTGTATTTGGAATGATTAGTGGACATGTTCATCAGTAGACAGGAGCATCATGGGGTCTGTAACACTGTAAGCAATCACATTGCTATGCTAGTTTAAAGGCTTTTACACTTCGACAGTTTACTTAACCCAGAGTGATTTTTGACACGTGATGCTGGGTTTTTCTAAGACATAGTTGTTTCTAAATAGTAGACAGATTAGATTCAATGTGTATGTATACTGGCATGACTAACCCAGTCACACTGCCAGGAACTGGTTTACAGCTATGAAGAAGTAACTGGAGATCACCATGTTCCACAGTTTGGTAAAAAATCTCAGGTTCCTTGACATGTTTGTTGTTCAAACATTGTTCACAAGACTTCTAGGGTCCCAGAGTCAGGATTAAACCATCAGGTTTGTGAATTCCCTTTTCTGAAAACCTATTCAAGTTATATAAAAAAACCAAGAAACAGGAATTGCACTGTGGCTTGTGGTAGGATTTCAATGAAAGTGCAAAGATGATATGGAGAGAACTGGAGATGTATGCCCCTAATCTTAAAGCACAGGAAATTTTCAATTACTCATGCATGAGAGAAAACCTAGTAATACACACAAATGGTTTAGATCTGCCAGGATTTATTCGCTCTTACATGCAATCTTCTTGGGTCAGTTTGTAGTGTAGCTACTTTGGGCAGTATTTAAGCTCCAGTT
This sequence comes from Buteo buteo, assembly GCF_964188355.1. Taxonomy (NCBI): domain Eukaryota; kingdom Metazoa; phylum Chordata; class Aves; order Accipitriformes; family Accipitridae; genus Buteo; species Buteo buteo. The sequence continues at coordinate 15,437,484 of NC_134173.1, read as the reverse complement.
TGTAGTGTAGCTACTTTGGGCAGTACTTAAGCTCCTAAATCTTGATAAATCTGTGTTGTTCTGTGCAGGGTTACTGTCTGTTCCCTGTGCTCTGAATTCCAGAGAGTGTAGTAGCCTGTTTCTGATGCCCAGCTTGAGTAGATGTTCTTGTTCTGCTGCACATTGTTATTGAGAATGTGCTTTATCAACCCAAAATTTATAAAAGCTAATATATTTTTTAGCATGGTTGTGTTTCAATGATAATCTTTATGATGATTATGCTTTTGTAAATAATCTCCCCCTATTGCTATTCATGTAATATGAAGATATTATGCTGGACTAGTGGCTAGAATTCTGTCAAATGAGGGATTTGAGATATCTTTGATCCTTTTCACTATTCTCCACTTTCCCTTCTTCCAATAAAGATTCATGAGTTATATATAAGTACTTTAAATGTACCTTGAATAGCAATAGTACTGCAGTTCAGAACTGTCAATCAATAAATAATGGCTCCTAGTCATCAAAAGTGAAGCAAGCAAGTGTAGCCTGTTTCTCACTGTGAAAGACAATTCCAAGTAATTGCTTTGAAACCCTATATTTTTTTCTTCTTTATTAAGGAATCAGTTGAAAATGTATCCAATGTGTTCTATAAAGTTAACAGTACTGAAAGATTTTCTCATCTAAATTCTACTGTCTCCTAGTGAAACTTTTTTCTTAGAAGAAATTTGATCTGCAATTGTTTCAAACTTAAATTGGCTTTTCTGCTTAGTGTTGTGGTCACACTTTTTTAAAAATTTCATTTCAGAGTAAAGAGACAGAAGAAAGTGAACTCAGGATTTGGGACCAGACAAAGTTCCTTATATGCTGCTGGAGATTCTACAAAGACAGTGAGTGAAGATGTGGGAGATCATCAAACAGCCCAGCAGCAACAAGGCTAATAGTAAAGAGGGACGAAAGACTTACGGGAAAATTTCACTGAAGAAGTGCATGCCAGACATATATGGGAACACTGTATGCATTGTTCCTATGTATTCCAGATTTTTTTATAAGAGCCAAGGAAAATATACTAGTGTCAGTGTGTACCAACTTAGAATTTTTGTTGGCAGTTGTCTGTCCTCTTTTCCAATCATCTCAATTGATCTCTTCGAAAGCAAAAGGTGAACTTTAATTAACATGTCCCATAGTTTACCTTCAGGAAAAAATACTTTAGAATGTACATGACATAATAGAAATACATAGAACAATGCATCTCAAATTTATCTTAATGTATATATCACATTTTTATTTAAATTTGAGTTTATTAACTTTCCGTGTAAAAGTTGTAAGTATCACATAGGAAGTAACATGAATATATTAAGATAAACTGCAAAAGCAGATTTTGAGAATTTTAGAAAATTCATGACTTATAAAAACAACAGCAACTTTCAGCCATCAAGTCAGACACAAATTATAATAGGTTGCTGTTTGCCATATACAGTTGTTAATGGGTATATGCAGATTCTGTTTCATAAAGATTCTGTAAACTCATTCTAATTGCTCAGCAATATGTTTTTTTCATACCTTATATCCATATAAACCGAAAGCTTGTAAGAGAATTCTACTTGTATTTAAAGCCAACAGTGTTTCTCCTGCCACTAATATATTACATTCTCCTTCAAAGCCTGCTGCAGAGATTGTGTGATCTCCTCTTGATTTCTCTTGTAATTTTCCCAGGACCATAGAAAAAGAAACAGTTATTTTCACAATAGGTAACTGTGCTATAGAAGTCTTCGTGAAGACAGTGTGTCTATAGTTAAAATTTGCTTAGCTTCAAGTGCAGGTTGGTCAGGTTCATGAATGGAAAGCATTAAAGTTTATTAATTACATAAGAATCACACTTTGCCCAGGAATTCCCTGAGCTGCAAAGGGTTGGAGGCTGGGATCAGCCAGCAGGCTTTACCTGTTCCTATGACCCTCCCGGAGCACCAGCTTTTGGCTGCAGCTGAAGATGGGATACTAAAGTAGAAGGATCTGTGTTTTGACTGCTTTCTTAAGTTCTTAGCCTTATTTCCTGTTTACAAATGCTGACCTAATCCCAAGCCATTACCTCTCAGGATACACAAAGGGATACATGATGAAGGGATGCTGTCTTTCTCTGTTGCCATAGCTGATACACAAGTTCATCAACAAGGTACAGAGATACTGTGAGACAATTTATGTTTAAACATTTAAAACTTACAGGAATTGACAAAAAATAAGATTCAGAATAGGTTTTTTGTGTTTGTTTTTTTTTTTAATCCAAACTTTCTCCCTTTCTTAGCTTACTGGTTCAAGGTTTTATATTAAGCAAGAGAACTCTGGCCTTGTTCCATGCATTGTGAAATCACACTGACTTTCTCTAATACTCCATCTGCTTTTCTTATGCCAGCATCTTCATGACAGCCCAGCGTGTAACATAGCTGTATTGAAAATGTCAGTGTGCACAACAGAAATGGAAAGTGCATAATTATTGATTTTCAAACACTGTAACAGCCAAATGTGCTTCTATGGTTACACTGAAGCACTTGAAAATACAGTAATGCCACACAACAGATTACTGATAAAAGCTTGTATCATTTAGATAAGCTTTAGAGACAAGCCCTTTTTTCTCAAAGAAGCCATTAGAAATATGGTTCTTTTAGAGATAAAGCCCTAGGGTTTCAGCAACTGGACAAAATCTCTTTAAGCTCCAGGGTCTCTTTTCAACCCACAGTAATATCTGTAGTTAAAAATCAAGTCAAATAGTTTTATGAGTTACTGGGGAAGCTAGGATTCTGTCTTTCCCCCTCTGTATTTCCAAACATGTAAGAAAAACAAATGATGTTTAATTGGTGCTGGAGAACATTTCTGTGCTAACAGCTTGGTAGCGTAAGGTGGATATTGATGGAAATTAAACTAGAAGCTAGTTTCTGCTCCTCTGTCTGGCTATACCATATAAACCTTTAGCACATGTTCACTGTATTATAATACCCAACAGGTGTGATATACCTGGCTAGTCCAAAGGTCATGGTGACAATAAAAAGATCATCAGATGATGCTAATTTTGAAATTTATATTTTCAGAATATCAATACAGTATCTTTTCTTTCTCATGAGGAAATTATAATTTCTCATGGGATAGTTAATATTTCAATTTATCCCACACACTTCTTTGTAATCACTTATTGATCATAGTTTACTTTCAAGTGCTTTCTTAGTAGTGCTATTTAAGTTTTCTTGCTTGACTGTGATAGATCACACAAGATGCTTTCATTTTTCATAATTTCTCCCTATTCCCTGAGTAAGAGAAAACTCAGCTGCTTCCATTAACTATATAAAATATTTATTTCAGCAACTACATACACAAACAACTTCAGAGGTCTCTGTGAAGAAGTAAACCCATACATTAGTCACTTGAAAGTAAGCCAAAATAAGATGATACATGATTGCCCTGGCTGTAGTTGAGACTAATTTATGACCTTTTCATCATAATACTAGAATGTCTCCTGATCTTAAATATACATCCATGAGATTTTCTATATACCAGTATTCCCATCCATTCCTCTTCACATTTTATACCTGGGCAGTGAAGACAGACAGATTTGTGCAGAAGGACTCACTGAAGGTCACTAAGGATAAATACGGGAAAGTCAGGAAAAGTCCTAACCTTAAATCTGGTTGCAAATCATTGAGCTGTTCTTCTTTCTCTCACGAGATGAGTGGTGCCTAAAAAAGTGGATTTTCTCTAGAAAAACTTCACAAAATCTAGTCTTGTTTTCTTTTTTAAGATTCAATAGCATGAATGTTTTACATGGATCAGTTTTACATACTGATTATAAACACAGTAATAGAAAGACCTACAAATAATTTTCACAACTGGCAAGTTCCATTAAACCTTGTTTAATACCATAAACATGTATATTATTTAATATTGGTACAAATGCAGAAAGATAGGAAAGAATGATTTATGTGGTCTGGTGGTCATCTAGTCATTGATAGGGAGACAGTGGTTAACACTGTGTTTAGGTTAGGATAGGATAGGATAAGGTAGGATATTTCAGTTGGAAGGGGCCTACAACGATCATCCAGTCCAACTGCTGGACCAATTCAGGACTGACCAAAAGTTAAAGCATGTTGTTAAGGGCTTTGTCCAAATGCCTCATAAGCACTGATAGGCTTGGGGCATCGACCACCCCTCTAGGAAGCCTGTTCCAGTATTTGACCACCCTCTCAGTAAAGAAATGCATCCTAATGTCCAGCCTAAACCTCCCCTGATCCAGCTTTGAACCATTCCCATGCATCCTACCAGTGGATCCCAGGGAGAAGAGCTCAGCACCTCCCTCTCCACATCCCCTCCTCAGGAAGCTGTAGAGAGCAATGAGGTTGCCCCACAGCCACCTTTTCTCCAAAGTAGACAAGCCCAAAGTCCTCAGCCACTCCTCAGAGGACATGCCTTCCAGCCCTCTCACCAGCTTGGTTGCCCTCCTCTGGACACATTCAAGTACCTTAATAACCTTATTAAATTGTGGGGCCCAGAACTGCACACAGTACCCAAGGTCACACCACACCAATGCTGAATACAGTGGGATAATCCCCTCTTATGATCGCCTGGTCATGCTGTGGTTGATGCCCCCCAGGATGGGGTGTGCCCTCTTGGCTGCCAGGGCACAAGTCGTGTTGACCCTGCTGCCGAAAAGCACATCCTTTCTGCGGGGCTGCTCTCCAGCCACTCATCTCCCAATTTATACTTGTGCCCAGCATTACTCCATCCCAGGTGCAGAATCCAGCATTTGGACTTGTTAAATTTCATCCCATTAGTCATTGCCCAATGCTCCAATCTATCTAGATCCCTCTGCAAGGCAACATGGCCCTCAAGAGAGTCAACAGCACCTCCCAGCTTGGTATCATCAGCAAACTTGCCAATGGTCCATTCGACTCCTGCATCCAGATCATTGATAAATATATTGAATAGAACTGGCCCTAGAATTGAACCCTGAGGAACACCGCTGGTGACCAGTCACCAGCCAGATGTAACCCCATTCACTAGAACCCTTTGAGCTCTGCCTTTCAGCTGTTTCTTCACCAAGTGCACCATGAGCCCAGTCATCCCACAGTTGGACAACTTGTCCAGAAGATTGCTATGAGGGACACTATCAAAAGCCTTACAAAAATCCAGAAAAACTACATCCACCACCTTCTTTTCATCCACTGGTTGAGTGACCTTATCATAGAAGGATATCAAATTAGTTGAACAGGAGTTTCCCTTTGTGAACCCATGTTGACTGTGCTGTGTTGACCTCCTCCTTCCTAAATAAAGCACTACTTTTCTGAGAGATGTCTCAATCTCCCTCTACAGTACTTTTGTAAACACTTTTCAAGATACATGCCAGAACAATGTATACTTATTCTACTGTTCACTTGATGAACAGCTATGAAAAACGTATGACCAGTCCTAAGCTTTGTCTCCAGTAGAGTGGGAGCTATCGGAGTTTAATTAAAACTGGTGACTTTTTCCTACTGAAATCTCTACCTTTTTATTCCCCAAGTCCTACCGTCTCTGTGACTTCCATGATTAAATCTTACCACAACTGAAGGGCTATCTCAGAGTAACCTCAGTCTATTTTCCTCACCTTAAGGGGAAAAAAATCCTCCAATACTAAATAAAAAATATGCCAGTAAGCAATTATTTCTCAGAAACTATGAAGATTCTTGGATGCCTTTTACCATTACAGACCTTTTATCACATGACTTCAGGAAGAAGGCAAGCAATTTTATTCTACTGAAATCAAAAAGGTATATTGTACAATCTAAATCAAAATGATCTAAAAATCAAACACTAATTTCAAGGGATATTCTCAATATGTTCAACAAATATAACTATGTTAGAATGCTTTAATCATGAATAGAATATTTTCCAGGCAATGCCATTTCAGGACCCAATTGATTGTAATTAGAAAAGGGCCATGAATGACTGCTTATGCTAAGATTGGATTCTTAAGGTTATTAACATTTGAAAGGAAGAAAATGCAGATAAGAAAAGGACAAACAAAACCATGCTACTTACCATTTAAGCTTTGGGTTTTTTCTTTGTAAGACAATCTAAAATGAAGAAGTATTAGCATACCATCAATCAGTGAACACATCAGAAGATAAAAGTGGATTTGCTAATCTCATTAACTCAACAAAATGCTATGGTACATGTACAATAGACTATATTTCTGTTAATAAATGAATGCTTTTCTTCCAGTCAGATAATCAATAAAAATACAAATGGATTCAACAGCCAGTGTTCTACATAGCTTCTCATTAAACATGGCACTATATTGGTATCCACAAACAGAATTGAAGAGGCACAGCTTTGATATTTTTGAAATGGCAGCATATTTCTGAAGGGCACTGAAGTTGTTCCCTAATGTCCTGTTGGCATTGATTGGAGTTCAGTGAAATCATTGGAGTCTCTTTCAAAAAAAGAAAAACTTGTGTGGAGTAGTTAGTGCCAGGGTAATTCTCTAAGAAAATAAACCAGAATAAGGAAGAATCTTAAACTTTGAGGTGTCTGCCCTTAAAAGAATAAACAAAGAAACACAGTATCTTTAATGTCTTTTGAGGTATCTTAGACATGTATTTTGAAATATCCACTTTTAAAAACAACAAAAAAAAAATTAATCCCAAAAGCATTTTGACATAAGACTATAAATTTATGTGATTAATCACATATTTTGTTCTTTCCTTGCTGTATGCTAAATCTGCAATTATTTTGCTCTTATTATGTATTGTCAGATATGTTCTTAAAAATCATATTGAGTGGAATAGGAAGTTTGAAAGCTTTTACTACATGTAATGGAACAATGATTTGTTTTCCAACTTAAATGCCTTATGAAAGCTTACATGTAAATAGGTGTAAATTGATCAAAATTCTCTTTTTGCAGTGTTGTGGTGGGTTAACAATGGCTGGCTGCCAGGTGCCCACCAAGCTGCTGTCACTCCCTCTCCTCTACAGGAGAGGGGGAGAAAATAAGATGAAAGAGCTCGAGGATCAAGATAAGGACAGGGTGATTGCTTTCCAATTACTGTCATAGGCAAATTCAGATTCAAAACAGATTCAATTTGGGAAAGTTTAATTTATTACGTGAGAAATAAAAAAAATAATTTCAAAAAAAAACAAACAAACAAACTAAAAATACCTTCCCCTCCCCCTTCTTCCCAGTTTCAACTTCACTCCTTCACTCCTGACTCCTCTACCTCCTCCCTTCGAGCGGCACAGGGGGATGGGGAATGGGGCTTGTGGTCAGTCAGTCCATAACAGCTCCTCCCTGCGCTCCCTCCTCCTCACACTATTCCCCAGCTGCAGCCTGGGGTCCCTCTCACAGGCTGCAGTTCTTCATGAACTGCTCCAGCGTGGGTCCCTTCCACGGCGTGCAGTCCTTCAGGAACACACTGCTCCAGTGTAAGTCCCCCACGGGGTCACAAGTCCTGCCAGAAAACCTGCTCCATGGGCTCCTCTCTCCACAGATCCACAGGTCCTGCCAGGAGCCTGCTCCAGTGAGGGCTTCCCACGGGGTCACAGCCTCCTTCGGGCATCCCCCTGCTCCAGCGTGGGGTCCTCCCCAGGCTGCAGGTGGAGATCTGCTCCACTGTGGACCTCCCTGGGCTGCAGGGGGACAGCCTGCCTCACCGTGGGCTTCATCACCACGGGCTGCAGGGGAATCTCTGCTCCAGCGCCTGGAGCATCTCCTCCCCTCCTTCTTCACTGACCTGGGGGTCTGCAGGGTTGGTTCTTTCACATTTTTCTCACTGCTCTCTCTTACACAGCTGCTGCACAGCATTTTTACCCTTTCTTAAATACATTGTCAGAGAGGAGTCACCAGCTTCACTGACAGGCTCGGCTTTGGCCCGCGGTGGGTCCATTTAGGAGCTGCCTGGAACTGGCTCGGTCTGACATGGGGGCAACTTCTGGTGTCTTCTCACAGAGGTCACACCTGCAGCCCCTTCACTGTTACTAAAACCTTGCCACATAAATCCAATACAAGTGTCTTTATTGCAATAGTAACACATTTCTTTCTGGAGTAATTTGAACAGTGCATAAAACATAAGTTCGAGTCAACTTACCCCATTGTCTTAATTAAACAGATTTACGCTACCATTATTCTATTGTTGTCATCTCTTATAAACTATTGTATCAATTCTTTTGGGGCTACATGAATTATCCAATACAACCCTGGCTGTGCTGCGGTATAGTAAACAGTTCCCAAATGCTCAAAATTGATATACTTCTCTATGGTTGATAAGAGCTGTTTCCAATACTGTCATTCATTACACTAATTAGCAATGGAAAGTCAAGAATACAAGAATGACACAACTTGATCAACAACCATAGAAAAAACTTACCTAGTTTATTGCTAGTAAATTACAATTGTTTCAGAAAAAACCCGTACTGCTGGTTTCTGTTCTGTTAATAAAAATACAGCCACTTTGTATAACTTACGAGTTACCATGTATAAGTTGAAGGAAATATATTATGTGATGGGTTACTTTTTCTCGATCTTCAGACTTGTTTAGCAGTTTCATTCAACCCTGGCATAGGCATGCTAGATAAAATCTTATGTTTTTCTCTGCACATGCATAACTACATATATTCTCTAATGAGAGATATGTCTAATGCTTAAGAAATAAGTATTTTATTCAAGGTGGAATAGATCCAGAAAGAACAGTTACCTTTATGCTGGTAAGTATTGCTCAGTAGCTGTGAGATAAAGGCACTCCACTAGAAGGTAGAAAAAAAATTTGGAGAGAGCTAGAACCAGTTTTCTCCTTGTGTTTTTGTTGTTTGTTTGCCTTGCATCCTGGTTGACAATTTTAACTGCTGAGATTTGAAATAAAAGTAACTACATGTGATTTATGAACCTTACCTTTCATTTGTTTTTCTTTCTTTCAAGTGTCTCAAACTGCTGAGCTTTAAGATGAAGAGAAAATATGTTCAATAACAATATGATTTGATTTTCTTCAATTTTTATTTCTGATAAGGGAAAATTACTTTTTTCCTTTTTTTCACTTTGAAGTACTTTTTCCCCAGTTTTGCTGCCAAACTGAAAAATCAATTATTGCAATCCTTTTTTAATACTGCATGGAACAGCATAGGCTTCTGGATAGTTAAAGAAATCTATCCAAAATTACCATACAAGCATTTCAAAGATTAAGTCACATAGCACCTGGTTATAAAGTACAACCAAAACAAAACAACAGCAGCAACAAAACATTAAAGGGTTGGGGTTTTTTTCATATGTATTCTCTTTTAGAGAGTTAAGCAACTTTATTTATTTTATTTTTAATAAGCATTGTAATTGGGAACTCTGTTCTTCTTGCTCCTCTTCATCACTTTCTGCCTTTGATCTTTTTCTCTGCTCGTTACCATGTAAATAGAGAACTTGAGCTTTCTGAGCTTTTTGCTTCTCACTACAAAATTATTCTACTTGTGCTTTTGCCTTGCTTGTAAAAAAACTTTGCAGTCTCTGCAATCAAATTTTAAGGTATTGATCTTAAAAAAATTTAAAATTCTGCAAAGAATTGTATTCCTGCACAGTAAAGTTAAAAACTATTGCTGTGTGTAACAAAATTGTATTTTTAGTGTACATTAACTCATACTATATCTGCTTTATGCTCAGCTACGTACCATGTACTGGTATATGTTTTAACTGTCTTGGTTTATTTCTGATGAATCAAGTTTTGGAACCCTTTTCTATCTGTACAAGGCAGCTCAGGAATATCAACTTATGAAACTCTAGATATGATCTATGTAACCGTGGAGGTAATAATGTTACACAGTTCTGTTTTCTTTTCAAATTTTTTATCTCTAGCTTTTAATTTTTCTTCAATTTTTAATGTAATTTTTTTTTCTAATTTTAGAAGTGGGTTTTTTTCAAAATATTCTGAAAGTACAAAGATGCTCACAGTAGTTTTATCAATGCTACAGGAAGATGCACTTTGTCCAGCCCAAAGAAGCCTAAGATGCAATTTGCTGTCATCAGCAAGGAGTATCTGGAACTTCTTTTTTAGAAATATTAGATATCACGTGCACATTCTTCCATCAAAAGACATGGTGTCAACTTTGTAGTTTTGCTGCACTGTGGTTCACATACTGACTTTGCTTTACCTCATTATTCAAACCTTGTATCATATAATATGCAACCAGCAGCACTAACTTAGAAAATACTGAATATGAAAGAAGCTTAGTGTTAGGGATGTAGTAAAGTAAAACATGAAACCTTTAAACTTATTGTAAATTTCTAGGGTCAAAATTTGATAGTTTGTTCACCATGATCAGAATACACCTCTATATTCATTTGAAAAAAATGAAGCACAAGTTCAGCTGGAAGCATGGAAAGGTTAATAAAAATGCTTAATTTTTTGTTAGCTCTCTAAATCTGCTATTACTGCTTTTCTTCATCTGTGTTTGTCACAGACACAGTTTTTTGCATATTTTGGGGTAAAAGGAAAAAAAAACAATTGTTAAAATGTATGAGAAAATGCAGGAGTGTTTTTGGAACATAAACAGGACTCTCTTCAATGAGAATGAGGACTAGACATTTAACTTGGCAGGTTTGAGGTAGCTGGGAGCTAAAAGCTGAAAATCACCATGATCCTCAATGATAATGGATTAAATGTTCCATTTTTATTAATTCAAGCCATTAAAATTCTTGCAGTTTGCATCAATCTGCTTTCCAATCTACAACAAAGGGAAAATAGAAAATATTTTTTTAACTATATGTTGGATGGGAGTCTTTTAATGGACTCAGGGAAAAAGGGAACTTTATGAGTTGGATGGCTATTGGAAATCTTGTATATTTAAAATTTTTTTAAGAAACATATGTGGTTGAAAAATATAACCAGAATCTGTAAATGTGACTGCTCTGTAGTTCTTTATCTCAGTCTGAAAATGCTGCCCATAGAGCCAAAACCATGTTATGAAGGAAACTGCACTTTCACAGTCCTTTTTAATCGAAGATCACCCTAGACTTTTCAGGGAAAAAAGTTCAAAGATAATCAGATATAACACTGACACAAAAGTCATAATTAAGATATATTTTAGTTATTAATTTTCTTTCCATTCTTTCATTTGTTCACCTTGTTTGCATATATGGAAGCATGAACTTCATGCTTCAGTCCTCCCAACCATCTCAGTAAGATGAAGTTTAATCCTTCAAAACTTAGAATTGTAGTTTGCCTTTGTATCCACATAGGGGATAGGGAAGTCAGATTCAGTTTTCCATGTGTTATGTTCTAGAAACAAAGTTTTCCTGTGTCTGCATTGTAGTATTAGGTATTTATCTGCAAACTAATCTGAGTCATGCAGAAAGAGCTTCTTTTGTGTTTAAAGTCAATAGCATTCACGCTTTCTGTTCTAAATGTTTCAATATTTTGCTTTTTAGAAAAAACCAAATTTTAGAAACAAATTTGTTTTAGAAAACAAATAATAAATTCATGTAAGTGACTATGTGTAGGTCAGTTCCACCTGTAATACTAGACAACTTTCTTTTTCTTCATAGCACTAGGAACTACATTATTCAAAAGCAAAAAAATAACTATAATTACAGCTAGCAAGACTTTGCATATTGCAATTAGATGGCAAGAAATATGTTTCAAATTCTTAGAGTATTCACATTCTGAAAGAGAGAGAAAAATTCAGGATGGTAGAGAAAAAAAATCAACTCTGGCTAAGTCAGTTACATTTTCCTATATCTCTACGTATGTTGGTTTCTAAACATGAACATTGGGGAAGGTGTAAAGGTCACATGAAAAAGGCTGACTAAAGAATACTGTCACTATGATGTGAAAAAAACTTTTACTGTTACAGGTATCACTCTCCTGAAGCTGATCCTAAAGGGAAAAAAATGCTTCATTTGGCTTTAGAACTAATGCACAGTATAACTCAAAGTCCTCTTTAATTGCCATTTCTTCAAGTCTGTCTTCCCATAGTAAAGCATTTTACCCACAGGAGAAGATAAATTTGGCTGCTGAAGTTTTAACTATTTTCTTTAGACAGTGCCCTGTGGCAGAGACAAGGAAAGGGAAGCCTAATTTTTTACTCCTAACTATTTTTCAGACAGGAAAAAGTAGATGCTAAGCTTAAAATATAGTCTTTTCTTGCTAAGTATTTTTATTTTTACAGCACAATTTGCTGAAGCACTGTTGAGTAGGTATATTTCATTGAATTGGCTAAAAGTAAACTGGCCCTATAATATGTTAAAATGAAAGATTCTTCTTAAGGTAAATTTCTAATTAAGCCTTGATGGAATAACCATCTAAGCTATTAGTTTAAACCTATCAAACTAACGCAGTGTATTGATTTTGAGGCTGTATAAGACATGTACAGCATGGTCATACATTATGAAAGCTTTTGTGCATTTAGCAAAAACAAACCAGAAAATCTTGGTGTTTTAATATGAAAATATTCCACTCATTGTTAGTTAATGCACTTATTATTCAAGCTAGAAAAAGTATAACACAAAAGGGAAAGCTTTATGCCCAAGAGAAAATATGACAGAAATTTTTTGCTGAATATCATATTGTTTAATTCACTGTTTGCATTGCTTTCTTAAGCTAGAAATTCCATATTCTCTGTCCTAAACATTTAGATTTAGGACTATTATTGACTTAACCCTTTCACTGAAAATTATTTTTATAATATATTTATATCGAATTTTAAAAGCAAGTGTGTGTGTTGTTGCATGCAAATAGAGAAGATCATAAGAAAGTGATACAGGAATGCAATCTTCCTCTGACACCCATTAAAGCCACCAGGCCGAAGGCATGACACTAAGAAAGAAGACAAGTTCTAAAGAAAGAATAATCTGTTAACTCATGGGTCACAGCACTGTAACATTTCAGGCCAGAACAACAGGGGTTTTAGTGAGTAAGAAAGGATTAAGTGCTTGCTAGAAACACAGATATATTTGAAATGTACAACAGATTGGCTCACCTCCATTTCCAGCAACCAGCATGTACCATGCAATCCTAGAGATTGAATACATTTAGCATAATTTAAGGAACTGATATCAAGAGCCTTGATGAACCACATAAGGTTAGATGGAAACATCTGAATCTAAATGTCAAGAAAGATCTATACCTGTTATATTCACAGAACTCCTGTCAGTCTCTGACACATTTTTTCTTTACTACATACTTATCTTTAGGTTTGACATCAGTTAGCAAAACAGAATTAAACTAGTGTAGATTTGGTTACAAAGTTCTGTAGCAACATTTTCTAAAGACATAAAAATATATGGAAATTAAGAGAACTACTTGAAGTACATGTTAATGTATCTTCCCTGGTGCTTATCACTCAAGGAAAATATTCAAGTGGCCTACTTTTTTTCCCCAAGTCACATGGATTTGAAGAAAAGTACCAAAGTAGAGAAAAAATTAGAGAACATGACCAAAGAATGAAGAGATAAGAGAAAGAGGTAGGAAACTAAAAATGCTTAATGCAGGTAAAAGCAGAAGTGTACAAAAGCAAGAACACAAATTTCACCCAAAGTATACTATTCTTTATGATCAGTGCTTGCAATAACTAAAATATAGTCTTTAAATATAAGAGCTATAAGAGAATTATAAATATATATATAGTAACATAAGCAAATATGCTAAGAAAATTGCCCATAAAATGATCAAAGCAGAAGCATAATAGCCTTTTCATCCTTACATTGCACAGTATATTGGGACTTATTAGGTTAAATATTCTTCCAACAGTTTTCAAATGTTGTGTGGCAGAATGCATGAACTTTAGGAAGAGAGTGAGTCATATAGACACATTTTCACAATTCCATACTGTACATAGTTAGCCTATTTACCACAAGTCTAACAAGAAAGAGAATTCTTTCTAAGGGATATAATTGAAGTTCAATTAAAAATTTCAACATTTGAAAATAATAGCTACCATGGATAGATGGTCTGTTCTTTTCAGGATTTGTTTTAAAAAATATCACTCTCCTCCTTTTGATTTTTTTGTTTGTTTGTAATTGTGTTTTTTTGACTACATTTTCCACTTTCAGAAGTGACAATATAGGAATAGGCTGAGTGTATTTTCTCAGACCTCATTAGGATAATGAAAACTAAAGTATGACTGGATTGATATTTTTTTCTACAAGTTCACCCTCTAAAGCCCATCAAAATCATCTTTGCTGAAAAGGATTTTTACTGGGAAAAAAAAATCTTACTGCTATTTGAATAGTAAAAATGGCTGAAAGATGAATTTAAACTAATTCTAATAATCAGATGTTTTTAAGTTTATCAGGTGCTTAACTACTAAACTTATAAATATTTTCATTGAAATGTACGTTTTTGAAAAGTTTTGGGTTTTTTTTAATAATTGTTACTAGTTTATGATAATGTCAAATGAGATTGAAAAGCTCTTATTAATAGATTTCCTCTAGTACTGGTCTTGTGCTCTATCTTGTTTTATAGGTTTGTTAATGGTTTTGGCATGAAACCTAGGCTATGTTATAAAAGTGCTGACAAAACAAAGACGGTATTTTCCGAACGAAACAGAACTGGCATATCATATAGACATGAAATAGAACCAAACAACACAGTGACTTTAAGCAATACAAATGGAAAGAACTGCAGCAGTACAAAATCCAAATTTGTGTAAGTAGAAACTAATCATGTTTCTCCTAAATCTTGGGACATATTTAGTCTAAAGTGAGAAGGGCGAGGAAGCCACCAGCAGGTTTCAGAAGCACTTTGCTGTTAGCAGAGGAAGTAGTACTGTGAGGCACTGGAGAACACCGTATCTGGAAAGCTACATATAATTCTGGTTGCCAGTGTTCAGGAAAATAGAATTCACATTGGAACAGTTGCAGTCAAGGGCTACTAGGATGGGTATAGAGACAAAGAACCTTTCATTTGACTGGTAGAGCTTGTCTTCTTTTATGTTACTAAACAAAGCCCCGGAGGACACAGAAACACAGGGGATGTGGGAGCAAGCAACTATATAGGCCACACAGCAATGGCAGCATCATACCATACAATCATAAATTGACTACAAAAGATTTATCTTCACAACTAGAACAAAGTCCCTACCCTTTCTTTTGAGGTCATGATAAGTTACAAGGTGAGCGATGTAAAGATTTCATTAAAATTAAAAATAATTTAAATTGAAATGTAAGTATTATATACTACATGGTATTAGAAGAGGGATGGAAATGTGGACCGCAGGACCCTCTGGAGTCTAATGTGTGAGCTGAGCCTGATGTATTAGGAATGATAGAAAGTGATTGAATGACTGCGATGATCCATCCGCAGGGCCACATGTAACAGTGTGCTCCCGCTGCAATAATGTGATGCAAGCGTCAATCACGCTGTTCCAAGATGCCTATTCTCCAAGGTATTTAAGAAATATTGTATCTAAACTTGTAGGAATAATGATAATAGCAAATTGTATCCAAGTGAGAGGGAAGTGTGGTACTACAGGCCACACTACAGGTTAACTAAAAGGAGCCTGTGACTACAGTCTCTGAAATCCCGCGCCCTCTGGGAGGTAAGAAGTAAGTTGTTTGCCTGAGTTTGTAGACGGCATGAAAAAGTTTTCTGAGATGTTTGAAATGCCCCTGAGTCTCAGATGAGGATTAATCACCAGACCCAGCAAACAATTGGCTCTGCCACCGCCAGCTCAGCCCGGGGTTGTTGGCCCCGAGTGGATGAGCGCTGGTGACGGCGCGTTGTGCCACCCCTGTGCCCTGGCTGTGGGGTGAGCTCTGGAGGGATCCTCTGTTTCACAGAGACAGGAGAGGCTTGCTGCCTGTCACAACGGCAAAATGAACTTCATGAGACTGCAGAGGCCTTTCTCAATTGCTAAAGAGGAGAAGGTTGATGACCTCTATATTATGGTGTTTCTATGTTTTGAAATAACCCACAGATTCAGACTTAACTATCTCCACAATGCTCACTCTCTCTGTTGACAAGCATTGTCATAGCATTCAAATGCATAATATTCAAATATGGTTTTAAGTGACTAGAAACACCAGAGGCCTGAATTCTCTCCCTCCAACAACAGTATAGGGCTGGCTATAGGAAAGAGTTGCCTTAACAATTTTATCTTCTGTGTCTGTATTCCACAGGTGTAAAGTACCGTCAACTCTATCTTGCCCAACGGCAAATTGACATTTTCCTTAGACAACAGCAGGACAATTGATCTCTATGTGGGAACAACAGCTAAAACAGTTGGTGCTCTCTGGGAGTTGTTCAACATATGCTTATTCATTGAAATGTTCTGCATGTTACCAACATAATAGGGGCTGGACCCCAGCCATCCACAAAGTAGATGACAGCCATAAGCACCAGGCCATGAGCTATATTCTCACTGTGGGCTTTTCTCAGGACACTTTCTGTTTCCCCACTTCCCAGAAAAGAACTTGTTTTCTATACTTAATTTTTTTTATGGAATAGCATTCCCCTTCTCTGGCCAAATCTAGCAATTATTCATATCATCTTCACTTTAAATGAAGAATTAGTCTGCTTTTTGGCACAGTGTTCCTTTCTTAATTGGCAAACAGGAATTTATCACCGTGGAATAAATTATTGCATAACATTTTAAAGCATCACTAATACAAATACATATCCTTTCTTTTTGACACCAGTGTCACTGCTCAATTCAAAATCTAAATTAATTTTCACACTTGTATTTCTTCAAACATTATCCTTTTCATCCAGTACTCTTCTTCCTTCTACAATAATATGTTCACTTTACATGTTAGAGAAGTGCAGCCTGATCTATGTGTCTTTTCAAAGCTCCACAGCTTTATAAAAATCCTCAGAAAAACAATTTTTTTTCCCAAATTATCTTTAAGTGACAGCATTGTTGTAACTATGAGCACATTTTATTTTCAGTTTATGGATCTGTAACATGTAGCTACCAATAGTTGTTTTAAAAGTAGTGGGACATGGCATTGAGGCTGGAACTTCTTATGCTGGCTGCAAAACATCCATGAAATCATAGATGGTTATATTTTCACTAATCAATTAGAAACTTGAAAGAAAGGCTTTATTAGCATTTGAGGAGCCAACAGATCTCTTCTCTGTAAAGATGGAGATCATCTGGTGGTCCCTGGGGCTGAGTATAGTGGCAAATAAAGGTTATCAAGAACTGTTCACTAGCTCTGAGATCAAAATGACGCTGCCTAGCTCACATTCACATGCCTGTAATCTTCTCCCCCAAAAGAAGTGGGCAACATCAAAACTGCTTGTGTGGCATGGTCCTTGTCATGTGCTATTTGAGCCAATCTCTATTTGGGCAGAATGCCACCTAACCATGGCCAGAGCTGTAGGAAGGACCATGGCAAAGACTGAGCATGCGGTCGTAACAGCCTATAACCATGATACAGTTACAGACCATAATTGTGGTACCATCTCAAACCTGACCCTCTTTTATTTATTTGTACAGACAGGAACTATGAAACCTGTGAGAGAGTAAAAGAGAGGTGTTTGACACCTGCAGAATATTAATAGGACATAGGCTGATGGAAAGATTATAATATGCTATGAAATTAATTTTTTTTGGTTGTTGTTTCTATGAAAGCTATGCATTTTTAAATCCTAGACATCTGTTGATGGATTCTGAGTAGTGTGCTTTTGTTAGCTATTTAGGCTCCCTTTCAAGGAAGCCCCATCATTTGAGATACTTAAACTCATGGGTAAGTCCCACAGAAGTACAGGTGGAGTACAGTCCCCACATACCTGGGCTACATAGGTAAGTGTTTCCTACAACAGGATTGCCATGCATTATCAGTCCTGCTTTGATTTCCAGCTGTAAGCATCCCTTTCTTTGTATTTAGCAACTTTTTTTTAAAGCGGGCATACTTTACGACTTGCTTACAGATTGATACAGCAGGAGTAAATTGTACTCCAGAAAGATATAAATAGTAGTCTCGAGACAGTGTTAAAAGCCTATTTTAACCTTTGAAGCCAGTGGGAATTCGGGGAATAGAATGGGAGTCATGGATGCAGAAAGTAGACATTACCATAAATCACATATAGCAGAGGTGTAATAGAGTGAGTGAGAATATATCTTGGGTCCAAATCAATACTGGCAAACTAGCCACAATATACTTTTTACTCAATAGTGTGTAGTTAAAGTTTTGAATTGACTTTAAGTTCATAAAGTTATTCCTTGTGGAAATAATGACTTATTAGTCAGATTTTACCTTTATTAATATGTGTACAGAAAGTGCAGATGATCATTGAAGAAACTTACTTACTTTTTTGTGTTCTCCTTCACAGTGAATAAAGATTTGCCAAGTCCATATCTTGTAAAACTTAATAACTTGAATCCAGCTGGCATATCAAAAAAAGCTACAGCCTATCAGGGTTTGGAACATGACCAAGAAAACACAAAGTACTGTATGTAAGGAAAACATTGCTTACTTTTTAAAAACATGGGTGCTTAAGCAAAATGTGTTTGGAGTTTTTTTAAACAGCAATCCAGAGAGGCACTTCAAGAGACAGCCACAATCTGAGTCCTAAATCATTATGTGTGATTTTCTCAAAGTTCAAGGAAAGGGAAAAGAAGCATTTTTGTCCTAAATTCATAGCCAATGCAAAATCACTATAGAGAATTTTTTTTCTTCCAGCTTTCTTTGGACTCAATTTAGCCCTTATTGTGACATTACAATACTTGAAAATCTCTATGTATAAGTAGCCATAACATTTTTCTCAATACATTAATGTCTTGTGTCAGTGCTGAAGTGTGTTCTAAAATCTTTTTTCTCTTTCAATCCAGAATTGCCCTTTTTTGTTATAGGACCACTTTTTTACCATTTAAATAATATGCTATTAAATACTTTGGTGGTATGTCAGAGTTCATTATGTATGATGGGCAAACCCAGAAAACCTTTTCAGTCTGAGTCCCAGACAATAGTGATAATTTGTTATTTCTGTTGTTTTGTACCTGAAACATTGCAGAATTTTGACCTCCTATGCAAGTCTGGTATCATCAAGGTCCAGTTGGAGATTCAGTCAAGTTTTTATTTTTGGCAGCTAATGCACTTACGGGTACCA
Source organism: Buteo buteo (assembly GCF_964188355.1). Taxonomy (NCBI): domain Eukaryota; kingdom Metazoa; phylum Chordata; class Aves; order Accipitriformes; family Accipitridae; genus Buteo; species Buteo buteo. The sequence continues at coordinate 15,418,459 of NC_134173.1, read as the reverse complement.
AATTGGCAGTAGCAAAAACTAAAGAGAAAACTATTTTGTCCTGTTATTCCTCAATATATAACTTGGAAAAAAAACCCCTTATCAGATGGAACTGTAGTTCTTTTCAGAAGTATTCTATATAAACTCTGAAATACTCTGATTTGTCATATACTGACTCCTTTTCAGCTTTCTCTGCAACTATGAAATACTTTGTTATCTTACTTGAATTATCCATAAAGTTATATTAAAAAAATCTGAACATTTGGCTTTGTTTTCTCTTGGCATGAAAAAAATTCCTTCTACTTCTCCCTCTTCATGATGAAAATAATCATTTTATTACACATAGGATAATTTAATCTCATATATATCATAGCAGGTGTCTTTAAAATGAAGTATGAATGACTCTATGAAAATACAGTGCTGTGTAAATGTAACAATGCTAGGGTTTTTAACATCTTCTTGGTGGCTTTTTTCCTTAAATTATCTCTGTGTAATATAAAACCTAAAAATCTTTAGTTTATATAACCCAAAATTATTATATTTATTTTAGATGCAAATGCTATAATGCAGATTATTTGAACTGGTCAGCCTCAGCATAATTTCCCTCATGCAGCCTCTTAGAAATCTCAAAAAGTCAAAGGAAAACCAAGAACCATAGATAAGGTACAGTTGACCTCCAGGATCTCTCTGGGCATCTAAGACTTAAAGGGCAGAATATAAAACTTATGACGGATAGGGAACATAATCAGCAAAGTCCATGTCAGGGTTCTCCTTTCCCAAAAACCTTCTTTAGCTTGATATGAATGGTCCAAATCAGGATATTTTGCATAAATAATTTATTTTTTTTTTAGTACTTGGTGAAGATGTGTTTATTACTCAGAACTCTCCACTTCTGAAATCCAGATAACTACTCCTTGCTTATAAAAATGAAAAATTATGCAGAGTACATATGCTTTAAAAGTTAAAATTATATGCATTTAAAAATATTGGATGTAAAAAAAATGACTTTTTTTGTTTGATTTGGTGATAATTAGGAATGTTTGTGGCTTATATTGCCATTTCTGAAGAGTTTTTCTTTTAATTTATCCTTTTTTTTCTAATTTAATTCCAAACTTAAAATTTTCATCTGTTTTTAGACTCACTCATTACATTTTTATGTCTGCTTTGCAATTCTAGTTTTTCTGGTTTAACGTTAAGTGCTTGTGAGGGGAAATGAGATCACTTCATCTGTTTCCTCTCATTTGATGTATTGGGTAGACATGTCCTGGCTAAATTGGGCAAGAGTCTTCCTTTAACAGAAAAGATGGGAAAAAATATCTGACTACTACTAAAAACAGAATAAGAAATATATGTATTCCTCTACATTTGTTTAGCAGAAGAGAGCCTGAGGTTGAATAATTCTTAAAAAGGATTAAAGACACATCTGCTGAAAGGAAATGAGTGACTTGACTTATGGACTGAGCATCCTACAAATATTAACATGCCTTAGTGATTCCAACTGCATTTTAGGCAAATTATATCTAATAATCACTTCATAACCTTATCTTTCAGGAATCATTGAGAGCATATCCTCCAGAAAATCTGGCAAACTAGTTGAGAACAAAGGTGTACCTAGGGGACAGCTCGGCAGTATTTTGAGACCAAGGTTATCATCGTCTACAGGGAGAGAGAGCCTGCAAACCCACTTTCCCGAGCACAGGACTTCTGAATTCCTGAGCATGGCTTCTAGCCTGACACACACCATAACATGCCTGAACATGGTTTTCTGCACGTTTGGGTAGCCTGTAGGGTGTTTATTACAGTCACATGGTGAGGATGCAGATACGGTGTGCTTCATAGCATCTTTCAGGTATACACTCTCTCAGTGGCTGATAAATAGTCAAAAAATAGCATCTCCCTAAATATAACGGGCCAGGGGCCACTTGCACAGGATTTTGAGGCCAGATGGGATGGCATCACTTGCAGGCAGGTGCCTACACTCTCTTGCCCTCAGAGCTGCATTCAGTCTCCCCGCAGCCAGGGCCAGGGCAATGCATCCCCCTGGCCAAGCCTTCACCGGCAGCATGCTGAAAACAGCAATAGGGAAGTGCCAGTAATCCTACACTGTTATCTGTTTTATTTAATGGTAAAACCGTAAATCAGGGAGAATGACAGTATTACATCTTTTTCACCTTCTGTTAGAGTTCAGTGTTCCCCTGATAGGAGATCAGTCACTCCAGAGAGAAGGACCTGATCCTAGATTGATTTCTGAAATACTCTCGAGCTTCTAGGATTTAAGAGGAGATGGAAAATTGATTTGTGTTTCACATGTTACATTCATTTGTGGAACATATCTTCAGCTGCAGTAATCTAGTATTTCTCCATTACAGTAATGTGTACGAAGCCTGATTTACATTAGGCTTTTGTAATATAATTCTCTTTTAACTCCCAAGACCACAGGAGACATATTGATATTCCTCACTTACTTTTGGCATGAACACGAGATGCTCGAAGCCTGTTTCTTAAG